>NW_026138098.1:4580000-5180000 GCF_025592945.1 Manacus candei | reverse complement strand
CCTGCATTGTCCAGGTTTCCAGTGCTCTAGATCAGATGCACAAAAGAGGAAAAAGGAGAGAGAAATATTTGTATTTGTCCTGGAGTCATGCAACGGGCAAAGGTGGTGGTGATAAAATTGGTTATCCTGAACAGCTGAAAGAGGGTAGGTTTGGACTGGGTGTTGGGGAGGAATTCTGTGAGTGTGGGAAGGCCCTGGCACAGGTTGCCCAGAGAAGCTGTGGCTGCCCCATCCCTGGAAGTGTCCAAGGCCAGGTTGGACAGGGCTTGGAGCAACCTGGGCTAGTGGAAGGTGTCCCTGCCCATGGCATCATCAGAACTGGATGATATTTAATGTCCCTTCCAATCCAAACCATTTTGGGATTCTCTGATCTGCTCCAGACAAGGACAATCCTCTGTGCTGGCATTGCCCCATCCTGTTGTAGACACACCCAAACATGCATCATTTATTTAAGACCAACTTATTCAGTTGCTAAAGAAATGCTGTCCATGATACCAGATATGCAGTACTGTCTTTTCGCTCTAAAATTTCATATTTTATAGTCATCATAGAATGCTATGATAAAAATATCCTTCCTACTCTTCCCTAAATATTTTTCTCATCCATTCCCACTTTGTCACCAAAGTCACCTGGCAGATTTCTGGTTGCAGAAACCTCAGCTTTCAGTCTGTTTATAAAAGGAAACTCCCAGAGATCAGTGATTTTTAAATTATATTTATGTTACAACGAAGTTCTCTTTTACAAAGTCAACCGAAAGTTAAGGGCATTATTTGGTAAGAACAAGCATAGAAAGATTCGTCACTGAAGGAGATGGGTCTGGATAATTATCCAAGTCCATCAGAGGAATTCCATGATTTTAATTATATTGGTTGTTACCAATTGTGACAATAAGTAGATACACATTTTGGATAGGAACTCAGGATAGGAATTGATTCAGGGTTTTGTTAAAATGTCAGTGCATTTCAGTTCTATCTATTGATCTCAGGTTTATGGGGTTGCTTTTTAATTTATTTTCCTTCTATTTTTCCATATTACTCAGATGGTAAATGCAAATGCATGTGCAGAGTTACAGCAGCAAATGCACCAGCCAAAAAATCCTTCAGCAGAAGTTCTTTTATTTCAGTTTCAAGAAGTAGGATGGTGTGACTTTATTAAAAAAAAAAAAAAAAGAAGATTGAAAACTTTGTGATGTGAGACACTTTTAAATGAAAACACATTAAATTATTTACTGTGGTAAAATAAGTATTTAATGGAGAAACATTTAAAATTTAATTGACTGCTGAGATTATTGGGTGAATTATGTGAGGCACCCACACGATGCACAGATTTCTCTTGTAATTGGAAACACTCAGAAAAACATTTTTATAAATCTATTTTGAAACAAACAAACAAAGAGATAATGGAAGGTTTGTTGTAAAATGTACTACCATGTTATTACTCAAGTCACTGGAGAAAACTAAACCTGCATAATTCAGGGGGGAGGGGAGGATGAGAAGGGCAGTGCTTAAATTTGAGGGCTATGACTGAAAGTTCTGGTTAGAATTTAAGATGGATAATTAAATAATTATTTAATCTGGTATGTAATTTAACTGACTTACTGAAAATTCTTAATAAAACTATAGTAGCTCTTTAATAGAATCATGGAATGGTTTGGGTGGGAAGGGACCTTAAATTTATCATCCAGTTCTGATGATGCCATGGGCAGGGACACCTTCCACTAGCCCAGGTTGCTCCAAGCCCTGTCCAGCCTGGCCTTGGACACTTCCAGGAACGGGGCAGCCACAGCTTCTCTGGGCAACCTGTGCCAGGGCCTCACCACCCTCACAGCCAACAATTCCTTACCACTATCCCATCTCCCCCCCTCCCCTCCCCTCCCCTCTCCTCCCCTCCCCTCCCCTCCCCTCCGAACCTCTCTCTTCCCTTTCCCTTTCCCTTTCCCTTTCCCTTTCCCTTTCCCTTTCCCTTTCCCTTTCCCTTTCCCTTTCCCTTTCCCTTTCCCTTTCCCTTTCCCTTTCCCTTTCCCTTTCCCTTTCCCTTTTCCCTTTCCTTTTCCTACTATATTTATTATCTCTTTCCACATGAAATCACCAGCCATGGCTTTCTTTGAATGGCAGAGTGGATTCAAAAGGGCACTAAACTGTCATGGAGAGATCCTGCTGGTCTCTGGTCTTGGATAATTCTCCAGAGCACTCTCATTCCATGGGATTCAGCACATGTTGTTGTTCTTCCCCATGTGAAATGGCTCCCACCAGGTCACCACAGCAGTGCTTTATGAGTGGAAATCCTCCACCTCACAATTCCTTTGCAAAATTAAGAGAAATTACATCAAGTTTTCAAAAAAATGACTCTGTAGTCATGTACTGCTGAGTCAGCCACTACATGATCCTTCCAGACTATTTCTAGTTTGTTTATAACACTTGACCAAATATTACTAATATTACACATTGCCAATGTGTCAAATTGCCACTCTAATTACTCCACCAGCAACACACATCCTTTTGCAGCCAATCACATTTGTGCATGTCTGTAAAAAAACCCAATAACTTCTTTGTGTTATGTTTAAATTGTAAATTTATTTTAGATTTGCTGTGGAGTTGGAGTAGGGCAATAATAAAACTTTTCATCACAGCACAAATTTAATTGACGTTTCCACCTATTTAGGGATTTTTCAAAATTGGGTTTTAAAAAAAAATACAGAATGTTTAATACAGTCATTTTTTTAAAAATAATTTTGGCTCATAGTTAAGCTTGTGATCTGTGCACAGTGTGAAAATGACACTCTATTCTAGAAATTCCCTTTTCTTTCTTTTATACCTTCATGGGAGGCAACAAAAGTAAACCTCATTCTGAGTAATTAAAGGCTTTCAATTGCAATCACTTTGCAAAAAGCCAGCAACATGTACCACAAATGAAATAATTCCTGAGGACCCAAAGCAACATTGTGTTATTCCCCTCAAAATGAGTGTATTGGAATAATTTGTAAATATTAGTGGGAATTTCATATTTGTGGCAAAAAAACCCACCATGGACCATGTCAAACACCTTCCAAAAGTCCAGACTGATGATGTCCACACCCCTTCTCTTGTCCACACATGTAGAAGACCAGAAACCTGGTCTAGTTGAAGATGTTCCTGCTCATTGCATGGAGATTGAACTAGATGGCCTTTAATGGTCCTTTCCAACCCAAACCATTCTATTCTTCTATGATCTAGACTAAAATCTGCACCTCAGGATTTAAGATCTTTCCTTTAAGTCTTCTAGTCTGCTAAAAAGAAAAGATATTGGAAAATGTTGCCTCACTCGAGCTCTATAAGCCACACTGAACTTTTCTGTTAAATTTAGTAATTAAGTTTAGTCTCAGCTGAGAATCAGTATGGCAGATTTCAGCCTGAAGTGAAAATAAATGGTTGAATTATAAGTCCCTAAAAATAGAAATTCCGATTGCAATCACCGACACAACCTTCATTTGGGCCCCTGTAGGATTATAAAAGACATTTAGTAAACAACAAGGTGGGTAATGATGCAGGGAGTGTTTTCATACAGCACTTAGAGACAACTCACTACACATAATTAGAGCATTACTGGAGTCATCAATGACTAGAACATCTGATAGAGAAATGTCACCTGCCTCAAAATATGGGAGTGATTCTGGCTGCTTTACGTGCAAAAGCTTTAAAAAGCAGAGAGAGAAGATGACAAAAACAAAGCTAATGACGGTTCATGTCTTGTTGTTTTGAAGCAGCACAGAATCACAGAATCACAGAAGGGACACAGTCACTGAGTTGGAAGGGACCCACAAGGATCATCAATCCAACCCTCAGCCCTGCACAGGACCATCCCCAAGAGTCACACCATGTGCCTGAGAGCATCATCCAAACATTCCTGTCAGCCCTGGTGCTGTACCCACTGCCCTGGGGATCCTGTTCAGTGCCCAACCACCCTCTGGGGGAAGAACCTTTTTCTGAGATCCAACCTAAACCTGCCCTGATACAACTTGAGGTCATTCCCTGGGTCCTGTCCCTGGTCCCCAAAGAGCAGAGATCAGTGCCTGCCCCTCCTCTGCCCCTCCCAAGGAAGTTGTACCTGCAATGAGGTCTCCCCTCAGTCTTCTCCAGCCGAACACACCAAATGCCCTCAGTGTCCTCACACTTCAAATCAAGGCCCTTCACCATCTTGGTTGTCCTCCTTTGGACTCTCATTTGGAAGTGAAATGGTTTATCCTCCAGTATCATTTCCTGAACTTTGTAATAAGCTCTTGTGGGGGTTAATAAACCAACCAAACAAAAGTGTTGTGTCCATCCATAAGGAAATGTGTTGGATTGTACAAAGTCTGGGATTGAAGGGTGAGCAATGAAGGTTGGACTCATTTCACCCCAGGCTGACCATCCACACAATGATCATGTTTGCGCTGTTTCTGCATGAGCTGGAAAGCCTGGAGCTGCTGCCACCAATCAATTCCAATCCAGCTGGAAAAGTCTTTGTCAGCCTCTTGTCTTGGGCTGCACTGGAGCTGCTCACCCAAAATGTGCTATTTATGGAATTCCCTGCACAGACAGATGGGTCTGAGTGCTGAGATCAGCACAGCACCATTTCCATGGATTCTCAAACATTCATGAAGGTGACAGGAACTCAGCAAGCAGAGGAGCATTGGTGATGTGGAACATTCATATAAACAACTCATTGAGTGAATAGTGAATAACTCCAGCTCTAC
This sequence comes from Manacus candei, assembly GCF_025592945.1. NCBI lineage: Eukaryota > Metazoa > Chordata > Aves > Passeriformes > Pipridae > Manacus > Manacus candei. Next base: position 5,175,289 of record NW_026138098.1, on the reverse strand, counting down.
GGGATCTTTGGCAGTAATGGCAGGACTCCCATTATTTGGGGTTTTGTTGGAAAAAAATGGCATTTTCTACCCTGAGACAATAACTCATCAATGGGGTTGGACTAGAGCAACTCCAGAGATCCCTTCCAGCCCTAACTATGCTGTGGTTCTTCTTTTACACTTGGAAATATTCAATGTGCATCCACAGGAATCTCTTCTTTACCTAATTTTCTTCGGTATTTTAATTTATGACTTGGATATAAAAATTTTAATGTTACAAAATATAAAAGAACTCAACCAACCAGAACTGAAAATTACTGTAGGGAAGGGAGGAAATGGTAAACATTCACAAAGGTGAAATTCAGGTGGGCAGTAGCTTTCCATGTAGTGATACTTCAAGACTTACTGGAAGAGAGAGGATATGAAATAAGAGCCAGGATTGTGACTGCTACAAAAGAGATGTTTAAGAGATAATTTAAGAGATAGGTAAGAAAGGTCAGAGAGGAGCTGTAGGGGTTGGAGGACAGCAGGGACACCTAACAGACCTCCAAAAAACCATGCCTTTTGTGAAAAAGTTGAAAGATTTGATTTTGTTTAACATAAGAGATGACTAAGGGAGGCTGTTCCAGGGGGACAAACCACCAACCAGTTCTTGTCCATTGACAATGAGGCAAAATGAGACCAACAAGAGACATGTTGAGAATTCCTAATTGATCTTCCAGGAGCTGACTAGACAGACCAGACCTCCTCATTTCCAGTCCCAAGCACTGCTTTTGGCTGCTGCCACAGTAGGATGGTTGTCTAACTTGATATTTAGAAGAATGTGTTTTTGCTTGGAGGCCACACAAGATCTGTGGCTGAACCTTCTCTGGAGCCTCTTTCAGCTTTTCTTTTGGAGGATTTTATTTTTCTGACTCATAACATCAAACCCCCCATATTTGTTCATTTATTGCTGTTGTGTGCCAGGCAAGAGTCACTTGGGAGAAGAAGCAGAAACCTCTTTTGAAGCACGACGTGTGTGATGACACATGGAAGCCTGCAGCCTCTCCTGGCCTGGATTAGAAAGACATAATGGAAATACACCCTCTCTGTTTAGTCACTGGGAAACAAGTGGTTTCACAAGCCTGTATTTTCCATTCTTCTTGTTATTTTTCCCCCTCAGGATAGTTCTTTCCCGCTTCTAAAGGCTCATGTTACCATGGGAAACATGACAGAAGCCAGTGGGGTTTGCTAGCCTGGGAGATCTGGAATGATGTCTGAAGGGAAAACATTTTCATTCCTAAGGTATCATTTTAAGGTGCTGCTCGAAAGCCCTTTGTAGTCTTGGAAAGGCTTTTCATTGGTGAAATATGTAAGAGTTTACTGATTACTCCTGTATTAACAAATTCCTGCAATGAGAACACAAAAGACATACAGAAGAACATAGAAATAGCTCTTTTGAGGACTGAAAGAGCTGAGTTTATTAACAGTGGAGAAAACCTTTGACTGAGTCAACACACAGCATTTTTCAAAGAGTTTGGTTCATGTAACTCAGAAGTCGATTTGCTGTGAGAATATTTGTTCTGGGCTTGTCAGGAATTTTTTGTAGGAGTAACAGCTTTGTTTGGAGAAGCCTCTGCTAAACACTACTGTCATTTCTGCTGCTTGTCAGATGGGCTTTTAGCCCACTGTTTTTTCTAAATGTGGAGATATAGTCTTGTTCTGTATTTAAAATTGACCAGGTATCCATAAGGAGGACTTGGGAAAAGAAGCCAACTCATAACGTAATCATAGCTGGTAATCTGCTAAAATACAACATAAACCATCAGTGAGCATTGCTTTGTTTTCAATTTTATATGAACAACCTTCAGAAAGCTTCACAACTGTGTAATGTATGCAAACATCTTTTAAGAGAGACTATTTCATCTTTTATTCTATTAATTCCTTTATCAAAGGGGAATAGGAGCCTATGGGTTTATTTACATTTTATCAGCAAGCAAAACATTGCAATCTGAAATAATCCCGAGCAGAAATCTGCCAAGAACATTGGGAAAGCAGCTTTTCTTGCAGGTGTTAATGTACTGAATCAGAAGTCAAGCCTCAGAAACAACTGAGAGAAAATAAAGATATTTGTAATGCCTGACACACCACAATTTTCATTTTCCAAGAGGAACACTCTAAATCTTCCCCCAAAGTGTCTATTTGAATTTGACTGAAGGTCAACATATTCTCTTTGCAAAATGAAAAGTATCCAATTACCCTGTCCATCAGGGAGTTAATGTGAGGACAGTTAATGAGATCTGTAGAGAAACATGAATATTAAACAGCCCATATTGCACAACTCATGTTGCTGCCCCGGGGATCTGATCCAAAGTCTGCTGGGATCAACTGAAGGATCAACAACACACTCAATCCAAAAGTGGGTTCAGCCCCATATATGTGGATGGTTTCTGGGCTGACTGAGATTGAAGTGAAGGGCTGGAGGTGGCTGCACCAGCCCCAAGCACCATTCCCAGCCCACGTGAGCAGCTCCAGCCAGGATGTGTCCTCCTGGGCCACACCAGCTTTTCTGTAACACAAAATCTGTCCCCACTCGTTTCTGTGTGTGCTGAACAATTGCAATCCATGCCTTGAATGCTCTGTTTCTTCTGCCAGACTTCATGGCAATTATAACTGCAATTAGTATTACTGTGTAGCTCCTAATAAACTATGGTAAAACACAGAGTTCTCCAATGTGCTGGTAATCTGTACTTTAGAAGATATATATACCCAGCCTGTCAGAGATACCAGCATCAATTTTGAAGTGTAATTACCCTGAGACACTTCACAAGTTACCAGGTAATTCAAACCAGCAAAATGCACTTATCTGCCTCATATATACAAGCACATTTTCAGTTTAGATTTGGCCATTTCATATCCTGAGTTAGACTTCATCTGTTTAATTGACTTCAAATATTCAATTACTTTTTGTTGAAAAGAAACTCTCTAATTGAGTGGTAACATTAGACTCTAGAATGATCTAGGCAGGTGCCTAAATATCTCCCTGGAACAAGTTTTACACTGAAAAGACGAGTTTTTTGGTTGCTTGTGGAATAATTTAAATTTCAGAATGAGATCCGGATCCCTATTTGCTGCAGGCAATATATTTTGTCTTATGTATCAGATTCCAAAATCAGGGAATCACTGAGGTTGGAAAAGACCTCCCAGACCATGGAGTCCAACCTGTGCCCGATCCCGACCTTGTCCCCCAGCCCAGAGCACTGAGGGCCACATCCAGTCCTTCCTGGGACACCTCCAGGGGTGGGGACTCCACCACTTCACTGGGCAGCCCCTTGCAATGCCTGACCACCTTCTCCATGAAGAAATTCCTCCTGATGTCCAACCTGACCCTCCCCTGGCACAGCCTGGGGCCATTTCCTCTCATCCTGTCCCTTGTTCCCTGGGAGCAGAGCCTGACCCCCCCCCCCCAGCTCCCCCCTCCTGTCAGGGAGTTGCAGAGAGCGAGAAGGTCCCCCCTGAGCCTCCTTAAAATAGACCCCAACAATAGGAAAAAAAAGAAATGAAAGGGTGAAACCAGTAAAACAGATTTTCAGTGAAACTGCCATTCCTTTCCCCCCAGATGTCTGTGTTTGCACCTACAGCTCCATCCTCCCTCTGGTTACCAGCAGAGCAGGGAAAGAGCTGCCTGCAGCCAGCTGAGATCCTGCCTCTCCTGTGGCCATCCCAAGAGCAATGCCCTTAGAGATCAGAAAGTTTAAGGATCATCCCCCAAAGTCATGTTTCTCAAACTCCCAGGTGGAGTCTATGCAGGCAGGCTCAGGAGGATGGAATAAACCCACGAGGCTGTGGGAAGTCAACGGGTACCTTCCAAATTGTACTAAATCTCTGTGTGAACTCTGTCACTGGGGAATAGAGTGACCTTGGTTCACTGTAGCTTAATCCTCCTCTAATCCTCCCCTCTAAGGCAGGATTACAGTACAGTGAAGAGAGAAATTTCTCCTCCCAGAGGAGAGTTTCCATACGGGACTTTAACGGGATTTAACTCTTGCACTCACCCTGCAACGGTGAAGTTGTGTCAGAGGAGGATTAGGTTGGATATTGAAAAAAGGTTCCTCCCCCAGAGGGTGGTTGGGCACTGAACAGGCTCCCCAGGGCAGTGGGCACAGCACCAAGGCTGCCAGAGCTCAAGGAGTGTTTGGATGATGCTCTCAGGCACAGGGTGTGACTCTTGGGGATGGTCCTGTGCAGGGCTGAGGGTTGGACTTGATGATCCTTCTGGGTTCCTTCCAACTCAGCATATTCTGTGATTCTGTGAACTCGTGGGGATGACTCCCCTCTTCTCTCCACTGGCACTACCTTATTTTTCAAGAGGTCTATCGAAATTAATTGGACTATTGGGAGAACATGACATAATCTGCACTGGTGCTGTAAAATGTTTTATGTCCTGAATTCCATCCCAGAGGAAACCTTTTGCAGCTGATGGACTTGAATCTGTTTGTTGTTATTGCTGAACAGTGATATCCCACTCAGGCATGTCAGTGGATATGAAGAATAGGAGAGACTTAAGAGTGTGGAAGGTGCACAGAAAAATAATTTTGATTTTCTGATGTTTTAAGGTACCATACCTACCGTCAGTTCACGACAAATCAGGTACTGAGGAGCTCCTCCCTGGGCAAACCACTCTTCAGCAAAACCAGTAATTTCGTTCTGCCTAATGAGATATTGGGTCATTAGATAAATGTTTGTTTCCAAGGAACAACAGAAGCAATTAATTTGGTCTCACATCATGGAAGGTTGCAGTACATGCTCTTTTTAGGGAGAATAATATCTCACAAGGAGCTCCCAGGTTGGAAACCACAGGGCTCGTGGAAGACTTTGAGTCATTTAAAGTTTTATCACTTTTAAAACAATAACATAAATTGATTTAGGTCTTGGTAGTATTAAGGTAAGAGTAAAACTTGGCAGAAACCTGTAGCCTATGCAGGAAAAAAAATGCAGTATGTTGAATTCCACACAATAATCTAATTAGCTTTAAAAGTTCTGAGTTTTAAATTGTTTTATTGTCTTGGTTCTTACCTTTACTAATGGAAGATTTTACCTAAAATAAAGAATACATACAAATAGAACACAAAGATCACAGCCTAGGAGTACAAGAAGTAAATATTTTTAATGCAAACTTGGAATTACTTTTAAGTAAAGAAAATATCTGAAAAGAGTTCAGCGGAGGGACTTACATGGATGAAGACCTGACCCAGTCCTCAACCAACTCAGCTTTCTGCTGATGGCAAGGGGTATTAGTTTAGGCCTAATGAGCTCTCAAGACAATCATGCTCATCTCATATGTTAAGAACAAACCTCAACCCTGTTAGAAACCAAGATCTGTAATTGCCAACTTGGTTTTTGGTATCCCAGTCAGAGATCTGCTTTGCTCCTCATTAAGACTTTATCCTTGAGGGGTAACAAGTAATCACAATTTAATTATTAATAAAGGGACTCTAAGAGATTTTAAGATCAACATATCATAGAATTATCACATGGATTAGGTTGGAAGGGACATTAAAGACCATCCCATTTCACCCCCTGCCATGGGCAGGGACACCTTCCACCAGCCCAGGTTGCTCCAAGCCCTGTCCAAGCTGGCCTTGGACACTTCCAGGGATCCAAGGGCAGCCACAGCTTCTCTTGGCAACCTGTGCCAGGACCTCACCACCCTCACAGGGAAGTATTTCTTCCCAATATCTCATCTTAACCTTTAAAGTATTACTCCAGGTATTCTGGATCTTTGACTTCAAATATTAGACAGATTTCATCAACAGGTGAACTTTCATCCATGGATGGAAAGTTTTAATTCATCTCCAGGAGCATCTGAGGATTGGCATCACCTCTCTGCTCTGAGTACACACTGCTGAAAGTTCTATTTCAAAACAGGAGGTCTGAGGGTTTATTTTCAATTTTTCTATGCTTGTATGCATGTTAAGAGAAAAGAAAAGGTTGTTTCTCTTGCAATGTTTCTACCTTGATATTGACATTCTGAAGAAATCAATAAAAACTCTTCCACTGGTTGGCTGCACCAAAGCAATGGATGCTGATCTTTCCAGTAATTGAATTTTTGTTTCATTTGTGAAGGTAACAGAGCAGCTTCAAGAGGCTCCCCACAGTGTGAGAGGAACATGCTGATATGAGTGGGAAAGGGGAGTTCAACAAGCAGGAATTCCTGGGTGCCCTCCAACATTCCTCTGCAGATCCCTGATGGGTATTCTACAACACAACCAGCAACAAGCCCAGAACAAAACCTTGAGCAAAATAGTAAATATTTCTTTGAATATTTTAAAAGAAAACCCAGCTGCTCCTTTAAGTATTCCCTGTGCTAAAGCTGGAGGAAGAATCCACTGTTTAAATGTGGGATGTGAGGACTTCAGGCTGGCTTCAGTGGGAATATTAATTCAGCCTTAATTATGGCTAAGGTGATGCTGTGTGACAGTGCTAAACACACAGGAGGAAATTAATTTAAGGTGGAAAAATCAGCTTTTAAATAGGAGTGATGCAAGTACTCGTATGTCCCATGGGCCTGTTGATATTTTCCCACTGTATTTTTCAAAGTCCTGAAAGAAGTGGGAAAAATTCCATTGAAGTGGAGAGTTTTCCCTCAGTGGCAGGAGCCTTGTGCCTGGAACAACCCCTCTGCAGGAGGCTGTGCTGGATTGGGGGTCCTCCTTCTTGGCTAAAGCATCTGGGAGGAGAAATATTGTGTAACCTGCAGATCCCATCCACCCCATACAGCTTCCAGTGGTGCTTCTGTTGCACATCAGAGAGGGTTATGTGGCTATACTATTGTATTATTGTTATATTATTATTTTATAGCTCAGTTCAAATGCTGCCATGTATAGCAAGTGACATTTTTCTTCTTAATTTTAAAATGAAAAATTTATGGCTTCTGCTACAAATTAAAAAAAAAAAAATCATTGAGACTTAGCGCTAATTAAGTGAGAAGTGTAAGAAATGTAAGAAAACTGACTGGAAGCAGGTGGGAATTTGGAACTTTGGAGGCTCTGCTCCCAGGGAATAAGGGACAGGAGGAGAGGAAACGGCCTCAAGCTGGGCCAGGGGAGGGTCAGGTTGGACATCAGGAGGAATTTCTTCATGAAAAGGGTTGTCAGGCATTGGAAGGGGCTGCCCAGGGAGGTGGTGGAGTCCCCATCCCTGGAGGTGTCCAAGGAAGGATGTGGCACTCAGTGCTCTGGGTTGGGGGACAAGTTGGGGATTGGGCACAGGGTGGGTTTGATGATCCTGTAGGTCTTTTCCAGCCTAAATGATTCTGTGATAACTCAGGTTTGGTGGGTAACAAATATTCTCCTCGGGTCAAAGTTTGGGGCCCCGAAATTCCTCATGGCTTCAACTTGCTGAAAGAGATTTAAAAAAAAAATCCCATAAACCCTAAACAAAACAAACAAACAAACCACAAACACAAAAAGTCACTACCTGAGTCTGAGGCCAAAGGAGATCATCACTTGCAAGGAAAATGATGTTCTCCATTATGAAACACATCTACTGCTGCCCTGGCAATGTCTGGAACTGCAATATATCCAATATATCCACTTTGTCTCCGACACAAGATCAATTGGGAATCCCTCCTCAGCACAGAATTACTCCTCCAAGCCTCAATCTCCACTTACAAGATTTCCCTTCTCTGTGATTGTTATGGCAACTTTAAAAAGTTGAACTGCATTTTTCTGCAGAAAACCTGAAATGATCATTTTGAACATGTGAATTGTCTCAAATGTGGGAGTAAGAACATGGCAATTGAAATGTCAGTGCTGCTGAACGAAGCCACTGCTGATGTTTGAGCAAAATCAGGAGTCAAGAGTTGATGGCTTTTGTGGCACCACCTAAAAGTCTTGGTAGCAAGACCCATGACTGTACCATATGCTGCCATCACAGCACAGAGCTGTCAGGGTTTATGGCAGCTCCAATGAGAAGTGACTCGACAAAACGCTGGACATCAGTAAAAAACACATGAATCTGAAAAAGCAAATATATTTTAAGAGATTTCAAGTGGCCTCAATTCAAATAATTTCACTAATAATTTAAAAATAGTCTGTTATGAAACCTGGAGCCGTGGTGGAGTCTGAGATGGTCACACCAGTCCATGAAGGTGGAAAATGTTAAATGTACCTCATGTAGTGGTCACTTTTGTTTATTTATTTACTTAAGGTAAAAAACATTAATTGCTTTATTATCATGTACTTTTATTTGACTAATGGAGCATATAGATAATTAATTACTTTCTATTCTGAAAACATATTGACCTAAAATATCAAAACGAGTTTAAAAATTCAGTATAATTCTTTCTATGTAAAGCTCAAGTCAAAACCATTTATTAACCAGCTGGTGGCAGTGTTTTCATTAGGAAAAGATAAAAGTTATCCCACTTGTTTTCCAGAGAATTCACTCTTTCAGCTATTAAAGTGGAAGAATCTTCCTTGTTGTTTGGTTTCCTTCATTTAAATTCGAAGAAAATCCATACGAGACATAAAACCCTTCAGTCACTGCCGTGGAATACTCTGCTTTTAACAGGTTATGGAATGTCAGGAGAGCCCAGAGATGTTTTATTGCCTTTTGTTGTTACTGCTGTGTTAGAGAGCTCCTTGCTTTTCTCTGCAAGTTAGTTTAGATTTCAAACAGAGATGTTAGAAGGAAATAAAAACATGACAGATTTAATATTGGTTTCTGCCCACTAGTGGGTTTTGTGTTTGGAAAGAGAGGTTAGAAATTGCTTCTGGGAAGCGAGAGCATGGCAGTATTTCCTTGCTCTCCCCACACACTCAGTAATGGCATGTTCCCATCACTCTCCTGAATCTTAATTTAAACCAGCCTATAGCTGTGTGGAGGGGAGCTGCATCTCTCCTTATGGGATTTATTAAAAAAAAAGATAACAATTAGTCAGCATTTATCAGGAATAACTTACAGAACACAGGCTGCCTTAGCTGGAAACGCCTCTCACAATCCCATCCCTCTCCAGCTTCCAGCAATGAGCCCTGACATGTGATATTTACGGAGTTTTCCAGCCTGAAATAACAGGTACCAAGAAACCTGAGTGACAAGTGAAAGCTATTCTGACCCCTCTGACTGAGAATAACATCACACTCCTACTCCAAGGGCTCAAACACTCCTCCCCATATGTGACAGCCGTGCCATCTGCACCAGCTCCATCTGCTAACGGGCATCTTAAGCCTACACATATGTACCCAAAACTGATGCCAAGAAGCGTTGGAACACCTCCTTTATGTCTGGGAAACACACCATGCTATAGCTAAAATGAAAAAAAAAAAAAAAAACACAAAAAACTAAAGTGCTTATTATATTCCAGAAACACCTCCGGCATCTTGGGTGCAGAGCCAGCAGGGCCATTAACTGTGGATCCCAACTGTTGTATCCCCCCCATTGCCCCTAAATTAGTGCAGGTGCAGGAGCTGCAGGGCTAATCCCTCCATGGAGGATATAATGAGGTTTAGGAAAGCCTCCTGACCCACCCTGAGTACCTGCACTGCAGTTTGGGAATGGCCAATCCATGTGGCAGCTCTCCAAGGCTGGCACTTCTCTCTCTTTTTAGCACCAGGAGGGCTCAGCTTGCTTTGGATTATCTGAGAACCACTGAAAAACAAGGAATAAACACGTATTGACTTCAAGAAATGTTCTGATCTTTAGAGCCAGATTGGTCTTTTAGAGTCCAAATGCTTTGTGAATCCGGGAGATCTTTTCTTAAGGTTATGCCACAGTTTTCAGCTTGGATTTTCTTCTCCTTTCTTGCACAGGAGATCAGAAACCCCAGTGCAAGGATTCCTGACGTTAAAAATACCCATTAATAAATGGGAAAAATCAAACACACCTGCATATGTCACTTCAAAAGAGGAAATCTGTCATTCAGCTTCACAGAAAGGTCGAAGTGACACTTGGCTGCAATGGCTCTGAAGCTCCTCGTGGCTTCCAGGGTTGGAGAGACACAGGACATGGGATGTGGCAGCTCCCAACCACCTGTCCAGGTGCTCAGGTGGGTGAACATCATTGATCTGACACTTAAAAGAGAGAGGAGCAGGGAGTTTGGCAGCTGGCAGGAAATCTTCCCTGCTGTGACTTGTCAGGGTTGATTGATTTCCACGGATCGCTTCATTTTTCATGATCTGGCATTTTCCAATGGAAAACTGTTTGGAGAATATTTCTGGCCAGACCATTTTCAAGCCCCTTTGGGGTTTTGTTTCATTCCCGGCCTTTTTCAATACTTGATGAGCAAACAATTCCTGCATAAATTGTAAATGTTTGGACTAAAATTTGCCCATAAAACCCCCTAGGATGCATGTTTCATTATTCCTTTGTCAAGTTAAAAACCCACTGTAAATATTTCTCAGTGAGCAAGTGATTGATGTTTCAATCATGTTTGAATTTACATCCACCTTGGTGTTCTTCCCCTGTGTATATTGCTATGAGCTGGCTGAATGATCATAAAATTAAGCATTGCACTCTGGAGGGTTTGTGGAAACACGTTTCATGTTTTTTCCCCAAACCCTTCTCTGTGGATAAGCAGCAGTGGGTGGGAAACCAGTGTGTGAAATCAGAAGTACCATAAACAACCCAGAAATCTGCTCCTGGTCAGCAATGGAAAACCAACTCCAAAAATATGGTGGTGTAGAAATCAGAGAAGGGCAGGAAAAATGTGTGTGTATAAGTAGAGCAGGACCTCACAGCCAACTCATGCCCTGTGTTCGATAATCTTTGATTCATAATGCAACTGTTGATTTTTCATTTCTTTGGGGTATCTTAAGCATTTTTATAGTACATTTGTTGCAATAAAAAGTGGTAACAGATCCACTACATGTTTATTTTATAATCTGTGTGTTTTGACAACTGCTATCATATCATGAAATATTTTATATTTAGAGTCTGCCTCTCCATGGAGAACAGAAACGGGTAAGGTTGGAAGGGATCACAGTGGATCATCAGGTCCAACCCCCCTGCTCAGCTTTTCAGACAACCACAAATTAATACTTGAAGTTTTCTTGCTGATGGTACTTTTTTTTTTTTTCCCCCTCCTGAAGTATCTTCTGTAAGAACAGAGGCAGCTGGAGGAACTGACAGCAATGGGATGGTGTAACTTTACTGCTCTAAAATCAGACTCACAGAACCATAGACTGGTTTGGGTTGGAAGGGACTTTAAAGACCATCTGGTTCCAAACCCTTGCCATGGACAGGGACACCTTCCACTAGAAGGTTGCTCACAGGCCCCTCCAGCCTGGTCTTAAAGACACCTTCTGCTGGACCCTGGTTAGTCTGAGTGACAGCTCCTGTCCCCGAAATGACAACTCCTGTCCCACAAATGTGAGGTTAGGCTGTTGCTGAGATGTTTTCATTGCCACATTCCTCAAGGCTTTGCATCATCTCATGGGTTTCTTTGTGTATTCAACACTAGAAAACCAGGGGCCCTCTTTTCTGAGCTCTTCACTGCCCCACTGATGCTGCAGAACAGCTCCAGGTTGTTCTGTGCCACCCGGTGCCAGCTGATTTTGCTGCTAAAATAAACCCATTGCCCACAAGCCCTCCCCTCACAGACTCAATCACACCAAATCTGCATCCTGTGAAAGGCAGTGAGGAAATGGCTGGAGCCTCATCTGGGGGAGGATTTGCAAAACAAACAGCATTTGAGGCTCTGATTTGGCTTTTTCTGGGTCCTGCCATCTCAGCTGCACTTGATGCTTTTGAAATACCCACATTTTCAAATGTTCCTCTACTTTTCTACTCAAAATGCTGTTTATCCAGAGCAGTTGGAGCCAATCCTAAACCCCCCTACCCTCCTTGTGTTGCCTTTCCAGTCCCCTTTGCTTGGTTTTGTTGACGTTAGAGGGCAGTCTTCCATTTTCCTGCTTTTTTTTCCCAGTGTATTTTAACCAGCTCATTGCAATGTGCGGAGCCACCAGCGCTTTGGGAGGCTGGGGGTGAGAGCAGAAACACGTTCCAAATAAAACAATACTATTTTCATTTCAGAAACTACTACAGTTCTGTGAATATCTTCTCTCAAACGCGGCATTTGCATGATCTTTGTACAGCAAGGAGGGTAGAGTTAAAAAAACTCCTAACACACATTAACTATTTCATATTGCAACTGCTCCATGATTTCTGAGCTGGAATTTGTGGGAATTAATGCAACGCAGCCCTTCCTTGACACTGCAGGGTATTAAACTAGAGGTGGCTAAAAGTGACTACTCATTTTGTGATGAATATCTCTAAAATCCTACGATCTCTTAAATTCACTTAGAAATAAAAGATGAGCAAAAAAAAAAAAAAAGAATAGAGAAAAAAAAGTCCAAGACCAAAAGTTGCTTTAAAATGTGTAGGAAATGTGTTTCTGAATCAGAGGCTAAGAAATGTCTCATAGTCATAAAACCATAAACCATTCCAACATTCAAAGTGGTAACATTCATATATCAAAGCTGAGGTGTTGTTAGCTTCCAACTTTTTTAAGATGAGATTCATCTTTATGACAAAAATAATTATGGAATGCTAACCCCCAGCAATTTCAGGGGAAAAAAGTGCCACATCTCCCATCCCTAGCCCCACCAAATGAAAAAAGCTCAGCTCATGAACATAAAGAAATGAAGAAAAATCAAAGTATAGAGATGTCATGGATTTTTATCTCTCTGGTAACTTTTTTCTTGGGCAGGTTGCAGGACAAAATACATCTCCAAAATATGGAATTTACTCAGAGATCCAGTTTTAGACCCTCCTCTCTCCTCTGTAAATCTCCTCCTTCATGCCATCACATCATTCCCACAATTAGTTATTGTTTGCACTACAGTAGTGCTGACACACCACTTATTTGTTCTTAATTAATTTGCTCTTCCTGGATGCCACACAAACTCCAAGTGGAAAGTGTCTACCAGCCCCAGGAGCAGAAAATCTCATCGATGGAACAAAGGAAGGGAAAAAGGACAAGTTCATAATTTTTTCCTTCAAGACCCAAGTGCAGAAATACTCAGTAACCTGCCCAAGGTGACACAGGAGGTCTGGGGAAGTTTCCTACCAAAAGCAAAGGAAAAATGGGCCCATTTTTTAATGGCTCTATGTCAGGTGTATGTGCTTTAATGGTACGAAACACATGGGAATCCTTCCAACCCAAGCCATTCCATGATTCCATGATAATGAGGAAGATTAATTTCTTTCAAGGTTTGCACAAAATAAAATCGCTCCATTTGCTGGAAACACATTTAAAAAAAAATATTGCCATAGATAAAAGCTACTGGCAACAGCTGAAAAGGAAGATTCTGGTGCTGTCACAGACATATGGGCATCAAGGAGGCTCATGTGGAGAAGGATGTGCATTGGGGAATTCTTATGAAGTGAAATGCTGCCCTACAGGGGCCAGGACCTTCTCCCTGCCCCTGTCTGTGCTGCAGGGGAGGAGCTTTAATGAGCTAAAGCATCACAGAATCCCAGAATGGTTTGGGTTGGAAGGGACACCAAGGATCATCTCATTCCACCACCCTGCCATGGGCAGGGACACCTCCCACTAGCCCAGGTTTCTCCAAGTCCCATCCAACCTGGCCTTGGACACTTCCAGGGATGGGGCAGCCACAGCTTCTGTGGGTAATCTGTGCCAGGGCCTCATCACCCTCATATATTAATAACCATTAAGGAACAACCACATCATATACTCCACCACTAACTCTGCAACCACTGATACAAGCACTTTTCTTCTAATTTCTCAAATGGAACTGTCTTCAGCCATGAGATCCTTAAAAATTCTGTTGACTTTTTTAATGCTATATGACCATATTAATCTAAAATACAAGGTATTTTATGTAAATAAAAAGCCAAATAATTGAATATAGTTTAGCAAAATATCACCTTCAGCTAGTGACCCGAACATCCAGTTTTTTAAGCCTATAGCATCTATGGGATCATTAATTAAGCAGTTACAGGCTCAGAGGTAGAGCCTGGGTGACAGGCAAACAGCACGAGCCAGGGATGAGAGCTTGCACTGTGCCAAAACATCTGACTTCATCCTGAGAACGCTGTGAAGAGAAATGTAACTCATTTCCTTAACACAAGCACGTAAATGACACCTTATTTGTTGATCATAAGGAGTGATCTGTAAAGTTCAAGTACCCAAATATGCAAATTGGCACCATGCTTGACATGCAAAAGAGCAAAGCACCACAGAGCAGAGCTGATCCTGCTGCAGAGCTCATCCTCACACACCTTCCTCACACTGGGAAAATGTGAAGTTCCAGCAGTGCATCACAAAGCACCTGGGCTCCAGAAGCAATAGTTTGGTGGCAAAGGCTTGGAAAAAGGCTAGCTTGATACAAAAATAGAGAAACTGGTTGGGCTGCTCAAAGCTTTAGTGGTGTTGAGTTGCATCTATTTGAAGTGGAGATAGTGGTCTGACACAGGAGCTTGCCCAGCTGCTGGAAGACAGAAACATCCATGAGCATGCTTCTTTCAGGAGCTGGACCCTTCCAGTGAATCCCTTCCAGCTCAGAATATTCTATGAGAAAGCCAGTTACCTTATTGCAGGTCTTTGCAGAAAAGCAAATACAGTATAAAACCAACCCACTTTGGCAAGCGGAAAAAGAAATTTATTTTTTCACCTTTTTGTAGCCCAATTCTACCCACATGGGTCATTTGTCTTCTTTCTTTTAAGGCTGTGTAAAGTAATCAACAGGATCTCCATGCATCAGTTGGCATAATTCATGAAGTCCAGCAATCAGAATTTGGCCTTAAATCACTCCATAAGCTCCTCCAGCCATCTTTCCTACATTGCCTCAAGTGGCTGTAATTATAAAATTTTATTATTAAATTGACATGAGGGTGGGGAGGCCCTGGCACAGGTTGCCCAGAGAAGCTGTGGCTGCCCCATCCCTGGAAGTGTCCACAGCCAGGCTGGACAGGGCTTGGAGCAACCTGGGCTAGTGGAAGGTGTCCCTGCCCATGGCAGGGGGTGGGATGAATCCCTTCCAACCCAAACCATTCTCTGAGTCTTTACAAGACAATATAAATACTGTATTAAGTTTTCTTTCTTGCAATTGAGCTATTTTGTTGACAGATACAGAAATAAAGGATTTTCGATTGTCTTGCACATCTTGAGGGCAGACATATGAGAGCAGTTCAATTCCAACACTCAGGATTAACCCCCTTTCTGCATGATTTCTGATGCCAAACATGACACAGAGTCAATAATGAGCAGTCAAACAGCTTCTGCCCTTGACTTCCACATGGCTTCCTCACATTATGGCCACTCCAGCCAGTACCAATTGCTGCCTAATTAGATGGATAGCTTACCATCCTTCCTGACACGCCATGGTGTCTCTTGCAACAATTATTTCTGCCAAATTTTGCCACATGAAAATGAATTAAAAACTGAGAAACATGAAACCAAGTGGCATTTCACAGGGTGTACTTTGCCAGGCATTGCTGAGAAGCACAAAATATGCTCGTGACTGTGCTGCTCCCATCATCCAGGAAGATAATGAGATCCACATTCTCAACAGGAAGGAATAATTTGAAGACCTGACTAAAACTACAAAGCAGAAAGACCAGCAGAGTCAAACACATCCCTTGTCACAACATGGGAACCCAAAGGTAGGCCTCTCCAAGAAGCCAGGTTCTTTAATCCAAAATATGTAGGAGTGCAGCAGAAGCCCTTATGCCTTCAAACCAGGAACACATGGTATCTCTCACATTTTCTGAGAGTGGGGAAGGTCACCCCAACTGCTATTCAGTTGCCACAAAAAAAGAAATCATTAATATAATCAGTGTGACAGTTCAAAATTGAGACAACTAAAGTTATGACCTGAAAGGAGATGCTTCCTACCAAAGGAGATGGCTCCTACCAAAATATATCGTGATCCTGGGTCTTCATTTACGATAAAAGTATTCTAAAACAGTACTGTGGAGGATTATCCATGAAATAGTCAGTGAAAAAGAGCAAATACCACTAAATGGAAATTATTTCCCCCCCCCTCAGTGGTCATTTTATTTGTATATAATCTCCCTCTATGAGTTGAGATCCATTTATTCTTTTCATTTCATTTATGATTTTTACTTGAAAATAAAGGGGGGAAAAAAGCAACCTCTGCAAATGCATAACCACCATCTCCTTGCTAGTGTAGTTTTTAGTTAAAACAAACAGCAAAGCAGTGTGGAGAGGGACTGGAATGACTCTGGAATGCTGACTCCTGTATTTACATCTTGGTGTTTAACAATAAATTTCCCCAGTTCCTTCGGTTCATCCAAGTGTCATGCTGCTAATTAAGATGCTAATGAAGACAGAGAGCCAACCACAGTGGCCTGGGCTCCTCATGGAGCTCCAGCTCCACATTTGGCTGTGGTCTGGAAGTGCCAGCTGAGCTCTGGTGCCTGAATCGAGAGCTGGTGGGTTAGAGCAGACAGTGGGCACAAACCACAGGGATCAGTGAGGATGTTTTGTGGGCAGAGGAATCTGTCAGAGCACAGAGCTGCTGTGAGGTGCTCAAGGGTTGCCATAGAGATTCTCTGGGCTCCTTGGACAGGCCGTGAGGAGCGAACACAAAACATTCCCTCCCCCTGAGTGTCTGAGCCAAAGCCCGTCGAGGAGCTCAGCCTCTCTGGGCTGCCCCCAATGAGCTGTGGGTGATACCTCGAGAGCAGCACCTGACAGCTCATTTCTGCTCACACTGAGCCCTGTTATGTCTCCTGAAAGATCCACACGGAAGGATCCGAGGAGATGGGTCTCAGCTGATCAAGCTGTTAAGATATGCTTCATTTCCAGCATAATCAACCCGGTGACTTCGAATCCAGGAGGGGATTAGGAGAAAAAGTCTTTCTATTGGCACAAAGGCAGCAAAATTTCCCCGGGCTCTGGGGTGATGTTTGATGTACAGCTGTGTCATTTTTTCAGGTAAAAAGCTCCATCCTCACTTTGGCTGTGCTCACCAACCATCTCACGTTGGGGTAGAACAACGAGCTCAGCTTGTTTTCGCAAAGAAAAATGTAATGCCACAGTGTTTCACTCTTAAAAATAAATTTAAATACAGTGAAGCTCTCTGCCAGACTAATAAAAAGCGTATCTTTGACATTTTTTCAGTCTTTTCCCAAACTCTTTAAACATTTAAGCAGACAGCTCATCAATGACATATTGCATAAATGCTTCACTGTTAGAAGTAATTTTTCATGATGAATCTTTAAAGTGCCAGACTATCTGATAAGTTAAATTTTGGTTTTCTTTCTATGACAAATGGTTAATAGTTGTCTCAGAGTCTTTCTGCACTATGATTTTTATCTCTATTTTATTAGGGTAATAATAACATCTAATATACTCTCTCATATCTGTCTTGTTCTTTCTTAAGGTCAAAATTATATCCAGAGCTAAAAGCAGCAAGAGACTTCTTCCTTTCTCATTTTCAGTATTTTGAGGTAATAAATTACCATTTACAGGCAAATAATAGCAAATTAGGAAATCTCAGTGTGATATATATACTTCAATATGTGCTTGGTAATCAGAAAACCAAGTATTGGTATGTCATTAAAACAAAGAATTTTCAGTCTTGCAAGTTAATTAGATGCTATTACATCAGGCTATTTAATTGCCTTTCTTGCCAATAATCTGTGAAGAAGAAAAAACATGTTAATTCCTCTTCTTGTCTTCGGGCAGATTTTGCTCATTCACGTTTTATTGGATTTGTTCTTCTGAGTTTCACCTACTGGGAATCTCAGCTGCCTCCTTCAGAGTCACAGATCATTTTTAGGGAGCAGAGAAGCAGCAGGAAACAGGCAATAACACGTCCAGCTCTTTGCAAGGAGCAATTCCAGGTGTGGAGATGGGATGGGGATGCAGCTCCCACAGCCACAGGGTAGCTTCATCCCAACCCCAGGGCTCAGGACAGAGGGGCTGCTCAAAGTAGTGATTGCTGAGCTCAGTGATGGCTCCCATAGCCCATAGACAGGCAATCATTAGTGGAAATTTATGTCCAAAGCCTCCAAAGGTGGATACAAGTTAGAGCAAAGTAAGGTAAAAAAAATCCTTATGGATTCTGGATGTCCTTTAAATGCATTTTAATCTGTTTAACCAAAGGATGCACAGTCAAAAATTAAGAAAATACGTGTATTCTTAAGATTGAACAAACTGCAGCAGCTGCCCTTTGAAGGTGCAGGGGTAGAGGATGCCTCTCTCTCAGCCTCGGTGGGGAATAGCGTCTCATTCCAGCACCATTTCCTGGGCTGGAGCTGGAGTAATGGACAGTGCTGCTGAAAACAGGCCATGAACCTGGGAATTGGCTTGGATGTGGGATCCACAGGGCTCCCTGGGGGTTAGAAAATGGACATGGGCAGAGGATGCTTGGTCCCATGCTGAAGGGGAGGCTGGAGGTGACACTGATGGCGAAGCAGAGCTCACACCTCTCTCCCAGCCCCTCCAGCTGTGGAAACCACCCTTCTCTGCCCCAACATCTCCAAAGCCCTTCCCAAATCCGTCAGTCATGACACTGCTTACTCAAGATGGCTTGATGGAGACAGTTTCTTATTTTTCAGTAGCAGAAATTCAGTATAAATTATTTGTCTGAGGTCACAGGCTGAATTACTATCAAAGGCCAAGACTGGCCAGGCCATTCCCAACCTCCCAATTTGCTCCTCAATCCCTAGACAAAGTATTATTCTTCCCACCCTCTATTTCTCTTATTTTCTCTCCTTCTTTTAGGTTAACCAAGAAAAATAGTAAAGAAAGTCAACAAAATATCTTTTCACAGTGTAATGAATCCTTGTTCTCCAGAAAGGAATATAATTCCTGGCAGCACATTAATTATGCTGTAGGTTGGCATCCCTATAGCCAGCCCTATGTCCTCTTTTTACTGAAAAGAGAGACATCTTATGCCATATTTCCAGTTTCTGTCAGCATAAAAATTAATGTGCTCAGCAATAGCACCCTTAGATCCTTATTTTCTGACAGAGATCACTGATGTTACTCTCTGTTCTTTCCAAAATAAAACCACCTTTAAAGTTCAGGGAAGAGTTCAGCATTTCATCAGTGGCAGCCCTGAGTTTTCAGTGGGTGGTGATGGCAAGATCAGCCCAGCAGTGACAGAACCACTCCTGCAAGTCAGCTGCATGATCTGCATTTTCCAGGCTTGCTCAGTGTGATTTAGGTGAGTACAAGACTTATGGCTCTTGGTGACCTCCTCCTACGATCTTTTTGTCTATGCAGATCCCTCAAGGTGGAGTGGCTTGTCAGGGAATGGCTAAATCATAAATAATGAGCTTTTTCCTGCAGCCAAGAAGCTGTTTTTTCTTGCAGCCCATCCTTTCAATAAAAGGGGATGAAGGTCTGTGCGAGCAGGATCCTGGCTCTGCATCCCTTCCCTGCTCCAAGGCAAATGTCAAACACTAAATGAGTTACTTTCATGCTGCACAATAAGTGAAAGGGAGGAGGCTGATTTTCCAAGCTCCCTGTAGAGTTCTGTTGACTTCCAGACAACCTTGCTCATCCCAGGTTACCAAGGGAGGAATGTATTTGATTACGTAGAAAAATGTTAACAAAACTGGATGTGAAAGCCCAAGAAAAATGTAAATCTGAATTTGTCCCAGTTTTTTTTATTTCCTGAAAATTAAGTTGGGTGGGATATGAGCTGCAAGGAGCAGGACAGAATAACACCAGGAAGCTGCACTGTGGCAAAACATCTCCATCCCCACAGCTGTGCACAGATGCAGAACAGAATCATGGAATCATGGAATCACAGGATCCCAGAATGCTTTGAGTTGGAATAGATCTTAAAGGTCACCCTGTTCCACGCCCTGCCCTGAGCAGGGACACCTTCCACTAGCCCAGGTTGCTCCAAGCCCCATCCAACCTGGCCCTGGACTCTTCCAGGGATGGGGCAGCCACAGCTTCTTGGGCAGTTCTGGAGAGACCTGGATGCTGCTGGAATTGGAAAATTGTATTTGCAAGAGACTGCTGTGGCCAAAATCACAGCAGCCAAGAGTGGAACAGGACAAATGTCCTGCTGCAGTGGAATTCCTGTGTCACTGCTCTTGCCCTGCTCATCTGACAGTACAGGAGACAGAATTCATGAGAATAACAAATATCTGATATTTTCCTTATAAATTTTTAATATTCTCTAGGAGACACTCGACAAAGAGATGCAAGAGCTAAGAAACCTAGAGACCAGCACTACCCCAAAGGAGACCAAGTGTTTAAGCAGCTCTAAAAACTGTGAAAAATGAAACTTTTCCGTTCGGACAAACACAGACAGGAGTGTGTTTGATCTCCCTGAATCAGCCAGGAATCATCCAGAAACCTGATATCCCACCAAAAGAGCTCCATGATCGGGTCACTTTTCCCAACGGGTTCAGAGGTGCAAAACGCAGGATTGGGCACCATGGAGGTGATGATACCAAACCACCTTTTTGTAGGGTTAATAATGATCTCCTGGGTTATGATCTTTAACAGGGGAATATTAGAAAACATCCATCTATTGATTTATTAGTAGTATCTTAGCTTTGAAGGCAAAAGGAATTGCATGGACACTCTGCCACGTTTCAAGTCAGCATCACAGCACTTGGAGGAAACAGCCACAAGGTAGAACTCACACGTGTAACTCAGAAGATGACCTTTCTTACATCCTGCATTTACCTATTTTCAGACAAAATTACCTTTTTCTTTTTTTTTTTTTTTTTTAACAGGAAATTTTAAAAAAATCCCACATTTGGCACATTTCCTCAGCTGTGTGTTGCCTACCGAAGTCAATTAACTGAGGCACAGGGAGCAGTGCTGATACCCTGCCTTACAGTGATTTCCCAGGACTCTTCTGGAAATGAGCTGACACGTCTCCAGAGATTATTCCCTGCTAAAGTAATTTTAAATAACTATATTAAAAAGCCAGTGGAAGTTACAAGTAGGGCCTGATTCTGCCTTTCATCAGTGGCCCTTCATATCTTTGGAAATCTGAAATAAAATGTACTTTAAATGTGTATTAAAGTTGCCAGAGCAGTTGCCTTCAAGTAAATGTGATTTGGGACAGGAAAGCAGAGGATTGCCTTGTGTTTGTCTCTATGGCAGAGAGGAGGGATTTTGGGAATAATATTCGCCGTCCTCCCTACAGGCTGCAAACACACATCTACTCATAGCATAGGATTATCTTGGTATTAATCAAAAGCAACTTGATTAAATCTGTAGCTTTACAAAGAAGGGGAATTAACCAACTGAAAACATTCATTCCAAGACAAAACTTTATGACACTGTAACTTGGGGAACAAAGCCCGTTCCGAGCAATCCCATCTGCTCCGCTCGGCTCGAGCGCTCGGGAACAAACACCCGGTTACATGCTGAGGACACGGGCTGGTCTGATCCTAGAAAAGCATCAAAATAACTCTTTAAGCACAAAGTTAAACATCAGATGTCAAAATGGGGGCCGTGGCTGGGGGCACTTGTTCATGACTTTGCTCTTCGAAAGGAAGTTTTTTTAATTCCCGATCCCACGCCGTTGCGAAAGGACCTTTTGTCGAGAGGTGTCTCCAGGTGAGGCTTTAAAAGAGCCAGCTCTTCATCCCTGCCCACCTTGGCTAAGCAGCTGTTCAGCAGGAGCAGGCAATAATCAGATTTTCCATACAGCTGGCAATTCAAATAAAAAGGATTGTTGCTCTGGAGATTAAAAAACAAGCAAACAAGGGGAAAAAAAAAAAAAGACAGATAAGACAAGGTAAAATTATGGATTTGTGTATTTGCCAGGGCTTGTTCACTATGAAAAGCAAAGTAGAAACACAAAAACAATTTATTGTTTGTGACAAGGATGAACTGTTATTTGCTAGGGATTTCTCAAACTGAAAATCAGATTTTTTTCATCGTTTTCCAGAAATCTTCACTGCATTTCTGGTATAAAATACTGATACAATTACATTCACAGTATGATAGGAATTGTTTTCTGTGATGGTGACCACTTGTGACATGTGACACAGTTTCCCTGGAATGGCATCCGTGTTTATTGCTGTAAAATGAGATTTTTTCAGTGAACAATGAAATAGAATCTTGTTGTAGCTTGTGTGAAGTTATGTAGCTTAAATGACAGGTAAGAGAAAACAAAAATATCTGTAAAGTAGAAATCTGGGAGAGGAAGATTTCCAGTAGGTATGAGTGGTTATGGTAGTAGTAAAGTTTAATAATGAAAATATAGTAATAGGAATTTTAAAAATTCTGCATAAAAATCCATGTAGGTTTCTGGACACATTCCTTCTACCTGCGCTTTACAGGATAAAAATGCAAACTACATAGAAACTTTTCCAGATTTAAACTGCCCTTACATTAAATTGCATTTGAATTATCATTGAATTATAAAAGCAAAACATTTCCTGGCATGTCTATAGTTGCCGTGTGCATCTTTCACCATATCCTGATCTCCCAGCTGGTTGGTTATCTATCTAAAATCAATACTCTTCCATCTCTAAAAGTTCCATGGAAAGCCATAGGATTAATCCCTGCCTTCACTGGAATAAAATTTAGATTTACTAGCTTTAATTCAGTATTCTACTGTTTTTATTTAATACTGTTTAGTACTTTATTTTTTTTTTGTTTGTTTAATGATTCTTAACAACCAAGAGCAAGTCCCAGCCCCTTCTGTCACAGATGAGGAGTTTCCCCAGACTGAATTTTCTCCCTAACAAGAAGAAACACTTTTTTTATGAAAAAAAAAAACCAACAACCCAGGCACAGAGAAATTCCCCTTTGAATTTTTAGCTGCTACCTCCCTAGACTTCCCTTACTGAGGAAATCACTGTTATCTTGAAATCGAATAAATAAATTCAATGTATTGCAATAATTAAACTCAGTTTTACCTATGATATCACTGCCATAAAGAGATCCAGGAGGAAAAGTGGCTGCTCAGATCAAGCTGTGCCCAAACTACCCATGATCAGAAATGAAAGATGATTCAGCATTTACAGAAGTAAAACAGAGAGAGGAGCCAGGCAATGGATACTTTAAGGATAACAGGGATTTCACATCCATAAAATAGTAGCCAGTAGCCAGAAATTCTGACAGCAGCAGATCACCTTAATGAAAAGATAATGATGCAAAACACACCAGAGGAAACACAGAAATATGAGCTGTGGCTCCTAGAGGTGATTTACAGCAATAAAATACAGGGATGTAAGGAAGGTTTTGTCCAGAGGAGGGAAATTGGTCATCATTAGAAATAAAATATCTCATTCCACGTTGGGAAAGTCTTGGATAGTGTCTGGGTGACTTGGCCAGCAATTTGTCATGGAAAGGACATTAATATTATTCAACTAACCTGCTCACTTCAGCTTTACAGGCTGTTCTACTTTCTCTCGTAGTTCAATCAACTTTCTACTCCTGATTCTATGCAATAATTCTCCACAGCTTCATATAAGAATTTCAACTTTACCTACCCACTGACAAATAAATTAACTGGTTTATAAACAAGTCAAATTAATACATGTATCTAATTGTACCTATTTGATATAGACGAGGAATTTAGATGAAATGAAGAGATTTATGTTTTTTTTCTCTTCCATACAATATTTCAGCTCCCCACACTCCACATTAAATATGCACTGGATCTCTCACATGATTATTTTAGAGGCTTGCATATTTTATTAATAACTAAAGCAAAAATTGGGTTATACTCCAGGGAAATTAGGTAATGATAATTAACCAATAGCTTTAATACAAGGAACTTCTTTCATTTCATAAAAAAAAGCCACAACAACAAAGAAGCACTCAAACAAACAAAACTAACTTAAATAAAATAGCAATTTGAAATAAATGAAGCATCTCATCTTGGAGTAAGTGTGACTTACCTTGGAAGGGCCAACAGGGTAACTCGAGCACACAAATGTCATTGAGATCCAAAGAAGGAAAACAAAGTTTAACCTGCATAGACTCCAAAGAAAAGATGAGATTAATTAAAATTTGAACCAAAATCAAGCAAAACTAGGTGAATACAGAGAAAAACACAGAAACCCAGCATATTTTCTCCATAAACCAAGTAACCATCAGTGTCTTTACCTGCTCATTTTTTACTCAGGAGAGTGTGTCGTACGTACATGCAGTCCTATTACCAAATTCCTCACACATCCCTTCAGTTCTTTCTTAGATGACCATTTTATACCAGAGTTCAGGAGTGAAAATGTCATCAAAGCTGATTTTATTATGACTAATTGGCCCTTGTTTGGCCTTTTCTTCTTCTTAAATGGGCAAATGGCAAGAACACACGTTCAGCTGCCATTATGAAACCACCAAGTGATTTCATTTAAAGTGTCCCATTAAATGTCTCTCGGGAGGGTTTATTGTTACGTCTGGATCATCACAGCAAACCTGGGCAAAGGTCTAAGGATTTCAAAAATACATTCTGAGAGTTTGTTACCACTTCCAATAGATCAGGTTAAGACCTTGGAAAGCCTGGTAGCGAGGGAGAAACACTAAAACTGCACTTTAAGTAGAAAGTTCCTTAAAGAATCTTATTATACTCAGAGCAGCCACAATACAGAGAACAATACAGAACAATATATATATATTTTTTTCTTTTTCTCCTCCCCTTTTTTATTTACATGCTTGGTTTCTAATGCACCCAAATTTTAAGTGTTTTTCTTTGAACTAAAGTCCTGTGGACACTTATTTCTTCTGTTACATGGAGACATATCTTAGCTGACATTAAGTTTATTCAATAAATGGTGTTAATTTCCAATGCAGTAAATGTTTGCTGTCTGAGTGCATAATTTGTTACTGGAACAAATTTAACTGTGTGACATTCTAGGGGGTTGTGTGGTTTATCTGTACAGAGTCAGTCTCCTGATGTAGATGCACCTAATTCCAGGAGGCAGAGAGCTGGAATATCTTCAGGTAAGACTGGGAGAAAGGCATGTAAGGGTCTTTACCAGTTTTTATAGAAAAATTCGTGATGTGATCCCAGGTTGTGACTGACAATTTGTTCCCCACTGTCCAGGGTGGTGCTGATCATGTCAGTGGTCGACATAATCCAATGACTCTTCAATGACTTTTAAAAAGGACGTGTTTGTAGTTGCTGGTGAAGTACTTCAGGATCCTTCAGGACCAGCAGGGCTAGAGAAATAGGGATAAATTAGCCTCATTTAAACCCTGCAGTCAGTAATCCCTTAAGAAAACCCGTCAGGAGAACATTTCACTATTTGCATATTCAGTCTGTGCCCTCTTATTCAGAGAGAAAATCCTCTGGTTTGAATCGAGCCTCCTGTTCCCACTCTACAGGACCTCCAACTCCAAGGATAAGAGGATTAGTCCGTGTTTCTGCTGCAAAGAAAAGCACTTTGTGGTGGATTCTGCTCAAGCTTAGTTTGGTGTCAGCTTTCACTGCATCTGCATTCAGTTTAACTCCATTTTCATACAAAATTAACCTTCGCACAACTCTGCTTGTGAAGACGAGGGACAAGAACAGGCTTGTGGTAAAAGTTCAGGATTTCCATGTCCAGCCTTAGACTCTCCAGGTAAACTTTGGTGTGCCTCACTAACTTAGTTTTTTTAAATCATGAGTGTCTGACCTCCTGGTGACCCTCCACTGTGCCTGGTCAGCACCTTCTGTGCTCAGCTTTATCACATCCCTCTAAAAGAGAGGATTTTGCCACATTTCTGGCTCACAAGCTCTGGACATGAGAGGTGCACAGAGAAGATTCCACCTTTTCAAGGGCTTTGACCAACCACAAACACTTTCACATGAAAAAAACCCATAAAAACGTGGAAGAGTTTAGGTTGGAGGAGCTCCCAAGACCATTGAGTCCCAAGCACTGCCAAGGCCACCACTAACCCATGTCCCCAAGTGCCACATCTATAGGCTTTTTAAATCCCTTCAGGGATGGGGACTACCCCACTGCCCTGGGCAGCTGTGCCAGGGTTGGACAATAATTTTTGGGAAGAAATTTCCTCTAATATCCAACCTAAACCTCCTTGGTGATGCAGATGGCACTTAAACCAGTAAGAATTATTGAGACATCACTGCCCCAGAACGGGGCTCAAGGGGTTTGCCCACCCCTCAGACACACAGAAGAGGTTTTACCTGAAGATTCAATCCCTCATATTTGCTTCTCCCTTCTTTCTGTTTATTTTTTCTGGCTCTTCAGGCTTCAATTGAACACACCACAACTGTGATTTGCATGCAGAAAGTGTATGTGGAGATTCAGATACATTTTATATATTCTCACTTCAGGTTTGGAGGAAATCAGGTTTAACAGAACAAGTGGCAATTGACATTTCTGGCTTCTCCTCTGTCTGCAGGGCACCCAGGTGGAGGTTTTGCTCCCAGCTAAGGTTCACTGGCAGGTATCACAGGTCATGGGAATCATTAAGAACCATAATAAAAACTCCCAGCATCCATAAAATTTGCATTTTAGGAGAATAAATTAGCAGCGATATCTTCCACTTGCCTGCAAAGCCCATGGCATCACCTCTTCCCTCCTGCTTCTTTGTTAAAAGAACAGTGTATTGAACCTTGTTACTGCTTTCCTCTGGTTTTCCCACAAAAAATGTATGGAACAATAAAAAAAATGCTGATGAGCCTCTCAAACCTTGCAACTTAATGAGCTTAACAGGCCTATAAGCTTTAGAACATGATATGTCCTTCCCCCATCACAGCAGTCAACCTAAATTAAATTTTTAATGTTAATTAAATGTTTAAATTAACTTTGCTAAGGGAACAAAACAATCAAAATTGATGAACACACCAAAAACTGTGGTCCATTGGTATAACCCCAAACATGAACAGCAGGCTCATGCTCTGGATAAAGGCAAGGTGTGGAATCTTGTTGTTTTCCTCTGAGATGGTCCCAGTGAAACCTCAGCATGGCTCTTCTGGAGTAAGCCTCCAGGACATTTTGCTCCAAGCTTAATTTTTTTGTTGCTTTCAAGAACATTGAGAAACCATTTGTTTTGAGACCACTGCAAGGTGCAAGATGGAAACTAATCATGCTCCCAGCATATGAATCTGTTCCTGGCTCAGTGATAATAGAAAATCCCAGCAAGACATGAAGACAGAAGAAAAACAAGAGTCAGAAAGCAGGTTTATTCCTTTGGTCATTATTGCTGTGTTCTCACTGCCAGCAAGGGGACACAACCAAACCTCTGCTTGCACCACTGGGATCTCATCTGCAGAGGCACAAAGGAGCTGAGGAGCTGCTGGAGATGCACACTTGACTGTTTCTGTGCATTGTCTCTAAATTCCTTAAACTCATAAAATTTTGATGTAGTTGCTCCACCTCTGGAAGCATCCAAGGTCAGGCTGGATGGGCTTTGGAGCAATCTGGGATAGTGGAAGATGTCCCTGCCCATGGCAGGGGTGGGATTAGATGATCTTTAAGGCCTCTTCCAACCCAACCATTCCCTGCTCCAGACAGAGCCCAGCCCTGGCTGACAGGGGCAAGGGGTTCTAATGCCGAATGGTGCAGCTGTGGTGGACACAGCTCTTGCCTCCCTCCTGCTCTTGGATATTTGACAGGCAGTGCCTGACCATCTCTGACTAGTCCCCAAGCACGTGGCACTCGTGCCTGTGGCCTGGAACTGTCCTCTGTGCCATTTCCTTGGCTCCTGTGCCATCCAGGTGTTCTCACCACACGCTCTCTGTGGAGGACACAACAGTCTCATCAAAGGTCAGGTGCATATTTTCCCAGTCCACTGAGGCCTGTGTTGGCTGCTGTGGATAAACAGCTTTGTGTTCCTGTTTCAGCTTCAGAAGTTCTCCAGAAGGAGAGACACATTTATTGAATTTCATGCTGGCTGCTAAAGCTGCTGCCCACAGAGCACAGTCCTGTCAGGGACACACTGCTCGAGCTCCTGCAGGCAGGGACAGCTCCTAACTGAGCCCTGGCACTTAGCCCTCACTTAAAAGATACATGGCTCCTTTTTAAAACCTACTTTTAATGCAACTCCACTCAGATATCCTTCCCCTCTAAGCCTGAGCTTGCAGTGGTCAAGGCTCCAGCAATGCACCTTCTGACTCACAGGTTTGATCCAAGAGAGGAAGAAAATCAAAAGGCATTAAAGGCAGGAGAGGTACTGCCAGTCCTGCCTCCCCTTCCACAGCAGTGCCTGGGTTTCCTGGATGGATGCTCAGCAGGCACAAGGGGAGCAGAAAGGGCTGTACGAGGAACAGGTCCAAGATTTGTGGACATACTGATCCTGTGAACCTCAGGATCCCTTTTTCCACCTGATTTCAAAGCACTTCAGCATCATGAGGGCTGTGCATGTCACTATCACAGCAAAGGGGACGGAGCTGCAGCTGGATCCTCCCGTGCCAGGAGGAGAAATCAGCTCTAAAGTCACGTTTTTGATCCCACCTCATCCAGGAACTGTCACTGTGTCATAGTCACCATCCTCAGGATCTGAAAATCTAAATCATCCTCTCTAATTATATATGTTCCTTTTCTTGGTTACAACATACACAGAGATGGTGTGGGCAGAGACGGCTTGAGTTTCCTTATCCCACTCCCAGCACGGGGCAGAGCTGCTGCTGATGTCAAACACTGATGATGGGAAGTGATGCCAAACGTCATCGTCTCCTACATCCCGCAGCACGTGGCACCTCACAGACCCTCTGCCAGGCCACAAACATCCACGCCACTCCTGCTGATGCCACCACACTCGTGCCACGTCCCACGTGGGATGGCAAGAATAAGGTTTTTGGCAAAAAAACGTATTTAAGCACAGCAGCAATTTACAGACTTACAGATCTCCTGCGTTCTTGGTCAGGTTCCTTCACACGCCTTCAGAGAAACAATCTGCATGAAGCACAACATGAAAAACAAGCTCTCCTTGCTCTCTCTGCACCACCACCAAGTGTTAAGGCCATTTGATACTTTATCTGGAGAGACAAAAAAATAAAAGAGCAGAGCAGACAAAAGTTGCTCAAACCGTTAAGGGGAGGTTCAGCAAGGGAAAAGTGGCAGTAATTAACATTTTTGCTGCGCTGATTTGTACATGCCAATGTAATTTATGCACTCAGAAACGTCTCAAATAGATCCTGCAGGAAGTTGCTGCCTAAGAAAAGATGTCAGTGCTGAGCTAAAAAGACACCTGTCAAAGCCAAACCCCAATTTCTGTTCAGATGCAACAAAGATCTCGATGATCTGAGACAGTCTGAATAGTTGTTGAAGTAGAAGGCAGAAAGAGAAAAGAGCCCAGATAGACAAGAAAAAGCAAAGTTTTTTGAGGAGAGTGGGGAGAAAAGGATGTAGGAAAGTCTGATGTGACTTTAGAAGGAGAGATCAAACTTTAAAGGGATCAGACTTTAAAGGAGTCAAGGAAAACTAACATAAATATTATAAATAGTAAGGAATAGGGAGGAAGAGCTGGGTGGCTTTGAAGGGTGCAATTTTTTATGTGTGTTATTGCTCTGTATCTCAAGGTTCTCTCATGGATAAGGCTAAGGAAGACAAGGAAAACATACCCAGTATTTTCTATTATGCTAAGATGCCAGCAGAATATTCTGTCTCAAGTAAGTTTGTGTATTTTCACCTACAGAATATCAGTACAAAACCATTTTTTCCTGCTCTCTAAGTCCTTGGGATGTCACAGCAACAGCACTTTGTCAATTAGGAATGGAAAAAAGGGAGCAACGTAGGGCAAAAGCCAGAGCTGGCAGTACTGCTATCCCAGGAATTATGTGGGGAGGCAAAATGTGGGACACAAACCTGCAGACCCATAACAACTGCAAGGGCAGAAAGGGACACAGAGGATGCTGAAAGCTCATCTGGATACTCAGCACCTACAGGTTGGACAGAAAGGGAGGAATTGCTCCCACCTGAACAGGATTTTATGCAATCCAGAGCGACCTTCAGGATGGAAAACAGGTCAGCTGGATGCAAAACATCTGTCAACAGGTTCATTGCCTCCACAAACAGTCCTGATCAGCTGGGTTGGAAGCGAAGTTACCTCTCATTTGGCAGAGAATTATGAGAAAAATCTCCAGATCACAACTCAGAGGTGACTCAATTTCCTTCTGAACAGGCAAACATTTGCGAGGGAGAAATCTCAGCTGTTCCCCCGATTAGCTGTTGGCATTTCTGGAGAAGGGTAAGATGCCACTTTAAATTTGTGACACGAGACCTAAAGTACCTTTAGGAAATAAGTGGCTGCATCTGGAACAGCTCTCATCAGTTGGAGGAGGTGAGAGGACACACCTTTTTTTCTCCAAAATGCAGAGCGTTTTCCATCTGTCCTTCATGCTCTTTTAGCTCATTGCTATTTTCTTTGTCTGTGCCACTTAAATAAACAAGGATACTGCAGACTCTTTGAAGGAGTCCTTCTTTCCCACAAAAGCCTTTTGAAAGGAGGGATCTTCTCCATAATGACCCACCAAACAGAAAACAAACAGGCACTGAGCCCTAGAGCAAGCGTCATGTCGGGCTTTAAAATTTGCTGGTAGGGAGATAAATTCGAACTCTGAGCCTGCCTTGTTCTGTAGCCTCTGAAAATGCCAGGCCTGGATGATTTCTTGGTGACTATCACTGCTTATAAAGGTCCTCAAGCAGCAGAGGTAATGTGGCTGTCAAACATTTCGGTGCCCCGGCTGACGTGCCTTTTGTCTGAACATGAGCGACCAAGGAGCCTGATTTCCCCTCGTGTTCTCTCCCCCTTAGAAAAGGCTTCATCCAAAAATATCACACACCAAAAGACAGGAGAAGCTGCAGTTTCCTCACTGAAAGCCTCTTGCAGCTGACTGGATTTTTCTTGCTCTGTGCAAGGATTTCTTTGTACCCAATTATGTTTCAGTGTGTGATGTAACTCCTCAAGAAGTTGTATCTGGAAAGGGACTTTTAACGAGGGCCTGGAGGGACAGGATAAGGGGAAATGGCTTTAAACTTAAAAGAGAGTAGGTTTAGATTATATATTGGGAAGGAATTCTTCCCTTGAGGGTGGTGAGGCCCTGGCACAGGTTGCCCAGAGGAGCTGTGGCTGCCCCATCCCTGGAAGTGTCCAAGGCCAGGTTGGACAGGGCTTGGAGCAACCTGGGCTAGTGGAAGGTGTCCCTGCCCATGGCAGGGGGTGGAATGAGATGAGCTTTAAGGTCCCTTCCACCTCTAACCATTCTGTGATTCTATGATACTTTGATATCTGCCTCTCTTATTCTTCTATTACTTGCATCAATACCTAAATTGCAAACCTCACCTCTTCTCCTCTCTCCACCATCTGAATTCCCCTTTTAGCATCAGGGTCTTCAGGATTTTTACCCCTCCCCAGAGTTGCCAACTTTGGAGGCAATCAGCTTCTTAATCAAGAGTACAGATTAGTAGGAATAAACACAAAATCCAATATTAGAAAAGCTCATATAACCTACTCTCTGAGGAACAGGAAAGGCCACAGATGCTGGGGATCAGGATTGTTCCCTGTGACAGGACAGTGGATATTCTCCAGCTACTCACCACAGAGTTTCACTGCTCTGGTCTCACAGGAAAAGCTCTGAAGGCACAGTATATGAAAAGGAGCAGCTCTCCATTCAGCCTGGCACTGCTCTGACTGCCAGGAGCAAACATGTAGTGCTCAAAAACCCTGTGCCTCTTTCTTCCTTCCCAAGCCCCTTCCTGCTGACAGCCCCTGCTTTCATTTGAGCACAGAAGGTTCATGCTTTTAAACTCAATTCCCAGCTCACAAGTACACTGCAAAAGTGACATGCTGGACTTCAATATTGCACTTCTCAGTAAAGTCTGAGTGTGTCCCAGCTGTGAGGGGTGAGGAGAGACAGGGCAGCACTTTCAAAGGGCTGAGGGCATCATTTTAAAACCAAGAAGCACCAGGAGCTGGAGAACTTGGCTCTGCAGCAGGCAAGGAGCACAGCTGAGTTAACACTCTGTAGAAGCACCATGTGCTCCACTCAGCTGGGCCTCAGCACTGAAGGGGTGTGGTGGGACCCCAGGGTTTATGGGGGTAAGGATGCGCCCCAGGGACAAGGTGATGCTTCCCCTGGTGCTTCATGAGCAGCATCTCCACCAGCTCAAGAATATCTGCCCAGGGCTCCTGCCCTTCCTCATTGCCTCAAGAGATCAGAGATGCTCCAACTAGCACAACAAATTATGAATGAGCAGCTAAGGAAGAGAAGCTCCCACAGTCCCAGTTACCGCAGCCGGAACGACACGACCACATTACACGTAAGAGATCCCTTGAAACTCAAATAACCCCACAGTTCCCTGCCTTGCCAAACTCCATAATATCAGCATTGCCTGAGCCAACAGGACAAGAGCTAAAAATACTCTGATCCAACTCATTGCAGGCCCCTGATGTGAAGGCAGAGTCTCTCAACATGTGCTCTGTGGAAGTGTTGCAGTGTGTGCCCTCGGGGCGAGTCTGCACCACGGGCCTGACACCGATAACAACCTGGCCAAGAGGCTCAGCCCAAAGTTTTCCCATTCCCCTGGAACAATTCACAGCTCAGCCCTGCTGTGGTTTCTTGGTGCATCTCAGAGTCAACCTCTCCTTTTTCAGTGCCAAACTATGTTCTCGAGCCACATCAAATCGCTTTGCACTCCCTGCAGTTCACAAGCTCTGAACTGGATGTTTCTGTTCCACATGTCAGGGATGGGAGACACAGACTCTGAGAACTTTGCATCTCCCAGGGCTATTTTCTAACCTAGAACCTCCCCCCAAACCCCACTGACACACTGGGGGTGGTGTAGCCCAAACAGGTGCTAGGGAGGGGTTTTGAAGAGGAGCACACCGTGTTCATGCAGTGTCATGTTCTCCACTGTCCTTCTGTGCTCAGTCCTGTTTTCCACATGAATGGACTCAGAACCAAAACAAAATGTATTTACTATGGTTTTCTTCTGCTGCATAAAGTGATGTTTTCATAGAATCCCAGAATGGTTTGGAGTTTTAAGGGGACCTTGAAGATCATCTCCTTCCACCTCCTGCCATGGGCAGGGACACCTCCCACTGTCCCAGGTTGCTCCAAGCCCTGTCCAACCTGGCCTTGGACACTTCCAGGGATGGGGCACCACAGCTTCTCTGGGCACCCTGTGCCTCCCAACCCTCACAGGGAAGAATTTCTTCCCAATATCAAATCTAAACCCACTGTTTTTGAGTTTAAAGCCATTCCCCCCTGTCCTTTCTCTACCTGCCCTAGTGAAAATTCCCTCCCAGCTCTTTCAGAACCTCTTTAGGTACTGACAGGCCACAATAAGACCATCTCAGACAGTTCTTCAGGGGGCCTTCTCCTCTCCCCTTCCTAATTTCAGCCATATGGAGGTTTTGTCTCTTGTCTCACTAATATTTCTCTTTAGAGAGGGGTAGCTCCTGGTTCACCTGCCTATCTCTGCCCCCTGAGAGGAGTTTTTCTCTGCATTCCCAGAATCCATCACCCACTCCAGCAGGTCGTAGCCCAGGCTACATGTCTTGAGCAGTTTATTCTGGACAATACCAGCCCCATGAATGACCTTAACTTGGAGAGGGAATATCCCAAACTCATCCAAAGCACATTTGCTTTTCCAGCCTCCGGGAAGCTCGGCGAGGCGCGTCTGTGGAGTGCAGGCTCTCCAGCACGGAGGGAAGTTGGCCAGGCAAGCCCTGCACCCTGCTGGGGATGAAGATGTTACAGTTGCCTGGGAAACCACTCCATGGGATCACTGAAATGTATTCTATATGTTTGCCTTCAGACACAAGATTATCACCTTGTCCATGAGCAGCGTCAGGAGAAAATCCTGACACGGGATAAACTCAGGCTGGAACCTGCAGGAATCAAATAACTCTTTTCACAGAGATAAATCCAATATAAAGTGACTCACAGTCCAACACCAACCAAATGTGCCCTGCAAGAGTAAAGGTGGGTCACAGAGCATTAAAGCACCTCACTCCTCAGCCAAGGACACAATGTTTAAATCCATTAGCCTATTACTAACAGGTGGAAGAATTGTCTGAGTAGAGAGAAAAGACCTATAATCAAAGGAGATGGGGTTATTCAAGGACTGAGAGTATTTATTTAGATTCAATGTTTTTAAATTTGGATTTTTTTTACCTATTTTAAGGAAGAATACATTCAGTAATTACAGCAGGAGCACTGGTAGCCACAAGCCAGGCCCAGATGGATGGTGGGGTAAAATCTCTGTTTGCACTTTCTCATAGCAATGAGCAATTCAGGACTCATCCAAGATGTTGGAGCTCTGCCACATTCCTTTCCCAAGGTTTTCCCTGGTACCACAACAGTGACATTGCACACAAAACCCCACAGACTTAATGGTGAAGGAATTCCAGTAAGGACTGGCAAATGCTGGTTTGGGGGAAATCAGGTTTAACAGCAAGCAGGAAGAGGGAAGAATTTAAGGTTAGATGACATTTTATTACAAAATAACAAACCGACAAGTCAAACCAGGGCTGTGTTGTGTCTAAATATCACAGATTCATAGAACGGTTTGAGTAGAAGGGACCTTAAAGACCATCTCATTCCAACCCCTTGCCATGGAAATATGGTGGGGGTATTGGACCAGTTTTAGAGGAGAAAGAGCAATAAAGAAGAGCAAAATATTGCTCAAAATTTCCTATTTCTGGCAGCAGTTTAAACAAGGAACCCAGTACAATTTCACTGCTTGCTTACCTTCAATCAAAGAACAACACTGGGCTTTAATTCCTCCTGTGGGTGTAGTCAGCTCTTAAGTTAAAATCCAGGCTTAATATCCTCTCCTCATAATTTAGGTCACAGACAGAAAAGCAACACAAGAAAATAGAGAGAAATTTCAGGCTTTGCAATAGAGGCTAAAAAACTCCATCCTGTGCTCGAGGCTCCCGGGGCATCAACTGCAGCCGCTGCTCTGCTGGGAAAGATCCAAGTCCTGCAGCCAAAAAAGTCTGAAATGTCTACAGGATTCAAAGCCCGGGTTACCAGGCCTTTGCTGGGGTCTGTCTTCAGTCTCTGAGGTTGTTTGACTGGTTGTTGAGGTCAGGAAAGAGCCTGTTCTGCTCTTTGAATGGCTCACACGCTGTGGGGAGCCTGGAGAGCGGCAGGAGAAAGCCCAGTGAGGCACTGGGAGAGTCCCATTTCCAGCTCCTCTCCTCTGCCAGGGACAAAAAGAAACAAATAGGGATGTTGAAGGAATCATTGGGATCATTCAGTTCACGTGGATGGAAAAAATGAAGGAGAAAATTGTTTAATGGAAGAAAAAGGTGATAGGCTGGGAGAGCTGGGGGTGTTCACCTGGAGAAGAGAAGGTTCAAGGGAGACTTTAGAGCCCCTGCCAGTGCCTAAAGGGGCTCCAGGAGAGCTGGAGAGGGAATTTTCACTGGGGCAGGTAGTGAAAGGACAAGGGGGAATGGCTTCCCACCCAAAGAGAATAGATTTAAATGAGATATTAGGAAAAAGTTCTCCCCTGTGAGGGTGGTGAGGCCCTGGCACAGGTTGCCCAGAGAAGCTGTGGCTGCCCCATCCCTGGAAGTGTCCAAGGCCAGGTTGGACAGGGCTTGGAGCAACCTGGGCCAGTAGGAAGTGTCCCTGCCCACGGCAAGGAGTGGAACAAAATGATCTTCAAGGTATCCTTTCAACCCAAACCATTCCAGGATTCCATGATTAAACAGCAGATCAGAGCAGTTCCAGTCTGGAAGCTTCTTGTGTTGTTTTTTTTTCCCAGTTCTTCACTTCAAAAATATGAACAAACCAGACCACCTTCCCCTCTGGTCCCTGTGACACAGTTGCAGGGTGATGTTCAGTGTTTCAGCTGTGGTCCTGTGCATCAGTAGAGTTACACACACCCTCAGCAGTCAGTGCCATGTGACTCTCTGCACTTTATGATGCTCATACTCATATAAACATAATTACATTGCACAAGGCTATAAACTCCACATTCTGGGGGGTGTGAGTATCTTTATTAAACTGTGTATTTACACATTCTTACTAATTTATATGGTATCTTTCTTGTTAAATATAACAGCAATATATAATTGAGTCTTCCATTCCTAATGGTGGGCTGGGTTTGTTTATATTGCCAAAATGTATGTGCCTAAATTTTTGAACATCCAAAAATCCTCTGGAGTCTTAGATGAGCAGAGCAGCCTTACAGGGCAGCCCTGGGGTTTCTGCTGAGTCATCACAAGGCCTGGGCAGAGATTGTTCCATCCAGCTGACCCAAAATGCTGCTAAAAACACAGTCAGGTCCTTCAGCACTGCACAAACCAAATTAAACTTCCAGGAATCT
Source organism: Manacus candei (assembly GCF_025592945.1). Lineage (NCBI taxonomy): Eukaryota > Metazoa > Chordata > Aves > Passeriformes > Pipridae > Manacus > Manacus candei. The sequence goes on along the minus strand of NW_026138098.1, from coordinate 5,139,166 downwards.
GCATCCAACTGATTCCTGACATACATTTCAAGTATAACTGCTTCTCCTTTTTTTTTTTTCCCTGGTATTTCAGTTCTGGCTTGATTTGATTGAGATTTTCAGGAGAAAATAATAATAACTAATGAAGAATAATTAATCACATCCCAGGGGAAGGTGCCATATATTTTAGTTTACAGCTGGTGATACTGCAGAGAACACAGGACTTTATGGGCCCTGTCACCAACTGGCCTCTTTGTATGGCAAAGGGGAAAAGGGAAATGAAAAAGGAAATGGGGAAAAGGAAACGAAAAAGAAAAGGAGGAAAGAAAAAATGGAGGAAAAAGGGAAGGCAAGGCAAGGCAAGGCAAGGTTCTATTTTGCACATTTTCTTCTGGTCCAGCATTAAGTTTGAGCAGGTTTATTAAGCCTGGCTCCACTCTGACAGACACCCAGCAGAGGCTGATGGAGCTGCTCCAGCCCTTGCTGCCACTGTGCTCCCAGTGAACTGAAGGGAGACTTCCAGGGGCTGGGATGGCAATTCCAACGGCCCTGCTCACACAGCTCCTTGGCCTCACAGCAAGGGATGCCAATAAGGCTGTCAAATTAGAGAGATGGTGTCCTGTAACGTGGATTTCTTTCCTGCAGGAAAAACTATTTCAGGCTGGGCAGGGAAGCGCCAGAATCGCCACGGGCTGGGAGCTGCATCCACTGCCTGCAGGGAGGGAATGGAGCTGCATCCACTGCCTGTAGGGAGGGAATCCACATCCAGCAGCAGGGCCTGGATATCCAATCTGCTCTGGAGACTCACTTTAAAAACAAATACAGCTACAAGATACCGTAGTGATGCAGCAATGCCAGTGATGCCACCAAACCAGGCCCTATATCCGTCTTCTTCCATGTGTTTGGGTACTCTGAGCAAACAACCCAGCACTGCCAAAGCAATGCAAGTGGAACATGCAATAGATCAGGTAATACAGCAAAAATCACTGTGCCAGAACAGCCATAGCAGGGGCCTGAAATTCACTTTTACCTTCTTCTTTTTTCCTACTGAAAGCAAAAGCTGAAGTACCCGCTGAGAGCTCCACACCACCAGCAGAGAGGATCTCACCAGAAAGCTCCATGAGAACAGTTTTTCAATGCAGAGAGGAGAAAATTAGTGTTTGGGGTATCAAAGCCCATGTCAAAGAGAAAAAAAATTAATTAAAAAATAGATCTGAACAGAAATTCTGTAGTTTTAGTAGGAAATACTTTATGATGAAGCCGAGCAAGTAAACAAACAGAATGGCAAGTAATCAAATAAGACTTTCACATATTGCTGGACAAGCCATAGGTGTTTTGTTGGTGGGGGGTTTTTTTATAATTACTTTTTTTTTTCATAGCCTTTCTACAAATAAACATTTCTAAACATGTTTTAGGGAAAGCAACGCACTGGAAAATCACACAGCATTGGAGAAGCAGCCTGTGCACATTTCCAGGGTTAGCAGGTCAAAGACATCAGGATATTCTAGGGAGAATTCAGGTTGCTGGTTAAAACCCCTAAAAAAATCACAGGTTTTCTTCACATCACATCAACTGTTCCCTTTTCCTGTTCTTCTGCACATAAAGCAGAAAATGCCTGGACTGAAACCTCCATGGAAAAAAAAAAGAGGTGATGTTGCTGCCTTGGGGGTGCTGCTGGAAAACTCTGTGTTCTTTTGTCTGCCTTTGCCTGTGGAAAAATCCATCAGTGCTTTAGGCTTTAGGGCTTTATGCAATTATTTTATTCTGTGTTAAGTGAAAAACAGGAATCAATATTTATTGTGCACATCACAGTCCTGTGTTTAGCCCCAAAAAGGGTTTAAATTTGATAGCCAGAGTCCATATGTCAACAAACATATGGGCTGTGTGTGTCACGGACACTTTATGAAGCACATTCCTTTGTGAAATAGCTGAGAGCTTCAGGAATTTTTGGAAGTGCCTGAAAACAATATGCAATTGCAAATGAGGTGCCTAAATTATTTGAGATTATAATTTCAAACAGGGTGTCTCTACTACAGAGTCCTTTGTACTTGCTTCTAGGACTGTGTGATTTATCCTGCACTCCATCATTGATTTTTGCAGTGGTACATCTCTCTTAGCAGAGCCTACATTTATTTCCATAATTAGGATCATTGCAATGTTTTGAGTTTAATTGTGACCTTTGCATCTCTTTAAACAAAACTTCTTCGAGCCAGTACAACTGTATTTTACACAGCTCTGTCTTGCAGTGGCAGAGAACTGGAAAAACACTTTCCCAAAGACTTCAGCTCCTCACTTTTAATAGTAAGATGTCCTCAGAAAAGCAATTTCAACTTATTCCTAGACCAAGTTCCATGAAGGACTCCATTTGTCTGCAGCAAGCAGGTATTGACCATTCCCATCCATCCCTGTCCATCCCTAATGCATTTCCTCTGCCCACAGAAATGGGGATGGACATGTTTTCTGCCTGAAATTGCAGCTAGAAAAGTACACATTAAAGAAATTACCTTGGAAAATACAGTTTTTCAGTCTTCCTCCAGTTTTCTTCAGGGACAGAGAGTAGAAAACTTCTGTGACAGGAGCAGAGATGGGAGCCCACGACTTTTGAGGTGATGTTTAGTTGGCTGAAGGTTCAGTGATGATGAAAAATTCTAGGATTTCAGCAGTGGTGGATTTTCACTGCCTGTCAAATAATTTAGGAGAAATCATTACAATGAGAAGCCAGTTAGAAAAGGCATTGACATTAAAAAACGTTCTCAGATGAGAAGTAAAGGGTGCTTTGTCCCACACTTGGGTAAAGTAATGGCAGTGATGTCCTTTAAAATATGATTCTGTGATTTGCAGCAACTTGGTTTGCATTTCTTTAGGTAAATTATCATTATCAACAGCCTGAGCATGAGATTGTGCTGAATACACTACTTCCAACAGAAAAGAATGGAAAAAATTGTGCAAAATAACCTCCATAAAGAGAGATTTCAAAATTGATCAGGAACAGTAACATCAATTATTCTTGGAAGCACTGGAAAATGAAGGCATTTCCCACTAGGACTGGACAAAAGAGTCAAACAGCCCAACACATGGACTGACAGTCATAAAGTTCTCACAAATTTTAATTGCTTTGCCAAATATCTGCTTCCACAACTTGTTTGCAAGAACTTGGCTCTGCAAAAGCTGCTGATACACAAAAGTCTGTGGCCGTTCACAGACACTGAAATGAGCCTTCCAGCTTTCCATGAGATGGAACTACTGCCAGCTGTTTGTTGTAGTAACAGGAGTTTGTCTGGAAGTGTCCAAAAGTCTTAACTGCTGTCTGTAGCCAATCCACACGGCAAACAGGGAAAAAGAGGAGAAACAACAAAGCAGAGACTGCAACGTGGAATTTCAACCCTTCCAGAATTACTCTGAGACGTGGAGAGCAGTGAAGACAGAAATGATGGATGAAATAATTGTGTGAGGCACTATCAGGCAAAACTAAACCTGTTTTGTGTTGCAGTTCATCCCAGTCAGGGAGAAGGGCCAAGCTGCACTTTGCATTCTAACAAATAAGAAACAGTGTCCCTGGCTGCCCTCAAATTTTTCAGGGGAGATCTTCAGCACACAATCCTGAGAAAGCACCTGTCAAAAAACAGGTGTCCCCAGCCACAAAGCACTGCATGAACATTGATCATAATGATAATTATTTTGCAGCTGGAAGAGGAATGTATTTAACATCAGACAACTGGGGACAATGGCCCTTCTCCTGACAGATTTCACCAGGGGTCACAACAAACCCAGTGTAGCTCATGTCTGTGTGACAGCAGCTCCCTCCTGGGGGACACCTCTCACCAGCAGTGAGTGAAGTGCCAGGGGACGTCATGAATGAAGACAGAAAAGGAACTAAATCTCACTGAAGAGATAAATCTTCTTCACCCAGACTTCCCACAACAAGGAAGAAGCTCAATCAGTCAAAATTTCATTACTGGATTTATACTGGGTTCTGCACCCAGGCAGATGTTTGTGTGATGGACCCACCACCCCTCCTGCCCAGCCCTCCTCCAGGACAGCTCATCTTCTTCTGCTGAAGCATCTGTTGCTTCACAACTCTCCAGTACTATTTTTCCCGACTGGAAAATGCTTTCCCATATCTCCCTATGTTTTCTAGGGTAGCATTTCAGTCCAAAACCACTAGAAATGGGTCTGGGATGGAAAATCATGGGATCACAGAATGGTTTGTGTTGGAAGAGACCTCACAGACCATCTCATTCCCCATCTTACACTACACCAGCTTGCTCCAACCTGGCCTTCAACACTTTAAACTCCAATTCCTTCCTTTTCTTCCCACTCTCCTGCTTTCCCTCTGCAATCAGCTGCTGCCTTTGTATAAGCTCTGTTCAAAAAACTAGTGGATGTGGCATCTGGGGACATGGGTTAGTGGTGGCCTTGGCAGTGCTGGGGGAACAGTTGCACTGGAGTTTAGCAGCCTTTTCTGACAATGATTCTGAGATACATTTGGTACAACCCTGGGCCACTCCAGGACCACTAAAGCTACTTTAATATGTACCAAATTTCAAGGTGAGGGAAAAGAGTGCAGATTTTAGGTGACATCAGTGATGGTTATGAAATATACTCATTAAAATGCCCTTTCCCTGCCTCTACCAGAGCACTTACAGTCACTGGTTTTCAAAAATAACTTCCAAAAGTGGTGTTTTTGTAGTACCAGAGCAGGTGGATCCGAGATCTGCAGTTAATGCAGCTGAGTGTGCAGGAGCACTCTGAGCCAGCTTATTTTCCCACTGAGGTTGATGTGAAACCTTCTTTTGATTTCACTCATGCAGGGTTGAACCACTCAGGTGGTGTTTATCCAGTGAATGAGAGATGGCACAGGAGTGTCTGAGTGAATTCAAAATCACGTGGCAAACTCAGTCGGGAGCAGCAGCTTCCAGGGCTGTGACACTAAAACCAGTGAAAATTATATCAAAAGCAAGATTAAAATAGTTCTTATGTACATGGGGAGGTGTTTTAGTGATGAACATGGTGGTGCTGGGTTAAGGGTTGGACTCAATGATCTTAGAGGGTTTTTCCAACCTTAATGATTCTTCTCTTCCCTTCCCTTCCCTTCCCTTCCCTTCCCTTCCCTTCCCTTCCCTTCCCTTCCCTTCCCTTCCCTTCCCTTCCCTTCCCTTCCCTTCCCTTCCCTTCCCTTCCCTTCCCTTCCCTTCCCTTCCCTTCCCTTCCCTTCCCTTCCCTTCCCTTCCCTTCCCTTCCCTTCCCTTCTTTTCCCTTCCCTTCCCTCTTATCTTAACAGCCTGGGAGAGCAAAACTGGTATGACAAACTTGGATATCTCTGGGTTTAAAACACTGGTAGCAATGTTTCATAATGAATCATTCAGTCTGGTTTCCAGACAGACACACTGGGTCCTCCTGAGTGGGGGCTGAATAAGAAACTCTGGGGATGCAGCTTCAAATGTGGCAACTGGTCAGAGCTGCTTCATTGCTCCACACTGATGGTGTTTGTACAGAGGAGGTTCTAAGGGACATTTTGTCTCTGCAATCTGAGCCAGGTGCTCCTCACCAAGCCCCTGCTTTCCTGGGCAAGTGGAGCAAACAGTGCATGAGACACAGACAGATGTGAAGCTCAGTGCAGGCAGAACCTACAACTGATGAAATGGAGTGAAAAACGGAGAAAAGAGAGCTAAAATAAACCTCAAGGCAACTTGCTGGGTGAAATGTCTCTAAAGTGGAAAGCTTCAAAAGTGCTGGGCTGCAGCAGCTGCCTCAGGATGGGACTATTTAGGATATGATAATTGCATGATGCTGCCATGAATATCCAAACATGCACATGCAATAACAACATGCAGGCACAGGTATAAATATTTTTTGGGAAATATTTTAAAGTTTTGGACCATATAATGAAGTTTTCTAAAACATTAATTGAGCTAAACCAGCGTGGTTTTGTTTTCAGCACTAGCCTAATTATTTACATCAGCTAAATAACTCACTTCTCTCTGAATCCTTCCTAATAAATAAATAACTACCCTTGAAAAAAAAAAAAAAGGATTATTTTCATGTAGCTAGAGAAAGGCATTTTGATTGCTTATGGCTTTTAAAAGTGCTTTAGATCTTCCTTCAGATTTGCTCCTTATGTTCCAGGAGCAAATACCATTGTCAGGTTTGATGCTGCCCTGTAGGAGAAGGCAACAGAAAGAGCTTTTTCAATTTTTTATCTGCAATTTTAGAGCCAATTTGAAGATTCCAAAGTGCTTTAGTGTTCTTAACTAATCAAGGCACAGGATATATAGGTCAAAATTGAAATAGATCTGTGCTTCCTAGAAAGTACATAGCAATGCATCCCCTAAAAAAAAAAGCAGAAGGAAAGAATATGAAAAATAACAGCTGCATTCCCTTCTCCCAGAAATGGAAAACTGTAAATTCAGATAAATTATGAGAAATCTAATAGATACTAAATGAGCCCATCCATTAAAACAACAGATGGGAAACAACAGATCATAGGGAAACACAAAAGGTAACATCCATTCAGGTGGGGTTTTACACATATGTAAGTAAGAATATATAATCTTCTATATCTACATGCTCAGCCATCATCAGCCTGATTTTTCAGCAACCAAAATCCTCCATCCAGGACTTTCTTTAACGTCAGGAAGATCCTGCAGTCCCTCACACCCTTCCTGGTGCCACCACTAACTTTTGAAAATGATGATATTCCAGATATTTCCAAGTTTCCTTGGCAAATATTGCAACAGAAGTTGTAAGTAAATGAAAGCCACAATGTGATTGTGGTAAAAAAACAAACAAACAAAACCCCCTATTGATACAAATCAAATATTTCACTCATCTTCTCTTTACTTCTTAAACTTGCTGCAAATCACTGACTTAGGAGAAAACACCACACTGGTCATGGGCATGTGAAGGTCCTATTTTAGTCAAGGCAGTAGAAAATAGGCTTTCATAATCTAATGTTTATGAAAGACAGAAAAGCAGTATCATCAATGAAGAATTTGGGTGGTGAGGGGGTGGAGAGAATAATTTTCAAAGCATTTTTTACAGCCAAAATTAAAATAAGTATAATTCAAGCCATTCTACACTCGAGGTGGGATTTTTTTTTTCCTTTGCATCTGAAGAATAAAGAAGTGCTCTTACATGCAGGAGGGATAAAAACACATTTAGTGCAGATGCTGAAAGGAAGCGTATCAGTGAACTGAGAAGTGATTATGTTGGACCCTTGGGCAATAAGGCTGTCACAAAATTTCCAAACAAGATGTGAGAATCTAGGACAGTTCTGCTGTTGGGTCACAGTGTTTGCTTTGCAGTTCCATTCCCCGTTTTCCAGTTGGAAATTAAACGGCAACATTTCCAGTATTGAGTCATTCCCTGTCACTGGAAATATGCAGGAGAGCCTGAGCAGAGCTGGGGAGGAGAGGGGAGGCTGTGACAGCAGAACGTGTCACACACAGGTCAAAACCAGACAGAAATGAAGGGGTGAAATGGGGGAACGAGAGAACTTCTGGCTTTTGCTCAAACCTACACCCCTTCAGCTATAAAACATTATTTGTCATAAAACAGCTGAAGTTTTGTGCCTGTCGTCCACTTAAACCCCCTGGAAACATGGGGTTTCATAAAGTCATTTTGGGCACAGGAGAGGCACAGGGAGGTTCCTCCAGAAGGCATTTTTAATTATGTATTGCTGAACCATCCCCTGGAGAAGCCCTTTCTTCTCCTCTCCCTCTCCCTCTCCCTCTCCTCTCCTCTCCTCTCCTCCCCTCTCCTTCTCCCTCCTATTTTTCCTTTATCTTTTTCTTTTTTTTTTCCTTCAAAATAAATAAATAAAAAGCCAAACAACAAACCAACCAAAGAAAATAAAAACACTTGCCAAGGTCTTGGTGATATTCTACTGGGGAAGAGAAAATTCTGAGGTCACCTCTGCAACTGGGATATGTTTTTGTGCACAGCACAGAGCAGAGCTGCCTATAGTTACACAGCAGTGACAAAATTCTGCATTTAAAGGCTTTACAGATTGAAAGGGGAGTGAAATGGCACCAATAAAATGGCACAAACCAGTTTGATTAATAATTAAAATGAGTGTTTATGTGGTTAAGAGGGGAAGTTGCCACCAAGTGCCACAGCCATCCCCGAGGCAGCCAGTCAAGTGCAATAAAATGGTTATAAATGCAGCATTTTGGGGCATCCTCCCCCCTCCCAAATATCTTCTGAGTACAAGGAACTTCCAAAGTCAGAAGAAATGGAGCTAATCCTATAGTGAGAGGGTAATTTCAAAGGGTAATTGATGTCTTTTTAACCCAGAACTGTCAAAGTGGATTGAGAATAATAGAGCTTGACAAGGCTGAAGTTAAAAGAGAAATGGGAAGACTGATCTACTTCAGGATCTGAATTTTAATGCTACGTTGGGGTTGCACTTTTAGCAGGATAGTATCAAACAAATACTGTCCTGTAAACAAAGGAGTGAAGGAAAAATGGTTTAATGCTTAAAACAAACCCCAAAACGCTCAAACCCCAGAGTTTCCCCCTTAACTTTGTCAGAATGGTTGAATCTCATTTCTCTGAACAGCAACAATGTGCCTGATAAGAGCAAAGTGTTGGGAAGTGGAGGTCATCTAGAGTGATAAAATCAAATCCATTGCAGTGAAAAGGCATTTAAATCCACCTTCTCCGCATTGGCAACTTCTCTGTGCTGCTGAGAGGCAGATGGAGAGCTCTGCATTGAGAATGGAAGGGCTGAGGGGATTAAAAGCCTTGGATCAGTTGAAAAGAGACAGGAAAAGTCATGGAAAGACATAGAAATTAGAGATCATATTGACAGCAAGGAGCAGGACGTGAAGCTACAGAGAATGGAAGTGGCATCTTTAATTACTGACCCAGCAGCTCCTCAGGTCAGGGGGATGGGATGTTCTCCCTCCCTGAGTGGCTCAGAAAGGGAAGATTCCCAAATCTGGGAATTTTGGGGTTATATGGGATGAATTTAGGAAAGGACATGGTTTTCAAAGGGCTGAATGTCCTACAGCTCTACATGTGGCCCTTTCTCTAAATCCTTTCCTTTTGCAAACAAAATAATAAAGAATTAAAAAAATGTTATAGGCATTAAAAAACTCCCAAACCAAAACCTAAACAAACCTGAATAAAATACAGCTTTATAAATAATAAAGTAATGAAAATGTCCCATCAACCTCAGGAGGCCAAGGTGTTACCAGGCACATCATCCAGGGGGTATTTTGCTGCATCCAGCTGGTTTTAGTGGGGTTTGAGGAGCAGAGTTATGTAAGGCATGGAAGAGGATGATGTAAGATGCAGAAGGATTGAGCTGTAAGAACACTAACATGTTCCCCAGAGGACTGAAATGGCACTATTTATATACCCTTAGATTTTTTTGCAATGTAGATGTGCATAGCTGTGTCATTACCAAAATCCAAAGAGCTCAATTTAGGTTGGGGGTTTTTGGGCCGGTTGAGGTAAAGTAATAAAGCCCCCAAACCAGCAACTAACATGTAACCTTGGGTATTAATTCACAGGCAGATAATGCAAGACTCAGCTGCCAACACCAATTTCAACATTAGCTTTAAAAGTTTAGCTCCCATTTACCCCTCAGATTCGGGACTGAGGAGAAAGAAGAAATAAAAGTATTAGTTTTTAGGGGAACATTATCTAGAAAACTGAGGTAGTAGTTTCTATAATACAAGAAAACCCCAGCCCTCATTAGTGGTATTTCCTAATGAAAATATCCTTAATCCTTGAGCCTCCCTGCCCAATATTTGGATATATACCTAGTATTCAAAATACAATTATTTACAGTGGAGTTGTCTTTTCAGTATTTCTAACGGTAAGTAAAAGAAACACCTTAACAGGACATTTCTACCACTGTCCTTGTTTTAAGTATTGGGATTTTAAACACTGACCACTCTGTGATAGTGGGAATTTAGGGAAGATAAACCCACCAACTCAGTCCTCTTTTCTCTTCAAAAGATGTCAAAGGATGTCAAAGGCCATAATTTTTCTGTCTGAACTCCCTTCCCTGTTGTTTCTTCTTATGATTATTGTTTTTCCTTTAGGGTTTTATGCTTTTCCAGGCAAATATTTTCCCTCCTTGAATGCTGGATCTTGTCTCAGAAACCCTCCCCTGGCCCAGAGCTTGGCCACCAGCAGCTGAGCTCGAGGAGAGACAGGAGGGGACACACAGAGAGATGGCATTACCCAGGATCAGAGAAAGTGGGCAAAAAATGTATGGAATTTATTTAATTTAACAGCACATGTAGGCTGCTGCTCCTCTTTACGGGCAGAGGATGATGCATTCATTATTTTATAGATGATTTCTGACTCACCATCAGGATACAGCCAAATCCCTACAAGACCATGACAGGCACAGGTGATTGTGGTTTTTTTGGATGGTGCACTCACAGCTGTTTCAGTTTATTACAAAATGAAGGAAACAGCACTCTGGCACAAATTCTGTGAAACAAATGAATTTTTGACCTACAGCACCTCAACATTTCACTTCCCCCATGCGAAAGCAAATCCAGAGGTTGGGAAACAGGGATAAATATTTCAGCTACTTTTTGCTACCCTAATTGCCAGCCTTTCCCTCCCACTCCCCCTCTGCCCACCCTTCCCTGCTCCCCACAATGCACGCAGGGAGCTGCCAAACACTCACATCGTTCCTCACATCGTTCCTCAGCAAACACAACAGGAGCATGTGCTCTACTTTGTTTTCCCACTAGCTCTGCTCTTGCCTGAAGGTGCCTTCCCCTGCTCCATCATTTTGTGTTAAGAGAGAAGAGAAATGCAAGCGACACTCATTTTATAGCTCAGCCACAGGTAAATTATCTGGTGGAACAGGTGAGCACTTGGCTTTCCTGCCTTTCATTTTTCTTACAGTGAAAATAAAATGTAATGGCTGCACTGATTTATTATTACCAGCAGAATGTAGCACAGGTATCATTTGACACTGTGTGTGCCTTCATAAATCCTTGGCTGAATGACAAACCCCATTCTGTGCAGTTTGAGGTTCCCCCTGAACCTCTGCCCGACAACTACACCAACTTTTTGCCAGGAAAAAAATTTTCTAAAGCCCCACATCTCGACTGGAGATAGTTCTCATGGCTTCTGGGACATGTCCCAGCTGGGAGGTGCCATTTTCAAATCTGATGAAGGCTCCAGTGTGGGGACATGTGAGCTCAGCCCTTGCTCTGGGGCAAGAGGAACCCTCGGGGATGATGGAGGGCAGGGCAGGGCAGCAAGAGCAGTGCCAGGCACAGACAGCTCACCCCTTGGAAACCCAAAGAGAGAGTCAGGATGGTCTGGTTTGGAAGGAACCTTGATGATCATCTCATTCCACCCCCTTCCAAGGGCAGGGGCACCTTCCACTAGACCAGGTTAATCCAAGCTCTGTCCAACCTGGCCTTGGACACTTTCAGGAATTAGGCAGCTTCTCTGGGCAACCTGTGTTAGGGCATCACCACCCTCAGAGGGAATTCCTTCCCAATATCCCACCTAACCCAGCCCCCTGTCAGTGGGATGCCATCCCCCTTTTTCCTATCAAAAACCATCCCCATGCTCTGGCCCACAGGATAACAGAGGTGGGTGAAAACTGCTCACCCTCATTTTTCTAAAATGTACCTTCCAGTTGTTCCCTTTAAAATTTTTTTCCTCTTTAAACAAAAGAAATCATGGAGAGAAAGGAAGGAGAAAGAGGAGGGAAAAAAAAAAAAGAACATCTTAAATGCAAACGTCAGAATGTTGAGAGCAGAGGGATCCAGGCTCCCGCTCGCACACGGGGCTCTGGGGTCACTGGTCACTTCCAATTAGCTCCTACTACCAGCTAATGCTCCCTGTCAGCCAGAAACAAGGAACTCTGGAGAAAAACAAGTTCCACACAGAGATTTTGGGTTTGTTTTTTCATGGTACTACAATGGCCTGCAGGAAAGGGAAGTGTCCCTGCTGAACTGAGTAACTCTGCCTTAGATAACACTGACAGAGACTGGCTCTGCTGTGGTCCCAGCAAAGAGCATCCTCCTTTCCAGGGTGGTGTGACAGGAGAGGTGCCCACTGTGGGATCAGCCTGCCCCCACTGACACAGCTGGCACTGTCCCAGAGCTGCTCTGGGAGAGCCTCAGAGGTACTGAGGACAGGGGAGAGAAAATCACAGAAACACAGAATGGTTTGGGTTGGAAGGGGCCTTGAAGGTCATCCAGTTCCAACTCCCTGCCACGGGCAGGGACACCTTCCACTAGACCAGGTTGCTCCAAGCCCTGTCCAACCTGGCCTTGGACACTTCCAGGGATGGGACAGCCACAGCTTCTCTGGGCAACCTGTGCCAGGGCCTCCCCACCCTCACAGGGAAGGATTTCTTCCCAATATCCCATCTAACCCTGCCTTCTGGCAGTGGGAAGCCATTCCCCCTTGTCCTGTCCCTCCAAAACCTTGTCCAAAGTCCCTCTCCAGCACTTTTGGAACCCCTTTAGGCACTGGAAGGGGCTCTAAGGTCTTCCTGGAGCTTTCTCCAGGTGAACACCTCCAGCTCTCCCAGCCTTTCCTCATAGCAGAGGTGCTCCAGCCCTGTGCTTCCCAACGAACAAACCACAACTTCACATTTTCCAGATCTTAATGAGTCCTGGTCTAACATAAGACATGATTTCTGCTACTGACTTGACACAAACACCATGTCCCAGAAAACCTCACATTGGAGAAAAGAAATTAATTTTCCTAAAGTCACTTTTCAAGAGCCCCCTGGAGTAGCTGAGTCCAGAACAAACACTGATTTCTCTCCAGGTGCTCCCGATGGGAGATTCAGAAGTGTCCCATCTCTGCCCAAGGATTATTTTGTTTGGACACATACTTGTGTTCCCCAGTGCCTGCTCAGACACAGCACTGCACAGCAGCAACCTGTAACCTCCCACACACCTCTGCCCACCTCCACAGGGACCACGAGGTCAGAAAAGACAGAAACTTCTTAAAAAATCTTGTATTTCTATCCTTTACTATTATTTCCCTCTAAGGAGCAAGTTAACAATAGTGTGCTGCTTGGGAAAAAGGAACAACAAATATATTTACCAAGTGTGCACAGTAATAAACTGATGGAATTAAGTTTATAACCAGTAGACTGAGATATTATTAACAACCAGATATCAATATCATTTAAAAAATATCTTTGGACAGGCCTCTGTAACACCAGCAACTGCTTCATCTTTTGAAAGAAGGCATTTTGTTTTTGGAAATTTTTGAATTTGTGGTTGATTTATTTGGATTTTTCTCTGTGAGATTTTGAGCACATAAGACTAAAATGCAGGAAAACACATCTAATTTTCAGAGAAACAATAATTAGAGCCTCAATGAACTTCCTGCCCTCTGCAGTGCCTTCTTCTGTTGCTGCAAGAACACACTTCCCAACACAATGCTTGGAATGTTAAATTGGATGTTAATAAGTGGTTTAAACTGCATAATTCATGCTAATCTAAGGAATGTTTTGCCTAGACCAGAGCTGGTGGGATTGTTTCACCTGTCACACTGTTACATGTCATATGAGTCGCCTGTGATTCAACACAGCATGTGTGTTGCTGCTCCAAAATGGTGCCTGGGTCCCTATTCATTCCCACAGGTTCCTTAATATCCTGTGAAGTTTGTTTTTTTCATTCCAGACAGTTTTTGTAGCTAATTTTCTCAGTTTTCAGCTGTTGGTGCAGTGATCTGTCATTGCTCACAGGAACGATGGAGAAAGAAAACTCAGTTTAAATTGGGATCGCAGTGCTGAGGAAATGTAAGCACAGCCATGGGAGAACAAAACAAAACTTGGAAGAGCAGCCAACAACAGGACAACACACCAAAAAAGCACTATTGATAGGAAAGCAAGGTCACATTTGGTTTTGTCTGCACTTTCTCTTTGTGAAGGGCTCCCTCAGTGCTGATGACACCACACATTCCCCTCCAATGCCACTGGCAGGGGGCCACGGCTTCCAGTAACAGCAGAACCAGCATCTTTTCAAGCATCTGTTGAGCAGCCAAAGCTCCTGGTCTGCAAATGTGTGAGAAAGGACAATCACAGAATCACAGGATCGTTTAAGTTGGAAAAGACCTCTAAGATCCTCAAGCCCAACCATCACCCAGCACCACTGTGTTCACCACTGAACCCTGTTCTCCAGTGCCACATCCTCAAGTTCTTTGAACACAGGGTTGGTGTTCCCAAAGCTCAAACAACTCTTGTTCTTGGTTATAACGAGGACAATTAGAGGCTCCAAGCTTTTTAGCAAGATGTGAGGGGTCACCCAAAGAACGTGGGAGAAGGCAACTGGACTCGTTGTGAGTGAGTGACAGGTAAAACACAAGGCAGCAGCTTTGAGGACCAAGCAGATATTGTCCCAAAAGCCTAATAAACACCAAAAGAGGTGTTTATTAGGAATCATCAGACAAACAAGAAGATTCAAACACTTTAAGTGATAAAACCATCTGAAAAATGGGAATGGGAGTGTGTAGCAAGGTGGCAAAATACCAGCAGAACGTGCTGAGATCTTAGGGAATTCTGCCTTGAGCTCCAACTCAGAGGAAGCTTCGTAATAGTAATTTGCAAATTAGTGATAGGACTAGGGGGAATGGCCTTAAACTGAAGGAGGACAGGTTTAGATTAGACATGGGGGAGAAATTCTTTACTATAAGGGTGGTGAGGCCCAAGTGTCCAAGGCCAGGTTGGACAGGGCTTGGAGTAACCTGGTCTAGTGGAAAGAGGCAGGAGGTGGAACTGGATGGTCTTTAAGGTCCCTTCCAATCCAAACCATCCTATGTTTCTACGATTCTGTGAAATAAAGCGACTGAACAGGAGCTGTCAGTGAAGCACATGAAGTTCCATCTGCAGCATTAATCTGCTGTGGCCCATGTTCCTCTGTTTAGTTCCCTGGCTGGGCAAGAGTTTGGGCTGCAACACACAGAAGTTCAACAGCATCAGAGCCAAACCGTGCAATGAAAAGCTGAGAGAATGGCCAAACCAATGTGGATTCAACCCAAAATAGCAGCACATCACCATCCATAAAATCTCAGCAGGTTTGGGATGGCTGACAGGGAGCTTGGGTAGTAGTGAGGGGCGGTCAGATTGGATTTGGAGAACCACAGATCATGTGTAGCTGCAAAAAGTGGAGTGAGGGAATGGAAACCACTTGGCTACACACAACAGGAGACTGAATGACCACTTGGCTACACACAACAGGAGAGCCAGCCCAGCCTCAGCAGGGTCAGTACATGTCCCCAGTACACCAGTCCACAGCCAGTTAAATAAATGAGTTATTCAAATTCAGCAACTTCTCGTTGAAGTGTTTGAATACAATGCCACACACACTTGAAATGAAAAAAAAATTAAGTCTGTCATTTGATAGAGAAACACAATTTACAGTAATTATTCATGTCTGCAGAATACACATAAAAAACCCCCCGAGGGAAATTAAAAATCCTATAAATAGCCTCACTGGAGAACAGCTGGATAGATCCTATACAATAACCAAGTATTTAGACTGATCCACACATTTCTGCATCCCCGAGAAGGTGGCAATTGCAAGCCTGAAATTCAGTTTAGATCCATGAAAAGTACAAAAGGAGAACAAGAGAAAATTGAAATGTCAGCGCAGCTGGACCTCACGCTTCCCATTACCACTAAAAACTGAGGAAATAGAGGAAAACCCTGAATTTCAGTGCTCACCATCACTCAAGTGCCTGGTCTGTTTTTCATGGGCATTTTCTATAATTTATTGCTTTGTCAGAAGGGCAAGTGGAGATGCAGATTGAAAACTGCCTTACCTGGTGTGTGCAGAGGGATGCAGGAGCCAGAGCTCGATGCTGAGGGGCAGGAAGGTTCACCACCCATCCTCCTGGGAGACCTGCTCCAGCCTGGGAATCTCTTGTCCATGTTTGCACCCTGTCTCGCACTGAATTTAAATACACTTCTGCCATCCTTTCATTTGCCTTCAGCTTGGGAATAAAACACTTCAGGTTTAGAGTTCCAGAATGGTTCAGATGGGAAAAGCCCTCCAAGATCACTGAGCCCAACGATTAACCCACACTGCCAAGGCCACCATTAAACCCCCTCCCCAAGTGCCACGTCCACACATCCCTCCCCATCCCTCCAGGATGGGGACTCCATCCCTGCCCTGGGCAGCTGTGCCAGCACTTGCTGTTTTGTTCCAAAAGCACACAAAAGTATTCCATAGTCCAATCCAGGATGGTAATTCCCAGATCAGAAGAGGGTGACTCCTGTTACACCATGTACTGTCATAGTCTAGTCCACATAGATTTAAACATCAAACCAGCTGTAACCTTTGTAAGAAATTTTTCTGCTTATTTCACCTGATTTTGTCAATACATACACAAGAAATGACTTGTTTAGACAAATAACCTTTAGCAAAATTGGGTAATTATGAACATCCATCATGGGTCCACTGGCATCAACAACATGACATGAAGCTTCTGGCATAGAATGATTCCCAAAAAGGCCACATGAATCAATAGGGAAGATGTCTAATGTGAAGCTAAAAGGATGACACCTCAAATAGACAATAAAATTAGATATTTTACATTAAAAATGTGTGTTTTGATGTGTGTGCATGAATACACATATATGTGCACTCCCATGAATCTCTCATTCACATACCATAAGCATAACCATATGCACTGCAAATGTTTTATCATTTTCCTCTGTAAAGTCACATACAACAAACATCCAAGGTAAAGAAAAATGCCTTTGTTAAGACAAAACTGAATTTAAAAACATTTTTAGTCTCAGAATTTGTGATACCACCAGAGACATTTCAGTAATCATAAATGTCACTTATGGAAACCTGCTTAAGAAGTGACCTTTGTGCTGAGCTTCCCATTGAAAAGAAATTTGATTAAAAACCAAACAAATCTTTTGTGGTTTTGTGTGGGACTGATGGGAACTGATCTGTGCACCTGTAAAAATTCACCCTCTCACTCCCACACTACCACTCAGGAAAACGGTATTGAGGGCTCCTCTTTTTTATATTGGCACTGTGAGTTAACTTTCACTGAGTAAATTCAAGCTACTTTTCAAGAAGTGAAAATTCCTGACCATTGAAATCTGTTTTCTCATATTATGTAGAAACTTGACACTTCTGAGTTTCTTCTTTCAGGTAAATTTGTGTTGGAAAGCCTTGGGGTGCTGCTCTCAAGTCTGAGCAAAGGGACAGCACTTGAGGGGAGGTTAATTCCTGACTTAAATGGTGAAAACCTGGCCCCTGTGGATCCTGCTAAAGTCCTGGAAAAGCTTTGCCATGGAGGAGATGGAGGGGGTCACCTTCCCAAGTAGAAATATTGATTTGAATGAAGTCTGAATGGGGACCTGTGGATGGGGAGGCACCAGGAGAGCTGGCAGGAGGACAAAGCAGTGATAAATACACCAGGTCATTGATAAATACACCAGGTCATCCCAATTCCACTATGTCCACTCGAGGCATTGAGGCAGGGAAAGCAAAAGACTCACTGAAGCCATAAAGGGATGAATTCTCACAGAAACAGGGCAGACAAAAGACACATGAGATCCCACCATGTTGGTTAAAATCAAATAACCTTGTTCTGTCTTGTTTTACATCAAGCTCTTCTGCATTAGCTCAGCTGAACTGCAAACAATGTGACAAGGAATTCCCATGGCAATGGGATGCTCTGACACCCAACTCTGGAATACAAAGGAAGAGAGCAAACTGTGAGGAATAACAGCCTTCCCAGGATTGTTCACTGCCTAGAGCCTGGAACTGAATGACTTCCTGAATTTGCTGAGGTGTGTTTTTACCACACTTCGAGGAGGGCAGTGAGTTACAGCCTAGAAGATGTTAGATTGACAATCTGGGTCTGAGTGAATCTGAGAGTCTGATTTTCAATTCCCAGGCTCAGGTTGTGCATTTGTAAAACACACACAGATGAGGTTTCGAGTCTGTACTGTTAAGACCCATTTGAAAGTGCAGCTCTTGTTCGAGGAGTCTCACAGGGCCAAATTATACCACTTGCATGAGCACAGGAATTTGTAAAGGATGAGCAAAAACAAACACATTATCAGAAATGCAATTTACAGGCATCCAGTTAAAGGTCGATGGGAAAGCTCTTCCCAGCCTTTAGAAGGCAAAGGGAACAGAAAAGAGCAAAACTCACCAGCATCCCAGCACATCTCCCAGGCAGCACCAGGAGCAGTCTCTAAAGCAATCCTCAATTAAATAAGAGACTTACAGAATTAAAGTTGTAATACATTATTGATTGTCTACAGAATGAGTACCTGATTGACTGCAGCCAAGAATCCTTCCCTGAGTGCTCCTCTTGAACAGAGATTATATTAACAAAACAAAGAGGGAATTGGAGGATGGTATCCAACAGTAAATTCTGAGATGTTCTAGTAGCTGATTTTATAGCAAGAAAAAGTGTGTTTGTTTGATCCAAAGTGACACAGTGGTTTAAGGCAAAAATATGAGAATATCTAATTGACCATTCCAGCCACTTTTTATGAGAAAGGCAATTTTTCTGCCCTTGTAGCAACAGTATTGTTTTACTGCTGTATAAAGTCACTTCTGCTTGCAACTTGCATCATGTAGCAGGTACTTGAGGTGGAAAATATTACCTAAAACTCATCTGTTTTCTGAAGAGTTCAGCAACAGATAACTTAAAGATACATAAGCCATCTTTATGGGCACAGACAGCACACAGAGATGGGTGTTTTTAGTGCTGATGTGTATTTTAGCTCCTTTCTGCAGGAATAATCACATTAACACAATGAAAGTTATCAGCTTTATCATGAGTTCCCCCCAAAATTACAGTGAAAAGAGATTAAGTATATATAGCCCTCTATAGAGTGCAACAGCTCCTGAAATTCTGCAGTAAGGATCAAAATTACCCAGGAAATGTATTCATTTTCTTAGACAAGTTTTTAAAATAATATTTTATTTTTGAGTCAGTGGTATATTTAAAAACAATCTACTGTAAGAGTAAAAAGATTGTAGATAGTAAAAAACAAAAGTGTGATGACAATAAAAAACACTAGAGTATAAAGTTAGTTTCCTTCCTCCCTCCCAAAACCCCATCCCACCATTGTCTGATATTTCTCAGAGTTTAATATCTGAAAAAAAATGCTTTTTTCTTTTTCTTTACACTTTCAGTACTTAGGAAATTAAAAATACATAAGGCATTCTTTGCAGGCACATTAATCCATTATTACATGAAAAGCAGGCACCATAAAAATGAAAACATTCTAAAAACCATCATATATACAAACACTGTACAGAATGATGGCACAAGGACAAAGTGATTCCATTCAGTTCATCCTAATCCAACATGAAATATTACACATTAAAGAAAGGAAAAAGCTCTTCCCATTCCTGTACTCAGCTTTTGGGTTCAGAATGACCAGGAGTCTCCTACCTGCCTACTCGTTCCTTTCCCACACGCTCGTGCCCGTCGGCAGCTCTGAGGCTTCCTTGATGGAAGTGTCCCTGTGATGGTCACTCAGAAGATCCAACTGAATGAAAATGGCAATGGCTGAGCAACAATGACTAATTTTATAAAGCCCATTAATCATGGAATCACAGAATACACTGAGTTGGAAGGGACCCACTAGGAATCCAGCTCCTGGCCCTGCCCAGGACACCCCAACAATCCCACTCTGTCCCTGAGAGCATTGTCCAAATGCTCCTTGGGCTCTGGCAGCCTTGGTGCTGTGCCCACTGCCCTGGGGATCCTGTTCAGTGCCCAACCACCCTCTGGGGGAAGAATCTTTTCCTGATATCCAACCTAATCCTCCTCTGACAGAGTTCCAGCCATTCTCTGGTGTCCTGTCAGTGGTCACAAGAGTGAAGAGATCAGTGCCTGCCTCCCCACTGCCCCAGTGAGGTCTCCCCTCAGTCTCCTCTTCTCCAGCTGAACAGATCAAGTGCTTCAAACCACTACATGCCCTCAGCCATCCCTTGTATGGCTTCCCCTAAGGCCCTTCCCTGCCACCATGACCTCCTGTCAGGCAAAGAAAGTGTTAAACACCTCTGCCTTGTCTGTGTCCCTGTTTGGGAGGTGACCATCCCCCTCCTGGAATGGGCCAATGATATTTCTATACTGTCTATTGCCATTAATGTATTAAAAAAACCCTTTTTATTGTTCCCCCCATTTCTGGCAGCTCCAACTCCAATTGAGCTTTGGCCATTTTCTCCCTGCAGTGACGAGCAGCATCTCTGTGTTCTTCCCATGTCACCTGACCTTGCTTCCACTGGGCACACACCTTCCTTTTCCACTTTATAGCCAAGAGAAGATCCCTGCTCAGCCAAGCCAGCCTTCAGCTTCACCTGCTTGACTTCCAATATTTGGGAACTGCTGCCCCTGTGCCCTCAGGAGGTGATGTTTGAAAAGTGAGCAGCACTGATGGATCCCAGCACCTGCAAAAGCGTTTTTCCAGAGGACTTTACTCCCTCATTCCCTGAGCACCTGAAGTCTGCTCTCCTTGTATCCAGGGCTGAGGTCTGGCTGCCACTTTTCCTCCTGTCACCAGAGATTTTAAACTTGATCCCTGTGGCCAGGGCAGCCAAATCCGATTATTTGTAACACAGACCAATTAAAGAGAAGGCACATTTCACAAATAAATTGTATCTGATTTTTAGCCCTGGGCTCAGATCCCTGATATCTGGGGAAATCCTACAGAAGCTTCACCTCCCTGCGAAGCTCCTCCAATGTGCACTGAATTCCATGTGAATATTGTCATCAATTCCTATATACACCAAGATTAGGTACAAAAACTCAGCTCAGTTTAAACTCCAGAGCTACCTGAACACTTTAGATACAAAATATTCAGCTCTCATTTGAATCTCCACAGCCAGCTCTGTGCCTGGCATTACTCAGAAGCAGGGAGAAGGTTTAGGAAGAGGGTACTGTCAGTTGATGGACAATTCAAGGTCTCAAGTAGAAATCCAGATTTCTTTCAAGTTATGGGAGGGAATAACCCCCAGAAGGGGGGGAATGTAGTGTTGGTTCCATGGCTAGAAATGGATTTCTTATGGAGTTAGAGTCATTGCACTAAATGTTAGATACTGCACACCTGAATGAGGTAAACATTATATACCATAAAATACTTAGGGAAATGAATTGTTACAGCTTTATCTTTGGAAAAAAGAACCTGCTTCCTTCTTCATTGGACAATCCCAGAGTCAACTGACGTTTGCTTCCGAGTTGTCTTTGGAGGTGGAGGCGGGGGAGTCTTGCTGGGGAGAGGAGGTGGCAGGTGCTGGAAGAAACCAAATTGGATGGATCATGTTAGCAAAGGATGGAGTTTGGAAACATTTTCTGTTTCATATATAGCTGTGGAAGAAAACAGGTGAGTCTGCAGCCTCTGACTCACAAAAACCTCTCCGTGGAACTTGCTGCTGTGGATTCCCAACGCCCTCAGCCATTAGTTTTAAATATAACTTTTATTTTTGACAACGAAAAAAAAATCTCTCAAGGGTTCAGGATTAATTAGCTCAATATTTCAGGAAAAATCTTTCAAAAGCACTGGAGAAGTTTATAATTCCCCACTTTATATCATGATAGGATATTGATTCCTTGGTGTGTATCGATTGCCTCAGCCCCCAGGCACTCAGAGCTTAAAAACTAAGCTGAAGCAACGGCTTCATTGCTTTTCTGTTATGTTTTGGATTTTGCACATTTAGAACAGAAATGATTTTAAAAAAAAAGAGAAAAGGGAAACAATTTAAAACCATTTAAAGAGATAAGTAAGTTGCAATTTACCATCACACACAGGGTTATAATTAAAATATTCAAAATAGAAATGCAGACTGTTCACATACATATATTTTAAATTGCTTCATGTATCATACAACAGAAGAGCACTCCCAGTTAGAATCATCAGCTAATTGGACAAATTAAAAAAGTCATTATGGAAATTAAGATTTTTTTATAATGTTAAATCATACATATGATAAAACCTGTTTCAGAAGGAGCTGGAGAACACTGCAATTTGCTCCCAGGCTTTGCAGGCAGGTTTTTACAGATTTTGGCTGTGCAGGCAGTGCAGATTTCCCCTCACTGCACCCAGGCTGTGCTGCAGCATCACAGCTCAGAAATGCTGCTTTGGGGTTGTTTTTCCCTAAGATTCTCCTTCTCCTCAACCACTGCCTTTTGTTTTCCTCCAAACCTAATGATGCTTTTCCATTCCCACTTGTTTGTGTTTTGTCCTGCCTCACCCACCCAGCACTAACTGCTGGCTCCACACATTCTCACAGCCCAACAAGCACCAACTCTGCCAAAATTCTTTGGTCACTGCTACAAGAACAGTCCAAACACCTGCAGTACTCCACTGCAGGCACTGCTTGGACAAAATAACTCATGATTTCTCAATATCAGGAAGATACTAGTATAGAAACAACTGATAAACCACGTGGAAGAGCATAAGAAACAAGACTGTTCCTTTTAAAAGCTGTCCAAAGATGCTGTCCCAAAAAGATGAGCAGTTCAGGGTGATGCCAGGACATCTCAGCCTCTCCTCCTAATGCTCCTGCAACCTCATGACTGGGAGTTTTCCTGGGAGTTTTCAGAGATGAGTAAGAGTAGGAGGAAAAAGCATCTCTAAGGTAACTAAACACCCTCTTTCAAGCAGGTTTTAAGACAACATGAAGCTACAAATCCAGATAGTTTTACTAAGCACAGACTAAAGAGAAAGGTAAGGCTGCAAATTGGTTGAGTCAGGAAGGCTGGGTTTTTGCTGGAATACTTTTCCTGTATCCTACCTGGACAGAACTACTTTCCCATCTGTTTTACAAGTTTTCTCACTCCTCCTCTATGGCAAATGAAGAGGGATGCCAAACTACCCCCAGGTAAGCCATGCCCTGAGCCCGTCTCTCCATTCTGCTCCATCCACTGTCCATTTCCCAGCCTCTCCAGCAGCACCACTGCCTGGATGTGCCTGCTCTCACCTCCCTCCTTGGCTCCAAAATGCTTCCTGACCTGGCAGCTTGGAAGTAATTGGGTTTAATCTGCTGCTGAATGAGAAACTCTGCACCAAGAGCAAGGCACGGGAGCCGGGATGCCTTGTCTGGAATGACGTGTTCCCCTGACTGCCTGGGGAAGAGGCACCAACACCTGGCACCTGGGGACATGGGTTAGTGCTGGCCTTGGGAGTGATGGGGGAATGGCTGGACTTGATGATCTCAGAGGTCTTTTCCAACCTAAATGACTCTATGATTTTCCAGAGCAGGCTCCAAAGAGGGCACAACTTATTCCTGACTTCCAGTGGGACACGATGACTTCTGAGCTGGAAAACCAGGTCGACAGATAAATATGAAAAGCAGATAATGTAAGAATTTAATTTTACTGAACGGAAAACTGAAGACTTGTTTGGTTTTTAGTTAAAATGCCACTGCTGATCTGCCTCTGAAATGTTACAGTCAGAACCATTAAAATGTTCCCTCTACCTGAGCAAATACTTGGCATGTAAACTCCTGAATCCCTATTAAGGCATCTGAATAAGAGTTGGACTGTCAGTTGTGATCTGAAGGTTTCAAAATCTTTGAGAACCTGCTTAATTACAGTCCTGCATCCAGGCAAGGGCTCTGGGCAAACTTTGGGAATCGCTGGTGGTCTGCAGAACATCAGTGTACAACGTGCAACAGCTCCTCATGAAGATGACATTCCTTCCACAGCTCAGTAAACCAGGTATCCCTCTGAAATACATTCCAAAATATAAAACTTTCCTCTGCTCTGCTCTCACATGAGCTCTTTAACTTCATATTTATCACCAGAAAAAAAGCCCTAACTCTGCTGATAGCATCATTTGTGAAAATCCATTTTGAATTTAAATAACACTACATTGGCAATAATTCTCAATTCAATTAGATCAAAGGCATTTCTCAACTAAATGAGCCCTTCATATTGATCAGAGAACAATCAAATCAGCCCTGAAAACCTGCTTCTGAAGAAGAGATACAATGAGAATAAGCTAAATATATATGCTATAAATAACAAGCTCAAAACCTACCAGAGCTCAGATTCTGCAAGTAAATTAGGCAGAAAGAAATAACAGAGATAGGTAGATAATTATTATAATTGAATTTACAATTTCCATTAGAAAGTCGGATAAATTTAGCACATGTTCATTTATATAATAAGCTACCAATGAATATATTAAGTAGGATGTGTGAGGCTGGTTGGGGTGACATTATTGAGGAATTAGCACCACAAAACATGCCACCATGGAACTCCAAATCCAGCCAGTGCTGATACATCCTCCCTTTTATTCCAGGACAGGATGAAATTCCAGCATACTTCCTCTCTCCCTTTAATACCACACTCAGAAAATCATTACCAGGCTCATAAAGTTCATATTTGCTGCGCTTCCCCTTAGAAACTTTGAAATAAAAATAGAGTTTACCTTGATTTTACATTTAATTAAGAGCTGCTTTGCCAAGTTCGTGTTTATATCTCAGTGGTTAATTGTGAATCTCAAAGCATCTTTTTCCTTTCTGACAAATTGACAGAGGCTGGTTCACATCCCAACCTATTTTGGGCAGAATCCTTGACTCGCGGGGACCTCAGGGGAAGCAGAAACCTTATGTAAAAGGCACATCTGCAACACAGAAACAATCTGTTCCTTCTGCTTCAGACATGAAATTGCTCCCATTTGTTTGCTTTTTTATTTTTTTTTCTCCCTCAGACAGAAAAGAATCAGGTCCAAAAACATTTGTCTCTGTTCTCTCCCAGATATGAACTGCACTGCAACTGGGCACGTTCAGGACGTAGTAAAAATCAATTACAGAAGATGAGAAAATGCATTTTTTTTTCTCCTCCGAAGAAGCAAAATTGTTTTTCATTCAGGAAACACAAAAAAATCAAACAAATTTGATTCCTAAAACTGGTCCTTGTGGCACTGCACGAAATTTCTTCCTGTGCAACTATTTTTCTTCGAAATTCCATGGTCATCAATATAACAAGGTCTGGAGATCCAATGAGAAGCACTCTAAGTTGGAAGGATTAATGGATCTAATTAGGTCAGAAGCAGGAGAAATGGGATGTAAATAAACTATCAGCTACCCAGGACTGTAAATGCTTTCAGATCCTGAGTTGCTCCTTCAGCACAGAGCTGAGCAGCCTGACAAGCAGCAATGAAAAATAATATCTGCAATGAAAAATAACATTATAGTGTGAGGTCCTGTCAGAATAACACTCCTATTGTGAAAGGGCAATAATGCACCAGCAGAGAGAACAGCCCAACTCCACTAATGTGAACCAAATTACAGACAGTTTAAGCTAATTGGCTGTTTGACCCAGGGAGCAAAGTTATGTGGAAAAGCTGGCAGGTAACTGGTGTAAAAGGACTGTTTGAAGCCTGTTGTCATACATCATCTATTAGAGTCTCATGTCACTGTGTCACAGCCCTTCCTGGAGTGTGCTTAGGTAAAAAAAAGGAATTTAAAGGATCCTTCTGTGGAGATGCACTTGGTGTTCTTCCACCTGCTGTGTGCCACCCTGGGCAATGTGAATGATCCCCCAAAATGGGCAACATGGAATTGCTTCGAGTCAGTGTCTCAGATCAGATCACAGCAGCCCCTCTGCTCTGGAGCCAGGCTGGGAGAGCTGGGGGTGTTCACCTGGAGAAGAGAAGGCTCCAGGGAGACCTGAGAGCCCCTTCCAGTGCCTAAAGGGGTTCCAGGAGAGCTGGAGAGAGACTTTGGACAAGGGCCTGGAGGGACAGTGCCCAACCACCCTCTGGGGGAAGAACTTGTTCCCAATATCCAACCTACACCTCCCCTGACTCAGCTCCAGCTGCTCCTTTGGGTCCTGTCACTGGTCACAGAGAGCAGAGATGCTGCTGCCCCTCCACTGGAGGCTGCCATTGCAAATCCTGACACAGTGTTCCCTAATTACCTGCTGCCTCCATCGTTTCAGCTGGTTTCCAGCTTTTTTGTCTCTGTCATGAGGACGACACTTTGCTGGAGCCTTCAAGGTCACTTTTTGCTCACTGCAGCTGATACAGGAGATAATTTTCAGCTCTGCAGCACATGCACTGCAACACGGGGAAAATCCCCCTGGATTCTTCCTTCTGTGTATTATATTAGGATATATTATTCCATTATATCTGAATAACCAGCCTGAATAACCCTCATACAACAGCATCCCAGAGAGTCAAACCAGGCACCGCACGAGACCGTTCCGCTCCTCGTCCCACGCGCCGCTCCAGCCTTCGCCGTTCCTCCTTTCCAAGTTCTGCCTGGATTGATGGAGATGTTCTCATCCCAACCATTACCTGATCCTTAGTAAGTGTTATAGCCAACATCATAAACCCAAGTGCTCCTTTGTCTATTTTCTTTGAGCTCCCCTCTGGCCGTGAATACAAAGCAAGCGGTTGATTTGTATGCAAGGGTGAGGAGGAACCCATAAAGCAGGATAAGTGCCTGAAGGAATCCCCTGATGTAATAATAATCCTTGCAGGAGTCATAGGCTTCTTTTTTTTATGTTCTCATATATTATTAAGAACATTTTTAGCAGAACAAATCACACGGTGGAAGAAAATATATTTATAAGGGTCTCACAGTTAACGGTGAGTAGGGGGACAATCAGGAAATTATAAGGAGATGATCATTTGGAAAAAAGACTTAAGGTACCCCAAGGTAACAGTGGACTCCAAATAATCTAAGATTGCTGCCTCAGACACTAAATGACATTATTGCCTGCAGTTTGACTTGAAGCATCTGCTGCATTTCTGGCTGCCTGCTTTCAGTTCACTACAGCACTTGGCTTTCATAACCCACTGCAAGACAACCAGAGTGAAAAATCTAATAATTCCTCACACAAGGAGATATTTCCAGTTTAAAAGCTACCAAGATAATCTTATCTCTAATATGTTTTACTGATTTTTCTTCACTGATACAAAGCTGGTGTAATTTAAAGGATGATCAGTTTACTAGGCAGAGAATGATCAAGTTATGAATTATGGAGCTATTTGACCCATGAAACATAAGGCATTAAAACCGTGGAGTGGGATTTAATCACAGCAGCAATAAGAATTTACTCATCTGATCTTTCATGTCCAGCACTACTCATTTTCTTTATGTTCTTTAACAGCTTCCTTCCTACAAGGCTGATGAAATAAAGGCACAGAGTGATTGTTATAAGATTAGAAACCTTTTCTAAAATGAATTCTAAAACTAATACATGTGGCTTTGTGACAAATCTGCTTTAGGTCCTTCTTCCAGACTTTGAAACTAAATTCCCTCATCTTGGAAAGTTTATAAAAATACAGATGCTGAAGAAAATTTCAGACAGTTAGATAAGAAGATGTAAATTTTGGACAGTTAGCCAAGGAGATGTAGCCTATATTTGATTGCATTTCTTAGCTGTGCTTAAATTCTAAGGCCCTTCAACACTGCATGTTAAAAAACAGGGTCTGTGTCTACAATGACAAGATACATTAAAAAAAATGACAGGAGTCTGAAAAAATTAAGGCTGTAAAGAGTAAAAATATTAAGACCTGACTAAAACTTTGCAAAAAAAAACAACAAGGGAGCATATTGGTACTATTTTTATGAACTTCCATTTAATGATGCGGAAACTCTGCTCATGGCAGGTCCAGGAGCTGCCCAAGGTCACATCTTCCACGAGGCTGAGGCTGGGACTTGAGTTGTCTCCAACCATCACAGCAAGATGGCTTTTGGAAGTCGTACAATAACCACCCAACATCTCTCCATGGAGTGGAAACCCCTTCAAACAGCCTCAGAGGGAAGGGAAAGAAACCCTGACGACTGGGATTTTATTTCTCACCATTGCTTAGTGTTCTTTAGCTAAAATTTGAACTTATATAAGCAATCCTGAGCTACCACCACGACCTAAACATTATACTATATAATAGAAAATGAATTTACTACTCTGGAGTTCATGCAGGAAGGAGTTGAAGAAATTTGAATCCTAATTTGAATTTCTCAGCTTTCTTCCTGAAGATGCATTCCTCAGACAACCCTCCTGGCAGCCCTGCTGTACATGCTGTAATTTTCCACTTAGAGGTCTGAATTCAGGACAAATGAGAGCTGGTCCCTGAGAGAGACACCAGGGAAATGGGTTAAAAGTTTAGTCTACTTTGATGGAAATGAGAGGAAAAGTGAAAATATTTACTAAAACCACCCAGCCATGGGGAACAACTATGGAAGAGAGGATGGGAATAGAGAATTTTTCAGTAAATGCACATAAAGAGTAAAACATGGTGTTTTGAATAACACTATTGACATTCCTGAAGGTACTTCTACATCTGCTTTTTCTTACTTAGAAAATACATACTGAATTCCTGCTACAATAGGAATTACTTATACTATTAGAAATAGTTATAATTTCAACCATGGAAAAAGCTGGACTTGTGTACTGTTGTGCACTGGGATAGTCTGTGTTAAACACAATTATTCCCAGAGTTAAACCAAATTCCTGCCTGACACTCTCTGCTGAGACCAGAAATGCTTTCTCTAGCCATGAAAAGCAAATTACTGAACAGAATCTCATTGCAATGACGAATTTCAGAGAACTCTTGGAAGACACCTCTGCAAACAAAGAAGGATCAGTTTCCACAAAATAACAGCTTGGTCAAAGTTAGAGATTTCCAAGTCAAAGGATAGAAAACCCTCTGGTTTGGGTTTGTGTGAGAAGGTTGTGGTAGTTTCTGTGAGAGGATGCCAGCAGTATCCCCATGTTCAATGGCAGGACTTGTGACCTTTTGGGGTCTCATTGCCCTGCTCTGATTTGATTGGCTATAAATTAAATTAATTTCCCCCAGATGAGCCTGTTTTGCCCATGATGGTAATTGGTGAGTGATCTCTCCCTGCCCTTGTCTCAATCCATGAGCCTTTCATTATATTTTCTCTCCCCTGTCCAGCTGAGGAGAGGAGTGATGGAGCATTTTTGGTGGGTACCAGCCAGGGTCAACCCACCACACCTCTTTAAACCTGTTTTCTCTCTTCATAAAGAAAATAAATGGCCCTTTTCAAAAGTGCTGCTTTAAAGAAAAAGACCAAATTATTTTTAAAAGCTTCAAGGCTACAGGAAACAAAGTTGAAAAAGTGTATTTTCTTCAGAAAGCTCAAAAGGCTGTTGATGATGAGGAGTTTCTGAGCTCCTTCCCTCAAAGGGGAGGTGTGTGTTTGCCTCAGGGAAACAAGCAGCGATTGAACATCGACAGAACGGAGCTCCAGAAAGGAGAGATGGCAGGAACATGTTTTATTTCCTTTCCTGAGACAGCACTGAAAGGCTATTAAATCTAATTTGCTGCAGAGAATGTATCCTGTTGGTTAAAGCTCCCTTACCAACACACCTAAAAGCATTTGGCTTAGATTTCACCAGAATGAACCCAATCTCCCCCTCAGGCCGATGCTGCTCCCTCACACTCCAGACACTGCAACTGCAGAACTCTCTGGATGTGCTGACGCATCCAGGAGCAGGATCCTGTCTCACCTGGGATTGCTCAAGGGACAAAGGAAAGAAAATTGCAGGACGTGATGATTCCCTGAGGACTCACCCGCTGGTGGGCAGGGGGGGAGGTCGTCGGGCTGATCAAGTCCTGGCTTTCCATGAGGTTCCCATAGTCGGCTGTGCTTCCTTTGAGGGGCAGAGGGGGAGGAACGTCGGGGATGTCGGAGCTGGACATTCCATTCAGCTCCAGATCTGTAAAATCCAACACTGAGTTAAATCCTTCAGCAACTGAATCCTAGAAACAGAGTGGTTTGGGTTGGGAGGGACCTTAAAGCTCATCCCATTCCACCCCCTGCCATGGGCAGGGACACCTTCCACTAGCCCAGGTTGCTCCAAGCCCCGTCCAACCTGGCCTTGGACACTCCCAGGGATGGGGCAGCCACAGCTTCTCTGGGCAACCTGTGCCAGGGCCTCCCCACCCTCACAGGGAACAATTTCTTCCCAATCTGAATCTCCTCTCCTTCAGCTTAAGGCCAATCTAACCCAAAACTCCAGCCTGAGCCAGTCCTTAGGGTGCTGATACTGTGATAATGCTGCACATGCATCTCTCTGCCTGCTCTCCACAGCTTCTATAATTAACCACAGCTCATCTAATGAGGAATTCTATAGGAAAGTAGAACGAATGAACCAGCCCCATGGCAGTGGGAAGCTGCCCTGTGGAGTCATATTGGGCTCATCTTAAAATGCCCTCAAAATACTTGAACAGCCCCCTATTTTTACCAGAAAACAATTTTTACTTCAGATTTCATAGCAAAATATTAATAGCTTAGCAAATATAATTTTCTCAGCTGTAAGCTCTGCATTTTCACCTTGTACATTAAAAGTTTTGAGAAGTGCACTAAGCAAATATATCAAGCTAGGCTTTATTGACCTTCCTTCAGTAAAATAAAAGCTTCTTGTTAATAAAATGCACAAATGAAAGCCCAGAATTAACTATGTCTCTCTCAAAAACTTTCAGACTCCAGGTAACTATAATAAATGAGCAGCCATTAGTCGCTGAGTAAATAAAATCACGCACGAGAAAGTAGCAAACATTTATTATTCCTGTTTGCAGAGGAGAAAGTTCCCTTTTCTTAGCAGATAAATCCTCCCAGGTTCATGCTGGAAATAGCCTGAGGGACAATAAAGTTTATTGAGGCCTGAATGATACATAGGTTTTTGGGCAGAAATCCACCCACAGTGTATTTCAGGGTAATTCAGTCATTTTCATACCCACTGTGATCTCTACAAGATAAGAAATTGAAATTATTTTCTATAAATCAGGGAATTTTACTGAGGAAAATAAGAAAGTTTTTTTTTATTTTACTGGGGTGATTTCTGAAGTAAGTGGAGGCCTTGTTTATGCAAATATTTTTATTGCAAAGTTCACATCAATACCTTATTAAAAGTGTGATTTTTTTGTTCTCTAAAATGTCCTCTCACTAACACCATTTAACTCTAAGGTGCCTGTATTGATTTGGCACTGAAAACTCTAATTTTACTCTTCATACTTTTGAACTTTCCACTATACTGAAAGAAGATTATTTTCCTTCAAACTTTCAGTGGCTTCTCCTCCATTAGGCGGAAAAATGTTATTTGTCCTCCAGGACTTGAATTTCTCATATTTTTTTCTACTGCTCCTGGTTTTCATCCTTTCTTTTCCACACACAGAGGATTTCCCCATTCCCCAAATATTTCTAGTACTTTCCTTTAAGGATCTCCATGAAAATCTACTTCTAAACTCATGTCATTAAACATATAACTGGAAAACAACCCCATGCATTTGCAACTAAATACTGATGCTGTAAACAAACTTCCCTTTTTATTCTGTTGGATTTTCTTGTCATTCTGCACATCTAAAGACCACAATTTGAGACCATTAATGTCACAAAACAACTCCTTGACACACATCCTGGATATCTCACCCCCAACTACACATATACCTATTTACATATCTTATCTAGATCTATATATGCATTTATTCAGTTGGTGTTTTCATGCACTTTAGGAAAATCCTGGGAAATGTTTGGGAAATGGCATTTTCTTTAGAGTGTTTAGCTGTAACTTTAGCAGAACTTGAATCCTGCTTTGCAAAGAGAAACCTTCTTTCCATATTTACTATAAACAAGCCATGTTTTTAGGTCTCACTGTAGCCAGTCCTTGGGTGGAAACTGAAAGTGAGTAAAATAATACACTATTACCCAAAAATAAAGTGAATTTCACTGCCCTGAACACTTCAGCTTTGCATCTTTCACGATATTTTTTCTATTAACATGACATAATTTCTTCTTACATGATGTAACTTCCAGCTTCATCTAAGCCATTACATGTGGACTAAGAGGTCTACAAGAGGATGGGAACACCAATTTTGTTAGGAGTTACCCAAATCCTTTGTTTCTTTTAATAAATCTTTGGCAGATCCGTGGGAAGGCA
The DNA here is from genome assembly GCF_025592945.1 of Manacus candei. Classification (NCBI taxonomy): domain Eukaryota; kingdom Metazoa; phylum Chordata; class Aves; order Passeriformes; family Pipridae; genus Manacus; species Manacus candei. The sequence continues at coordinate 5,107,321 of NW_026138098.1, read as the reverse complement.
GGTGAGGAATGTTTTCACTTGAGCTGTAGAGGAAACAAGGTGTGGAGTCAACTCTGCTTGAACAACCTGGATGGACCCCAGCTGTCCATTCTGCTTCTCTGCCTTTCCCCACATTCCCAGCTCCTGGTCCAGCTCTGATTTTCTGCAGCCCCTGCTGTGTTCCTCCACCTTCCCAACCTCATTCTGTTGCAAGACAGCAATAAATTCCTGCAAATGTGGACAGAGCATTTCCATCCACATGAACAGTTTGTAATATACACTGACAATATTTGCATTTAGCCTGGAAAACTACTTAGACAACGACAATATTCTATATTGAAAAACAATTATTTGCCCTGACTAACTGATCTCTCCAATAATTTAATGCAATACAGGAGACTTCTCCCCTTCTGCTGAAACAGGTACTGACCACAAACTTCTGGAATTTTCAGTTGTGTTCCCTGAAGATCCATTTCTACAGGTCTATTAATTTTCTCCTGCTTAATCCATCTGAACTGAACAGAGTTACTATATAAATAATTACTCAACATTTTTGGTTTGCTGTCGTTATTGAAGGTGTTTCATCAGAGGAGTGTGTTCTGACTATTCATTCCCTGCTGGACATGTGCCACTGGGAAGATCTCAGAGCTGGCAAGAGATCAATTAGGGGACTTTTTTTTTATCATCTTAACCTAATGATCACATTTTATACTCCACTCTCCTAAACTGCCAACTAACAAGCAGCCAGGATTGCTTAGCAACCCATTAACTGCTTTTAGCCCATTTGTGCACTGAAGTAACTTCTTTATCCTCGGAATTCCTAAGAAATTTTATCACTCCAATTCTTCAAATGATTATGGAGCAGTGCCACGGATTTTGCAATAAGCTGATCCTATTTTACACAACACCCATCGATCCCCAGCACATAAATATTGTCAGAAATACATGATTTCAGATAATTTTTTAAGTGTATTAATAAACATATACATATAATCCAATTAAACACTTCTTTTCCAGGAGTATATATCCTCTACTTCTCTGTACTTCCAGCCTTTTTTTAATTCCAGTTTATTAGTAGATTTATAAAACTGTAAATAAAAACTATAAAGCTATTAAAAATAAAACATAAAACTATTAAAAATAAAACATAAACCTATTAAAAATAAAACAAAATATAATTATAATTATTATATATTATATATACATTATACAGTTATAAAACTGTAAAGAAAGGAGAGAATTAGAGTTCAGCATTATCAAAATACTCGTTTTCGGGTCTGACTATTTAAAAGAAAAGGTTTCAAGTATCAAAAACAGTGGATAAAAAAACATCAAACAAGATTTTTCTCTTCACTCTCATCATCTGTTCTCCTCTTTACTAACACTGAACTCTTGACTATCGTACCAGGATTTGGGTACATGTATCAAAAAGATCTTTTTTTTGCTTTTTTGTCACAGGCTGGCAACTGAAAACTCTGAATAACAGTTTTTGGAAACCAGTACTGTGAAAGAAATAGGTGTTGGATTGCACCCAGCTTTGCAATTGGGTTTGCTGAAGACTGGAGCAAACAGATGATATTTTACAGAAAAACTGAGTGATAGATGTCAATGTCAAGCAAAAAACACATCAAAAAGACTGACCTTTATTTTCCCATCTGGCTTGTATTCACAATGTATCAAAGACAAGCTCTTTTAAGGTACAATTACCAAAAAAAAATGACTTTTTGAGCCTTTATGCTCTAAAACACCCTATATAGAAACAAGTAGAACACTGATTTTTGATAGTTACTCTACGTCTAAATAATTGTTAATGATAACTTGAAAACAAACTTGTTCAGTGGAAAAATTTTGCTTGGTTTTGTAAAATATTGAAATAATTTCAGTTGGCAAAGTCAAGGAGCACAAGGTTAAGAGGTAAGTTCTTGTTCCTGTTCTACCCACTCAGCTCAAACCAAGGTGCAATAAAATGCTAAGGAAACACGTCTCTCGACCAGAATTTTTCCAGGAAAAGGAAATTTCATTAAAATTAGAGACTTACTGGACTGGATGGTGAAGGAAAGCTTTGTCCTGGGGGTTATGGGGGGTGGGGTCAGCTGGGAGCTGGGAGGCGACGGAGACACGGAGAAACGCCGTTCACTGGACATCACGTTTATCACTTGGCTTTTTGGTCTCTGGGGTCTCAGTGGGCTGATCTGGGTGGGGACAAAACCAGTGAGACAACAAAAAAAAAATACAGGTAACTGAGTGGCAGACCTTGGGATTGCTGCATTTTCCTCCTGAACACGACCAGGCAATGCTAACACTCCATATTGCTGATTCAGTGCAGTATCTCACAGCTCCAAGTGTTTCCCCTTCTCTCAAGGAATCACAAGTTAACACCCCTCCCCATACCCTGGCATATTTTCCTGAAGCAATGAGAGGCTCTGTGACTTCCATCTGAATTCCCCAAACACTCACTTAGTAACAGCTATGGAAGTTTACAGCCTTACACGAGATTACCCATGCCTCAAAATCTTTTCTTTCTTCTCATGTGTCTCTACTTCCTTCTTAAAATTTATCTCTTTAACCATTTGCAGGGTGAAACTCTCTTCTGAGGAAGACATCATCTGTCCAGAAACATTTTCTTTGTAATGCTTCTATTTAATTCACTGAAATATCCCCTTTTTGCTCTGGACGCTTCATAGTCCATTCAAATTTTCCATCAGAAACCCTGAAATGATACTTGTAATCTGATGAGCAACTAATGCTTTTAGTTTTAAGGTGATTCTTCTTCCTGAGTTTAATCCTGAGCTCTACTGATGTTATGCATTTACCCACCCCCATATTAACAGTAATCACAGTGAAAAAAGGAATGTTTTATTTCCAACAGATCCCAGAAAATGGAGCAGCAGCCTGAAGTTCAGAGGGGAATTACTCCCAAGGTGCTGCATTAGGACAAACCAGAAAATGCCAGCAGCAATTCAGGCTTTTTGAAGAATTTTCTCATTACACAATGGGGGTTTTTATGAATTATGTGGTAAAGGAGAAATCTGAAATGACATGTAAGTGCTTCCTTTTATTTCCAGAAAACAAACCCTAAAAGGGTTTGCGTAAAGAAGACCCTTCTATAAGAAATGAATGACAACAAAGTATGGGACGTTTTTTTGGAAAGTTCATCCAGACCTCAGGGTGACCTTTCTGAAATTTGCCTGATACGAAAACTCAAGTCCTAAAGACTCCAAAAGTTTCTTCTTTCGAGGTCTTTCAAAGCATATTTTTGGTAGAATGGATGAGCAAAGTAACTGCTTTTTCAGAGGTATCTAATTACAAAAAAGCAACTCAGGAAAACACATGAATTGATGAGGAAAACTGACATTCCAGAATCAAGAGAAAAAAACCCCAGCAACTGGACCACATTCCCAAGTTAACCTGCTCTGTAGCTACTTAAATAAATTTTAACTTCTTCTGTGATTGACAATGTTGGGCCTCTTCTGAAAGCTTCAATAAATCACAGTTCTGCTGGGGAACACGAACCCTTTGGAGACACTAATCCATAATGGACCCATGGCTAATTTTTTTTGGTCTAACGAAGGGAAGATCAATGGTGAGTGATGTCAGACACCACTAAATCAATGGGATGTACAGCCTGTTATTGTGATTTCTAACACAAGCCTTCAATGCTCTGTTAACTACCTGGCTCCAGTGTTAGCTTTGCTCTCAGCTTGTGGGATCAAAGAATTAGCAAAGAAAATTTATCTTGAAGAAGTTTATGTGATACTTGAAAGAAGATAATAAATCTCTAGAAAACTATGAAGATATTACTGATCATAGTCACACACTGAAGTGCTTAATTCATCTTCGTTATCTGATGTAATTAGGGCTTGGGAGTTTGATCAGTCAATAAATTCACTTTGACTGGAAATTCAGAAAAGAGTATTTAAGCCATACAATTAGAGAAAACAGCCTCTGAATGCTCCTTTTCAAAGCACATGTAAAAGCCACATGAAATAATTCCACAGTTTTACAACATCCCCATGTTATCCCATGATGATTCATTTGCTTAGAAAAAAAGAAGCTCCTAAATAAGTCCATGGCAGTGATGGAAACACTCATTTCATTAGACACCACCATTGCTGGAAAAAGCAGCAGAAGCTCTGCAGAGATGGGGTGACCACTGGCTGACATTCTTCTCACTTGATATTCTCTGTAAATTCATCTTCTGCTGTAAACCCCCCAAATATTGTAGAAGAAGTAAGAATCTGTTAGAAAATTCACCAAATCACTGAAATATTGTAATTGAATGAGCCATAGTACCGTGAGTTCTAAAATTCTCAGCAGAATGACTCCAGTAACTAATATAAAATCTACTAACTAATAGTAGTTTATTATTAAAATCTCACTTTAAAACCTCTTTAAATCTTTAATTTCCATTTATAGTCAAATCTGTGTTCCAACTTTTTTGGGGAAAAGAAAATCCCTAATTTTTTTCCCTCTCCATTTCATCACCTCTTTTTAATTCAACAAACTTTCTGCTTCCAAGTTCCCAAGGCAAGAGGAACCAAAAAGTCTTTTTCTTCCTGCAACACAGTGGTAACAGTGCTTTGGGAATAATTTCAACTGAAAAAGGGAATTTGAACATCAATGTTAAACAATGGAAAAGCTGAATTCCTACCCACCATAACAATTTCCCTCTTTATCATTAACAAGGGACGTCTCCAGAGCGCGAAACTCTTGACACAAATTTTATCTTTAAAGTCCTTGATATTATCTGTACAAAATTCCTGAAGACAGCAGTGGGAACTGGACAACCACTCTGATAAACTGATCTCAAAGGAGTGATTCCTCTCTTTCACCTACAAGAGAAGATGAGCCTCGCTAACACCAGGCATTAAAAATTGACTCAGTCGTTTTGGAGCTCATCAAGCAGTTTGGAGATGTTGAAAAGGGAGAGTTTTTCTCTCAACAGTAAATTCCTTTTCATATTATTGATCTGTGGATTTGAAGGAGGTCAAAGTAACTGTAAGTAACCAGTTCTGACATTTAACTTCCCTCCCTCTCCATAACCAGGGGAATATTACTCACACCAGTCATGCACCGAAAGCTTCTTGACTGGAAAGAGGAGAAAACTTGAGTCAAACCATGTTGGGCTTTGCTGATTTTTGCTCCTCGGATGACAAATGGGAATATGCCCTGGAGGGTTATCCTGCCCTCCTTTCCAGATGGCATTTACATTTTTCCAATCATGAGCAATCTTTGCCCATGTCCAAGACCTCTCTGAGATGACAGTGACCTGGCAGTGACATCAACCCCAGCATCTCTGGATGCCTCCCATCTGGTCCAACTGACTCAGCTGCCCTGAAATACCATTTTCCTCTTCTGTGACTAATGCTCTCCACCCACAAGCTCTGCTGGTGGGTTTGGGAGTCTGGGAGATGCCAGTTCAAGTCCTGCCATGGCAGAGCTCAATCAGTCAAAACACAACTGCTGCAAGGTGCCAAGTCAAAGGCATCGTGTCAGAAACATGAGACACATGGAAATCTATGCAAAAGGTCTGCAAACACTGTAATGATGCTCACCTGGCTGGCTTTGGCAGGAGGAATCTCCATTAAACAAATGAGGGTTGATCCAAAATTTAGTCAATGGGAAAACTCACTGGCTTCAAAGGTGAAAAGCCCGAGACCCCCACAAGGGATCAGAGTTTTTTGAGTGGCCACATCAAACAAAACAACTCTGATTTTCTAAGATGTTACAAGACACATCTGAGAGATTAATTTATCTGGATAGGAAAGGAGGAGCAAATCCAGAAAACAAAGGAACTGCGGCTGAACAGCTAAACAATATTCTCCCACAAGTACCAAAACAGAAAGATTTAAAGGATCCAGTTACCACAGATGAGAGAGAAATCATTTCCAAAGTCCAATGTAAATGACACAGCCACCAAAGGAAGACTCTGCTAAGTGAAAAGTTGGCCTACACATACTTGCACAAATCTTTCAAAGAACATTACATTTATTTCTGGGAGGCAAGTTTTAAACTCTTGGCCTCCAAACAGGTGTCCAGGCAGAGATTTGGAGGTTAAGGTTGGTTCATGCACTCCCTGCTCCAGCTTTGCTTTCATTTTCAGAGCTCAAACTTCTCAGGTTACCTAAGCCTTTAGGACAGTTTCAGTGAATTAAATATAAGCCAAGAAGAGAGGGTTTAAGGGAGATATGGCCTGTTGTTAATATTCTTACACACAGCCACCGCTGGAACCGCTTACAATTTTCTGCTCAAAATAACCCTTCGTGAACATGCAACCGCCGTGCAAGGAGTCACCTTGGAATGTTTCCACCCTAAACTGTCTTGCAGCACTCAGCTGAAATAAGAGCAAACCCATCACCATCTACTGGGAACCAGCAATTCAAAAGGCTGCTAAAATGGCAGCATTTATTTCAGTTGTGATGTACCATCTGCTCCTTTTATCAAATAGACACATATAGCTTTTGGTTAAGATATTCACATGAGGTACCATATGATCTTTTTACACTGTAAATAAAACCTGTATTTTTGTTTCATTACACATATATTAACATTGCAACGTATTCCCTGAGAGTTATTTCTGGTCTACAAATAATAAAAATCAACATTTTTATTTCAACAGAGAAAGGACACCGCTCAGAATTAGATAAAGCATCACTTGCTAATAAAGTTACCGTCTCTGAAAGGATCACTGCCTCAGACTGCTGCAGAGAAATATCAGTAGATTTAAATTCTTTATCAAATATCTCTTGATGCTTGCTGTTCCTTTTCTCCTTCTTCTTTTCCTTCTTATCTTTATCTAGGTCATCCTTGTCCAATTTATCTTGCGACCTAGAATGCATCTTTTTTGGCAGGAGGGGCTCCAGCACGAACCTAAAGAAAAATGTTGTTGCTTAGCTCCATAAAACACTATTTTCAAAACAACTAATTTTTATTTACATATTTCCCAAAGTCTCCCTCCAGTTAATGACTCTGCTAAACCAGGAAAACTCATTAGAGAGAGAAGGAGGGGGCAGAAGGTCATAACAATCATAATTGTCTTGCAATAAAATTCATTGCAGAACTGCTGGAGAATCAGTGGTGCAGATTTCCCTACTCTGTAGTGAATTTACTGGTTTGTGGCTGCACAAATTCCTGAGTTTCATGTAAAAAATGAGTTTCTCATTCAGCATTTCCACTATCCAGGCTGTGGCACCAGGGCAGGTGTGCCAGCAGGCAGACAGTTGGAAATTCCAGCTGGAATCAGCACTAAAAGTGTGGATAATTGTACACTGTGTTAAAGAATCACAAGATGGCTTGGCTTGGAAGGGACCTCACAGACCATCCAGTTCCAACTCCCCGCCATGGGCAGGGACACCTTCCACTAGACCAGGTTGCTCCAAACCCCATCCAACCCGGCCTTGGACACTTTCAGGGATGGGGCATTTGTAGCTGGACAAACCAATTTATTTTATATTATAAATGCCAAAAAGCCACTAAGATCATACCTAGACAAAATGACACTGCCAGATTTTAAGAGATTGTCTCAAACCAAAAATACCCAAACAAAGGCATTTTTTAACATTGGAAAAGCATTTCCCATTTCATGGGGAGACATGTACAGGCCACAGTCTTTGCTGTGAAATAGCAGAGTATTCCTATTTCAGAAAATTTGCAGTGACGTTATCCTAATCCCCTCCACTAGCAGCAATATCCAGCAGCAGTATCCCAAATTATTATTATTTTTGGCTATTATTTGAAGCACTAAAGGCCCTTCAGCTTGCAGCCTACTTTAACTCATTTGATGTGAAGATGCTCAAACCAGATCCTGCAGCAGCAGCCCCTGAGCCATTTTTCCCTGGGAACCAAAGCCAAAATCACACTGGTTGGGAACAAAACCACAGGGTTTATCCATCCCATTTTACAGACAGGGAACCCAGGGCCACAAAGTACTTCAGTGACAGAGCCCTGAGCAGCCAACAGCTCTCCCAACACCTTTCAGCCACCTGAGTTGGATATTTTAGGCTAAACTGGGCTGGGTTGGAGGGCAGTTCCAGAGCCTCAAAGGCTGGTTGCAAGTTTACAAGAGGAACTACCATTCTTCAGACAATGATTAATTGCTTCCCTTCCAGGCATTACTATTATTAGGGCTATTAATTATTTGTAGGCAATGTATCCATGATAAAATGGGTCAGCACACCATGCTCTAACTGGAAGAACATCAGGACTTGCAACAGCTGACAAATCCCACTGGCACCCTGGGACTTCCCCCCTTCCAACCACTGAGTGGAAGTGCTCAGATTTGTACTTCTAAGTCCCGTTTTAGGCAGTGAATAAACCCAAGGTCCTTTTTTAAAGTCAGTTTTATTTATACCTAGAGCTGGGAGTTGTAAAACACATCCTATGTCAGTGTCTGCCTTGAGTCTTTAGTGTTTAAAAGCTCCAAAGCAGGAGGAGCTAGAGATGGCATAAAATAAAATATAAGTTGGGTGATTTGGACAAGACAGTCTGTTGGCTTCATTTTTAATTGTTTTTTTAGCTTAATCTCTATTCTAAAAATTAACATATGAAGAGGGGGGACATGGAAAGCAGAGAGAAGAACTGACCATAAACCCCATCAACTATGGTAGGTACATGAAGGAACTTCTTCCAGGTGAGAAGTGCCAAACTTCCCACATGATTTAACAGTCACACGAATTTTTGAGTCTTTCACAGTATCATTTACATCTCATCACTTTTTTTCCTCCTGCTCCACTGATCAAGCAAATGAGTACTTTTTCAGATCTTCACAATGCTAATAATTGTTCATTATATTTTCCTGTATCATCCTGGGCTTGGAGCAGGAGCTGAGATGCACCAGGATCTTTGTGAGTTGCTTTTAGAAATACAAACTGAGTAGACTCTTTGTGTGTATTTACATATTAAGACCCTCCCAAACTGCTAAGTGAGACTTACTGCACCAAAGCTAAGATGGAGAGGTGAAACCTGAGTAAATAATATCCAATTAGAAAGAAAAACACATTTAAGATTTTGAAGGGAAAAAGATAAAAAGGTAGAGGCAGGCAGCAAAAGAATCAGTATTTTTCTTCTGAGAGAAAATAAAGTTGCCCATTAACCTTTGATGGTTATTACCTCTAAATTCCAGCAAGACAAATTTGTGGATGAATTAGTCAAAACACAAGCTCATCTCTGCTGTCCTACATTTCCACCATGGCTCCCGGTGTATACATTCTAGAGGCTGAACTGTGCTCTGTTTGCAGCTCTTCCCAATGGGCAAATAAACTACTTGTAATCAAGGTCAGCACCACGTTGGTCCTTCGGTGCTGTATTTAATTTTACTTGATGCTTTTAGTCTCCAGTCAGGTAATAACTCACCTCTGAAGGTGCACGAGGGACATGAACATTTCTAGCACATCCCTATAAGTCAGCAGCCCTTCAGGAGGCTTTAAAAAACTGCTGCCTAGGTCAAATATTGCATTTCTGGATTACAGGGATGCCTCGGGGCAGGAAGAAGGAGAAGGGACTTCTGAGGCTGCATGGAAAGCCCAGACAGCAAACAGATTATTTTGTTCTTTGAGGGATGTGACTGTGAGACAGGGCTTATCAACAGAATTCCCAGTTCTCATGTGAAATATCTTGATAAGTCTTGAAGTACAATCTTGCCATAAGCAGCTTTTCCTCTGGCAGCAAAAGTGAGCAGCAGTGATTGAGCAGTTCACTAATCCCTTCCTTCTCCGGAGCTCCACCTGGGTACTGTGACAGGGTTGGCTGCACAAGCACCTCATCACTGACTCCAAAGATCACTGTTGCACTAATACACTTGCAATACTCTAAAAGGGGTAATTTGTCTCCTCTTTTTTTTTTTTTGTTTGTTTGAATGCTTAGGGGGTTTTGTTTCACTTTTTAAAAAAGGACAAAGAAGAGCATTATATTTATCTTGGTTAAAAACCAGGATATCTTGAGATAAATGTCTATATAGGCTGATGTTTTTACCCAATATTATGCTGGCATTTAAAAAATCATAGAAAGTTTTGGTTGGAAGGGACCTTAAACACCATCCAGTTCCACCCTTTCCCATGGGCAGGGACACCTTCCACTAGCCCAGGTTGCTCCAAGCCCTGTCCAACCTGGCCTTGGACACTTCCAGGGATGGGGCAGCCACAGCTTCTCTGGGCAACCTGTGCCAGGGCCTCCCCACCCTCACAGACAAGAATTCCTTCCCAATATCCCATCTAGCCCTGCCCTCTGGCAGTTTAAAGTCATTCCCCTTGTCCTGTCACCCCATACTCTTGTTCAAAGTCCCTCTCCAGCTCTCTTGGAGCCCCTTTAGGCACTGGAAGAGCCTTCTCTTCTCCAGGCTGGACAATCCCAGCTCTCTCAGCCTGTTTTCACAGCAGAGGTGTTCCAGCCCTATGACCAACTTAGTGGAAAATCACCCCCACCCCACTCTAGTTCACAGAGTATTATTATACTAGGAACCAAATCTGGGATAAAAGTCACTGGGAAACAACCCAATCAAAAACCTCACACGTCTGAGACCAAACAAACACAGGAGGAGTCAGGAGGATCGGAAGGAGTAACACCATGACAGCCCAGAGATCTGGGGATGATGACAACCCTCCAAACCCAAGGAAAAGCCCTGGGTGAGCATTTCCCACTCACCCATCAGAGCCAGGCCGGGAGGGGGTGCTGTCTGAGGAGATGGAAGACACGGATGCCACGGAGAGGGGTCTGGAAGACGACGGCATCGTGAAGGACCTCACCATGGAGCGTGGCCGACTGCCCCGCCTGTCCTCCAGGCTGGAGAGCTGTGGGAGAGAAACACGGGATCTTACCTCTTGAACCACGATATCACTGACATCTGGCCACCAAAAGGAATGTGGGAAGGTCCCATGGTTTTCCTTCCACGTAGAATTTTGTGTTATTTAATATACATTAAATATTATTATATTTATACCTCGTGTTTAACAACTAAGAAAGAGATTGTAAAGGAAATTTATTTAAAGGACTAGGAAGAAATATTTAGGTCCTCATGGGCACATGTGGAATTTTAAGCATATTCCATTAATTCAAGAATACTCTCAGGCACATGGTGTGACTCCTGGGGATGGGCTCGTGCAAGGCCAGGAGTTGGACTCAATGATCCTCGTGGGTCCCTTCCAGTTCAGCATATTCATAATTCCTTTATTTCAATGGTATTCAAATGCTTTTTTACATCTGGTCTTTAAAAAGGAGCTTTCTACAAATATTTTTGTAATCCATCTCTGCAATCAAAGAGACTGCCCTGTCAACATATTTAGGTGAAATGGAGTTTAAAAAAAACCCAAAACCACAAAGTAAAAACACACTAAGAGAAACCTGATGTCAAAAATGTCAGGAGAGCCAATTTACAGAGTGACATCCAGTTTTAGAAAAAAATATCTTAAAGTTTAGGTTTTGTTTTAGACAATTTCAGAGTTCTGAATATTTATCCAAGCTTTGTTAGTCATTAATAACTGATATATGCATAAAATAATTGAACTCTTTCAGTCAACAAATAAGAATCTCATGCTGTTTAATTACAGGTATATTTTCCACCCTGTCAACTACTGGTAAATTGGCTTTGTACAAGGAAGACAGAAGCGATAAAACTCCATCAATGCTGACAATTTTTCCTGTGGGTTGAGTGAAATTAGAGATAACACCACCTGTGTATGACTTTCCAGTCATCTCCCTCATGATGTAAATGGATATTATATTACTGAAGTGACTGACATGCAACTATCATTAATGTTGATTATTCCTGTTCTCCTAGGGAATAAATCACTATTTGAACATTTTCCTAAATATTTTAGATGGGATTTGAAGGACCGCAAAAGGAGCAACAGTTGCAAGGATACCATGAAGGCTGGCATGTTCCCTGTAAGATCTCAATGTCCCCATTAAAAAAATTGTCATTGCTATGGACAGAATCAGAGAGTCACAGAATCATTTAGGTTGGAAAAGACCTCCAAGATCATCGAGTCCACCCTGTGCCCAATCCCCACCTTGTCACCCAGCCCAGAGCACTGAGGGCCACATCCAGTCACTCCTTGGACACCTCCAGGGATGGGGACTCCAAACTGCCCTGGGTAGCCCCTTCCAATGCCTGAACACCCTTTCCATGGAGAAATTCCTCCTGATGTCCAACCTGACCCTCCCCTGGCACAGTTTGAGGCCGTTCCCTCTCATCCTGTCCCTTGTTCCCTGGGAGCAGAGCCTGAGCCCCCCCCCACTCCTCCCTCCTGTCAGGGAGCTGCAGAGAGTGAGAAGGCCCCCCCTGAGCCTCCTTTCCTCAGACAAAAGTGATCATCCAATACCACCCAATCCATGTGGTTTTTGACTGAATTATCAATTCTGTTCTCAATTACAAAGCTGTTTGCTGGCTTTTGGCTTTCCTCCACCTTGGGTAATGCTCAAAAGCAGAACAAACCCGCACTGGAAACACCACCAAATTCTGGTTGCACCTTGAAGATGAAGCAGGAACTGAAAAAAGTTTGTTGGAGTGAGAAAAGCATGAATTTGAGTCCTCCTAAAGCTCATTAAGTAGGAGTTATTGTTTAATGCCTGCCCACATTTAGGGTGATGCCAGAGGACATATTGATTGCACAGCCCTCCCATCCCTAAGGGAATCACATCTATGAAAAGGTGACATTCAGCTCTCAAAGAATCATGTTAAGTGGCAATTTTTTAATGTATTTTTGTAACCCAAATCCTTCAAAATTGAAGAATTGCCTTGACGTTTAAGGAACAGAGTCGGGCAATTTAGAAATTGTTCCCACGCTCAGCAATGGAAGCCCCAAAGCTTTTTCTACATCTCTTACCACCTCTCAGTATTTCATAATTTGATGATCACTGAGCACAACCAGGCAATGCTTTATCGACATGGCTTTTTTAACCAGTGGGAATTATGGCACAGGAATACACAAGTGGCTGTCATTTAAAGGAATTCCACATATTAAGGGAAGATGAAGCCAGCAGGTACTCACCACAGCACGGACCCCGTACTGCTTCTCCACCTTGTCCTTCAGCTGCCTGAAACAAGCCTCCATCCTCTCATGGAATGGCCTCAGGGCCTCTGTCACCTTCTCCCCGTGGATCCGGATGCCTTCTGCCAGGAATGGGATCTGGAAGGCAGAGTTTGGCTGCTTCACCCTGCCCAGTCCCTCCCAAGGGAAGAGTTAGGGCAGGACTCCCACATGGGAGTAAAAGATCTCATGGAATAATAATTGAAGTAGTAATAATTGCAATAATAATAGCAATAACAACAGTAAAAATTGTAAAAAAAATAATTATAATAATGACAAGCATAAAGATAAAAATTATATTAAAACTAAAAATAATATTAAAATGACCATAAGAAGGATTATATATCATCATAGTAATCATCATCATTCATTCTATGACACAATACAATAAAAAAGATCTAAAAATCTGTTATTCATGATTTCCCATCTTCTCTGTTAATCAAAGTCCTTTAAATTTAATACACCCTTAGTTCTTCCCAGAAATCCCCCGTTGGAGGCCAAGCTGGATTTACCAGACAGCACAAACCCTCCTGTGATGTCCTATTCCCAACCTCCTATACATTCTACACTATAAAATGGCAAATTGAGGAACGATGAGTGTCACACCAGGTCAATAAAATCAAATCTTTTCCCAGTTCCATGAGAATAAAACCTTAAAGACGAAAATAGTTGTAAGTTTTCTTTAATAAAAGCTTCTTCTAAACCTGCAGATGAGCTACATCCTTGGCCAGATCTATATTGTAGAGCAATACTGATTAATAAAACTATCTATATAGTTCTCCTTAGAAAAATTATTTTATTTTCTATGGGAAGAAAACAGAAGAGGAAAAAAATTACATTAATTTCTTCTGTAACTGAAAATAATAATTTGTCTTCAAGGCTTCTGTCACAAAATATCCACGCCAGCCCAGGATTATATAATTAGTTCAAAGTGTGGAGGTGTAGCTGACCTTTGGAAATGTTTTAAGAGAGATATTTTCATTCCCACAGCTATGCAGACGCACCAATAGAGTTTTCTACCTCCAGCTCAGGAAAAATATTTCCTCTTCCAGGTCCATTCCAGCCCACACAGTGCTCTGATTCTAACTTAGATATTCTCTGCAGCAATCAAGCTAAGAGGCTTCTCCTTAATAATTCATAATTAAATCATAATACTGATTAAACCCAGATTTTTCTAATAAGACTGAGCAGCAATCAGAGGGAACAGCTTTATTAGTAAGGAGAATAATAAATACACAGATGAATTACAGATGAACAAACTCAAGGAATCTTATCGAGACGATTCTCTGGGATTTGGCACTATTTAAATGGACTACAAAGAGAAGGAAGAATAATGACTTTTTTTTTTTAACATAGTCACTTTATTTACAGCCACATGGATTTGAACTCGATAAAAAATAAACATTAATTTCAGAAAGTTCCCTTGCTCTGAGTAAGTAAATGAATTTCTAAATCTTCATAATTATCAGGCCACACTGTGACCCTCCTGTGTTGGAGTGGTGAGTGGTCACCTGGCTCATTCATTTCAAAGAACCTGTTGACCTTTTAAACGGAATCTTTTTTAAAAAAATGGAATTACCGAGGTGCAGCACAGGTGAGGTCTGAAGTTTCAGCTCTGGGATCATTTTTATGAGGAGAAAATGCTCGAAGGAGCCTGTCCCAGTGGGTGAGCCACCTCCAATTTGGAAAATCAAGCAACATGAACTAAACGACAATATTTGTAGGAGGAAAAAATATGTAGAAGGAGAAAGGAGAAGAGAGAAGAAGAAGAATGGAGAAAAGAGAAGGAGACAAAGGAGAAGACAAAGATGATGAAGGAGATGAAGCCAAAGAGGAAGAAAAAGATGACGAAGAAAAAGCAGCAGCAGGAGCAGAACAAGAACAAGAACAAGAAGAAACCAAAGAAGACAAAGAAGAAAAAGAAGAAAAAGACAAGCTGTTCCTTAACAGAACCCGAAATTTAATAAACTTTCCATGGCTTTGCTACAGAACAACTGTGAGCCTGCTGAGTTGGGATATTTGGTCTCCCTGTCCAAGACCACTTAATCCTTGAACAATTATCAAGTGCAGGAAGAACCTTCTGACTGTTTTACCGTTTCTGCTTCACCACTTTCTACCTACTTCAAAATTCTTCCAACATCTTCCAACACGCCTTTCCAGGCATTAACACAGGGAAATGTGGAGATGAGTGACATGGAATTTTAAACCAACATGAATCTTCAATAGAGAGAGAATTTTGCCACATTCATGGTACTGCCAATTTTCGTCGCTTTGGAGAAAAGGCTGGGCTTGCTTAAGGCTCTATTTCAAAAGACCATACAGGTCTTTTTGTCCCTCACCTTTGGAGAGGTGAATGCAAAAGTGGTGGAAGCAGCAGAGCTAGAAATGAATGAGGTGAATGAGAGAGGAAACCTGTTCAAGACAGCACTTATTTATTTCATAACTCTCATCTTTGTTGATGTTAAAATTTTATCAAGCTCCACTGCAACTTTAAATTACTCCCCAATTTTTTTTCCTTTTTAAAAAATCTTGATCTGCTTGGCTGAAAAGAATGAAATCCCTACATTGATTTGAAGTATTAATCTTAAAAGACAATCTTTCATAATATGAAATATCATAAAATACGATCATTAAAACATTTTTGGTATGCAGTAGTTCTTTCAGCTCTGCAGAAGCAGCACAAGATTTTTATGTGCCATGGTATTTTTATGTTTTGCTGTGCTGTAAATACATTAGCTAAATGTCATCAATCATTCATTTCACTACCTTAATTTCAATCAATCATTTCATTATCCTCATGTTAAAATAAAAGATCGGCTTGGTGTGGTGCAGTTGCATGGGAACAGTTTTTCCTAAGTTGGAAAAGCACCAAGGTGGATGAAAATGGTATTTTTCTAATGGTATTTATCTGGATTAATAATAGACAGAACCAAAATGTGCATTAAAAGTTCACAGGACTTATAAGAGGATAATATCCTGAAGAGCATGAATTCCACAGTTCGATGGAGAAAGAGGTAAGGGCATAGTAAAAAATTAAATTTAAGTGGTCAGCTGATAATGGGATTGTCAGGCTCCTACTATTTCATATCTCCAGATTGATTTATACAGCGCTGAGAAAATCTCTGTGTGATTACAAACTCCAAGCCCCACATTAGCGAAAAATGAAAACTCATTTTTGCTTTCAATCACTGTCAGCCCGTGATGAATTCAGCCCCTGCCTCCCTTCCAAAGCTTCCACACACCTCCCTCTCCCAACACCAGCCAATACCTGGGAGTCAAATCCAACCTTGTGTGCTGAAAACTGAAATACTGTGAGAGGAAGTTTAAATCTGAGGATACCCCAAATGTATATCAAACATTTAAAAGCATGGAATGGGCTTTTAGTGACAGGAATTTTCAGGTATAAAAATGATTTTTGATCCCTTCTCTCTATTTTTCTGGTTCCTATTGTTTTGCAACTACAAAACTGATGGGAAACCATGTATTTAAAAGCACTGGATAATTCAAATTCAATGTGATTAGCTGCCATATATATTTCCAAATTGCAATATTATTTTAATACACAAATGCCACCAAAGTGCATCTTTGCTGAGGAAAAGTGTGTTTGTAAATTCATTTGAAGTATCACTCTCAGAGAGCTGACACCAAGTCAGTCTTCTGGGACCAAATTATTTTCCTCTAGAAAACTTAAAGCCTATAAAAATCTAATCTTCTGTAAAAGCTCACAAGAAAATGAATTAATAAATGCATATTTTTTTTCAGACCAAAAGAGTTTTTATTCACTGATAGTTTTATGGCCTTCAGAGGATATTTTGTTTTTGAATTCCGTAGCTTTGGTTCTATCACCTCTAAGATTGAAACCTACAGGAATGTAAATTATTCCCTTTGTTATAAGGACCAAATTGAATATAAAAAGACAATGATTCACTTTCTTCTTCTGTGGGAAAAAACATTTCCAACCATATTGGTATTTTTGTACTTATCATAAAATTATCCTGAGACCACTGGAAAATGTCCAGTGACTATGGAACAAAACTGGATTGCCTCTTGAAAAATGTTTTTTCATTTGATAGAGATGGGAGATTTTCACTGTATTATGGTTATTAAAAAAAAAAGGAATTAAAGAAAAAGAGGCTGACCATGTTTGTTCCTTGCAGGTTTATCAAATGAGAAATGATGGCATATTTGAAAAGATGCACTTTAGCTCAAGTTCCAAGGTGGATTTAAATGGCAAAGAAGTGTATCCAGGGTGAGGAGTTTAAGGTCTGGATTTTCTCAAAGTGACACTAAGCTGCCTTTCCACAGCAGTTGGCTCTGACCAACGTGACTTCAAATTTTTTACCTGCCAAGCGATGAGATCCTTCAGCTTCTCAATCTTGTCATGATCTTCTGGATGCTCATGAATGTATTTTTCAGTAAAGAAAGCCTGTTAAATGGAGAGAAAGGAGCAGTAATTTTAGAAAATGGATCAACATCTGCTACCAGAAGAATGAAAAACAGCAAAGATAAATGAATGGACCCAAAAGTTCTGCAAAATAGCAGTAACAGTTCCAAAGTGAAAATTAGGGAATCACAGAATCCCAGAATGGTTTGGGTTGGAAGGGACCTTAAAGCCCATCCAGTCCCACCCCCTGCCATGGGCAGGGACACCTTCCACTAGCCCAGGTTGCTCCAAGGCTTGTCCAATCTGGCCTTGGACAGTTCCAGGGATCCAGGGGCAGCCACAGCTTCTCTGGGCAACCTGTGCCAGGGCCTCCCCACCCTCACAGGGAAGGATTCCTTCCCAATATCCCATCTAACCCTGCCCTGTAGCAGTGGGAAGACATTCCCCTTTTCCTGTCACTCCAGACCCTTGTAAATAGTCTCTCTCCAACTTTCTTTTGCCTTCAGCTCCTGAAAGGCCACAATCAGGTCACCCCAAAGCTTCTCTTCTCTTCTCCAGGTGAACAATCCCGACTCTCTCAGCCTTTCCTCACAGCAGAGCTGTTCCATCCCTCTGATCATCTTGGTGCCTCCTCTGGACTTTGTCCAACAGATCCATGCCCTTCCCGTGCTGGGGCCCAGCTGAGGCACTGCAGGACAGGGAATTCTGCCCTTACCTTCTCATAGTTTGTGAAGCCTCCCATGACTGCAGGATCCACGATGCCGTTGAGCAGCATCGAGAGGGGGTTGATGGGCAGGTTTGGATCATTTAAGTGCTGCTGAACCATGTTATTGATCTTATCATTGGTCAACTGCATGGTCTCTATTGCGTTTTCCAGTGGGCTGATTTCCACCTAAAATCAAACCAAAAGGTTTTAACCCAGGAGCAGAGTTTTAAACTGGCTGTTCATTAAACCATCACAATTAGAAACACTTCAGGAATTTCAGGATTTATGATTTTTGACAAGTAATTATCAGAAAGGACGATTTCAGGCATTGAGATATTTGGTATCTCTATACTGAGGTAACTGGTGTGATGATCTGTATCAGTGGAGAAAGTTAAATGCATTTTGCTGCTGCAGGATGGATTACAACCCGGCACAACATTTAGAAAGGCTCTGGCAGGAACCACGTGAGGTTTTGGAGGATTAGGGAGAATATCAGAGATTAAGGATCGGTGAGTTTTAGCAGCACAAAGAAGATCCAGCTTAACGCTAACAGCAAGAAAGAAATGATAACTCTAACGTGGATTTTCTGATGGAAAATGTAATCCTAAGCAGCTCAAAAATCAAGGAGATATTTTTGCAGTGATTATTTTGGTGTATTTCCAAGGACATCAAGTTTAATATGTTGAAGAGATGACATCTAAGCAATCTGCTGGGCTTATTCCCACGAGGTCACATTTTCTTCATCAGAATGTCAAGAACTGAAGGGAGACATTTCCTTTCTCCCACAGCCTGGACTTCAATGAAGAGAACTCCTCAGATGTCTTCATGGAGTGAATTAGCTCTTACACTGTCTAAAACTTGCTTATTTTAATTGACTGATCTCCAGCTATTTTTTTGATGCCCAGAAACTGTGTCTTTCAGAACGACAGTTGTTAATGTTGAAAAAAAAAAACCCAGAATTAAAATATTTTAAGTATTAGTGAACGGGCTAAAAATTACTAATTTGCAGTGACCCAGAGTGTAGACAGTCCTCAGTGGAAGACACAGCCTGCTTATATTAAAAAGATGATGTGGTAGGAAGAGAAAGGGAAGGTTAATTGAGGCCTGTGAGGAAAATGCAAGTGTATATTTGATTACACCCTCATTTACATAAATGCCACATAAACAAAGCAGCGCTTCTACCTGGCTATCAGTTGCTTACCCTGTTTCTGAGAACCACTTATAATCAAATCTCTTTAGTTGTTACTCTTACACCTGCCAGCTGATTACATCAAGGATGTTTTAATTAGCATTTTTAGCAGCCTGCCTGGTGAATTATTCTGGAAGGCAGGGAAGGAGCCTGATATTTCTGCTGGGAACAGGGAGCAGTCCAGGCTTGGACAGAGCTGAATGTGCCACGGGGGAAGTTGGGACTGTGAGAGTAAAGCCATATTCCACATCTGAAGATGTGTCAGATCAAGAACTGTTGTGAACATTACAAGCTAAATTTAGGATTCTGTCATTTGTATTAATGGGTTTGTAATTATGCAATAATGTGTTGATGAACCATTGCTTTTAAAGCTCTTGAGCATCTACAGAAATTAGCACTCATTGAGCTGACAGTGCTTCTCTGACTCTTCTGCAGCAGCAATCATGGCTTGCTTTCTCTCTCATTCTCCTTTCTTTTACTACTCTTATAACCCTCCCTCTACTTTTTTAAAAGCAGATGGAGAATTGCACTTCCCACTACTATAAACTGGGCTTTGGCACTTACTGAAAGCTATTTATTACACGTGTAAATTATGAGCCTTCTTCCAGTAGTTTGCTCACTCTGGGCCAGGAATTACATACTTTCCTGATACATTTGCACCACTACAAAATTACAAGACAAAAACAAAACAGAGATTAGAATTTGTGCTTTTTAAAATCAAGTGTGAGTCCAAATCCAGTTTTCTAATTCACTGGCTGGCCTCAGCAAATTTTTTTCCCCTACAGCTACTTGTGTCCAGCTAAACCAAATCAGATACAGAATAATGAATGTGGGCCACAAATTTCTTGCAGATAATGAACAGACTGAAAAGGTTTAGGTGAAAGTACTCAGAAGGAATTTTAAAAGCCAATAGATTTAAGGCAATTCTGCATGTTCCTATGGGTTATGTAACATAATACACTGCATTTATTAAATTACTCAGTTCTCCCAGCACTGATTTGATGTGATCTCACCTCTTCCTTTAAAGATATCCCAGTTCCATCAATAAAATATGAAACGTGCAAAGCTGCTTGAATATCTTGGTGCTTAGTAAAAGATCAATAATATCTGTATCCATAATCACAATTTAGCATTACAGGGATGTAACCTCATGATCCCACTCCCAGCCTTTTAGCTGACAGGGATCTTGCAGAAAGTCAATACCTATTTTGTAGTAACTAAGCCAGAGGAGGTCAAAAGTTATCTATAGCTGTCTTCCCACTTAGTATGAAGTTCCATTCTGGTATCATTTTTCAGCTGTGCAACTAATATAATCCTGACTCACCAAATCTCCCAGGATTTCTGCCCATTTGGATGCCAAGCAGAGAGTTAGGGGTGTGTGGACACAAACTGCCTGCCAGGTTCTGCTCTGGGCTCATCAGGAAAAGAGACTTTCACCACGTTTGCCAGCCTTTCCAAGCAACACTTTTTGCAATCAAGAGGTTAAATACAATCTCCTCCATCAGGATTATATTGAAACTACAAAATTCATTAAAAATTCAATGTGTTTTATTCAGCTGCCTATTACTGTCACACATCACATTCATATTCTGTTACTATAGATACCATAGTAATTTTCTGCATTACTTCTGTTCATCCAAATACAACTGTCCAACATAACCTCAATGGAGCAATGAAAAAGGTTTTAATTAATCATATGCAAATTGTTCTTTTCCTTTAAAAATAAGCCTCACAAGAGAGATTTAAAAACCGCAGTAACAATGTTTTTATTGCTCCTTAAAAATTACAGCTGTGTAAGAATAATTTAATCTTAAAGGCGTTTAATGGATATGTCTTATCTAAACAGTCTAAATGGTTGAACAGAGAAATGAGTAATTTGGAGTTACTCTGTGAGGTTGCTGAGGGTATATTTAGCCAAATGTGGAGAAGAAACAAAAACAACCTTTAATCACAAATGGTGAGAAAAGCAGACACATACAATGCATTTGATTTATGGTATATTTTGGATAAATGACAATCAAAATACCCAAATCCTCTTTTATAAAATTCAGGCTTGATTCATTAGGATGGGGCAGGGTTCCCCTATACCACCTTGGGTTGCCTAAAATGAAGAGGGCTGTACTGGCCTGCTGGGAGCCACAAATACTTTATAAAAGTGCTCAAGAACTTAATCACCCCTTGCCCTAAAGGCCCAGGAGAGCTGGCTGCATTCCCTTCCCTCAGGAATGGCAAAGCATTCCTTGAGTCCCCCTCAGACAACAATCAGCAGGTTCCCCTCAGGGTGTGTGGCAGTTTGAGCCACACTCTGCCAGGCACAGTCCCATCAATTCCTCTTTGTCCACAGAACTCAAGCACAGTCACACAGACACAGAAATGCTCCCTGGCTCTACAAAACCCTCATTTTTTTAGGCAATCTCAATACAGCTGAATTGATCTTACCATGAAAACTGATTTGACTTCAAACCACCTCAGAATCCCCGGTAATTTATAGGCTGTCACATAGATGGTTCTCTCAATCCACATGTTCTGCAAATGGAACAGAAGCCCCATGTTATCAGATGGACAGCTATGAACTCAAGCAAAGCCTTAAAACATTCTCACCAGGAAGAAGAACCACAGCACGACAGATGTTACAAAGCCAGGGGGGAATTTCAAATGGTATCTGCTTGTGGGGAAGATACAGCAGCTCTGATTTACAACTGAGATGTGACTTACCAGAGAACAACTGCTCTTATGAAAGGAGAAAGCTATGGGAAAGATCCACTGGTTTTACTGGACTGTTATTGTTCACAGAATCCCAGAATGGCCTGGGTGGGAAGGGACCTTGAAACCCATCTGGTTCCACCCTCTGCCATGGGTAGGGACACCTTCCACTAGCCCAGGTTGCTCCAAGCCACATCCAACCTGGCCTTGGACACTTCCAGGGATCCAGGGGCAGCCACAGCTTCTCTGGGCAACCTGTGCCAGGCCCTCACCACCCTCACAAGGAAGGAGTTTTATTGACCATTAAACATGTGCTTTAGTAAAAAATGACAAAAAAAAAAAAAGGTATTAGTGAAAGAAGATTTTTAAATCCCTGATTGGAATCTTCGTGGCAAGGGATGTTTTGGTAAGACACATCTATTGTTTTAGGTGTAGCAATTTAAAACCCTTTCTCAAAACAGCTGTAAATTCAGCTTTACCCATTTTTTTCCTATTGGTATAAAACAGAACATGACAAATAGGTTTAAATGAACTTCTAGAAAAAATAATCACTTTAAACCTAGAATTTATTTTTCAGAAACCAAAAGATAATGAATGGTTCAGATGCTCAAAATAGAGGAGAATAAACACTCCAACCCAAAGTTTAGTCTATGTTCTTTAATATTTTTTACCGCAAATTCATTGTCTGGGTTTTTCTCTCCTTTTCGAACGGGACGCGAATACTCAAAACGCTGGACTTCATTCACCCTGTAGAAACTGGAAGAAAGGAAAAGAATCATGGAATCACAGAATGGTTTGGGTTGGGAGGGACCTTAAAGACCATCTAGTTCCAACTCCCAAAAGCACAATGAAAATCAAACGCCCTCTGTTTAGGAATTGCTACTAAACTCTAGTATTAGAACAAGTTTATGCATAGATATAAAATGCTTATGGGATCACTGTTTTCCAGTGGGCTGGTTGGAATCTCTACCAATATTAAGAATTATCATGAAATGTCCTCACCATTACCACTCTCCTTGGTTTTGTATAGATTCATTATACAACAAGAACCAGTTTGTTATAAAGGAGACTGATAAAATCACAAAACCACCCCAAACTCACCTCATGATTTGCTCTGACACCGGTCTGTGAAATTTAGATGGTAAATCCAGTTTTGGCTTTACAGTAAAGCACTGAATATCTGAATTTGGGAGTTAAGAAGTAAAAAGTGAATTTAAGTTACATAGAACAAGCAGCTCAACAGGAACACAAAAAAAAAAAAAGACAGAACAAAAAAATTCATGTATTATACAGAATCACAGAATATGCTGAGTTGGAAGGGACCCACAAGGATCAATCAAGTTCAATCCTTAGCTCTGCACAGGATCATTCCCAGGGGTGACACCATGTCCCTGAGAGCATCATCCAAATGCTCTTTGAGCTCTGGTAGCCTTGGTGCTGTGCCCACTGTCCTGGGGAGCCTGTTCAGTGCCCGACCACCCTCTGGGGGAAGAACCTTTTCCTGAGATCCAACCTAAACCTGCCCTGACACAGCTTCAAGCCATTCCCTGGGTCCTGTCCCTGGTCCCCACAGAGCAGAGTTCAGTGTCTGCCCCTCCTAAGGAAGTTGTAACTGCAGTGAGGTCTCCCCTCAGTCTCCTCTTCTCCAGCTGGACACACCAAGTGCCCTCAGTGTCCTCAGATGGCTTCAAATCAAGGCCCTTCACCATCTTCATCGCCCTCTTTTGAACACTCCCTAATGGCTCAACATCTTCCTTATATTGTGTCACCCCAAACTGCCCCAATATTCCAGGTGAGGCCGCCCCAGATCAGAGCAGAGTGGGACAATCCCCTCCCTGGCCCAGCCGGCGATGCTGTCCCTGATGCCCCCAGGACAGGGTTGGCCCTCCTGGCTGCCAGGGCACTGCTGACTCGGGGACAACTGGCCACCAACCAGGACCCCTGAGTCACCCACAAGGGTGCTCCCTGAGTCCACAAATCCTTGCCCCGTGCTGTTGGACACACGGCTGTGCCCAGGGTGCAGCCCAAGGATACACTGGCCGGAGGAGTTTTTGATGTCATCGCCCGGCGGTGACGTCGTCTTCATCTTCTCCGCGTTGGGGAACTGAGTCAAGAGCCGAGCCTCGAAGTCCTCCCGCCGCTCATACTCCTTGCCCCGGTAAATGAACACTTTGTTCTGGAAACAAGTTGACACATTAAATCCTGCTAAAACCAGCAGCCTCAGTGAGGACCTGGGATCCCAGAAGCGCTGACTCCAGTGCTGTTAAGCGAGGAATTTCCCATTCCCCACACTGTGGTATAATCAATAGTTTACAAATATTTTATGCCGGCTCAGTAAAGCACAAATGGGTTTTCTCGCCTCCAAGTCAGTGCTGAGATCATTAAGCACACACTTACCTTTAGGTATATGCATAAACCACACTAAAATCAACTAAAATGTGATCTCAAGAAGCTATAAAATTGGTGGCCATTGAAAATATATTAAGACAAATCATTTCTACCAAATCTCAGACCGCCCTCTGTAAATCCTCTCCTCCACCTTCCTCAGCTAATGGTGGAATGCAGGCACATAAACTGAATTAGGCTTTTCATACATAAAAAATATTAAAAAGCACTGAGGTGAGCAAGCAAGAGTAGCAGAGAAAAATATAAACATAAAATGATGCCAATTTGAGGAGGAAGATTCAAAAATACTGAGTCTTCTAGAAAGACCGATACAGACTTCATATTTGTGTATTAGATTTTTGCCATTTTTTTGCCTTTGTTAAGTTGTCTGCACACAGCATAACTTTAAAATGAGGTGTTTTCTATTCATAAGTATTGGGGTTTTTTTAACAATAAAGAAAATTAAGACATTTACACAGTCCCTTTCTATGCTGATTTAATTCAATTCGAAAGAAAAACGCAAAAGATGCTGCACATTTTTAACTGATCAAATATATTAAAGTAAGTTTGGATAAAATTTGCATCTGAATATGCTTAACCTCATTATTCATCTCAAAGTGAGCACTTGGTGAAAAAATTATACAGCACTTAATAAAAAAGGGTGTTATGACTCGGGGTAGAAACCTGGAATAGCTTCCATTTGCCCAGTTGGGTTTAATTCTGCAATGGTGCCTTTTGAAATGCTCAGCAGATGAAAGAATACTCTCAAATTGGGAAAAAATGGTAATAACAGATGCCTAAGAAGTTTCTATATAAGTGTAATTCATGTATATACACTTGTAATTCAGAAGGAATATTGGAATAGAAGGAAAAGCTTGAATTTAGGATTTTCTCAATTAGCAAGGCACTTAATAGCCTGTTTTTCAGGGGTTTTATTGCTCATTTATTATAAGTTGACCAATCCACAAGGCTCTTGAAAGTGTCTTCCTGAACTTACAAAGCCCCCATTCAGTCATCAGGAGAAAAAGTAGTTTAATATTAATATATCAGACTAACACTGCTCTGCCTGGTCTCCTGCTGGCTGTTGATCACAGCAATTAAAGGGAAGGTTGTGCTTTGTGCTCCTGACAGAGCTCAGGATTAGATGGGATATTGGGAAGAAATTCTTCCCCATGAGGGTGGTGAGGCCCTGGCACAGGTTGCCCAGAAAAGTTGAGTAAATAACTAATGGTTGATTCCCATTCACCAACTGCCAGAGGATCATGATACAGATGCAATTCAGAAGTGTTAAATCCCCACTCTTATTGGCCACTAATTCAACCCATAAAAATCCTGATTTTAGTGGGAAAAAAATCTAAAATGCCACTAAAACTACATTCCTGGCATCAACCAAGTGACATGTTTTAAACTGACACATGACACAGGCAAATCAATTAAAGGTTTCACACACCTCTGATAGTCAACTTCATTTTAGTGACCATGTTGGAAAGGATTCTGACATGAAAACAGGGTCACATACAAAAGGCTTCTCTACCATACCCATATATATATATCTATATATCTATATAACCTATCAGGCAAGAATGTCATGATTTCAGAGGGTGCTGGTTACGACCCTGAGTGATGGACTGGGTGACATATCTTAATTTCTAGTTATAACTTGAAGAAATAGAAAGTACTGGATATGTTTGAAGAAAAAAAAATCTCTACTAAAATTCAACTACTCCATAACAAAACCTGGAAAAAAACCCAGTGCTTGTTTTGTACATCTAAAAACAACTGCCAATGTCAGATAGTTTTCTCCACAACCAAGAGAAATTTCCAGAGCAAGAAACCTTGTTGACCTCTATGGAAAAAAGTGGACACTTACCCTTATGAATGTTGGGAATCCCTGGCCATAGTATCCAACAGCAAAATAGTCTGGTTTTGGTCTTATCACTTTCACAATGTTTTCATAGAACTGGGCTTGCTTTCTCTGCAAAGTAAACAGAAGGAATTTTAAATGGCCTGAATTTAGGGAGATTCCTTACACTTAAGATCTGGATCTGTTTTATGTGCATCTCTAAACTAAAGATGTACATTTCCCCTGCCTCTTTTTCCTCACCACTTTATCAGATACATGGTGACATTCTGAAATACCAGACTCTGGAGCCATTATTTTTATGTTCAGCTTGGTGAACCTGATTGTTCCATATCCGATATCTCCATTTTGATGAACCTCATCTTGGTGAACCCCATCATTCTACATCCAATATCTCCATATTGATGAACCTCCTTGCTCCATATCCAATGTTTCACTTGCAGTGAAGGCCAAGAATTTCCAAGGCAATCTGAATTCCCAGTTGTGACACCTCCAATGCCGAAACACAGGAACAATAAAGCCAAGTACACCAAAGCTCATCTCCACGGTGCTGACTTGTCACTTTGGGGCTCTTACATCTCATTAAATTTTTCTACTACTTCTCTTCCATATTTACAACTCTTAATTTGCATATGGAAAGCAGGCAGTTGAGAACTGCAGGAAAATGTAAATTTTGGGATAAACACACGCGTGTCAGACGCCATCTGTTTGGGACACCGATACTTCTTCATCTCAAATGATGAAATAATAACAAATGAGCAGCTTCACAAGATCTGTTCATCAACTTATTTTTAGTCTATTATTTCTGTAAAGAGAATGACTCCTGATTTGGGGGGAGGTTTATTGCTGCTCCCACACAACGGATAACAGTAAATGGCAAGAAGACTACAAAGACCCAGATCTGCTGTGTATTTCTGAGCTCATCTGTAGCAAAACTATTTTGTCATTTGTCAATTGTCTTAGAGTCTGATATTTAATATTGCTTGAATAAAAGAGACAAGAGGGAGAACAGAAAGAACAAAAAACTTCTAAATTTTATTGTGGGGAGAAAAAAAAGAGCTATTCAGCAGCAGTAATAAGAAAAGCTGATGGGGTATGTGAGACCTGATTCATTCAGGAGCATGAATTTGATCTTTGTGTTATGAGGAATGAATGCCCAAAGCACATCAGGACTAATTTTTGTGACATCCCTCTAAATTTCTCCTCACTGATAAATAAAGAGCAGATAAACTCAGTTGTCTGGTGTGAGGATTGGAAGTTCTGGGTTTCCCCTCTTCTAAGAGGGAGAAACTCCATACCCATGCCTGGTTTAAACCATTGCCTGGAATTATGTCACTTAAACACTGATGTATTTACTATGCAAGAGAAATGGTGAAAAATACATAACTTGGTATTATGCCCCATCCCTGGAAGTGTTCAAGGCCAGGTTGGACAGGGATTGGAGCAACCTGGTCTAGTGGAAGGTGTCCCTGCCCAAGGCAGGGGGCTGGAATGAGATGAGTTTTAAGGTCCCTTCCAACTCAAATCATTTTATCACTCTGTGATCACTGGCCATCAGCTACAATGAATAAAGTGTTAATTCCAACTTCTCCTCCAAAATGGATACAGCAGGATAATGAGAGAGTAGCTGCCTCTGCACCAAACTGTTCATGTTCCCATGTTCAAGCATAAAAGAGCTGGAAAATTAAAACTGAGGGACTCAGAGAGTAGCTACCCCCTGGTGAATAATCATTTCTGACACATGACAATCATCTCTAGCTGAGGAACAATCTGTACCAAATTCCTTTTATACTGAAATGAATATTCTCTGTTGAATAAATCCCTAGAACAACAGTGCAGGTCACAGAATAATGAACATTCTGGGGAGATGGGGATGGAGATACTTCTGGGGAGATGGTTCTGAGTCATCTGGGTTGAGTTTGGCTGGGGTAGAGCTAATTTTCTTCCCGGTAGCTGGGGTGGAGCTGTGGTTTGGATTTGTGCAGGGAACAGGGTGGACAACACAGGGATGTTTCTGTTATGGCTGAGCAGGGCTTGCACAGAGACAAGGCCTTTTCTTCTCCTCAGCCCACCAGGGAGAGGTTGGGGGTGCACAAGGGGTTGGGAAGGGACACAGCCAGGACAGCTGATCCCAACTGATCCCAGGGATATCCCAGAGCATGTGTTGTCATGCTGAGCACGTAGAGTTGTGGGAAGAGGAAGAAACAGGGGGATGTTCAGAGTGATGACGTTTGTCTTCCCAAGTCACCATCACGTGTGATAGACCTCTGCTTTCCTGGGGATGGAAGATAGTCTGCCCATGGGAAGTGGGGAATGAACTCACTGTTTTCTCTGTCTTCATCCAACCCATTTTATTATTTATTTATTCTCACGTATTTAACTCTTCTGATTCTCTCCTCCATCCCACCAGGAGTGAGTGAGTTGGGGGCATGTGGGGCTGAGTGCCTGGTTGGGCTGCTTAAATCATGTCAACACCAGATGAATGCCCAGCTCAGACAGACTGGGATAAAGGAAGCAGATAAACAATTAAAAGAATTTGAGGAAAATATACTCTAAGTGCAAAGGTAAAATGTATCAAAAACCTGAACGTTGAGCATTTTCAGAACCAAACTGGAATCATGTCCCAGCTCCCACGGAAATGGTTGGGACATTTAGGAAGGACAGTGACAGCTGCCATTTATCTCTTGGAAGAGAACATGAGAAAAAAAAATGATGCAGGCATAATGAATGGGTAACATCAGGGCAAAAATAACTGACTCTAGACATGAATGCTTGGGGATTATTCATACCTAAAAAAAGAAATGTGAATATGGAAAGACACTTGAGAGAGAATGGGGATTTTTTTCATGTTCCCATTTATATTTAAATTCCAAATTTCCTTTTATACCCCAAATAAATCAGCTTAACATTACTGAAATATTTTTCTTTCAGCTAAAAAAAATAAATTCAATCTTTTTCAGGCACTCCAGTGGTAGCCAGTTAATCAACATTGGTCCAACAAAGCCAAAACTGGTATCTATTTCTGTGTTTTACTGTCATAACTATAGGATTTTTGATATAATTTTACAAGCTTAAGAATTCAACTCTGAACAAATTATTGCAGTGTCTATGTCATTAAAAAAACCTACCAGTAGTTCACTGAGTTGTTCATAATCAAACATTTCATTTTCATACTGTTCTGCAAGTTCTTTACCCAAGGCAATGGCCTCTTCCCACATCTGTCAGGGAAAAAAAATCATAAAACAACAACAAAGAAACTGAATTACATACCTTGGTTAAACAACAACATTAGAATAACCCAAATCTGAATAAAACACACAAAATGCATTGTGTCGCACGCCTGAAAACACTGCGCATCTGATGTGCCAAAGAGCTGTGGCAGAGCTAGACATGTCTGTGCTGAGAGAATCACAGAATCAGGGAATTGTTTAAGTTGGAAAAGGCCTCAAAAAACCTCGAGTTCAACTGTTCTCCAACACTACCAAGGCCACCACTAAAACATGTCCCCAAGTGCCACATGCACATGGCTTTTAAATCCCTGCAGGGATGAGGACCCCACCACTGCCCTGGGCAGCTGTGCCAGGGTTGGACAGCCCTTTTCATGAAGAAATTTTCTCAGTACCCAGTCTGACCCTCTCCTGGCACAGTTTGAGGCTGTTTCCTCTCATCCTGTCCCTTGTTCCCTGGGAGCAGAGCCCGAACCCCCCGGCTCCCCCCTCCTGTCAGGGAGTTGCAGAGAGTGAGAAGGTCCCCCTTGAGCCTCCTTTTCTCCAGGCTGAGCCCCCCCAGCTCCCTCAGCTGCTTCTGGTGCTCCAGACCCTTCCCCAGCTCTGTTCCCTTCCCTGGACATGCTCCAGCCCCTCAATGTCTCTCTTGTCCCAGGGTCCCAGAACTGCCCCCAGCACTGGAGGTGCCCCAGCAGTGCCAGCACAGGGACAGTCCCTGCCCTGGGCCTGTGACACACCATGGCTGGCACTGGGGCCATTGGCCTCTTGCCCACCTGGGCACACCTTGGATCATGTCCAGGTGCTGTCACCAGTACCCCCAGGGTCTTTTCTGCTGGGCAGCTTTGCAGCCTCCCTGCCCCAGCCCGGAGCGCTGGGTGGGGCTGTGGTGACCCAAGGGCACTTGGCCTATTTGAGCCTCCTACCACCAGCCTGAACCCATGGATGCAGCCTGTCCAGATCCCTGTGCAGAGCCTTCCTGCCCTCTAGAGATCAACACTCCACCCAACTTGGTGTCACCTGTGACCTGACTGAGGGCACCCTCGATCCCCTCATCCAGATCCCACGGCCTTTCCCTCATCCATGAGGTGGGTCCCATTCTCACAGAAGGAGATCGGGTTGGTCAGGCAGGACCTGCCTTTCCTAACCCCAAGCTGAGTGGACCTGATCCCCTGGGTTTCCTGCATGTGCCATGTGACAGCACTCAAGGACATCTCCATGACCTTCCCTGGCAGAGGATGCAAATTTACTTGATGCAAATCAAGTCAAATGATCAAACTGCTTCAGAAACAAAATGATTCCTGCCAGCCCAACCAGAGACCCAGTAATGTGTAAACACAGTCTATCCACAAAGAAACCCACAGGACTTTGGATAAATGCTGCTGATTGATTATACTTCATAATCACCTCTCTCTCCCTCTAATATCTATAATCTATATTAGACAGGACAGGCAATTTGCAGATATTGCTTTGAACAAATACTCATTATATTTCCAATGGTTCTTCTTCCTCTCGTTCTTCAACCATGAAATTCAGCAGCCATCTCAACTGACCCAAAGAAATTTAACAATATCCTTCAGCTCTTCAGAAGGCAACAATCTTAATGAGGAGCAGCAAGAATGGTTTTAAATGTGCATTTTTAATTTTTTTTTCCCTGCTGTAAAGATAAAGTACCACTCAAACCCAAAAATATGCTTAAATTAGCACACCAGGCTATCTAAGATCATACTTGATGATCTGCCTCTGCTGCTGAAATTTGGTTGGCATTGCTGACCTCACTTTATTAAAAAAATGAGATTCAGAATGAGTTATAAATCCATTTAGATTGCATTAGCCATCATCTGAAATTTAAATCCTCTGTCCAAACCACCTAATTCTCCTCTCAGCACCAGGCCACATGTTCCTTGTCCTGGTGAAATACTGAGATGCAGCAGCAAAAAGCAGTTGGATGAAAGAGGGCTGAGGGAAAGGGCTGAACACACAGTTCCCCATTGCTCCCCAAAACCAGCCACCTTTGGGAACGAGGAGTTTGAGATGAACCACCACAAAATCCAAAGATGGTGGGAGCTGGAGGTGGGGAGAGAGAAGAGGAATGGTGTCCTGGGGAAACCTTCAGGCACACAACTGATTCCTGCATCCATCCCATACAGATCCCTCAATCCCATCCACTTCAAAGTACTGTGTAAATAAGAGATACTTTACACCCCAAAACCCAAAAGCCCCCCAAAACACACACATGAAATCCCACCCTTTAAAGCCCAAAATCAATGTCAAGTGAATTTTGTCTTTTGATCTGCAAGTTGAAATTGCATTTCTTAGTATATCAGGAAAACTTGGAAAAAATAAGACTTTTAGGAAAATTCCTCATTCTAGATGCTGAATTGAAAAATAAGAGTAAAACATTAACGGTTCACACGACTGTCAGTGATGGAGACTGTTGCCAGCACAGGCTGAACAGTCAGGCAAGGCACAAACTCCTCACTGGGACTTGGAATATCCTTTTTCTTCTAGGAATTGGAAATTTGGATCCAAGTGTGGCTGAAACCTCAGTAAGTCTTTGCGTGTCACACACCAATGCCACAAAAATAAGATGTGGCTCGGGTCCCACTGGTCTCCATCCCTGCTCCTCCCTGGAAACAAGGAGCCAATTTTCAAAGGGAGGGCAAAGGATGGACTGAGGGATTGTCCTGGCAAACTGAGGGAGAAGGGCTGGAATACAGCAGCATGGAGAGGCAGGGAGCTGCTGATGCTGGAGGACATGAGGAGCTGCACAAGGAAAATTAGTTATGGGAGATCACAGGAAGAAAGGACAGAGACTTATGCTCTCAAAGAGAAAATATGGGCTACAAACTACACTGAGTAGTGTAGTTCGTAGTAGTGTAGAACAGGAGATTTTGAGTTCCACAAAAAAGGAATGGGCAGATGTTGGGGCAAACAGAGGCTGAGTGGTGACCTAATTTAAGACAAAAAAGTGGTGGATGCTCACGAGGACCAGAACCCGGTACCGCATTAACCTTTCGTGATGTTCGACCCCTCCTCTTGATTTCTCTTATTTCTACAACAGGGTTCAGAATATTATTTATCCAGGGAAGAGGACTGGAATGAACATGAGCTCCCTCATGTTTGTGAAGTGCCTTGAAGGTGAAAAACTCATCAGAAGGACTAATTACAATCACGGTAATGAGGGATCACGTCTGCAGGAAATTACAAGGCAGACTGTGGGCTCTGCAACGCAATCTTTGCAAATAGAAGGAGCTGAATGTTTTTATCCACATTATGGATCTAATCTAGCATGATGATACAGAACATATTTTTATTTCTAAACAAAAATTAACACAAATTTAATAGTAAAGGTGCAGTTGCAGAAAGAGGAGCACATTTTCACATACTGGGTTAATTTTGACTCAGACGAGCAATATTCCACCAAATTATAGAAACTGAACTAGTATTCAGTTGTTTGGTAAGTCAGCAAGTGAAACCTTTCAAAATCACTTAACCTTTCCTCATTTTGATTGCCATTTTGTTTGGAACTTCAGTCATCCATAACTTTTGCATATTTTCATTTCAAAGACAACGGTGTTACCATCATTTCCCTTGCCTTGTGTGTTCCAGATTTAACCAGTCCCTCTCCAAAACCAAACCACTTCTACTCTCTTTTCCATTATGAAAATATTTATTAATGATCTCAGGCAAACAGCTTTGGAGCTGAACAAAACTGGAAATAAATGGAAGTCTAAATCACTTTAGATTTGCATTGACACTGTAAACAAACTCACTGGGTTCTTCCACTGAATCCTGGATAAGCACAGACATCTCAACATGTTCCCAAAGCATGTCTGGGAACACAAAGCCCCAGCTCAGTGCTAAGGCTGTGTGCCATGGAACACCAGCTAATGCACCTGAACATCAAGAGGTACAGGATTCTGGATTCTGGGAGAGAGGAGGGCAAGATTGGAGCTGAGGGGGCTGGAATGCCACACTGGTATTGCCCAGGGTGAGCACTATCATGTCACTGTGGCTCTGCAGCTCCAGGGTCACACCACAGAGAGCCTGTCCCACACTGGCACCTGCACTGTTGCCCTGGAGCCCAGCAAAACCAAGACATGGACCTCCTGGAGTGGGGTCAGAGGAGGTCACGAGGCTGCCCCAAGGACTGGAGCACCTCTGCTCTGGAGCCAGGCTGGGAGAGCTGGGGGTGTTCACCTGGAGAAGAGAAGGCTCCAGGATGACCTCAATTTCTACCATGTCAAGTGTCCTGAACTCCAGAGGTCCACGAGTCCACAGGTTTATAGAATCAGGGAATTGCTAAGGTTGGAAGAGCACTCCAAGACCATCGAGTGCAACTGTTCCCCCAGCACTACCAAGGCCATCACTAACACATGTCCCCAGGTGCCACATGCACACGGTTTTTAAATCCCCTCCAGGATGGGGACTCCATCACTGCCCTGGGCAGCTGTGCCAGGGCTTGACAGCCCTTTCCATGAAGAAATTTTCCCTAATATGCAGTCTAAACCTCCCCTGGTGCAACTTGAGGCTGTTTCCTGAACTACTTGGCTTTTCCCTTGGCTGTTTGTGCAGCTTGACCACAACACTTCCAATATCACCACAAACCAAACCCAAGCCGGTGATTTTTCCAACATCCCAAAAAGAAACAGGAACTGTGTGTCTCAAATTCCCTGTACAACCCTCTGAAAAATTCAGCTGTTTACTCCAGAGCCAATTTATTCAGGTAAGGACAGCACAGGGCTGTGGCACAGGATCCTGAGAAATGAAATCTATATTCTTGAAGGTCAGTAACTCCCAATCTGCTGCCTCGCAGATTTCCTACCTTGGAAGGTTTCCCAGGTTTGCCCAGGACATGGCAGGTCTTGTGGAGAAATGAGTCGTATGGGGAGCTACTACACAGGATTTGTACGAGGTACAACTCATTAATGTGAGAAACAATTTATTTGGAGAGGGGACCAGAGAGAGAGGCTGCTGATAGTGGAAGCAAAATGCTTCTTTTAAACTGAAAGCATAAGAAAAATGTGTGTAGCCAAATTTAGCTGTGTGGACACGAGCTGCAAATTGTTATGGGAAAGACTTTGAAGATGCAGAAGGAGATTTTTTTTTTTTAGGGAAAACCTGGTGATTTATTTTTCAAGCTGGATTGCTTGTTGCCCAAAAAGAACTACAGCATCCAATTTAGTTTTTGAGGTTAACAGCAGCAAAGGAGGATCTCAGGGTATTTCTCAGCTCCTGCTGAGTTAATGGTCAGTAGCAATGAAATAGTCTGGGATAAGAATATTATCATGGATATTCTGATGTGTGAGGGACATTCCAAGCTGATTAAATTTCAGATAGTGTTAATTAACCAACATGCAAGCTTAATATTTTAAATAAAATGCTAAAACACAGTATTTCTCTGCCAGGTTGGAAACCCTTTGAACAAAGAACTATATTCATTTGGAACACACTCAGACACCACATCTCTCCTCTCCAAAGGCTGTCTGTCCTTCACAGCCCTCAGGATGGGTTCACTCTGATGTGGGATCTGAGCTGGCCAGGAGCCCTGTGCTCATTTTTGGCAGACAGGTGAACTTCACCACTCTCTTGTCTGATGGAAGAAAAACCCATTTGATGCCACCCCACGAGCCAGAAAGAACAGGCATTTTAAGCCAAAGCGTGGCATTTACTGTGTAATTTCAAATATTTTGTGCTTTCTGGCTGCAGTGAAACAGTAAAAGGTGTTTTTTTCTGGAGGGGAGGAGGAAGGAGGAGCAGAAATAAATGAGCAGTGTGCATTTATTTACTTTTTTCTCCTCAGG
Source organism: Manacus candei (assembly GCF_025592945.1). Taxonomy (NCBI): domain Eukaryota; kingdom Metazoa; phylum Chordata; class Aves; order Passeriformes; family Pipridae; genus Manacus; species Manacus candei. The sequence goes on along the minus strand of NW_026138098.1, from coordinate 5,072,061 downwards.
ATCAACACTTTCAATTTATGAAGGAGCAGAGGAAAACATCCTGATTTACAGACTGCGGCATCCACCGGCAAACCCGAGACACGTCGCTGTTCCTGCATTTTTCCGTGCAGGAGCAACAATGCTGCTGCTTCCTTTATGGCTCCAGAGACCACAGAAGCCTGTTTAAAATAGCACCTTATCTTTGTCACTGACACTGAGTATTCCTTGGCTTCAGGAGTTCATTAGCATTGACTAAAACTGCTCCACACGGGCAAAATTTCACCCCTTCCCTCATCCCTTTATTGCCGTCGCTATTTTTCCTTCTCGCCCTGAGATATCCCAACCTACCAATTTTCAGTAAAGTCCCTGGATTAAGGGCTTTGTTGGAAATCACAAAGCTTCAGGAAAACACAGAGAAAGCAAACACTTGAGAGCAGTTCAAAGGGTGGGTTTGACTGCTGGGATAAGCAGTGAGGATAAGCCTTTTAAGGGCAAAAGCCAAGAGAGATGGAATGAGACTGGAGAGTGCAATGCAGCGAGGAAGAATAATCTAGGAGAGAAAACGATGCCTAGATCAGGGACACAACTTGTAGTTTGGAAGCAAAGAGCTCAGAAAAGGAAGGAATAAAGTATTACTAATGAGGAATCAAATCATAAAGCAGAAGAGCAAAATGCAGAAGTTGCACCTGGAAATGCTCATTCACTGAAGGTGTATTTCAGCTTTACAGAAGGTTGGTTTAAGGACCAAAAGTCAAATACAGGTAAAAAAGCAAGTTTCCTAATAATAATAGACTAAAAATAGAAATAAACATGAAGAACCTTAATTGGTTCTCAAACTACAAATGACAGGGATACTTGTGGTAAGGGTCAGTGTTTTGTTCTCAGCCAAAATAAGGTGCCACCCTCCTGCTTTCAGTGCAAGCTCACACTCCATATTATTAAATTATGAATTTCTCAAGCATTTGTGGTCTAGAAGAGAGAGGTTCACTCTGTTCCAGTCTGTGTATGGAGAATTGTACCTTCCTCTAAATCCACCTCACCATGAATGCCAATATTTAGGGAATAAGCCTCATGGTTTGTCTTCACTTGACAAGTGTACCATATGTTCCCACTGGGAAATAACTCTGCTAAGAGAAAGGGATTGTGATTTTTGAGAGGCTGAACTACACAATCCTTTAAAAACCAAAAAGTCAATGATTTAAAACCAAGTTTTACCTTTCAGGAAATCCCTCTCTTCCCTTTCTTCTAGATAATGTTTCTCACCACGACTTCCTTCCCTCCCATGTCCACAGGTTCCCATTAGGCAGGTTGGGGTAGAGGAGGCACAGTCCCAGAACTTTAAAACAAAACTCCTGAGCTTCTGGAAAAGCCTGGAAGTAGCTCTACAGCTGTACAGGGTGAAGTGACCTTCCTTTAACATCTCTTGTTAACTTTATGGGAAGAGAAATCAAACTGGTGGGATTGACCCAGAGTGAATTGCCAGGCCAGGGACACAGCTGGGGCATTATGGTACAAAACTCCCCAAATTGGTCTGTGCAACAGCACAGTCCTCCAAAAATACTATTTCAGGTGTGTTATTGATCATGGTTGAAGCAGCTGCTGGAATACATTTGCACACTGCACAGGTAAATGTAATGAGTTGATTTAACTTAATGTCAGAATATCCCAAATGAGAGGATTACCTTCACTCTACAGTGGAAACCTCCACGTGGAGTTTCCTGACATTTGAAAATTCATGTAAGATGAATATTCTCAGTGTATATTGATTTTTTTATTTCAATTTTTATTGAACAATATGAAAAATTATCACCAACTCGAGTGACCAGAAAATGAGGGAAGGACTATCTGTAACTAGGAAAGAGCACTTTGGAAATGAATCATCTCCTCACACACACACAAAAATCACACAGGAGTCCTGTGGCTGGAGTTATGCAAAGAATGGGAATAATTATAAACCACTAAATGGTTTGGGTTGGAAGGGACCTTAAAGACCCTCTCTCATTTCATCCCCTGCCAGGGACACCTTGCACTGGACCAGGTTGCTCCAAGGCCCTGAGCAATAATCACATGGTTGTTCACCAAAAATGTTGAGAATGACAAAAATTCAGTTCTTAATCCAACAACGAGGAAAAAAGGCAAGGACAGCATTTCCAGTGCTATTCCTTTTGAAAGCTGGCAGGGCCTTCTCTCATTTCCAGCAGCAAAATGTGACAGAATTAAGAGTGATTACTTGGTCTAACTGGTCTCTGGAGCACTGACCAGTGCTGGGGGAGGTATTTTGCCTGCTGTGTGTGTAAACACATCATTAGTGCCATCCCAGACACAGGAGGGACAGCTCTGAGACAGGCTGGGTCCTACAGAGATGTAAAGGATGCTGCAGCTCCTCCCTTCCAGCTCAAATCCACTGGCCTGGTGCTCAAAGAGCAATTCCTTGATAGCAGCACCATAAAGGACTAATGGGAAGCCATAAAGACATAAAACAACAAAATAAAAACAGGAGGCTTCTGGTTTTCCTTTCCACAGAGGAACGTGATATTAAAATAGACTTTTAAGTCAGTTATGACCCTAATTCTAACAAGATTCTCCTTATCCACTGGGAAAGGGTTAGTAAAGTTTTTTGGGCAGGAAAAACCAATGCTGTCTAAGCACTAAGGCACCTCCACCAGCCCCAGCCCCACTCAGCCACTCGTGCAGCACTCTGCAATAACTGTTTTTACAATTTTTATCACAGTCTACAATTATTATTTTAACATTGCTTATCCCAGTCCAGAATCACAACTTTTAGCCCACCACTTATTAACAACTTTTAAATATTGCATTAAAGTAAGTTATAAAATTTGACTCTTTAAGCAAAGTTTCTATCAAAATGAGAGAAATTATGGTTTCTATCAAAATGATTCTATGAATTTATGGAAACACTTATGTGATTCTGTTAAAAACTTACTTGGAAAACACGAGCTGGGTGGATCATATTGCAGTTCTAGTATTTCTGTTTGCACTACATTTATGCAACAGAGTTTACTTTTAAAACCCAAGTTTGTATTTCTGAAATGTTGTGACAAAGAGATTCTTACTTTTATACTTAAACATTCTGGAAATATCCAAACACTGAAACATCCTTGTCTACAACATTAATCCCCTTCCCCTCTCACACCAGCACTCTCCCCTTCCCACCAGGCAATGCCAAATGCAAATTCCCTTGGCATTAAAAGATGCAATTGGAATGAAATATTCCCATCTCAGAATATTTATGATATTGAACCACAGACATCCATTCCCTGAGGGAATTATTTGTGTACATGAAAGAAAACAAGGGGAGCTGAAGGATTGCAATAGCTCCTGGAACTGCCAGAAAGGTCCCCCCAAATTAAATGCATCACTTTTTTATTTACCCCATGGCATCATATGTACATACATTTACCCTTAACACGGCACTTGTAACTGTACCATTGATTTCTTTTGACTTTTTTTAGTATCATAACCTGTAAGTGCTTCCTGAAGGTCACTGGATGCAAACTATGTTTACTATTTAATTTATAAGTTAGAGAGAAAAGCAATGAAAGATATTTGCACTTTTTTTCTTCCCTTTTTACCTTGCCCTTGTCGAAGTAATGGATAATTTCTTGATAGAGTTGATCTTTCAACTGTCCTTGAGTAGCAGCTTGGTATCCATCCCGCTGGGTAAGATGTGCTGCACATGCTTCTTCTGACCACTAAATCATACAAAAAGAAAGGGAAAAGAGAAAGCAAATCAAAAGTGATGAGATATGTCAGCAACATGAGGCTAAAAATAGAGGTTTTTTTTTTTATTTAAAGGAGTGGTACCACAGCTAATGCACTAACAAAGGGGGTTTGATCACTTGGATTCTTTGAGCACAAGGACCATTTCTTTGAATGCTGTAATTGGAGGCTAATTCCATCTGTCAGCTGGAAGGAAGCTTCTGGAGGTGGTTTCCTGTCCTGGGCGAGGTTGATGAGACTGACCTTGGCCTGCTGATGGTACAACCCCCTGGGGACACAATGAACACTTGCAGTTCATGTTGAGAGAAGCCTGGAAGCCAAGATACATCAACAAAAAAGGAAAGGACTGCAGGTATGGAAATGAGATGGCTACAACTCAGAGGGAATGTTTGGAGGGCTGGAAAAGCACAATTAACTTTATCCAGCCTGTCTGCAATTAGTAGCTCTTGCTCTTCCAGCAAATGCCTAATGGAGCAAGGCAAAGATGTCAATCACAGAATCCTGGAATGGTTTGGGTTGGAAGGGACCTTAAAGTCCATTCAGTCCCAGCCCCTGCCACAGGCAGGGACACCTTCCACTAGCCCAGGCTGCCTTGGACACTTCCAGGGATGGGGCAGCCACAGCTTCTCTGGGCAACCTGTGCCAGGGCCTCACCACCCTCACAGGGAAGAATCTCTCTCTAGTATCCAGCCTAAAACCCACAGATTCATTTCCAGAAATACCATCACACCACCCAGTTTTACCTCTTCTACCTTATTAAATTTCAACCAATTACTTCTTAATTTGGTCAAAGTGTTTGTGCTTGGGCCTACAGACAACTCTGACACCTTTGTAATGCAAAGCTGTGTTTCTGAGCAACACAAACCTCAGGTAGCCTGCAATACAGTGGCTTTTTTTTTTTTCAGCATGCAAAGAGCAACTATCTTCTGTTAGTTTTGAACATCTCAATTTTGACAAAATGGGTTAAAAGTACAACAAAAGTCTCTTTTCTTGAGTGTGCTTCATCAGCTTGCAGTAATTTGCAGAATATGATGGCATCTCTCTCTCCACAAGCACAGCCTTTCTGCAAATTTAAAGGTGAAATTCTCTCACACTCTCAGTCTTGACCTAAATGTGATCCCATTAAAATCAGTGTGATGGAATATCTGCCAGTGATGAGTGTCATTGAAAATCCTGTACTCGAGGCTTGACAAAAAAACTCAATTGCTTAGTTACACACATCACAATATTGCTGCTCCTCCAGCAATACTGAACCCTCCATCCAGTGCTAACTACTGGTAGTAACAAGAATTTAGGTGGATAGATTGATACATTTTAATAACAAAGTAATTCCAGACTATAATATAATTATACTTATAAACAAACATCCCCTCAGTGATGAAAGCCTGTGACAAATCCTGCCCCTGTATTTGCCATGTTCTATCAGTTTGCATTATAAGGGAGGAAAAATGGATATTTCTTCCCAGTGAATTCAAAGGGGTAAATTAAGATACTCATCTGGTCTTTGAACACATTATCTAAGAAAAGCTAAAACTGGCTAAACTCTAATTTAAGGTCATATAAACTAACTAATGAGGTCAAGCCATAACAGCTAAAAGTCTGAATGACTTTTTCTGGCGAGGTTTATTCCATCATTTTTCCAGAAAATGAGCACCTGTGGAAGGGAATGAATCCTTTATGTTGTCTAAAAGGTTCATTCTTGTGAAGTGCCATGAGCAAGCACTGCACAGTTTGTCAGTCCTGCTTTATGTCCCTTGTGGGAACAAGACAGATCTTTCCAGCCACAGACTCGGGGAGTTCCTCGCTCCCACTCCTGCCCAGGGGCAGTGATTGCACCAGCCTGGGAGAGGGAGGTGTCAGAGCCATTCCTGATATTTTCTTACTCTAATTATTTTAAAATACAGTAAATACATTTCAAAGTGTCTTAATTTAAGTTGCACATTTATGCTCTGCATCGTATTTAGTCTAATTATGGCTTGGATTCAGTTTACTTGCAGGAATCATTGGCAGTGCATCCATTAGAAGTATTTCATTTAACACCTTCCACTTTCCAACTTTTGAAAATAGGTTTTTTTACACCTGCATTTCACTTGGGATTGCTTAAATTAAATCCAGGATTGCCAAGAACAATTGGCTGCTTAGAATGAGATAAATTTTCTTTATCAAGTGGGGCACCATAACAGCAATAGTGCAGCAGGTTGCAATAATACAGAATCACAGACTCATTTGGGTTGGAAGGGACCTTAAAGACCATCCCATTTCACCCCCTGCCAGGGGCAGGGACACCTTCCACTATCCCAGGTTGCTCCAAGCCCCATTCAGCCCCTCAGTTATTCTGTCCCTGACTCTCTGCCCCACATGACCTTGGGTGCTACAGTCCTTGAGGGGAGTGGAAGGAGATCCAGGACCTCCTGAGGGAGAAAGATTTCACTGTGGGTGATAAAATATGAGGAAGATGAATGGGACTAAAGCAAACACTTCCAAAAATGCTAATTCTTATCACATTTACATTTTTACTTTTCCCATTAACTGCTTTTTAAAATTAAGAAATAAAACCCCTTGCTGGTATTTCAGTGATGACTGGGTTGTATTAAACATGTGATTTCATGACCCAAGTGCTGGCAAGAGGAGCATCTTTGTATGTGATAACAAGGGGGACATGGTTGGTACCTGTTCCCACACGTGTGACACAATCACATGAACGAGCTGCACGTTAGAAACAACATCATCTATCCAGGAAGTTTTCAGTGAGATTAATGCTTAGGAAATACAGTTTCATTATGTTTCTGGCTGACACTGGATAGTGTTAAAAACTCAAATGCTTTATGTCATGTACTTTCTACATATACCATGTTATTAATATACATCGCAGGTTCCACTGAAACATTCCTTGAAGAACAGCAATATTGTTGTGCCTCTAAATGTGCTATAAACTGTGCAATACTGCATTAAAATTATAAGTACCTTTTAAAAGCATGAACTTGGAAAGAAGGCCATTTGAATCTCTCCCTAATTTTCCAAAATCGAAACTGAATCTATTACAGACAGCCAAGAACAGGCTGTAATACCCCCTTGTACTGCCTTTGCACAAAGATTCTGTGGAGAGCTGATTTACTAAAATATGTGGTTAGAGGCTTCCACACATTACACAGCCATGATATTTTAAAGATTTCAGCTTTGCACTTTGTAACTCCTGGTGTTGCCTTGACCACACTTCCATTCCAGATCAAGATCTGCCTCCGCCACACATTAATTCCTCCGTGGATGAGTTACATGGGCAAAAGACAACCCTGCCCTGAGCTGCAGCTCACAGTTTAAAGTGCAGATGTTCTGAGTGACAAACACCTCTCTGGGTTACTGCTGACATGATTTGCCAAACCTGGGATGTGTTCTGGGGTTTACCTTCAGGAGCTTTGCGTGCAGGAGTAACGTGTAGGCAGCCTCTGTGTAGTTATCACACTCCTTGTGCAGGTCACACAGCTTGTACAAATACCTGCAAGGAAGAAAAACAGTGGTGCTTACAAAAGGTTGGCTTTAAGATGTTACTAAATAATTTATTTTGAAGATTACAAGGGTTCAAGTCCATCTTCTAACACCTAAATATTCGTGGGATTATTTAAAGTTCCTATTTCTGTGTGCAGACAACCTTTGGGACCATTTGCATTTCCCTTGTGTTCTTTTCAATGCATATTCAGAGAATTAGGGAATCATGGAATCATTAAGGTTGGAAAAGACCTCCAAGATCATCAAGTCCAACCTTTGACCAGACACCACCATATTAATGACTTGTGATCAGGAATCCAATAGAGATTTTGTGCAAGACAAAGCACTCTTACAGTTCAGCTGTGGAGACAGATAAAAGTTTTCTTCTTTAACTTCAATATCATCACACCTCCAGCAGGGGATTCTCTTCATTTGTTTGTTGAGATTTTTACAAACAATTAAAAAAAACCTCCACGAAACCAGTAAAACTGTATTTTGAAAAAAACAGTGAAAATACTTTCAACTTTGATATTCATTAAGAGTTTGTTAACAGAAATAGGAGAGAGTTTGGGTGGGAGTGTGACACTAAGAGACAATTTGTCTTTCTAGGGATGCTGAGTAGGGTAGACCTACAACTCATAACCTCCCATGTTTGTCCACAGTAATCAATCCTGCCACTTTCTTCTCTTTTTGCAACCTGCTAAAACAACAGGAGCTGAGTTCACAAGTGAAAGTTCTTCCAAAAAGGTAACAAGCACGTGAGAATGAATTAATTAAAAATATTTAGATACCTAAAGTAGCATTACAAACACAAGGTTCAGCATTTTAGCACAACAGTGTAGTCAATTTTAAACCACAGCACAAATGGAGGACTAGGAACCCCGAGGTTTACAGAAAACACAATGACACATTTCCATGTTTACTTTGTGTGCAAATAGATTTTGAAAGGTTCCCGAAAGCTTTAAGTTTAAAATAAGTATCAGTCATGATATTATTTAATAGTTGTTTTTACCCCAAGTCACATATTTTGTACCATTATTTCTTTACTCAGTTTTATTTTACTTATTTATTTTCTCCACGAAAAGAAGAATATTCACTCCTGAGTATTTCAGTGTTTAGTGGAAAAAAACCGAAGGAGTTGGAGAAAGGGGACAAAGATAATCTCCTGACTCCAACTTCCAGCACTTGGTGTTCTCAGGGAAGATAAGCTTTTGAATTACTTCGGGTTCAGTCAAGGCATGATTTTTCATTACTTCTCTTCCTCCAGCCCCCAAGTGACTCCTTAATAGGAACTCAATTTCCCCAATTACACCGGAGCACATCAGGCAGTTTGTCACCAGTCATGTTTACAAACCTTATGTACATTTCTTCTCTCTCGATCTCCTTGTAGAAATTCTGGAAAAAAAAAAAAACAAACAAAAAACCAACATAATTTCATTACAAACTCTTTGATTTCTCAGTTTGGAACGTACAGAGAACACGCTGGAAATTAAAAATTCATAATTGCGTAACATCAGCCTCCAAACTGCAAAGGGAAATTTGCCTCCAGTGCTGGAACACAAGTTATTTAACTTACAAAGTCTAATGCTGTGATGTTTCATGTTGCAGCAGATTAGGGCTCATGTCTCATTGCAAAGGTTAAGAATTTGCAAGAATAGCACTGCTAGAAAGCTGCTTCTGGCACTTGCAAGTCACACATCATTAACTGTTTCAACTTGAAAATTTTTTAATATACAAAAAACATAATTTTTAAGCAACAGTTGTTCCATGGATTTAAAACTCCGAACCTGACTTGGGAAATACATCATCTGCTCTTGAATTCTAATGGTTTCCTTAGAAATAAAAAGTTAGATTAGTGTTATTTCTCTGGTTTCATATGCCACACATTAGCATTGCTCTCCTCTGGTTGCCTTTGGCTTTGAGATAAACTAGTTAACAGTACAAATACTGTAAATGCAAAGTATGATAAACTGGGTGAGATATTAAAGGCAATTCTGAATCTAATTTAAAGTTCACCTCCAAAAGCTAAAATATATTGAAGAAAACAAAATACAAAGCAGTTTCTCCCTCCCTGAATTAAAATATATTTCAATGCTCAATTAAAGCAGTTTGAGGAGCCACTAATAGATGCACAAGCCCAGTACTACGACATGGGTAAACCCGATATAAAGCAGTTCCCTTCAAATTGAACTGGAATACAAGACAAAATTCACATTTCACAGAGGAAATGATGGATTATTCCAGGGATTTACCATTTCAGTTGACATAAACGCTCACTGGTTTTGAGTTCAACTCAAAAGACAAACTGCCAAGGCCACCACTAACCCCTGTCCCCAGTTGCCACATCCACACAGCTTTGAAATCCCCCCAGGGATTGGGACTCCACCACTGCCCTGGGCAGCTGTGCCAGGGCTGGACAACCCTTTCCAGGAAGAAATTTTCCCCAATATCCAATTTAAACCTCCTCTGGTACAGCTTGAGGCCTTGTCCTGTCCCTTGTTCCCTGGGAGCAGAGCTCAACTTCCCCCCCAGCTCCCTCCTCCTGTCAGGGAGTTGCAGTGAGCGAGAAGGTCCCTCCTGAGCCTCCTTTTCTCAAGGCTGAGCCCCCCAGCTCCCTCAACTGTTCCTGGTGCTCCAGACCCTTCCCCATTAGCACTGCTTAAATGCAGATCACACCCTCCAACTTAAACTCCTGTCAATACAGACACACTTAATTCCAGGAAAGCCTCTGCATCATTAAATTCCCAATTAAGAACTCTCTGAGACCTCAGGTGGGAATTGTGCCGAGTACCAGGCCATGGTTGGATTTTTGCAAAGGCGTGAATTTTGCTTCAGGTGCCTGGAGAATGATGAAAGGGCTGAGTTGGCCCTGGAGGGCAAATGGGAGTTTAAAATCAAGCTAAAGTTTTAAATCATGGCTACTGAAAATGAAGGAAAATTCTGGCCCGCAACACTTCCCGGCATTTCCCGTTGACTCCGGCGGGAGGTTTGTGCAGGGGATCTCATGGTGATTTAACCTGACAGCAGCAAATCACCCACAAAATGTATCATCTGGAAACCCTGAGAAATTCAGATGCCAAAAATCAGCATCAGGAGATGCTGTTGGAGACACCTGGAGAAAAACCCAACCCCAAGTGTGCCATGAGTCCCCTGCAATCAGGATGGTGAGAATTCCTGGGAAGAGGCTCAGAGTATTCTGGTGAAAGCAAGGAGGAACAAATTGACCTTCCTAAGGAAATTTTCCCAGTTTTATACACTGGCTTAGAGCGTGTGGCATCTGTGATTTCCTATTTCCCATCTTGCTTGTGTGAACTGGCAGGATTTTCCAACACAATTCCGCTCGGGAGGACGCGATGACCTTTCTGCGGGCAACCCAACAGCCGGTGACAACTCCCCACGTCCCTCCTCTTCTCCCACGATGCTTTTTGATGTGCACAGGGAGGGAAAACACACTGAAAATAAAGGCCCAGTTTGTGGTTTGATGTCCCGATCCCCTCTCCTGCTCCAGTGGGCACCACTGTGTTTGTGGCCGATGGGGCGACACAAAGGCTGCACTGCACGAGCTGCATTATGTGCAAAACAAATACTACAAACCACTCACTCAGCTCTTTCCTGCACAAAATCTATCAGCCATATCACATAAACCATAAACACTGGCTGTGCCCCACATATTAAAGCAAAATAAAAGCTTTGATGGCGATACAGAGGGATGAAGGCTCAGAAGCCTTAGTGGAAAACAGTTTAATGCTGAGTCTTATTGGAAAAATCAAATCTAGTTACTATAATTTGGGGGTCTCTAAAAGTTATTTTCCATATGTGCTCATTTTAGGCTTGTAAAATCTTAATACTCCAGTGCTTCCACCAGTGTGTACTATGAGGGATAACTTCTACTGCTTCCAGCTCGAGTCCAAAGGGATAAAGTTTTGTGTATAGAGCAGACACTCCAGAATTTCTAGAATTTTAAGAAGGAAATTTCCTATCAGTGACAAAAACAACCTGAATTTTTTTCCTGTTGTGAACGAAATAGTAACTCAAATTTCCTCAAAAAATTTGAATACGGAGGCTGAGCAGAAAGCAGAATACAAATGGGATTGCAAATGTGTGAATATTTCAGGAATAAACTGCACAGAATCCCAACATTCTGTATGTCAGGTGTTCTTCTGCATAAAGTCATTCACAAATCCATTGTAAATGTCAGTGAACAACCCTCCTTACAACATTTCTCTTTAAATCTTCCCCTAGAATCAATTAAAGAAGGAATAACCCACATTTTCATACATTTGCCTGCATCAAAACAGGAAAAAAACCCCAAAGCATTTTAGATTTCCATGAGAATCCCAGCAGAGACTCAGTTTGACACCAAGGTGTAAAATTCCAAGTGCAGGGATCATCCCAGCTGGTGGAATCCCTGCTTACCAGCACGTTGACGGTGCAGCTCATGCGGTTCTCCTTGTTCTCGTCGTGCATGATGGTCCTGTAGTCCAAGAGCCTCTCCATCAAACGCACAACCAGCTTCACAAAAGTTTCCCCGCTCTTAGCCAGGTATTTGTGCTTCCTACAGTGCTCCAGGAGACTGAAAAAACCAATTACATTTGCCTTGTTATTCCCACGCAGGAAAAACCTTGACTCAGGTGCAATTTTAAATATTGTGCATCGTTAACAGATTTTAATTATTTCTGGGCTGCAGAGTTCATTGTAGTCTAATTGCTCTCTCTCCTGACTTCACTGCGACATAAATCTCAACACTTACATTTTGTCAAATAACACTTTGTACTGTTCATCCCCTCGGCCTCCTTCCACTTCGTGATCCAGTTTGGTGATGATCTCATTTTCGAACTGTAATTAAACAAAGCAGGCGGAAATAATCAGATGGTAAATATTGCACTTTATTACTGGAGCCTCGGTGCTTCACAGATTGGTTGGGTACCTTGGTGAGATGTTCAGCCACTGTTTGAAAGCCTGATTGACTTTAGGAGTCTGTAGGCTCTGGTTTTAGAGCATCCACCATGAACCGCCCTACAAGGACTTTGTGTTAAAGAAATCATCGGGCACCTTGTTAAATGAAGTGTAAATATTTGTGCTATGAAGAACTAAATAAGGAGATTAATGACAAGAATGAGGGCAGGGGAAAAGAAGACACCAAGTCACAGAATGTCCCCTGCGATAAAGGTGACAGCAACAAAAATTGCTGAAAACTCTGTGAGAGAGGAGAGATAACACCTGAGGCTGGATAACTCAGCTGGATGCACATCCCAGCATCACTGACACCCCTTTTTAGCACACACACACTGACTCACAGTGGGGCACAACTTGATAAACCTGTTAATAAGTCACTGGAGAGGGGAAGGAACTAATTTCAAACAACTCCAAAGCAATTTTATTTGGGCAACAATAAAAGAATGCAAACTTAAGTGGGCATTAGAATATAGTTTAAATGCAAACTGGGTAATTCCCTGGATTTTTAATGATTACAGAGGGTTTTAACTGTTGCTGTTACATTCCCTAAGGGCCCAGGTTAGGAATTATGTGAACTGTTAGTGGAGGGAGGTTCACTTCAGGCCTGCTGCTCTGTAAGGAATTGGTTTAGGCATCTAATTCCTAATTCTTCATTAACTAAGCACAGACATTCACAGGATTAGTGCCACAACTTATTGTCCAGGGACCTCAGAAGAGCTGGGTGAGCTGGGAGCCCTGGCAGGGCAATAGGAGCCCATTACTCAGAGTGGGAGTTTATTGAAAGAACAGTTGTCACCGAGTTTTTTCACTGTCACTTGCTTAAGCAGCCCCTTAATGACTCTGAGGAGAAGCAAAGGGCCACCTGCACAAGAACAAAGCATCCTCACATTTTGGAAATGTCAAGAGATGTGCTTTGCACCTGCAGTTAATATTAACAGCTCACAATGTGCCAATGGGAAAGGAATAGACTTTCTGATCACAGAATCAGAGAATATCTTGAGTTGGAAGGGAACCATCAGGATCATCAACTCCTGACCCTTCACAGGACACCCCAACAATCCCACTCTGTCCCTGAGAGTGTTATCCAAACACTCCTTGAGCTCTGTCAGCCTTGGTGCTGTGCCCACTGCCCTGGGGAGCCTGTTCAGTGCCCGACCACCCTCTGGGGAAGAACCTTTTCCTAATGTCCAACCTAAACCTGCCATGACTCAGCTCCAGCCATTCCCTCGGGTCCTGTCCCTGGTCACCAGAGAGAAGAGATCAGTGCCTGCCCCTCTGCTCTTAGTTAGGAAGAGAAACTGGATTTTTTTAGTCCACACTGTGAAATTCTTCAGGCATATTTATTTCAGTGAGGAGTTAGAGACGACCCTTGCCAAGAGACTTAAATAATGAACCTCTATAAGAGAGTGCTTTTCACCAACTAATTTACATCACTTTGAGGCACAGTAGCTATGTCCACCACCAGTCTCGTTTTGCCAACGTACCCTGCATTTTAAACTCTGCCCACACAGCCTCACCTCAGCCAACAGTGGTTGTTTTAATGCCTCTACCAAGCACCAGCCAGCTATGCCCTTGGTTCTGCCAAAACCCCCTCCTCCTGCAAGGCAAACCTGGGCAGAGCAGGAGGAAACCCTGCACCTGCAGCAGGGAAGGATGAGGAGAAGCATCTCAGCCACCTCACTGCTGGAGGTACCTGCCTGCTCTCCTGCAAGTCCTTTGCTGCTGAAGACCACAGTAGCTGTGAACCTGCACATGAAACATGGCCAAGGACTGTGGAGAAGTTCCTGCTTCACTAAGAAAAATCCTTTATAAGGAGAAATACACATTGGTATGAGGGATTTGCTGGATAAATTGTGACAATGACAAACTACTCCTCTGCATCAGGGCAAGTCAATCTCTAATCACCTTAACAGGGCCAACAGCAGGAATGTGAAAATCTACAGTCTGACCCAGGACACTGGTTTTGCCTCCCTTTCCAACTCTCCATGTTCTTCCCAGCATTAACTGCAGTAATATTCACAGCATGAGAGAATCACTGAAGTTGGAAAAGCCCTCTAAGACCATTGAGTTCAACCAGCATTGCCAAGGTCACCACTAACCCATGTCCCCATGTGCCACATCTACGTGGATTTTAAATCCCTGCAGGGATGGGAGGGCTGCCCTGGGCAACCTTTCCAACAGCCTTGCTTGACAACCCTTTCCATGAAGAAATTTTCCTTAATCTCCAATCTAAACCTCCCCTGGTGCAACTCCAGGCTGTTTCCCACCTTCATGTGCAACCCCAGACATTTTGACCTCTGCATTTGAATTGGGAAATTTATGTTTACACACTACCTGCAGCCCACCAGGACTGGGTTACACCAGAGCAAAACAAGGTTGTGCTCTGAGCTCAGTGACTACAAACCTTCATGGTGAAAAAGGGCAGAACAAGTCCTGCTCCCCCAGTGCTCAGAGGAAATTCAGGATACAGGATCAAACCACGCACAGGTCAGTTGAACTGTCAGGAAACTCCAACTACATATTGTATCATGCAGACAGTGATAAAATCAACTAAGTACCCAAACAACTTGTCCTTCTTAAAGCAACTTTTACTATTATGAGTGACCCTAAAGCTCAGGTTGAAACATTTCAAAGGTGCTTTTCTGGTCCCCAAATGATCCAGAGAGTCACAGAAACACTGGAAAAAGACCTCAAAAGCCATTCCATGCAGCCTCCCAGGTGATGCAGGATTACTGCCAACACTGGATCAGGCCAAGTGTGGCTTGCTTAGCCAAGAAATTACCATCTCCATGGATGGATGATCAGGTGGCCTTTCTGGATAACTTGTCCCACTCCCTCACTACTTCCCTTGAGAAGAAATGAACCAACAGTGACGTGAAATTAGGACTTTTATACAATGAATCCGTTATTAAAAAACTGACAGGCAAATGACAAAAGGCAGAACAGAAAAGGCAATCCACCCACTCTCAGAACCACCACAGGCTGAAACTTGTTCCCACAGCACGAGAACGTGTCAAGTGAAACACTGAAGAACACGATGATGAAACAGAGAAGTCACAAAATTCATGTTCTCTAATGAGCCCAGAAAGAAATTAAGTTTCTAGACCAGTGTGAAAAATGACACTTGCTGCCAGTGTGAGCCCTTTAGGTGATGTATTTTTTAGCAGGAGATTACTCAGACAGAGAAGAGCAATTACATTTGTCATACAGGATCCTGAGTATCTTCCTGATATCAGTTTTACTTAAATCTCTGTAAATCCATGCTTTGTTGGGCCATTTCCCTAATGACCCTCTAGGGTTGAACAGAGCCAGACTTGTGGCATTTCTGGGGTTTTAAGGATTATTAACATATATCTTTGCTTTTCAGTCATTCCTGATACTTCTCAAGGAATTGCTGTGATGCAGATCAGGCAAGTCAGATGAATAAATGCTATTTAACATCAGCTTAAATTCCTTCTACGGTCTTTCCAAGTCAGATGAATAAATGTTATTTAACATCCTTCTACGGTATTTCCATAGAGGAATGTTTTATCAACACAAGTTGAGGTCTATGGAGCTTTGGAGGTTTATCCTCTTCCATGATGGGAGTAGGAATGTGACCCTGGAGTGCTCAAGCTACTGGCTCTGGGACACTGCACCTTGTATCTGTGGATAAACTCTCAATTTTTCCTTTTCTCTTTTTTTCCTTTTAATGCATTAATTTTTTTTAATGCATTAAATTAAATTTAATGCAAAAACAGGCCTGCAATTACTGTGATGGAATTTACTCTCAGATGAGGAAGTGCCAAATTTCCAATGTTTGCATTACAGCCAGTGCCACTTGCTGAGGGTCCTTCTGGAGGCTTAGGGGGAATATCTGGCACCATCAAGGAATCAGACTCGTATCCTTGTGCTGACAGTGAAAGCTTGAGGGGTGATGTTAGGAAGATTACCGGACATTATTATCCACTTTTCCTTGCAGTTGATCAAGATCTGAGTTTCTCTTTTAGGATGTGAGAGTTTGATCTTGAGCAAGGAGCAAATCCACAGCTTCATCTGTCTGCTACAATCTCTCACCTGGAGCACATAAATCAAGGGAAGTCATCTCATGTCAACTCAACTAATCGCTTTTGGACTTGGGTTCACCTCCAGTGTGGCCAGGCTGCATTTGCAGACTGGTTGACAATTGAATCTGGCTGGAGAGGAGCAGGACTTTCAATCCTCCAAGCTGCTGTAAATTCGTTTTGTTGCGAGGTAATAATGAATTTGCCATGTAAAATTCAAGTGACAGATCACACCACTAGAAATTAGTCCTAATGCAGAGATAGAATGACCACAAAACTTTGCTCAAAGGTTTTTAGGGAAGTTGGTGGTAATTCCCAACAGTTTCATCTGTCCCCTTTCCTATTTTTCCACAGCATTCCAGTTGGCAAACAGATCTGGAAGCCATTTAAAATTATTAGTTGATTTTTGAGTTGTTTGCTCTTCAGGTGGGGTGAGGGAGGAATATTGATATTCTCCAAAAGGAGAGAAAAACTTACACAAGAAAAACTTACACATTTACATTTCAACTGCAGATCATTTAAAATGTTACTTATTGAAACGAATCCTTTGGGGGGGATTAGTTATTTGAATTTGCACGTTCAGTGGGATCACTGAGGAGAAACTGCAGCATCCCAAAAAGCTGGAGAGTCATTAACTTGTGTTCTGGCTGCAAATCTACAGCACAGGGAAAGGGAGGTTAACACAGGGCCCAAAAGTGGTAAAAAGACTTAATAAGGAATTACAGGTTCTAAAAGTCAAGAGATATTCAGTTAAACCACGAAATTCTTATTAAGAAGAATTAAATCAATTTGAAATTCATCAATAACCAGCATGAAATCACACTGAAAATGAAAATGCCGGTATAACCATCTGGATGATACTGAGATTTCTTGTTAAGTGTTAAAAATGAACTGAAATTGTTTCTTTTTTTATTTCTTCTGGCCTTTACTCATTTAATTCCCTTCACAACAGAATGTTAGCTAGAGGTACTTCAGTTGCACCTATGGGTTTATTTCAGTAATCATATGCATAATGCATCATATATTTGCATTTCTATATAATTCTGCATTGTGCATTCATTGCTTATGCATTTCTAAATCATTTTCCTACCTTTTCTGCTATGGATCTGTTGTGCAAAGTGTCATTCCCAGAACTCGCAGAAAACAGGACAGATGTGCTGTTGCATTTTTAGGGCTCTTTCCTCAGATCATTATTTTTCACAGCTCCTTAGTCTAACAGGGCAGGGACACATGCTGGAGCTTGTAAACTGAAAGCACTGATGGAACACCACCAGAAACTGATGGTTCCCCTCAGTAATGTGGTTCAGTCTGAAAATTAGAATTATGGGATTTCTAATTTCTTCCTGTTCATCACTACAGGGGTGGGGGTACACCTCTCACATTTCCTTTTGAAGGATAAAGGTCCTTCCTTCCTGCTTGATGTTTGGGAAGCCAGGCTGAAGAAGAGCTTCTGACTCAACCTCTTACCTCATAAAAGCATCAGAATGGTTTGGGTTGGAAGGGACCTTAAAGACCATCCCATTCTACCCCTTGCCCTGGGCAGGGACACCTTCCACTATCCCAGGCTGCTCCAAGCCCCATCCAACCTGGCCTTGGACACTTCCAGGGATGGGGTAGACACAGCTTCTCTGGGAAATCTGTGTCAGGGCCTCATCATCCTCACAGGGAAGAATTTCTTCCCAATATCCCATCTAAATCTACCCTCCTTCAGCTTAAGACCATTCCCCCTTGTCCTGTCACTGCACAGCCTTGTCCCAAGTCCCTCTCCCCATTATTCTGTTAATATTTTGGTTTGATTCTTACAATAAGATACTTCTAGTCCTTAACTTGTACCAGATCAGTTAAAAGAACTGGTATTGTGATGCAGTGCCATGAGACAGGCAGAACCCACCCACCACCTCCTCCCATTCCCTCCACACTGATCTGTTCCAGTTCCTGCACTGGCACATTCCTGGGAATGGGTTCAAGTCAAAACCAAGCAGAACAAGACATCAGTAATGACACAGGTCCAGGAAAGGTAAGGTAAAGGTTATGCAAAGAACCAGGAGAGCTGGGAGGAACCGGACCAATGGAGCCTGAGCAAGGGACAGCTGGGAGGAACAGGCAGCAACAGCAGGAGCTTTCCATGCTCCAAACTCCACATTCCAGCTGAATGGTTGTTCCATGATGAGCTTTCCCCCCTGCTGTCACCACAGGATCCATCACATTCACCTGACCAGGCCTGGAACAATCAAACCAATTCTCTTTGATCACTCCCATGGTTCCAAGATATTCCCTTTGATCTGGAGGGTTTGCTACTGGAACAGGCAAGGGGAGGAAGCAGAGTGGGGAAGGAGGCATTTTCTTCTACTGGGAAGCTTCAGTCCCACACTGACTTTAGCACTGGATTCATGCTTTGAGGTACAGGCTCCTTTGAAGCCTTATATGGGCTTCAAAGCACCTTCAGAGGGAGAGGACAAAAATGGGCAACTCTGGCTTTTAATTCAGTCCTCAACATAGTTCTGTGAAACAAGAGGAGTTTATCTGGTTTTTCTCAGGGCTATAGACACTGGAAGAACAAAAACACCCCTCCTGTCTGTTACTGGTTTTACCAGGCAAACCCAGTTCCTACTGAAATTAAAACCACCATGGGGAAAGCTGCCTGTTTATCACAAAAAAACATCACAGCCTGCAAAAAATTGAAATTCCTCCCCCACAAATCATGAGTTTTCTACATCTGCTGGAGAAGTGGAGCCAATCTAAACCCTCGTTGATGTGACTAATAAGGTTAGATAATTGGATTTCTGGCAGATTAGTTTAACAGCAGCCAACCATTGCATTTGGAAGTTCTCTTTGGACAAGGATAATTGGTACTTGCACATAAAGGATATAATGCAGCACATTACACCGACCCATTAAGCATGAAAGCTTGCCCAGGTACTGGTAATAGTTAAAAAAAATTATTTTATATCTATTTCTATCACTTAAATATAAAAGAGACAGAAAAATGAGCTGGGAATCTACAGACCCCCTTTAGTTCCTGAGGAAACCATGGAGCAATTCCCTCATGGAAGTTTTTTCCAGGTATGCAATGGGCAAGAGGGTGCCTGGGAAAAGGCAGGTGTTTACCAAGGATAAATCACATCTGACTGCCCTCTGTGAGAAATATGCTCATGGATGAAGAGCTGTGGTTGTCTCAGCCTTAATAATGTTACAAGTCTCCTACTTGCTGACATGTTGGTAAGATCTGGACTGGACAGAGAAACTGGGAGATGGGTGGAGGAAGGGGCTGCACTGACTCTGGAAGTCTCAGAGAGAGCCAAGAAGAAATTGTGTAAAATTTAAGGAAGTCCTGAATCTGGGATGGCAGAGCTGCAAGCAGTAGGACAAGGATGTGGTGGACAGCAACCTGAACACGAGCAAGCAGTGTGCCCCTTCAATGGGGGCAGAATGTGTCCTTGCACCAAGGACCAGTTGACCATCCACCAGAGGACCAACAGGCTTATCTGAAGCATGGCTGGAATGCTGCATCCAGATGTGGCTCCCCCAGCTCAAAGGAGACTGATCAACTGGAGATGGTCTAATGGAGGCTCACCAAGATGGGCAGTGCTGGGGAACCCGGCCTGAAGAACGGTTGGAGGAATTGGGTCTGTTCAGCCTAGAGAAAATCAAACCCAAGCCTTCCAACACCTGACAGGTGCTGAGAAAGGAGATGGAGTTGCTCTGCTTACAAGGGGCAAAGGGGTAAGAAAAGCAGCAACAGGCATAAGTTGATCCAGGGAAATTTCATACATATATAAAAAGAAAAGTCTTCATCATAGAATCCTGGAATGGTTTGGGTTGGAAGGGACCTTAAAGACAACCTCATTCCAACTTCCTGCCATGGGGAGAGAAATCTTCCATTAGACCAGGAGTAAACCCTGGAATAAGTCACCCAAAGAAGTGCTCAAACAACCCTCACTGGAGATATTCAATACTGAGCTTCAGAGGGCCCCAGATAACCCAAGAGAAGGCCCAGTTCAGACCAGGTTACTGCCAGAGGTCCCATCCAACCTGGACTTTTCTGCAACTCTCTGTTTTTTACAAGCCTGTGATCTTCATTCCACAAAGGCCAATCTGAGATACTCAGCAAACTCTATCACTCCATTATCTGCAAAACCATAAATAAACAGACTGATTACTCCTTGTTAGAGGGAAATGTTCACTCCAAGTCCACTGAAAAGAGGTTTATTACCTCTGCACTTGTCATATCAATGCTACCTCCATAAAGAAAGAGGCTGCACTGCCACAGGAAATATGATGTCAAGTACCTACAACCCAAGACATCTCTGACTTTAACATGAGGCATTTTTCTTCTCAAAAGGTAAAAAAAAAATTGAGTGAAATATTTAAGACATTCATTCATTAAAATCACCCAACTATTCCACACAAAGCTGGTTTCCTTCTGTCAGGAAAATACAAGGCCATAAATTTAGCTATAAAGTCACCCTCGGATTTTTCATGATCTATACAATTGTACAAATAAAAAATGACAAGCAACAAAAGAGAGCATCTGACAGGAAACTGGTTAAATGGCATCCCAGTGAGCATTTCAATCTTCACAGTATCACTGGAGTCAAACATAAGAAAGAATGATTATGCAGTAATTGGATGAAGCCAAAGTACAGTTCACAACCTTTGCACACACCATCCAGCACAAAACAAATCAAAGCAATAAAGCTGATGCCATTTCCCTTGCTAAAGTCTCCCCACGCAGATATTCGTTTACTCTGCCTACAGATTTATTAAGAGTTGGTTCACCAAAAAAAAAAAAAGTATGGAAAAGGATAGTTTTTCATCCAACAAAGAAAACTGCCAATATAAAGGGGAAAAAAGCAAACAGTACATGTCAAACTTTATTGCAAAATTCACAAGGTCATATCCTGAACTGACAGAGATTTCAGTGTGAAGGAGCTCCATTGGCTTATTTCATAACCCTACCTGGTCTAACTAGTCTTAAACTCAATCCATAAGCAAAGTTTCAAGGGAAAGAAGGCCAAATGAATGATGTGAGGAAACTTTCTTTCCCCCCACTTGTCTTTCAGAAGTCAATGCTATCAGGATAAGAACGTGTGTGAGTATTCAAGGAATTCTCTCAGCATGTTAAAATAAAAATTCTACTTCAATATTTTAGTTTTTGCAGTGCCTGTGTAGCATGAAGAAGCACTGACACTGACTGGGTAGCATTTTTCCTCTTCAAAATCCATAAAATGGTAAGGAACATCAAAATTACAAGATCCTAGGGGTAATAAATCCTTAGAGGGTATAGCTTCTGTTGCCACATTATCAGCCTCCCCTTATGTCCAATTTCACTGAGCATCAAACTCCTTTTTGTGAGTCAGAGTGACAATTTAAGACACCTGTCTTTGCTCTTGGACCATAACGAAGGGTTTCATTTACTACATGCAAATTTCTCCTTCAATAACGATTTAAAACCAGCAGCTGAAAACTCTACAGCCCCTCAAGAGTTCTGGAAAATAAGCAAATCCATAATTACATTATTTCTTCTAGAACAAAAATCTTTGCGTTTTGTCAAAGACCAGCTAAACCTTTCTCACAAACTTTAAACGTCTGGAGCTCTCTCTCCTTACCCTCTGGAAGCATCTGGTGGAATGGAATTCACACTGCATCATGTCAAAGAAAATCGGGATCGTGGCTTTCCGCAGTTCGGTTTCCGGGATGAGCGTCATTTCCAGGATAGGTCCCACCATTTCCGGGATGAACTTGATTTTATGCTGACCTTTAGGAGAAAAGATGCATTTCAGAGTTAACAAACAGCCACTCATGCATTTCAGAGTTAACAAACACAAAAGCTGTAGCAATAAATCCCCATGGAGCAAAACAAAGTATTTTTTAATATCTGGTTCTACTGAAACACTTCTTTTTCTCTTCTTCTTCTTTTTTTCTTCTTCTTCTTCTTCTTTTCTCTTCTTCTTTTCTTCTTCTCCTCCTTCTCCTTCTTCATTATTATTCATTTTTACTCTTACTATTAATATTATTACTCCTATTGTTTTTTATGGTACAGGAGGAGAGGTATGTGATGTGTATAAACCCAAATTAACAAGAGTTGTCAAATCACTCGTCAAACTGGGACTTACCACATTTTCCACTGAGAATTTTCACACTATTAAATTTCCAGGGTTTATTTTAAAACACAACTTATGGCTGCCAGGGAAAAAGGCTAAAAGGCACATCACTTGTATTAACTTATTTAGACTTCTGTGTCTTCCAGAGTGTACAAAATGTTCTCTGTGTCAGTCTATCAAAGTGTCACCACGAGTGCAGACTTACAGAGCCTCGAGACATGAAACTCCAGCTCACCCAGCTGACAATATGCCTCCTTTCCTCAGGGCTGAGCTCACTGGCAAACTTGATTTCACATTTATCTTCCCCAGAGAAAGCTGCTCCTCCCCCAGCCCTCCCTGCTACACTCTCCACACATGCAAGAGATATTAGAGCTTAGCAGGAACGTGGCACCTAATAAATATTGGGCTAGGAGAAAATATTACTGTTAATATTCTGAGCTAAATGAATGCAGTGCTGCAAATTAGCTGTTAAATGACCCCATGGAAAAATCATAGAACCATGCAATAGTTTGAGTGGAAGGGACCTTCAAGATCATCCATGAGCATGGACACCTTCCACTAGACCAGGCTGCTCCAACCTGGCCTCGAACACTTCCAGGGATGGGGCAGCCACAGCTTTCGTGGATCTGTGCTGGTGTTTTCCCACTCCCATTGTAGGATGACACTGCCACAGAGCTCCAGGCAGAGCACTCCTTGGCAGAAGTTTAGAAAATACAAATAAATTCCTCTCTCAGCAGCAGGATTCATTTGAACCTCAGGACACAACGGGAGCCCTTTCTCACCAATGCCGTGTTATGGGTGTCCCCCATCAGGCTCACACACTGCTCATGAGTCCACTGCTGTGCTTCACACCAGACTTCTTTGGATTTCAGCTAATTTAAGGAGCACTCAGCTTCCTCAGACTCTTGCTTCCCACTGCATTTACCAGTGGTACAGGACAGAAACAGACTGTAACCCATTTATATTCCACTGCACTACAGCACTGTGACAGTAACCAGTGAAGTCTTTAATTAGTAGTTTCACTTTGGACCAGAACGAACATACATCTCAACAAATGTAATCAAGAAGAAATCCTTTACTAACAAAACACACTACTTTTTTTTTAGCAGATGTAATTTAAATTACTTGATTTGGCAAAGTTTACAATCCTATTATCATTAGCAATTCTATCAGGGCAAATTAATACTCAACTAAAACTGTGACTTTGGGTGCTGCTGCAGAGCTGGTTGTTGGTGAGGAATATCAAGTGAAAGGAGTAAAGCTTTTCTCGGTTTCTCCTACAAGTATTATTACATTTGGCCTCTCAGGTGACAGATTTCTTGTATCATGCCTGAAGACTGTCAGAGTCAATATGTCAGAACACAAATAATGGTAACAAAAGTTATTTGTTGTGCACAGATTCAGTGTCAGGACGTTCTCCCTGTGCTACGGTGGGTTTTTCCATGGCTTGTAGCACAGGGATTCCCTCAGAAAAGTAACAAACAGCTTTTAAACTGCAGACATGAGGAACTGAAAATCCATGAAGGATTAAAATGTTTGATCCTGTTTCCTATTCCCCTATGGGAAGCCCATGAACTGGGAGCCCTGGTGACATCCACCTGATGCTACACCACACGTTGGTGATGTGACAACACACACACACACACACGTTTGCTATGATGACATGATCCTGTGTGATGTTGTGCCACAACAGAAAGCATGGGAGCAAAGGAGGAAAGCCAATGACCCTCCCC
The DNA here is from genome assembly GCF_025592945.1 of Manacus candei. Lineage (NCBI taxonomy): Eukaryota > Metazoa > Chordata > Aves > Passeriformes > Pipridae > Manacus > Manacus candei. The sequence goes on along the minus strand of NW_026138098.1, from coordinate 5,048,022 downwards.
TGGCCCTCTGGAGCCTCCACTGCTCTGCCTGCACCGGCAGCACTTCCTGATAAACAACCCAACAATGAACTCCCCATTTTTTTCCCTGTGGGAGTGTGGGAACTCCACAGAGACTCAAAATGGGACAAGGCCAGAAGAAAATTGAGGATTCTCTTCTGAAAACCAAACTGTGCAGCTGCTTTAAGAACTACATGTAAAAAAGCATCCTTTGAACATGCAAAGACTTCCCCTGCAGCGTGTCCTGCCTTGTCCGTGCTCACACAGCAGGAACAGAGCTCATCACACCAACCAACCCAGTGCTCTCTTTTTGGGTAACATGTGATTCTCATCTCCCACGTTCTTACAACTCAAATTAGGGCCACAAACCCCCCTGACTAAGTTGCCAGCAGGTTCACCTCTGCCTTGGGTTGTTCAGAACATGCATGACTAACCTAGAGAGTGTTATCTGCAGTGACTCCTATTTATGCAACACCCAAAGTTCAGGGCTATTTTTAAGCCTGGCCTTCCCTCCAACGACATCAATGTCTCTGTCAAGACACCTCTGGTGACGTCAAGCACCTGGAGGGATGGGCTGGATGGTGGGAGCTCACTGGAGGACACCACCAGCAACCAATTCACCTTCAGGAATTTCACTTTTCCACCTGCCTCCAGCTGGTTCAGACATCAACAACCAAAGTGCTGTTTTCCAAACTGCCTTTCCCTGACCAACTCTTCCACAAGGACATGATTTTAAATGGCATTACAATTTCTTTACCACAGAGTTGTTGAAAACATTGCCCCTGCAAACCTGGACACGTGAACTCGTGTCAAACTGTTGGGTTGTAGTTGCTAAAATTGCATCAGGTAATGCTTTTAAATGTGTGGGTTTTGAGCTCCTACATTTCCAAGACAAAGGCCATGGCTTGTTTTAAGCATCTCTGGTACTTAATGTCTCACCAAAGTTTAAGCAGCTCTGCTTTCAACAAAACAGTGGCTCAAAATAACACGTTATTTTAAAGTTCAGGTTGTGATATGGAAGGAAAAAAGCCTATAAAGTGCTGCTCTGCACTATAAATGCTCCTCTCTTTTTTTCTTCTATTTATAAAGAGAGGAAGGTGTGGCCATTGCAGCCCCCACTGCAGCAGAAAAGTGGAGGCAAGGAAAAACTTTTAGAATTTGTATTTTACTCTTTAATTTCAGAAAATAAATTATACTTTTAAATGTGTATTATAGCTGGAGGACTGCCTTGTTCCCAACTGGGGAGTTTTAACTCAGCAGGCACCATGTGTTAATCATGGCATTTAGGGACAAAACCTGATGAGACACAACAGTAATTTCTGAGGCTTATCCATACCTGTTAATCCATAAATCAAAAGTCAGGCTGGTTTGGTTTCATCATATCTTATGCACAATGGCACAGTCCTAAAAATTCTGTGCTCAAGCACATTCCAGAATTCCAGCTTTTCACTTCTGATTTAGTTTCTGAACATACACATGACTAATTTGACTAATGCAGTACAACTTATAAGATAAGAGTGTCAGGCACCCCCCAATCGATTCCCCTGCAGAGGGAAGTGGGAATTTTTTCTTAATTGATGCTGTGACATAGATGAGATTGGTGAAGAGCCAGAAGTTAAACATGATCTGCATGGACAATCTGTGAGAAAGATGAGGAAAAGCAAGAAGAAGCACAAAGGCTGCCTTGGATTGGAATCCTACATCCCAATTTACCTTCCTCTCCCAGCTTTTGTTGGGAAGAACAGCAATTTACTGACTCTCTCACGACGTGAGATTTCAGCATTAATGATCCCAGGTCTTAAGAGAATCACAGATATCAAAGCTAGAGGAGGTCACAGAGGCATCTACCTGGATAATCTCCATTTATAAAAAATCCATTGAAAATAAAAGGCTTTCATGACAGCACAGAAAGAAATATTGGAGAAAACACCACGCCTCGTGCCAGTCGATTCCCAAAACCCCAGGGGAAATTATTACCCTTGTTAATGGCGAAGAAGTGATCCCTGGAGTGACTAAATAACCTGTCTAAGAGCAGGCAGTGTAAAAGGCACAGTGCACTCCACACACCCAGCCTGGATAGAACAACCTCAGATAAGAACAGCCGGTGGAAAACTCCACATCAAAATTCCTACTTTCAGGCCAGTAAAGTCTGAGAAAACTTTAAGAACCTAAAGAGGCCAAAGAAATTAGTCAGGATAAAGGATGGCTGAGGGAGCTGGGGGGGCTCAGCCTGGAGAAAAGGAGGCTCAGGAGGGACCTTCTCGCTCTCTGCAACTCCCTGACAGGAGGAGGGAGCCGGGGGGAGAAGTTGGTCTCTGCTCCCAGGGAACAAGGGACAGGAGGAGAGGAAATGGCCTCAAGTTGTGCCAGGGGAGGTTTAGGTTGGATATCAAGGAAAATTTCTTCACCAAAAGGATTGTCCAGCCCAGGGCAGTGGTGGAGTCCCCATCCCAGGAGAGATTTCAAAGCCATGTGGATGTGGCACTTGGGGACAGGGGTTAGTGGTGGCCTTGGCAGTGCTGGGGGATGGTTGGACTCGATGGTCTTCTCAAACCTTAACAAATCCATGATTCTATGAATACAGGACTGTGGGCCTGGAACAGGGAAAGGTTTGGCTAATTACTAGCAAAGAGACTGCCAGGATCCTGTGCTGGATATGCAGCATCAGGCACGACACTGATTTTATTACCTGTCTGTCAAGTCCCATATCAGTTGTGCACTAAGCTTTAATCTCTTCTCCAGACACTTAATTCACGAAAGATGCTTCTAATAAAAAGTGAACTCAGCTGCTCTCAGAAGCCTTTTCTCATCATTCCAGCAGATAGGATGCAAATTCTGTGATATCAAATACTTATGAACCCTTGGCACTCCCTTCTCTTAGAGATGCTGGATTTTTTTCAACTCTCAGCAACAACAGCTCAGCCAGAGATAGAAGTGAAGTGGCAAATGCATTTATTTCTGATAATTTAAGGAAGTTTTGATAAAACTCAGAAGAGCTGAAGTGTCTGTGCTGCTAAGCTCAGGAAAATGAAATCTGGCAGATGAGTACACTCAGGTCACAGTAAATACTCAGTTTCTCAGGAAATTCAATCCCATATAGTTAAATTATACCCACAGAGCAGCCCAGGCTGGAGAAAGGCAGAGATGCCAAATTGACCTACGAACTCCAGAGAGGTCCAAGCTCTCATTCTTCCCTGAGTCACTCTGATGCAGCCAAACAAGACTGCAAATCAGAGTTTAAGCTGAATTTCCAGGCTAAGTTACTGATAACCCTTGGACACATTTTGCTACACTCCCACTTACTACATCCACAAGCAAGTGTGTATTTACATGTAGACATATATATGTATATGGATATTTTTAAGGGGGGAAAAAAACATTCAAGAGGTATCACCATAATATTTCTTTTTGTATTTAGCAAGAGGTTGAATACATGAAAAAACAGAAGATACATAAATAGTAACAATGTTAAATGGTGAATTAAATATGCAGATTTATTTCTTAAATCACCTGCTTTTTAAAAGCCTTCTGGAAGTCTATCATTATTTCAAGAGAAACCAAGTTCATTTCATGGGATGGTTTGGGTTGGAAGGGACATTAAATATCATCTCATTCCAATGCCCTGCTATGGGCAGGGACACCTTCCACTAGACCAGGCTGCTCCAAGCCCCATCCAACCTGGCCTTGAATGTTTCCAGGAACAGTCCCTGGTTTACAGGAACACTGAGGGAAAGTAACATGTTACAGGTGCTCAGGCTACTTACCCAGATTATACCACATGTCCCTGATTTCAAACCCAATCTGCCTTCTCATATCACCATACCTGAAAGAGGAAAACAAGAGCACCATTAAAATAAAATAAATCTAATACTTTTAGGCAGATAAATCCAATTTCAAAATCTGATCAGCATTCATAAACATGGGAAATTACAGGAGAGGCTGTTAAATTGAATCCTTACTCCTGAGATTACCTGGCCACCTGCAAACATCAAACTTTGGAGAAATCCTTTGAAAAGGGAAGAGACAGAGGCTGGAAGCCTTGGTGACCCATCAGCACCTTCTGTTCCTCAAACTGGGTTTCCTGCTCTTCTCAAAAGACCCTAAAATCCCATTTCTGTAGCAATATTTCTCAAGGGGAGAACATTCACCTGTGCAAAACCTCTCTCTGAAACATTTTCACATTACCTGTCCTTCCCTGGGGACACGGGGATGCTTACAGAGATTAACTGTAATCATTTACATTGGATATTAGGGAAAATTTCTTCCTGGAAAGCACAGCTGCCCAGGGCAGGGATGGAGTCCCTATCCCTGAGGGGATTTAAAAGCCATGTGGATGTGGCACCTGGGGATGAGGGTTAGTGGTGGCCTTGGCAGTGTTGGGGAACGACTGCAGTCAATGACCTTGGACTCACCAATTCCATGATTCCAGGCAGAGCCCATCCACCAGCATCCCTGCCAACTCTGCTCCAAAGCTGGTGCCACCAACACCTCACATCTCCAATCAGGGATATTTTTATATCCCACTCCCTCTCCACATTAATACCAGGAAAGCTCAACGAATGAAAAACATCCCATTGCCTTCAGTAATGAACCAGAATGAGCTCCAAGAACGTATTTGCTACATGGAATGTTTGTAAGTTAAAGATCATTACTTAAATAACAAGATGAGCAAAACTGCAATATCTGGCAACTTGTAGGATTTCTGTGGGATAACAGTGAGGCACCCTGTCATTAATGTGGATTAAAGAGAATCTTCTGCATCATTAAGAATCTGTTATTATCTAATGCTTAAATGCAATGTTTAGCAAAACATACAAATTACAATAATTAAATTTTAATTATTAAATATTTGGCATATTAATTGAAATATATACTTAAAAAGATGGGTGAGCGTGATATTGAATTAACTGATTAATTCTACCCCTTTTGGCACAGAACTGGTAGTGGCTTCACATAGCAATGAAAGTCAGTGCCTCCAGACCACACATTTATTGCATCTCCAAGAATTTATAGTCTTGATTCCTGTCTCCAAAACATGATTACACTGAAAATAACACTTTGTAAATTCATTATAAACAAAGATTTACAATTTAGCAAACTTCATTAAGTAACCACTTCAAGCAACTTAATCTATTTACTTCTATCAGCAGTGAGAAATGTCTGTTGATTTCTTGAATTTCTTCAACAAAAAATACTGCTCTGCTTAATACAAAAATCACTCAAAGGAGATTTCTGCTTAACGTTCCCATCCTGTCAAAGAGGGATTATCAGTCCACAAACATATTTGACAGGAATTTCCAGCCCAGTAACAGCTCAGCTGTTGGCTCTTTGTTCAGGTCAGCTCTGAACTAAAATCCTCATGTAGGTGCACACCAGTGTTGGGTGGAGAGGGCAAGGAGATTCTACACAAAATTAAATTAAATTAAAATAAATTTACCTAGCTCTACAACACCATCTCAATTTCTTTCTGCAAACGTGTAACTCTAAAGTTATTTATGATACTTACAGCACAAGCCCAAAAACCTGAGCTCTGCTTGACACCACTTTTCCACTGAACTTGTAAATATTCCTGTTTCATCAAGGAAGGCCCAAGAGTCACAGAAGGTGTATCAGAAGATAAAGAGCTTAAAAATTCTCTTTCAAGGCTCAGCTTCCAAAGGAAGCACCTCAGCACTCATGATGGAGTGGTTGAGTTTACAGGGCAAAACTCAGCTGCCAAAAAAAAGGGATGGGATGCGGAGCCTTCCCTGAATTTTCTGGTCAAAGCCTTTCACACAGTGAAAGCAAAAAGCCTTTAAATTCAAGTCACTGCAGCAGTGATGAACTGTCCCTATTGTCACTGTGATTTCTCTTATCATAATAATATACAGAAAGGCTGGAATTTAGAAGGTGCAGTGATAAAAATGCATCTTCTCTCTCTCTCTCTCTAGACATGTAATATAAATGTACACACAAGGAGCCTGAGCTGCACTTGCTCAGGGAATCAGAGCTTTGAAATTCCCCATTTTTGTGCAGTACCTGTGACCTGACTATGGGAACTCTGCTTTTACAGCTGCTCTTTCCAAATATTACGACACAGAAAAAGAATCCACACATTTGTCTGAAATCACATAAGTGGCTTTTCTCTGCTTGGTGTTTAGCTAAGGAATGAGAAGGTCACTATTATGGAACCCCAAAGAAAGTCAGGGGGAAATACTGATAGGACAGAGGGAAACAGCCTCAAGTTGCACCAGACAAGGTTTAGGTTGGATATTAGGGAAAATTTCTTCACTCAGAGGGTGGTCAGGCACTGGGACAGGCTGCCTTGGGAAGTGGTGGAGTCCCTGTCCCTGGAGGGATTTAAAATCCATGTGGATATGGCACCTGGGGACATGGGTGAGTGGTGGCCTTGGTTAATGGCTGGACTTGATCTTAGATATCTTTTCCACCCTTAATCATTCTCTGATTGAACAAAATATTCATGCTCCAGCCTGATTTCCAGGTTGTTTTTTTTCCCTTTGACAGCTTTCCTTTGCTGTGGGATTCTGAATAGCAATGGGGTAGTTCAGGCTCCCTGTGTGGAGCCAGGCAATGTAATCCCTTTTAACCAGGGAAGCAGACAAGGCTGCAGTTATCCAAAGCCATTCTTCAGGGATATCACACTGAAACTGGCTGTAGTTACAAAAATTCCCTTGAAAAGGCCGTCAGGGATTAAGCAATAAAGAGCCCACGTAAAATGAGATTAGAATAAGGACGAAGCTAAAGTGATTTAAAAATGCAGTTTTATAATATGTTAATACTTCTGGAAAGTCTTGACTTTATGAACATCCTGCAGCATAAAATACTGTCTTCATCAGTAATGAATCATGTAATTTAGATCTTGATTTGAGGGTAGAAACACATGCAATACTTGATTCATGTTTTTAAAACCAACCTTTCATTACACCATGATTGCATCTCAATTTGAATAGATTTAGCTAAGAAATTAGACTAAAATTATATCAATACACCTTGAGTTCTTGCCCCTGATTTAGATAACGAACAGGACTTACTTGTTAAGGATTTTTGCTCTTTTAGCACTTGAAAAATTCTCCAGCTGTAAAGATTCTTGTGTGAGAAAAGCCACAGCCAGGTGGAAGTAGTTGTTCCAAAGCTGAAAGCCCCCAAAATGACAAGAACAGGTATCATTAATTCTCTGAAATGTTTTCCTGCACACCTACAAAACAACTTAAAAGTCTCTAAATTATGCACATAAATATTTAAAGGAGAAAATAACAGACACCACAGAGATGGCGCTTCTTGATAAATTCTTAACACATCTCCTCGTTGTCTTTGTGTTTCCATGAAATATCTCCCATCTGCAAACCCTAATTCATTGTGTTTTGATGAGTCAAGTAAAATTCCAGCCCAAACCATCCTGTGATTCTGGGATTGCATGACAAGACTCAAAAGAATGGATCACAAATACCTGAAACAGCTTAACTGGGATAAGTGGTCAGGACAACACATAAAATCATCAAAATTACACGTTTAGGGCAGAAATTTATGACATTCACATCAGTCCCCAAGACACTGGTGGGTTTTTTCTTACCTGTAACTCAAAGTTGGCTTGATCAAGGAATTTTTTGTTGAGCATATCTGCATATTGATTAATTGCTCTCAGGAAGACTCTGAAAGATCAAGAGAAAATGACATAATTACACACTTTTCTGGGGTACCTTTGTATATCTGGCATCCCAATTAGACAAAACTCTGAGTCTGTCTGGAAAGTGAAATTTGAGGCTGTTACTGGAAAAGCAGTGTGATCTCACCACAGAGAATTCTGTGTAGAGGTTCTCCAAATTAATCAAGTAAATTAGCATATGTAGCAACACATGGAATGTTTGGGATGATATCACTTGTCTTTAAAATATCGCACGATAATCAAGAGAGCATTAAAAATTCAGTTTATTAGGAAAAATATATATATTTTTCAAGTTACAACATTTCAGTGTTGTGTTTAAACTAGACCTGCAACTGGTTGTATTTTAACTTGCAGGCGAAACAAAACAGATTTTCAAACACGAGGCAGAAAATATTTTACTCATCGCACAACAGAAATGCTGCTGAAGGACAATCTTCAAAACACTGTTCACTGTTCTACTTCCAAAATGCTAATTTAGTACCCTCTGTACTTATTGAGTCTCTAAAATGCTTCTTAAATTGCAACAGGAGTTGGCCTGACAAGCTGTAAAGAGAAAACCAAATGGCACAGGAGAAGTAGGTCACTACATATTCATGGTGCTGAAAAATAAACATATTATTCTTTGGTTGCCTGATCTCCATTTTCAAAACAAACATTAGAGTCCTCCTGAAAACCTGGTATTAATGCTTTGCAAGTGCCAGCTGATGCCCAGACAAATGAGTCTGTCTTCTGGGAAGCTGTGGTGGAGATTTATGTCTCCTCAAAGTCCCAACAACATGAAGACCTCTCATGACACGAACTAGTTTTTCTCCCCCAGCCCAACAGCAATTTTAAAAAGAGATTTCACTGTTGAATTCAAATAACAAACTTAATCTTCCTACAGGCTGACAAATAAATACGAGAATTATTTCAAACAGACCATAAAAGGCAGCTGGAAAGATCTTTTACTGAATTTAAGATACCTACTGATCTCTCCTAAAAATAATTAATAATTAGCTAAAACTCTGGTAACCCAAGAGAAATGAAGCCTCCAGAAAACACACGGGCAACATCTTGCCAAGAGATTATTTATATATCTTTATATCTGGGCCCTATGTTACCAAGAGATTATTTAGTATATATTTATATATAGGCAACATTTTGCCAAGAGATCATTTATGTATATATTTATGTATTTATATAAATTGACAGAGTAAGGCATTGGGATCCTCAGAGAGGTTATTTATTTATGTATTTAAGTAAATTAATAAAGGAAAAATTTTGATGTCATTGGGATGTATCTGTAGTATAAAGTCAGATCACCTCCAGAGTAGCATAATGGAAGAGTGAAAATAAAACTTAAATTTAGAAAAGAAAATACAAAATAATTTAAAATATGAAAATATTTATAAAATATTAACAAATATATATATATATAAAATTAAATACATACATATATGTAGGTATATTTTATAATATTTCCCTTTATAGATAAGATAAACTGGCAGAAACATCTTTGCCCTTGCACCTAGCTCACACAAGGATGTATTTCAGGACCAGCACTTCAGCCCGTTATTCAGCATCCTTGTCAGTGGCAACAACTTCATTAAGAGGTTTTATAAATGAGCTGAATGCAGCAAACACAATAACACTCTGCACTGATCTAAAATATATGTATTTGAGATCTATGATTCAATTACTGAGCTGTAGCACATACCAAGATTGAAACCCCAGTTATCTGTGTAATCAGACAACCACCAGTTTGATACGTTGACTTATCCCCTGGTCTGGTTTGTGCTTTTGAAGTCTGATAATACAATGAGATTCATAAATCTTCCCAGAAGAATTAGCAGTTTAATGTGGTGGGAAGGGCCATCCAAGTCTCCTTTCCTCATGGATATAAAACTGGTTCCAACTCAGGAAGGACTGTGCCTACAACTTAATTCTGCTGCCTCAAGACATCACTGTGATGTATTCAATCTAATCCACCTAATTAAGCTTTGGCACGATCTCATTACTTTATATACCATTGTTTTTCTTTAAATTGTAACTCATTTTTCCCTTATATTCATTCTAGTGGATACCAATAAAGAACAAATAATGCAGATTCTACTGTACATTGCAACTGGAGAAGGACCAGAGCACACAAGTGGAATTGGAATTAAACAACTCCATCCCATCCCAGCCCACATGCTGCCCTTGTGCACAGGTGGCATTAGGAAGGCAGGTACTCCTCCAAAATTCCACAAAAGAACATCCAAAGACGAGATGCAGAGATTTAAGTGTTGATTCTTGAATTATTTATTCAACCTCCAATTTGATTTTGATTTGATTATACACTGAGTCTTTCTGTTCCTGGATAAAACACTTTGTAACATAGGTCAGTGAAGAAGTCCCAGTGAAAGTCAACAGAACAATATTATTATTATTATTATTACTACTATTACTATTATTGCAGTATATCTTCATTTGCAAATCAAATGTCAGTCAAGGAGGATTTTATGCCCATTTCAAGCAGTACTGAAAGAACTGCTCCTTCCAACTCAGACTGTTCTGTGACTGCCACAGGAAAAGAAAGAGTCTGTGATAAAATCCTGGCAATGAGAAGCAGCAAGTTGCAGAGCATGTTGGGACAAGAGCAGAGAGGTTCCATTACAGCACTCCCCCTTCACCTTGGGGTGAAGCTTTACTGTTATAGGGCCAACAGGGAAAGCTGCATTTAGATAAATGCAGTTTTCTACCAGGCTGAGGTCACTGATACCACTCTGTGCTCCCTGCCCACCTTGTCCTCTCCTACAGACCCACACAACAGTGAGGAGAGGTGTCAGCTGAGAAGGTTGGACACCTGGAGGATTCAAGCAGCATCCCAAGAACGAGCTGCGACTTGGGGAAGAAGAACGAGAAGAAATAACAATGGACACAGGGCTAGAGGGAAAAAGTAAGAGCACAGAATTATGGGATCATTTAGGTTGGAAAAGACCCAAGACATAGTTCAACTGTTCCCCAGCACTGCCAAGGCCACCACTAACCCGTGGATTTTAAATCCCTCCAGGGATGGGGATTCCACCAGTGCCCTGGGCAGCTGTGCCAGGCCTGGACAGCCCTTTCCATGAAGAAAAACAGTTCAGGCTTATGCCCAAACAAAATTTGAAAGAGGAAGCAGAAGTATTTTATTTCTCATCCCAGATGTTACTTTAATCCTCCTCCAAATTGGGTACTGCCAATTTTCAGCAACTTCACTGTCAAAGTCAGAAAATCTGAAAAAACGGAGGGAAATGTGGCTCTTCAAAATAGGCAGAATTAAACAATGCAAAGTTCTGTACTGAAGAATAAAGAAGTTGTCTGCTGGAACACACTCAAGGATGAAAGGTGGACTTGGACATCACTGGGCCAACACACAAGTGATCAAAACTCTCCCCTACACTCAGATGGAGCATCACCCTCAGTGCCTTCCCTTATCTGGCTGTAATTAATAATAAAGATTAGTTTCCAGTTGCATGTGAATAAAAAGAAGTGCTTTTCTTGAAATTCAGCTTCAGTTAACAAAAGAATACATTATCTGTGTCAGGAAGAGCCACAGAAGTTAAACCTTGGAAAAGAGAGAAGTTCAGAGACTGGAAGCAAACACAATGTTCTCTGCTGCCATGTAACACAACAAAACCTATTTCTAAGGTATTGGAAAAGATTTGTTAGACAAAAGACTTTATCAACTCAATTAAAATAAGGAAATTAACATTTCCTATGATGTGAGCGGAATAGAAGGAATATGATTAGGGAAGGAAGTCACTCCAGGATATGGGGGAGGAAGAATGACCATTGCTAAAGGGCATAAGAATGTACTAAACAACCAAAATAACATCCTGGACACACAAGGTTTGTGTGTGCTGAGCCCCAGGGGACCAGTGAGGATGGGGATGACTCCCAAGTGCATCCACAGCTTTCTGCTGCCTCTTCTCCTGTAGTTTGGTCCTTTCAGATAGGGATTGTCCTCTTATTCTGTGTTTAGAGCTTCCATAGAATCCTAGACTGCTTTGGGTTGGAAAGCACCTTAAAGTCCATCTTGTTCCACCCCCAGCCATGGGCAGAGACACCTTCCACTAGCCCAGGTTGGTCCAACCCCCATCCAATCTGGCCTTGGACACTTCCAGGGGTGGGGCAGCCACAGCTTCTCTGGGCAACCTGTGCCAGGGCCTCACAGGCACAGCCAAGAACTCCTTCCTAATATCCAACCTAACCCTGCCCTCTGGTAGTAGGAAGTCATTCCCCCTTGTCCTGTCACTCCTTTTCCAAAGTCCCTCTCCAGCTGTTTTGCAGTTCTCCATGATCCAGCAGGAAGAAGGAATTGCAGACACACAGGGAAAGGCTGCAGCAGTGGGATGTTCAGCTGCTGGGCAGCAAAACAGAACTCCAAGTGCCATCTTGTCCCAAAAAGCTTGGTCAGGGCTGTATTAGGATGAGGGTCCACTGTGAGACAGGAACTATTTCTTCCCATCTCCTTGGCCCTGGAAAGGCTTTGGCTGGAATATTGTTCAGTTGAAGTCACCAACCCTCAAGAATGACACAAAAATATGGGGACAGCTCGGGTGAGAGAGGACAGGAGAGGAGGAAACCATGGTAGAGGTTGGACATGAGGAAATACACATCATAAAGGGCAGAAATTCTCAAAAAAACAAACCCAAAAGCCAGATTAAGCAAATATCTGTGACCTGGTTGGGTACATTCCCCTCGTCCTGCCTTGGGCAGTAATTTCTTCAGTAATTTCCCCTCATTTATGGCTCTCAGTCCAGAGTCAATACACCCAATAATATGCTGCTGCTCCACGGACCAGCTTCAACTGCAACTGCTGGCTTGTGGGTATTTTTCCTGTTACTGATGATTATTCCCTTCCACTGGGCCCTCAGGTGGTTAATTGGTTTGTGGATTCAGAGATTGCTCCACCAAATAGTGTAACAATTAATGGTTTGATGCTGTAGTTTTCCAAAAGGTCCTTTTTTTCCTACAAACAACCTCACTGACTCCAGGAGGCTGGGAACATACATCAAATCCTGACTTCCAATGGCAATTGTAAATGAAGAAGGGACAAAGGGATTCGATTTATAAATGTAACAGGAGTCACTGTGCCAAACAACTCATCCTTTTTCCTCTCTCAGGTACAGTCATTTTTTATCCCACCATTCTCTCTCCTAATTAGTCAAGTGCCCTGATTTGCTCATGTTTAAAAATATTCTGTGCCCCATTTTCTTTCCCTCAGCTTCTCACATTGTTTAAAAAATATTTCCAAAAGTTAAAGGAGCTGAAGAAAAGTGGATGCAGGACACCCCACATCAGGTAACACACACAGATCAAACTGCTCTGCAAATGACTGTTCTGGAGAAATAATCTATACAGATATTCCAAAAGTAGAAATATTTTTACAGTCTATGCCATTCTTTTACATTATTTAGTTTGTTCAAATAGCCAGGGATTTGCATTTACACTGTAAGTATTTATGCAAAATATTTATGACAAGAATATATGAAACAAAAGAAACTAGGAATGTCCTCCCTAGCATTTTTCCTTAAGCAAACATCAAAAAAGAGGGAAAAAGAAGGGACAAATGACTTCCCTAATGACAGAATAATTATCTAAACAAGAATACAGAGATACAGCTTAGAATAATTTCGGTTTAGCTGATAATTCGATAAAAGAGAGGGAATTTGGAGTGAGGTTCTAAAAGGCACTATTATGATGTCATTTCAGTTAATTTAGATGGAAGGATAATGAATGCTTTATTACAGCTCATCAGCCTTCCTGCACATCATCATGCTTTCCATGCCTGAGCTTTTGCTTCTCTGGGAGACAAATTTAGTGTGCTTGGATGAGACAGACCTCTCTTATCTTGTCAGGCTGTGTGTGAAACAGCAGACCTAGACCTTGAAATCCCAGTGCAAAACCCAAACCTGAACAAATGCTCAGTAAGGCATGAATAGCACAGCAAAGCCTTCCTTGAGCACCATCACCTCAAATACCTTCACATGCTCCTGCAGCGCCAGCCTTGCAAAGCAATTCAGTTTTAAACAACAACAGGAATTAAACATGTATAAATTAAACCCAGAATTTCCCCCCAATATCCAGCCTGAACCTTCCCTGGTGCAAAGTGAGGTCGTTTTCCCTTGTTCCCTGGGAGCAGAGCCCGGATCCCCCCGAGCTCCCCCCTCCTGTCAGGGAGTTGCAGAGAGGGAGAAGGTCCCCCTGAGCCTCCTTTTCTCCAGGCTGAGCCCCCCCAGCTCCCTCAGCTGCTCCTGGTGCTCCAGACCCTTCCTCAGCTCTGTTCCCTTCCCTGGACACAGTCCAGCCACTCAATACCTGTCTTGTCCTGAGGGGCTCGGAATTGTCCCAAGGATCTGAGGGGCCTCAGCAGTGTCTCACACAGAAAGTCAAAATCATTAAAACAAGCAAGTCTGAATGTATCCTTGCACCTCCCCACACTTTTCTCCTTTCCCAAATTTTCTTTCCTTTTTATTTACTGCTGATGTAATACTGTTCACTCACAGAATCACAGAATGTGCTGAGTTGGGAGAGACCCAGAAGGATCATCAAGTCCAACCCTTAGCCCTGCACAGGACCATCCCCAGAGTCACACCATGTGCCTGAGAGCATCATTCAAACACTCTTTGAGCTCTGGCAGCCTTGGTGCTGTGCCCACTGCCCTGGGGAGCCTGTTCAGTGCCCAACCACCCTCTGGGGGAAGAACCTTTCCCTGATACCCAATCTAAACCTCCCCTGACACAACTCCAGACCATTCCCTGGGTCCTGTCCCTGGTCCCACAGAGCAGAGATCAGTGCCTGCCCCTCTGAGGAAGTTGTAACTGCAGTGAGGTCTCCCCTCAGTCTCCTCCAACTGGACAGACCAAGTGCCCTCAGCTGCTCCTCATCCCACCTCCAGACCTCACAACTGCCCAGCCCAAATGAAGCTTTCAATCAATTCCATTTTACACTTCTTTATATTTACACACCTTTCTCCAGTCTCCTCCTTTCTCTCCTTTGAAAAACATTTAAAAAGTGCTTAAAAGATTCCTTGCAACATCCTCTAATTCAGCAGGCTAAAGAGCAGGCAAAACTTTAAATAAAAAAAAAAAAAAGAAGAAACTAAATCCTTGATCATTTGCTGCCTCTTGAATTCCAATTCCTGGGCTGAGGATGATAATAACACTGAGTAATCCCAAAGAAGACTTGCTACTAAATACTCCCATTAGCATAATCTTCTCATAATGTGGACTCCACACCAGCACAGGTGCTCCATGTCACTTTATTAACCTATTTTCTAATAAATATTTCAGAAACAGCTTTAGCATATTATCTATAATCACTGATAGCTCTTCCCTCATTTATATTCTGGGCTGGCTGTCCTCTGAAACAATGGGGACAGATGAATGAAAAATAACTGTGAGTTACAAAATGCTGAAGGACAAACTTGTGGGCTGACTACCAATAATCAGGGCTGGGTAAGAGGCACAATGGGTTATTTTAACAAAAAAATAGGTTGAGGGTGGAAGGTGCCTCTGAAGCAGTTGCTCAGGGCTGTATCCAGAAGAATTCTGGAGATGGAGACCTCCTTGAACCTGAACCCTTGCTCTCCTCTGGGGTCTATGCTGTGGTTTCTGGATGACTTCAGATTCAAGAAAAAAGCAGCTTTAGACTTCTACACACTTTTTCAAAAGCCCCAGTAAATTCTGTCTCCTGAAATTTTAGCTAAGATATAACCCCAGCCATGGATAGAACCTTCTGCACTAAATTTTACCACCTAAAGAATTTTATGGCAGAGCAATAAAAGCCCAGAAACAGTGTTTTCTAATGGAAATGCTGGAAGACAATTTAATTTAGGAGTTTTTAGCTAGGGCTACAATGCTGGGAAAATAGCATCTATTGCAAGTGGACAGCATTACAGTTGCACTACCCAAAAGTTAATATTCTAAAGGAAGAAGACTCACTGAATTCAAAGCGATTGTTTCTATTATGGTAGTTGGCACAAACTTGCACGAGATTTTGTGATTTAAAACATGGAATTTGTTGCAGTACTGCTGGGATGAACCTCTGCCACCAGGTGAGACATTAAACAAGCAGTTTTCATTAGAGTGAAGTGCTTAATAAAATACAAAAATCTTTACAATGAACAGACACCACCTCCTTCCCCTCTGGAAATATGGAATTACAGAATGGTTTGGGTTGGAAGGGACTTCAAAGCTCATCCCATTCCACCCCCTGCCATGGGCAGGGACACCTTCCACTAGCCCAGGTTGCTCCAAGCCCTGTCCAACCCGGCCTTGGACACTTCCAGGGATGGGGCAGCCACAGCTTCTCTGGGCAACCTGGGCCAGGGCCTCATGACCAGACTTGTCATCTTAGTTCTTGTTTTCACTTGCTCTTAAGTGGGAATTCAGCCAGTTTTTGCAGAGGTAAAAATCAATAAAGCAGAAGATGATTTTTTCCTATTGCACTGCTTTTCACAGAAATATTCAGTCTGGAAAGAGAAATAATTACAAGAGAATTAATTAAAGGAAAGGATAGGAAAGGATGTCACAGATAAATTTTCTTGCCATGCACCAAAGTTCTGACTGAATTTGGCAAAAGGTTGTCAAACATTTGACTGTATCACAGTTTGCAGCACAGGAACCTCCCCTGCTTTGTGCTGAGGGCACTGCCCGCTGCACCTTCCCCATTTCCATGGATACCTAGAGGTGATTAAGGCTACTTTAGCTAATTATGGATAAATCAATAGAATTGATCTGCTACATTTCAGGTTCTTTGGCATTTTCATCAATCTTGCAATCAACTTCAAGACAATTGCACCTGGCTAAACAAACATCATGAGGTTGCTTAGAAAAGAATCTCAATTTTTTTCTGCAGGATTTAATTTATCCAATTCTGCCAAAGAATACTAATGAGGAAAAGGAAAGTGATCTGCAAATGAAGAAGATGTCCAAAGGTTTCTTTAGCACTTCTTAAGTGCTGGGGTCACCAATCAGGTGTGCTCAGAGGTCCCTTCTCTCTGTCCATCACATAAAATGTGAACTTCACTGTGATACCTGATGGCAGAAAGTTTCCATGGGAGCAGAATTTGGCTTCTAGTCCTACACCTTATTTTCTAACTACAAGGAATCACAGACACAGAGCAGAACTTCCACAAAACTGGGATCCATCCCCCAGCAGACAGACACAGGCAGTGTGTTCTCCCTGGGAAGAGGCTGAAAAGTGATTTCTTGTAAGAAATGAGCAGGCTAAACCTCAGCAGCTGCTCTGCTTTGCTGTTCCACGGGTGCTTATGCGGCTGACAGCTTTGTGAAGGGAACACTAATGCTGGTAAAGTAAAGAAGTCTTGCTGGAGCTTTAGGTAAGCCTGTGTTTGATCCAAAGTGTGGCTCTCAGATATTAAAGTGACACAAACCACTTTAAGGAGGCAGTGGGGTGTGTGAGGGAGGGAGTGAGGCGAGACGGGAACGTCGCTCTCCTCCTGCACAGCCTCTCACTCCCCTCACCCAGCCATTAACCTTCGGACAAGATCACTGCTTTGCTGTTCTTCCCATTTCTCCTTCAGCCTCCTGTTTGTAGAAATGAGACAGGAGTGGAATAAATGCTTCAATATGATGCTTCAATACCTGCCAGTAGCACAAATCCTCCCAGCACGATGCCCGTCTGCTCCGTAGTTATCAGCGGGATTTTTGGCTCATGGGGAAAGGGTTAAATCATCCCACAAACCAGGGATTGTGTATGGAAACAGAGATGATACAGCACAAAAATCAGGCTTGCAGGGCAGATAACAACACTGTAACATCAAGAATGTTGCTGATTTCTGTTCTAGCAGGACTGAAGGGCAGCAGAGGGACATTCCCAACGCTGCAAACAGATGCATTTAAACAGGGATCACCTGCACCACACCAAGGGGCTGCTGTGCAGGGGGGCTGCAGTGCAGCCTTGGGATGGGCTCAAGGCCAGGCAGGATCCAGGGCTGGCTCAGACATTCCAATCCTCCCAGGAATTTTTACAGCTGGGATTAGTTTCTGCCCCATGAAGTCAAAGCCTAAGAGGCAAATGCAACCGGGGTCATAAAAAACAGCCAAGTGTGTCAGTGGGACAAAGGTGGTGCTAAATTGTTTTGGTGTGAAGTAAGACACAAAATATAATTGCAGATATAAATCCTTCCCTGTGAGGGTGGGGAGGCCCTGGCACAGGTTGCCCAGAGAAGCTGTGGCTGCCCCTGGATCCCTGGAAGTGTCCAAGGTGAGGTTGGATGGGGCTTGGAGCAACCTGGGCTAGTGGAAGGTGTCCCTGCCCAGGACTGGATGGGCTTTAAGGTACCTTCCATCCCAAATAATTTTATGGTTCTATGACATTATGCTGTATAAGATGAGGACAGCTTTAGCTGTTACTCTGTACACAAGCACTGGTTGAAAAAAGTCACCATGAACATTTTGTTTAGGAAGTTTTTTTCTGGGTGAGAAAATCTCCTATTGGGGCTGGTCTGAACTTTTCCCCACTTAGTTTTTTTGCTTATATGAGCCCATAAAATAATTACAGTCTGCTCCAAGAGAAGCTGCTGGCTTTCAGTGCCATTGGCATTATAAATTATCCATTTAGAGGTAGCCAAACCGTGCAATTCAGGCCAGGGGAGAACATAAAAAGAGCATAAATGGTGCATAAATGTTATGTGGGCCTTTTGCCCAACTCTTCTTTGATCCAGTGCAGGGAAATCAGTCCAGTGGCATTGATTTTTGGGAGGGGAGTGGCTGGCTTGTCCTTGTGAGGCTCAGAACCACATTCCTGTGTCCAAATTAACTTCCCTGGCACTGCACTGCCCTGTCTGCACTGCGGGATCGATGGAGTTCCCGTGTGCTGGAGTCAGGAACTTCCCAAATAAGTGTGATTGTCAAACTGCAAGTAAACAGACCTTACACAGTTTTAGAGATGCACTTATTGCTGTGTCCACATTAAAGCAAACTGTGATATGGCTCTGCCTTGGCAAGGTGAGGATTCTTTAGAGCAGCCCCTGCAGGTTGTTGTTCTGTCTCACAAACTCAGCCGTCAGAAATGGAATTTTAGTCTTGTGGTGCCCTAAACTACTGTTTGTATTTCAAAAACCACGTAATTTTCTGTAGTTTTAAAGTTCTTTTATCCTTAGCATAATACAGTAGCTTAAAGAGCTTCCTCAGGATTAAGAGACGGAATGGAATTAAAGTATTTCATAAAAGGAATTGCAGAGAACCCGATTTCAGGGAATCACAGGATGGGTTGGGTTGGGAGGGACCTTAAAACCATCTCATTCCACTGGCACTGCAATGACTAGTGAAGGGCAAGAAAAAATCTGCTTTTCCAATGGATATTGATGCTCACACAGATCAGACCTGCCAGGATTTTCAAGTCCATTTGCAGCAGATATTATGGAAAAAGCCTGGCAACAGCCAGGAGCTCTGTAGGCCAGCACTGCTCAACTGGAGGGTTCAACTAAGGTTTATACAAGGTAAAAAGCACATTTTTCTGGATTTTTTCCATATGCAAGGAGAGAAATTAAAGGCAGAATGGCATATACAGGTTGTCCAGATTTTACATAATTTCAGCTTTAATGTCAGCAATAGCCAAACCCTGATCCCTGAAAACTGATACCCAAAAGACACTAAAAGTAAGATTAAGATCTTTCCCCAATATTTTAAGTCTTCTCCTTTTTCTCTGGAAAGAATGGCCTCTCCCCCTTGCTGGAGAAAACAGTGAAAGAGTTTTTATGATCTTTTTTTTAATCTATATCCATCTGAATATTTAATTTGCTACACCGAATTGAGAAATTCTCACTTTATTTATACTTAAAAGTTAGACACTTTCTCTGCCCTACACACAGCACATGAAGGTGCAAAAGAGCCTTAAAAACTGTGATTTAGTCCAATCCATGAGAGAGTACTGAGTGATGACACCATTCAAATGATGTTCTTACCATGGGAAATATGTTCCTTTATGCACATTCACTCAAATTTGTAATTCATGATAAAATGATATTTTTATTCTCAAAGAATCATGAGATGTTTGAGAGCCAAATGCCACAAAAAAGGGAGGAACAGAGACTTCTGCAGAGACCTCCTCTAATTCAACCCTTTAAGAGCTGACATTTCCATCAGAAATTATCTAATTTGCTCTAGGAAAGTTGTTCACTCACAACTGGGGCCACAAACACCGATCAGAGCCTCTCACCTCTCGTGGAATGAGCAAACATCACTAATGTGATTGTCATCAACAATCCAGGCTCCAAGCCCTCGTTCCACAGCCTCATTAAAAACCCTTCCGTTAAAAACACCACGTTCCAGCCCAGCTCCAAATAAGTGTGATTTTCTCTGTGCCACAGCAGGATAATTTAATTGTACAGAAACACAAAGGCAGAATTAGAAACAACTCTTGGTCCAAATTAACCCTACATGTATTATTTCTGCAAGAGACCATCTTAATTGCAATTACACATCCAGGGACCAACACGGGGCTTTGTTCTTAATTTGGACGTAGGATAACGAATGGGTTTTAAATTAGTCAAAGAAGTAAATATTAGTCTGTGACAAACTGTAATTACTGGGTGATCACAGCTGTTTAAATTCACTTCTGCCAAGGAGCTTTAGGTTATGGTAAACACAGATTTTTTGGGGGAAGTTGCTTTGTGCAGCACAGGAAGTTGGGGTGTCACTTGGTTTCTTTCAAAATTACTTAAAAACACGTTTATGGGGACAGGGCTGGAAATCATAAGAACATTTTAGCACCTTGATTTGCCTAAATTAATGACAACTGCAATGGGAACAGCACTCAGTCAAGTGGTACCTGGAGACAGGGTTAGGGATGGGCTTGGCACTGCTGGGTTAATGGCTGGACTCCACAGTTTTAGGGGACATTTCCAACTTAAACAATTCCGTGATTCCATATATAATTTCTAACCTCATTCCTGCATGGGGAACAATGAGGATGGAGGACAGCAAAAATCTGGATGGGTGGTTCCACAACTGGAATAAAATGTCTGGTAATTTCCCTGGACATCCACTTCCAGGGATCCAGCTTCTCTGGACTCACCACCCTCACACCCAACAATTCCTTCCCAATATCCCATCTAATCCCACCCTGTGGCACTGGGAAGCCATTCCCCCTTGTCCTGTCACTCCAGGTCTTTGTCCCAATTCCCTCTCCAGCTCTCCTGGAGCCCCTTTAGGCTATGGAAGGGGCTCTCAGGTCTCCCTGGAGCTTCTCTTCTCCAGGTGAACCCCCCCAGCTCTCCCAGCCTGGCTCCAGAGCAGAGGGGCTCCAGCCCTCGGAGCATCTCCGTGGCTTCCTCTGGACTCATTCCAACAGGTTCCCCACATGTCAGGCAACCACCCACAGAAACAACTCCAGTTTTAAACCACAGATTTAAACTCATAATAAACCTTTCCTGTGGGAAAAGGTTTACAGTGGCTCCCCACGGTTTCTCCTGGGAAAGAAATGCTATTGGAAGAAATAAAACCCTACTCTTGAGCCCCCTCCCCAGATGATGTGATTTCCTGATACAGCTTTAGAGGTGCCCTCCCCCTGCCAGCTGCTCCCCTGTGCCACTCCAGGCACCAAAGGACATGTGTAAGGAGGGCACTGTAAAGGTTTTTTAACAAATCTACATTATAAATGTGTAAAGTCACCACGTGAAAGCTCCACTTGTCTCAAACAGACCAGTTTTACATCATCCTGTGTCCCTGCATGCATGGCATCCCTCTCTGCAAGAAACCATGTCCAACCTGGAAAACCAGCTTCCCAGCCACGGGGACTTGGAGGGAAGAACTGAAGAAGCTTGAGTGTATCACATTTATTTCAAATTAATTTTCTGCCATCCAGCTCCAGCAGTTCATTTTTCCTACTGAATGGGATCTAATAAGACCTAATAGGTGATAAATCAGTTTGCTGGTGTAGGGCATTAAGGAACTGCAGTGATATGTTCTGCTAGAGCAGGAAGGTCTCCAGTGCTCTGTTCCACAACAAGCGGGGCATTAAATAGTCTTAAATCACCAGGCTGTCCCTTCCTCAGCTCTGTGACCACTCCTGAGGCTCGGAAATTTCAGAATGAGAAATCATTCTTTCCAACAAACTCTGTAGCTGCAAGCAAAGCAATTTAAAAAACACTTGAGGAGAGTGGTTCCTACATCTTGCTCCTGTTACAAATGACTCGGCCTTGGTGTTCCCAAAATACACAGCTTAAATAATACAAATGGGTTATCAAATTATCAGGATGTGAACAGATAGAGAAGTTGTTTCCTATCAACAAATTCATTACAAATAACAACAAAATCGGATTATTTACTCAGCATCTGTTCGTTCCTACTCATTTGGCACAGTGTTATCAGCACTGAAGCTTTACATGCAAAACACTCCAATTCTTGGGATAATCTGATAATGCAACACACGTTGCCTGATCCATCTTTTTATAGGAGAAAGGTGAAATAAACCTTTGTGCTGACAACTCAATCCTTACCCAGCTCTCATGTGGCAAACTACATCCAGCTCAACTGTGAGCAACACCAGTTCTGCAGAAAGTTTGGATGAGGCTGATGTTTATTATCCTTGGATTTACAACCCACACTCCAAAGGCTCTATGTTCTAAGTTTAAAGCTGAACAAGGCTTAAAGAAGGTTCTGCAAACAGAAGAGGCTCCCACCCTTCACCTTCTTCCTGTTCCTGCTCTGGAGCTCAAAGTAAAGTGGTTCCTCAGAGCACTCACCATCCGTGTCAGTCAAAAGCCACTGGGTTAACTTGGTTAATTTAAATCATACAAACCATCCCAGCTCTTTTTGCCTGAATCCAGTGGGAATATTTACACAAGGTGTTTTTTTGCAGCAATATTCTGGAAGTGATAACCTCCAGCAGCAAGATGGGGATCAGGAAGGACCATTGTTCAGCTCAGAGAGGAGAAGGCTCCAGGGAGAACCTGTGAGTCCCTTTTCAGTGCTCAAAGGGGCTCCAGGAGAGCTGGAGAGGGGGTTTGGACAAGGGATGGAAGGACAGGACAAAAGGGAATGGCTTCCCACTGCCAGAGGGCAGGGGGAGATGGGATATTGGGAAGAAATTCCTCCCTGTGAGGGTGGGGAGGCCCTGGCACAGGTTGCCCAGAGAAGCTGTGGCTGCCCCATCCCTGGAAGTGTCCAAGGCCAGGTTGGACAGGGTTTGGAGCAACCTGGGCTAGTGGAAGGTGTCCCTGCCCATGGTAGGGGGTGGAACCAGATGGTCTTTAGATTCCTCTCAACCCAAACCATTCTGTGATCCTGTGACAATTCTGTGACCATCAACTTTAAACTCCACAAAAGTAAATAACCCTGTGGTCTGTTCAGGGTGAATGTTTGCCTACACCTTATAAAACTAAGTATTACATTGACCTTCCTTGATTTGGCATAAAACTTGGAATGAATTTTCAACTTCTTCACCCAAGATGTGAACTGGGCTCTCTCAGCTGGACACATGGGTTAATATTCATAGAGAAAATGCACTGGTTATTAAAATGGAGCAGAACATTCATGTGAAAATAATCTATGATCTGAATTCTATTCTTCACTGCTGGTTGTTCCCTGCATGGGCACAGGCAAATTACTTCATTCCTCTATGAATCAACTTGAACATCTGTAAGGTCAACATAATGCAGATGATCTCCCCCAGATGCTCTGAGATTCTTACAAAAATAATTCAAATTAATATTATTGTTGTTATATAAAACTGTCACTGTGAATCTCTCTTTATGGCAAACAAAGCATCTTTGACAAAGGCCCTTCAGCAAAGAAAGAACTGAACAAGTTGGGTAAGTTTAATTTACCCACAATGCCCAGTTGTTTGAGTAACAAATCCAGTGTATGTTTTATCAGATTAAAATGTAAACCCAACATTTTATATATATATATATATATTCTTGCACATGAGATCAAACTAGGCCGGTTTGTCATTGATATTTGTGCTGCAATTATCTCAAAAACAATTTTAAGTTAACTGAATTCAAGCCAAAAGTATCTTTAAATTAAGTACTCAGTTAAGTAAGTGGACTGTGAATGGAAGATTGAATTTATATGTAACTTCAAGCAGCACATAAAAAATAAATCCTTTACTATGCCAAACTAGGTATCATAATAAAATGCTTTTTAAAAAAAGGTCATTAGCACATTTATGACTAATGTTTATAGAAAATGGAAAACCACATACTGGTTTCCTGATAAGGAAGGAATTGATTTTCTTGCACCTTATATTGGCAAGAGATTCAGAAAAACAATAGGTTGGAGTTGACACCGTGGATCCCTCCCAGTCTTGGGAATCAGCTCAAAGACTGAAGGAAAGTAAAATTTTAAGGTAAATTAAAATAATCCAAACTGAATCCTTACTAATCAGAGAACCATGGAATTTGTTAAGGTTGGAAAAGACCTTTAAGATCATCAAATCCAAGTGTCAACCAGTTCACCACTAACCACGTCCTCAAGTGCCACATCCACATGTTTTTTGAGCACTTCCAGGGATGGGGACTCCACCACTGTCCTGGGTAGCCTGTTCCAATGTTGGACAAGCCTTTTTCATGAAGGAATTCTCCCCAACATCCAATCTAAACCTCCCCTGGCACAACTTGAGGCTGTTTCCTCTCATCTTGTCCCTTGTTTCCCGGGAGCAGAGCCTGACTCCCCCTCAGTTCCCCCCTCCTGTCAGGGAGTTGTAGAGAGTGAGAAAGTCCCCCCTGAGCCTCAATAAAGCCAGGAAATATTGTCCTGGTGTTTATTTTCCCATCATTTTCTGAGACCACCCAATTTAGCAGCAGCCAATCTGACGACACAACACCTCATCAGAGACACTGGTGCATGACCACATTCCCACTGCTCTCCTGTGTGCTCAAGGATGGGAAGCAATTACAAACCTATTAATAAAACCCCTCTGATTCTCCTGGGGGGTCCTCAAAGCAGGCTACAAACCCTTTATTCAACATCTGCCAGAGTACATCTCCTCCCAGCAGCCCATGGGCCCAAAGGCAACATCTGTCTGTACAATTTATGCCCATTTTTTGTGAAGCCTGTGTCTATCAGAGCCTTCAGCACATCCAGAAATGAGCAGCATCCCATTTAAAATGGAAGCTGCTTTCTTGACTTTACTGCTGCCATCCCTCCTGACACCTGCAGTATAAATTCCCTGAGCTGGTGTTCTGAAATACCTGAATTTTGACATTAAATCTGTCCCTTTTCTTATCTTTGCTATAATTCAGACTCCAAAACGAACTGAGGAACTCAAAAAAAATGGGTTAAAATTCAAAACCTTCACAAATCATGTCCTTCTTAACCCACTGAATTTGCATGGCAGAATATGCTTCCTTGATTAGTTTTCCTGCAGTTCTGTTGGATTCCGTGGGCCATCCTCAAGCAAAACTCCTGAATATGAGTTCAAGTACAAAAAGACATAAATCTTTGCAGAGATAAGCAAGTTGTTGCTTGTTTGTTTTTTTCTAAACTTCTTCAGAGGAACTTAGTGCTACTTTTTAAAGCTCTTTCACATCAACATAACCCACTGAAATTCCATTAGGAAAAAAAAAAGAGAAGTATTTTAACTGTTACTGATAAAAGAGAAAAAAAACAGCCAAACCATGAAATTATTCACTTAGACCATCCTACTTCTGTATTTGTGAATTAAAATAAGATAAACATTTAGTGCAAAAAATTCACTCTGGCTCACAATGTTCAGGGTATGAGGGTCAGTGCCAAGGAATGAGAATCCAAGGAGTGGTGAGAAGGAATCCTTCCCTGTGAGGGTGGTGAGGCCCTGGCACAGGTTGCCCAGAGAAGCTGTGGCTGCCCCATCCCTGGAAGTGTCCAAGGCCAGGCTGGACGGGGCTTGGAGCAACCTGGGCTAATGGAAGGTGTCCCTGCCCATGACAGGGGATGGAATGAGATGGGCTTTAATGTCCCTTCCAACCCAAACCATTCCATGATTCTGTGGGTGTCACAGCAAGACCCATCCCATCCCATCCCATCCCATCCCATCCCATCCCATCCCATCCCATCCCATCCCATCCCATCCCATCCCATCCCATCCCAACCTTTGCTGTCTACCACAGAGCAAAGAAAAACCACATTTTTCACCCCTCCAACGACATGTGGAGTCAGACATTGCGCCCAACTTACATTTGCTCTTTTCAAAACCTGGGCTTTAATTTCCTTCTTCATTTTAATCTCTGACCTGTCTTGACTAAGATATAAATAATCAAAGCCCACGCCAGGTATTCGTGCCTTGGATTGATGAGCTGTACTTTGGGTGACTCCACACCCAGTTTCCCCAGCTCAGCATCCTCAGCATTCCCCCCACCCAGACAGCACTCCCAGAGCCAGGGAATTTATGAGTCAGGGAAAGAAGGAATTGTTTAAGGGAAGTGTTTTGTAAGCTGACAATGGTCACAGTAATTGCTTATTGCAGGCGAGGAGAGCTCAAGGACACAACGTACACCTGGAGCCCAAGAGCCACTGCTGTCAAGTGACTTGGAAAATATACCACCAAAAAAAGTCATTTTCATAAACATGAATTTTTAATTATCCTATTATTTGCAGATGAGGAGACTTACACAGTAGGATAAGAATACCTTATAAATTTAGGTTGGAAATTTAAGTATGTGTAACCAAGACATATAGAATAATCTAAGAACATTTTAGTATGAAGGGGAAAAAGGGCTGAGCAAGATTTAATAGTAGGTATTTATTTTTCCTGTGCATTTTACAACTGAAAAAAAAAGGAAAAATAAAATGTTGTAAAAGGTAATAAAAGTTTAGAATCATTGTTGGATGGGGCTTGGAGCAACCTGGTCTATGGAAGGTGTCCTTGCCCATGGCAGGGGGAGGAATGAGATCATCTTTAAGGTCTTTCCAGCCCAAACCATTCCATGATTCAATGTTTGTATCATGAGCTGTTTGCTCATGCACTCAACAGCCAAAATGCAGCACTCTAAGAGTAAATAAATACATAAATCAAAGCAATTAATCAATATCCAGAGGGGGAAAAACATCAAAAAAAAAAAGGCAATAAAGAGGTCAGTTTTTACCCAGTGAAATTTGAAGGAGAATTTGTGTAGGGAAATTCAGACCCATACAACGATCAAATCAATAAGACATTTAAATTGTTATTACAGTGTTCCAATGGACAAACTTCACACTGACCAGCACCAGAAAACCCCTTCTACTGTTGGTGCATCTTTAGTTCATCCTTTATATTGAATTTTCTAATTGATGTATCAAATTTAGTGATACAGAACTAGAAAGTAAGACAAGTTAAAACCTTTACATGGTGATTTTCTCTCCAAGCATAAAGAAACCAACCACGTAAATCTCCCTTTTTGATTTTAGAAAAGGCTTTTCAGGATTGCGCCTTTGCAGCCTAAAGCTCCTGACAGATCCTGCAGCATTCCCAAATCCAGCACTGGCTCTGTAAGATGCATTACAGTACTTACATCCCAAACAGGTTTTTTCACTGCATGGAGAGAATTCATTTATTAATAAAGAGCACTGGGGAGGAGGCAACAAAAACCCAAAACCCTAAAGCAAGATGGTTCAGCACCACTGTGATTTCATTTAATAACACAGCTGGAAACGATTTGGTGGGAACACTTTCAGACCACGGATAGGACAAGAGGAAACAGCCTCAAAGTTGTGCCAGGGGATGTTCAGGTTGGATATTAGGGAAAATTTCTATATGGAAAGGGCTGTCCAGTCCTGGCACAGTTGCCCAGGGCAGTGGTGGAGTCCCCATCCCTGCAGGGATTTAGAAGCCATGTGGATGTGGCACCTGGGGACATGGGTTACTGTGGCCTGGCAGTGCTGGGGAATGGTTGGACCTGATGGACTGAAAGGGCTTCTCCAACCTAAATTGGAAATATGTTTCTATGATTCTCTGGCATTCATCCCTTCTGACCATGCCATGGATGCACAGCTGCCATGTTTACAGCTGCATGGACATCTCCCACAATTCAGACGGAGAGAACAGGACCTTCTGCTCTTCCTTAGAATCACAGAATGGTTTGGATTGGGAGGGACATTAAAGATCATCTTGTTCCACCCCCTGCCATGGGCAGGGACACCTTCCACTAGCCCAGGTTGCTCCAAGCCCTGTCCAACCTGGCCTTGGACACTTCCAGGGATGGGGCAGCCACAGCTTCTCTGGGCAACCTGTGCCAGGGCCTCCCCACCCTCACAGGGAGGGATTTCTTCCCAATATCCAACCTAAACCTACCCTCCTATACCTTAAGGCCATTCCCCCTTGTCCCATCCTATTCCTTAACCCAGTGAATCCCTTCTACTTCGGAAGAACCTCCCACTGGCTCCCACGACATTTTGACAGCATTTATTTGCCATCTAACACTCCTATCCACAAAACACAACTCAGCCCTTCCAGATTTTCAACTGAATTAACTGAAAAGCTCGGAAAACCTGTGTGTACCAGTAAATTTTGTCTCATCCCAAGCTGGCTATGTCAGGATAATTGTGGTTGGTTGCTATCTCACGCCACGGGCTTTCTGTGAGACACTGCTCTGTCTGACAGATTGGAAAGAGTTTTTCTAGATCTGGGGATTAATTTCCAAAATCACCCAGTCTTGGAGCCCTACTGCTCACCCCACACCCACACCTCTGCCCAAAACCCACTGCAGGTGTCTTAATCCAAACCCTCCCTATTTATCAGCTCCAACAAACCCATCCCAGTCTCCACATTAGATCAAGGCAACTGCTGGATTTCATCCATCACAGGGAGGATTTCCATGTCAGAACAAGAGAACAGCTTTAAGAGAAACATGTAAGTAAAAGGGATTAGATATTTTACAGCAGAGAGAACAGCAAGCTCTGATACCAAACTCCATGTACGGGCAAAGTTTACAAGTTTCAATCAAATCCAGGTTAAGCACAAAAAATGGAGGAGTTGGTCACGTCAGGGGAACCATGGAAAAAATGCTGAATGCAACAGTGTTTTTGCACATTGGCTTCAGTGGAGTCATTTTTTCCTGCTAACTCTCAGCCCAAACAAATTAGCAATTCTTACTACAGATGTCAGAAGTTATAAAGGAAATTAATGCAACAGTCAAACTGAAATGAGGCTGAGGAAAATGCTATTATTTTCCCTGTGGACTCATATGTCCACACACCGAGTTCTGCTTTGTGAAGATAATATCCAGAAAGTGCCCAGCAAAGCTTAAAAAATAAATATCTAAAACAACCCTGCTTTTTTCTTCTTTTTTTTTCAGAGATGCATGTGAGTGCTGAGTTGAGGTTTCAGGGTTCTTTTAAAGATCTAATATTGAAGGATTTAGTCTAAGTTTGTTATTGGCAATACTCCAGTTTTCTCCTAAAGGGTTTTATTCCATGACTTTTTTCTAAGACAAACAATAAGTTTGAAATCCTGACTAACAATGAAACAAACTCTTCTAAGTTAGAAGTCCATCAGCTGGTGCATTGATACGACAAGGGGGAATGGCTTTAAGCTGAAGGAAGGTAGATTTATACTGGATATTGGGAATAAATCCTTTCCTGTGAGGGTAGGGAGGCCCTGGCACAGGTTGCCCAGAGAAGCTGTGGCTGCCCCTGGATCCCTGGAAGTGTCCAAGGCTGGGTTGGACAGGGCTTGGAGCAACCTGGGCTAGTGGAAGGTGTCCCTGCCCATGGTAGGGGGTGGGACTGGATGGTCTTTAAGGTTCTTTCCAACCCAAATCACTCCATGATTCTGTGAAATACAAAGCCCAGCACAGGATGGAATCCAGTGTGCAATCTGCATATTTATACAAACCAGTCAACAGTTTTAGTCTATATTCAAACTGCCCATTAGCAGCTCCGATGTCAGAAGTTAAACCACACTTTATGTGCTGGATGAATAAATCTCTGAAGTCACCATAAATTTTTCACTATTTCCTCATAAATTCCTCATTTCTCCTTGTCAGTTTTCTTGGCAGAATCTAAAATATAGGAAGCTGTAAAAACATCAGGATGTTTTAACTAAGCCAAATGCCTGCTCTGAGTGGTATTTGACAAGCACTGGGTGATGCCATAGATCACCCACAACACACATCAAAGGGTGCAATGGCCCTTCAGAAATACAGAGAATTTAAAAAACCTGCATCGCCCTTTACTGGTTGGTGACCATTCACAAGTCCCTTGGCTTTTACATTTAATACTTGTTTGTGATTCATGTTCATTATAAACTGTGTTTTCAGCACCAAATGAGAGATTTTTACCTTCTGCAATCAAGAGACAAGAGTTTACCAGAGTGGTGGATTTTTTTCCGTTTGGAAAACATTAGACTAGACCAGAAAATAGTAAATTAAAAGAGGAGAAATGAAGAAATGGATTCCCATCTGGACTACTGAGTACAGGTCTGGTGTTCCCAACGTAAGAAGGACATGGAACTGTTGGAGCAAGTCCAGAGGAGGCCATGAAGTTAATAAGGGGACTGGGAAACAGGCTGGGAAAGTTGGGGCTGTTACAGCCTGGACAACAGAAGGTTGTGCGGAGACCTCAGAGCACCTTCCAGTGTCTGAAGGGGCCTACAGGGAAGATGAAGATGGACTGTTCATCAGAAAGTGAAGTGACAGGACAAGGAGTAATGGGTACAAACTGAAGAAGAGCAGATTTAGTTTGAATATTAGGAAGAAATTGTTCCCTGGGAGGATGGTGAAGCCCTAGAATGGATTTCCCAGAGAAGCTGTGGCTGCCCCATCCCTGGAAGTGTCCAAGGCCAGGTTGGACTGGGCTTGGAGCAACCTGGGCTAGTGGAAGGTGTCCCTGCCCGTGCAGGGGGTGGGACTGGACAGGGTTGAGGGTCCCTTCCAACCCAAACCATTCCAGGATTCTATAACTCCCTGCAGAATGAGAGTCCTCAGACATCAAGAGAAATTACAGAAAGGTTGAGAACGTGTTCTTCAATGAGAACCAAACTCCCTTCCTTAGAGATCTGCTGTGCTTTTGCCAACAAAGGTTGGACCAGAAGATCCTTGAGGCCCCCTTACAACCTGGGATTGTATGATTTCATGACATGATTCCAGATCATAAAGCTGAGAACACGTTCTTCAAGGAGCATCAAGCCCCCCACCCCCTCCCTCAGCAGCATTAGAACATGGTGAGGGTGAAAAATGAGCTTTGGAGGTTTGGCTGCACACACAGAAGTGTCATTCGAAGGAAAGCCAAACTCAGCACACATTTGTATCATTTCCTTGCTACACCAAGGTACTCCAGCAATGAATTTGGCAAGGAATGACAATGCAATGATCCCTCTCTACACCCCTCCATCAGTATTCACCTGGAAAAGCACGCCTGCTTCTTGGCATTGCTGCCATAAAAACACTTCGACAAATGGGAAACGATGAAGAATAATTCTTTAAAAAACCCAATAAAACCTTTAGATGCTGTCAAAACCACTGAAAACTACAGGTTTATGTAGATCAGGAAAAACTCTGGCTAAGAAGTAGCATTTTTTAGGATACAAAACAGTGGCAAGTGCTCAATGCATAACTGTAAGCCTAAAAAGTGCTTGGGGCTGTATCAAAAGAAGAAAGTAAATCTCTATATGACACCAAATATCAGGTAATAACTATGATTCATATCTCAAATATGGAAATATTTTTCCTTAAGAAAACTTTTCCTTGAGAAACACGACTGAAGTGGTTGTGGAAGAAGGATGTTGTCAAAAATAGTTTGACAAACAAAAAGTTATTCCGTGTTCGAGAAGAACTTAACAAAAAACATGTTTGACTTTGACAGCGGGTAATTATACTCTGATTTTTAAAAATGAAACCTGGTTTCTGGCTGGCAAAACAGTCCAGCAGGAAGAACATGAGACAACAATGTGGGAGGGAGAGTGGATCCTCACAAATACATGGGAGTTTCACACCTCCTTTAAAAACTCACTGACGGGAACACGCAGCTGAAATTCATCCCAGAAATGTTTCTGCTTGGATATCTTTATCGGTGAAGTGACAGAAAATCATCAATTATCTTCTCCTACATCCTTTTTTTGAGTACTCCTGTTACACCTTGCATACCTCAGGCATGACTGGGCCAGCTACAGGCAAACAAACTAAATCCATCTCATCAAACACAGAGAGGAACAAACCCAGGGATCACTGAACACCTGAGCTCTCAGAAGGAAAATCCCAGCATTAAGAAATGTCAAAAGGTGATTCCTTAAGTTTTCTGTTAATGTAGAACCCAAACCCCTGCCATGGGCAGGGACACCTTCCACAGTCCAGGTTGCTCAAGGCCTTATCCAACCTGATTTCAACACCACCAGGGCTGGGCCATCCACAGCCTCCCTGGGCAACCAGTCCCAAGGTCTCACCACGCTCACAGTGAAAAATCTCTTTGTAATACCTGACCTAAATCTCCCCTCTTCCAACGTGTGCCCATTACTCCTTGGCCTATCAACTCCAGTTCCTGATGAAGGGTCCCTCTCCCCTCGGTCTGGATCTGGAGCGATCCCCACGCCAGGAATTGGCTGTGGCACAGGAGACACAGCCCCTGCACCAGGCAGGGCTTTAGTGCTGGCTCTGTACCAGCTGCAGACAGACAGGTGACACCTGAGCCAGCACAAAGGCTGCCAAAGGCAATTAAACTGTCAGAAAATGAACAAATGGGATCAGGGGACGCTGCTGCACCAGAGGAGCTCTGTGTGTCACAGGGAGGTGTGTCTGTCACCTGGGAGCTCTGAACTCAACTGCAGCAGTTGTCCCAGCACAGACAGAGATGGGATCAGGGAGCAGATGCTCCATTTCAGCTCTCTCTGTAGCCACTTGCAGAGAGAGAGACTTTTCATAATCACGTTGACCTGAAAAATGACAGTTTTCCCACCTTCTGGAGCAGCCATATATTTATTTAATTTTTTTGTATTTTACTGAAGTCTCTGGCAAGCAGCAAACAACTCCCACAAAGGCCAGGCTGATGCTCTCCCAAATCTCAAGGCGAGGGCTTAGGCAAGGCTTAGGAAAGCTAAACAGTCAAGCGGGGGTGGGAAAGGTCAGAGGAGGAACAGCAAAGGCATTTGCAGAGCTCAGTCCTTCCCACAGCAGGAGTGGGCTCTGGATGCAAGGTTGGGAGCACAGAAAAGGTTTGAAGGGAGACTGGTGCTGGTTTTAACAGAAAAAGGGGAAGCCTTTCCCATACAGGCAGGACAAACATCCGGAAAAGCTGGGAGAGCAAAGCTCCTGCCCCTGGCAGAGCAAATACAAACACATCCCTGAATACACTGTCAGTAAAAATAAAAACCCTTCCCAGCTCAACAGGCATTTGCTGAATGTTTATATACAAGGAATTTAAAGAAGGAAAACATTTGCTTTTCATATCTTTCATATTATTGTTTTGAAGATCCCAAATGAAAAACACCTTGGAAGTTTAAACATCAGCCACTCAGAGCAGGATTTGCACAGCAGGTGCCCCAGGATGGATATTTTCTACCACCAATGATTATATGTATCCATTACCTGTATATTAAGGGTGCTCCCACTTTGGTTAATGCTCAAAAATAATGAATTTAACTTCTCACTTCAATCTGTTCATCCCAAGATCTACCAATATATCTGTTTTACTGCCTGCTCAGCTGGAATACTAATCCGTAGGATGGAAAAGGAGAAACATCCATCAGGAATGGCTTAGCTCAACCTCTGCCTGCAATGCCATTGAGGGAGAGAGAAGGTGATTTTCAGACCTCATAGTCAGTGATATAAACCCTCATACTGGTGATGGCCAATGATCTGGCACCTCTTTTCTCTCTAAATATACTTTAAACTCTTCCTGTCCTATAATCAAAGTGCACAATTTGTTACATCAGAGCATGAATAATTTCTTTCCTTTTTTAAAAAAAAACTCCACTTTTTACTATACTGGCTGTGCTTTCTCATACTTCAACTGTAAAAGCTTGTTTTCTAGAATCTGTTCATGAAATATTTCTGATCCTAAAACTTAATAACCCCAGAAAAGGCCTCACTGGCTTTTCATGCATCGAGCCTACTGCTCTCGAAAGCCAAAGTGCTGCATAATTGTCAGTCATTGAAAAGGATGGAAACCCAGAAAAGGGATGTGCTGGCAAGATAAAAACGAACAGGGCTTTAGGTGTATTTTATCAAAATTGTAGTAAATTCATAACTGTGCTGGTCACTATACTTGTGATTTATTAAAAATCAGTATATTAAAAATAAAGTACTATTTTCTAATAGGTACAAAATCTCTGTTTAGTGAAGCTGCTCCTCCTGCCATGTTCACTGGAAATCATGGAATCACAGAATGATTAAGGATGGAAAAGCCCTCTAAGACCACCCTCTAAGACCACCAAGTCCAACCATTCCTCCAGCACTGCCAAGGCCATCACTAACCCACGTCCCCAAGTGCCACATCCACATGGCTTTTAAATCCCTCCAGGGATGGGGACTCCACCTCTGCCCTGGGCAGCTGTGCCAGGGCTGGACAGCCCTTTCCGTGAAAAAATTGTTCCTTATTTCCAATTTAAACATCACTGGCTCAGCTTGAGGCTGTTTCCCCTCATCCTGTCCCTTGTTCCCTGGGAGCAGAGCCTGACTTTCCCCTCCCCTCTGGGTCCCTCCTTCTGTCAGGGAGCTGCAGAGAGGGAGAAGGTCCCCCCTGAGGTGACAAAAGACTTTCTCAGCACACAGCAACCCAGCATCACAGCTCCACCCTTCCCTGTCCTTGGGCTTGTCCAGGCCAAAGGAAAGTGGCTCAAAATATCACTCCTTCCACTTTGAGGGAAGCTTGCTCACCTCACCACACTTAAATGGGAACTGGTGTTCCCAAAATAAAAACCAGCTCAGCCCAGAAGGCTCTGGGAAGTTTCTTTAGGTGTTACCCAGTTGTCATTTTTCACCAAATGCTGGCAAAATAAAGCAGACGAGATTTTTGAAAGGGCAGAGAGTAAAAGGACAGAGTTCTGTATACACTTATCAGTCCTAAAAGCATCTCCCAGGCAAAAAAAAAAAGAGGAAAAAACCATGAACAACCTTTAATAATTCTTAAGTCTGATAACCTGATGTGTTCTTTACATCTAGAGCTACCCAGCCACCTTCACTGCTTCAGCATGTGAAGGTTAAACTTCTCCAGGAGCCTGATAAATTTTTCTGTCCCTCATCCCTCAGGTTTAAAGCCTCCTGAGTTCTCATACCCGCAATGATAAAAGTCCTTCTTCCATTTCTTCCCTGATGGCTCTTGAGATTGGTACAGCACAAGGGACAATATTGGAGCTTTTATTATTTCCCAATATTTTTTTACTCCTGTATCAAAAGGTGATTGATGAAAGGCAGTCAGAAGGAATAACCTGGGAATGTTACAGACACTGATCTGACCAGGGAAAGTAAATCAAGAGGAATCAACACACTTCAGTATTTCCTGCACTGTTTGCTGATACACAAGGAGAGGAGCATGGATTCAACTCTATTTTCCTTTGCAGTGTTACAGCCTTCTCCAAGAATAATCCTAGAATGGTTTGGGTTGGAAGGGACATTAAAGCTCATCTCATTCCACTAGCCCAGGTTGCTCCAAGCCTCATCCAACCTGGCCTTGGACACTTCCAGGGATGGGGCAGCCACAGCTTCTCTGGGCAGCCTGTGCCAGGGCCTCACCACCCTCACAGCCAACAATTCCTTCCCAATATCCCATCTAACTCTGCCCTCTGGCAGTGGGAAGCCATTCCCCCTTGTCCTGTCCCTCCATCCCTTCTCCAAAGTCCCTCTCCAGCTCTCCTGGAGTCTCTTTATGCACTGGAAGGGCTCTGAGGTCTCCCTGGAGCCTTTTCTTCTCCAGGTGAACCCCCTCAGCTCTCCCAGCCTGGCTCCAGAGCAGAGGGCTTGGATTCTCCCTTGTTTCTTTGGAAGAAGAAAAGAGGCATGAATTTCTGTTGTTCTAATACTTATTTAAAGAAAACAGAAGAATTACAGTGCAGAGCAAACTATTTTACTGGAAAAATAAATAAAATTCTTTTAAAAATATGACTGATCAGCCAAAGGGCCATTTTCTCTCCTACCTCTGAGTGCTGAAAATAATGAAGTCACTAATTGATGATCAGAACCATAAAATTTACAGTCCAAAGGTAACTACAGAAATCTGCATTACAGAGGAACAGCCAAGAAAAGCACTTAAGCCTGAAATTCCATTTATAATATCCAAACAACCATTTTTTGTTCCTTCTAAAGACTGAAATATTGAGGGGCTTTTTACAATACTGGAGGAGGAAAAGATTAATAAAACTCAAGTGTGAAAAAGCAGCACATATTTCACTCACCAGGTATTTTTAAACGTGCAATAGCATTAACTTAACTGAGACTGACGTGGAAAAATAACGATTTTAAGTGAAAATTGCTACACCTTCCCTGGTAAAAACAGACATTAAAAATAGACATCACATGACTTTAACTTTTACTGTTGGTAAAAATGGAGTCCTGCTCACATGCTTTGGGATTTAACACCTTCAGCTTGATTTAATTACCTACTTCATGCCGTTGCTTTTATAAGAAATGGGGATTCACACATTTGTGTTCTCGACACACATTCTGTGCTAAAAAGGAGCAGCAGTTTCATATTTGGAAGTGTGACGTGGACATCCCTCATGGGGGTGTTTAAATGAGCAGAGTGGATGGGGCACAGGCTGTCAGGGCACCAGAATTCCCAGTAATACTGGAAGAGCACATCCAGGTGGGTTTAGGTGCCAACGTTGTTCTTCCCCACAGCCACAGAATCATGGAATTGTTTAGGTTGGAAAACCCCTCTAAGGCCAAGGCCAACTGTTAACCCAGCACTAAACCATGTCCCCAAGTGCCACCAGGATGTTCTTTGGATTCTCACCATCATCATTTTCTCAGTCTTGTTTATTTGTCACATTTACAACTGATAATTTTTCCCTGTGGGTTCCTAGAGAGCAAATCCAGGTGGTCCCAAGAAATGTGGTGCTGCAGGGAGAGAGTGATCTGGCACCAAAACTTAATGAAAAGAGCCAGGCAAAGCAGAATAAAGCTGGAAGGAATGTGGTCCCAAAGGCTCCAGGAAATGAGAAAGCAAATACTCAGATGCAGCTTCATCCCAAACACCCACACTGGGACAATAATGGGAATTCAAACATTCAGGATCTCATCTTACAGAGAGTTAAACTTGGAGTATGCACACACCAGGAAACTCTGAGTATCTACATACCAGGGTCTTTGGGGTGGCTTCAGACAGCAATAGCAAAAAAAAATATTAGAATTATAAAATCAAATTTAAAATTTAAAATTATGGTTCTTTCAGCTGTAATCACAAAATTTTAAGAAAATTTTAAATTATAGGAACTCTTATGCTAAAGAATTTATCTGAGGAAATGTAATCTGCCAAGGGTTTCTGCTACTCCTGAAATAATTAGAGCACAAACCAGACAAACAAAAATATGTAACGACATCTTATTATCCATCATTTAGTGCAGAATATACTGAATTCTTCTTGAACTGCATCATTTGACAACCAAAAAATAGCATAAAACTCGAACTGATAAATATATTAGCTGGTATGATGCTCATGAGTACAGTCATCCCAAAGTACCTTGATGTCAACCCAGGTTTAGATTCCAGAAGGGAAAATAATATCAGAATCATTCTGTTCCATTTGAAATTAATTTGGCAATGCTGCTTCAGCTCTCAATTAGACTCTCAACAGACAATTACCATGACACACAGTCTAATAACCTCTTACAGCTTTCTTTCCAAACAATGTATTAAACCCAGGAGCTCTTAACGCTCAACATATACAAGTTGGGAAAAAATAGGGCAAGGATCCAAAATAATGAGTTGGCTTTGTAAGTGTATTGTTAAAAACAAAAGAAACCAGACATTCACAGCATCCTGTGGAAGATGGTTCCAGAAACAGAAGAAGAAAAAGCCATTTTCAATATTATCTTATTGTACCAGTTGATCCAAGCTGCCTCTTTCACTCTGTGCAGCTCCTGTGCCCTATTTTTCTCTAAAATTATCCCATTTCTGAGCCACTTTGGGAAATGACAGACCTCTCAACTGCTCATTAAATGTTTGCAACAGATATTTAAGAGCTGGTGAAATACACCAAGGAAGACCAGCAGGACAAACTGGAGTTTGGTAGGAGGAGTCACTGGTAGCAGTGACTAATCCTGTATGGAAAACCTGCAGCAGTAACATGGGATGTCCCCTGGACCCAGTATCCTAAATGACAGTGACAGGATGACAGGGAACAAGTTGTGCCAGGGGACTGAATATTAGGAAAAATTTCTTCATGGGAAGGGTTGTCAATCCCTGGCACAGCTGCCCAGGGCAGTGGTGGAGTCACCATCCCTGGAAGTGTTCAAAAACCACATGGATGTGGCACTTGAGGACATGGTTTCGTGGTGAACATGGTGGTGGTGCTGGGTTGATGTTGGACTCAGTGATCTTAGAGGTCTTTTTCAACCTTAACAATTCCATGGTTCTGTGATAAATCCATATATTTCTCTAAGCTCTCAAGGTTTCTAAGGCACATGTAGCATTCAAAAGGTCTTGAAGGGATAAATTTACCACCACTGCAAGGAGGACAACCATGACCAGGAATATTACCATGCCTAACCCGTAGGACTGCCTTGCTACTTAAAACTTGGCAAGGTGCCAAAATAAAAGAAAAAAAATCTCAAAAAACCTCCAAGTTCACTTTTTTCCCCCTTGAACTCAAGAACAGCAGCACCTGGGCTTGTTTTATTTATCCCTTTGTGTTTCTTTCTGGTGCAGGAAGAGGTGTTCCCTAACACACAATCCCTTTCAAGTCACTGTAATTTTCTTGTGGCAAATCAAAGGCTGAGGTGTTAGGGAGTATATCAGGAATATTCTGAGAAGATGTTAACTGGTCCTGACCAATGAAGGTGGTATTTTTGAAGCAAGACTAAATGCACCTTCTCCCTTTGTGCTTAGGATGAAATACACCTGCAACAGCCTTCACCTGGTTTCATGGAGCTGCCCTGGCACCAAGATCTACATCCTCAGGAGGACAGCAAAGCCCATCCCTGCTTTAGGGACAGAAAAATAGGTTTGGCAAGGGAAGCAGGACAATAAAATCCAGAACAAGCAGTGTCACAGAGGGTGTTTGATACAGTCACCAGCCCAAGCCCACCCTGCTGCAGGACATCTGCCCAAAACCCAGCATGTCTGCAAACCCATGAAACCCCTAATGAAGGTGATATAATTACCATCAACATGGCAACTATTTTAGCACTGGAAATGGTTATTTCAATTCTAGACCCCAGAAGGGATTAACCATGACACAGAAGATGAGAGGAGTGCTCAGAGAAGCAGCAGATGTTTTGGGGGGGCTGGGAGGGACTGTGACATCTCACAGGCACATCCCCAGTGTGGGCAGCTTCACTGGCTGCTACTCAGCTTAGAACTCTAAAATGGTTTGGGTTGGAAAAGATCTTAAAAATCATCTCATCCCACTCCCCTGCCATGGGCAGGGACAACTTCCACTAGCCCAGGTTGCTCCAAGCCCTGTCCAACCTGGCCTTGGACACTTCCAGGGATCCAGGGGTAGCCACAGCTTCTCTGGGCAACCTGTGCCAGGGCCTCACCAC
The DNA here is from genome assembly GCF_025592945.1 of Manacus candei. Classification (NCBI taxonomy): domain Eukaryota; kingdom Metazoa; phylum Chordata; class Aves; order Passeriformes; family Pipridae; genus Manacus; species Manacus candei. The sequence continues at coordinate 5,008,799 of NW_026138098.1, read as the reverse complement.
CCTCACAGGGAAGAATTCCTTCCCAATATCCCATCTAACCCTGTCCTCCTTCAGCTTAAGGCCATGACTTCTCCAGCAAAAGTTATCACAGATTACAGAAATAAAGGAGAAAACCAGATCATTAAATCCAATGAGCTGCCAACCCCCCAGATGTTCATCAATTCTCACAACCACAACACTGATGTATGTTATCAATATATAGTAACAACCACACCTATGCCAGGCAAAACATTTCTAATTCTCTGGGATGGGATAAATCAATCTGCTGCAGAGGATGCTTCCCTTCCTCCTGCTATGGAAACCATCAAGGGGAAAGAAGAATATTCCTTCAAGGAATCGAGGCCTTTTGAGTAAGAAAAATCCCCCTGTTATTTTAAACACAGTCAAGTACATTCATTTTACTCCCAGGTCCAGTTAATTTGACAGGTACAATGCTAAAGCAAAAATCCTGCAAGGTCTGTCTTGAAAAGGTCAGTACATTATGCAACCAGGTTTTATGGACAGCAAAAAAAAACAACCCTCCACATACAGAAATTTTATATGGTTTTATCAATGTGCATTTGTGTCTTTTATTTACAGGTGAAAAGCAAACTTTGAGAAACAGGAGTTAATTCTAAAAGCTGGTTCCTAAGGAAGTTCCATGCTTTGAAAATTGTTATCCTCAATCTATACATGGTAAATAGGGGGAGTTTTTTCTATACAGAGAAATATTCAGCACTAAGGGAAAAGAAAATTGCTCCCATTCAAAGTCTTGTTGCATTCCAGCCTGGACTAAAATTATTTTGCTGTTCAAGCTGCATGTCTGGACTCTTAAACTTTCTAAGCACAGTCCTGTAGGAAATGCATTAATAGTCAGGAAAAGTAATACCAATTCCTTCTACTCCTTCTACTTTTCATACTGTTCAGACTCTTCTTGAAACAATAATTCCTTTGTCCTCCTAAACTATAACTGCATTTCAAACACTTTCTTTGTTCCTATTTCAATTTAGAAATGTAAAGCAGTGACCACATTCCATAAAAAACATAAATTGAGGAAATATTTTAAAGATCAGTGCCCCAGATATAAGTTCAGACTTTCAAGTCATATCTACTAATCATGGAATAGAGTTGTTAAAGTTGGAAAAGATCTCCAAGATCATCAAGTCCAACCATCAACCCACTGTGTTCATCATTAAACCATGTCCTCAAGTGCCACATCCACATGTTTTTGGAGCACTTCCAGGAATGGTGACTCCACCACTGCCCTGGACAGCCTGTTCCACCCTTTCCATGAAGAAATATTCCCTAATATCCAACCTAGACCTCTCCTGGAGCAAATTGAAGCCATTAATAATATCTTTGAACATGGAATTAACACAGGCTTGAACCCATGCAGTGGTTTGGAAAACAAAACAATTATTTAAAAGATTTTTTTCTGCTTCTTCCACCCCATCCCCACACATTTAACATTACTCAATAAACCGTGGCACTCTGTGTGTCCCTGCTTTCCCTGCAGTTTTCAATCCAGAATCTTTATCATCTTCCTGGTCTCTTTTTCCCTGTTATGAAAACTACACCTCATCCATCAGGAGCTTGGGATGGATTTTTAAACAAGGACTTCTGCACTTGCACTTATTTGATGAATGCAACTTGACTGGTCAATTATGTAAGTGCAAAGAGCCCATTTTCATACATTTATTAAAACCATCAGTGGGTTTGGTTTTGTTTCTTTTTCAATAAGCCTGTATAAAACCCAGCAGAATATTGCAATTAAACCAAATTTCCATAATCTAAACCCCAATTTTATTTTGGCTTTGGGTTACTTGTCAGCAAGAATAACTCCCAGGCTGCTGAAGCCTGGACTAGATTTTAAGGCTCCGAGTTACGCAAAACTTGCCCCAGTTGCTGCAGCACGTCAGTGTTTGCCCACTATTGATGGATGGTCACAGCCATCACTGGAGTTAATTCTGAGAGCACAGGATAGATCTGACAGGTACTGCTATGACAACCAGGGAGCAGAACAGCCCACATTTCCCTGGAAGCTCCAAAAATAAACACTCCGGAACAGTAAAAAGGTACATGTTTATCCGGCGTTCTCTCCCTCATCCTGCATCCTCCTCTTTGCAAGATGTTTTTTGGTTTTCACACAGAAAATTCATGAAGTTTCTGGCTGGGGTAGAGTTAATTGTCTTCCCAGTAGGTGGTGTGGAGCTGTGGTTTGGATTTGTGCAGGGAACAGGGTGGACAACACAGGGATGTTTCTGTTATGGCTGAGCAGGGCTTGCACAGAGACAAGGCCTTTTCTTCTCCTCAGTCCACCAGGGAGAGGCTGGGGGTGCACAAGGGGTTGGGAAGGGACACAGCCAGGACAGCTGATCCCAACTGATCATGTGGAATCATACTCAGTACATGGAATTGGGTGGGACGTTGGAGGGGGTGGCTGCTCAAGGCCTGGCTGGGAATCAGTCAGTTGGTGATGAGCAACTGTTTTCATTTGCTTTTCTCTTTGCTGTTTTCATTTAAATTACATTCGTTGTTACTGTGATTACTATTATACATTATGGCATTTTATTTCAACTAATAAATGGAGGGAGGAGAGTGAATGGCTTCCCACTGCCAGAGGGCAGGGTTAGATGGGATATTGGGTAAGAATTGTTGGCTGTGAGGGTGGTGAGGCCCTGGTACAGGTTGCCCAGAGAAGCTGTGGCTGCCCCTGGATCCCTGGAAGTGTCCAAGGCCAGGTTGGATGGAGCTTGAAGCAACCTGGGCTAGTGGGAGGTGCCCCTGCTCATGGCACGGGGTGGAACTGGATGAGCTTTAAGGTCCCTTCCAACCCAAACCACTTTAGGGTTCTGTGCTCTTATCTCAAACCTTCTCACTTTTAACCTTTCAATTCTCTTCCCCTTCTCCTGCTGGGGGTAAGGAGTGACTGGTTATTGGTATTTTAGTTGCCATCTGGGACTAAAACACAACAACCAAGTTTCCAGGAGGAAACAAACCTCCAGCCCCCTGCAAAGCCAAAATTGCACTGGTGGGAAGCAGGGAACACCCACTACATTCCCTCCCCAGGGCCAGATATATTTCCTCTGGAAGAAAAATTAGTAGGCACAAGAAACCTCATTTTCACTGAGAAGTATCTCATCCCTTTTTCTCCGACTTCAAAAGGCAAAACAAACAGGTATTTTATGTAAATGTGGACATTAGAAACAAAAAATAGAACAGAAAACATCAAATTCCTTTTTCATAGGCAACTCAGCTTCCAGTGGAACAGCTGCAGATGAAAGTGGTAGCTACAAATTAATATATCATAAGGTCTACCAAAGGAACTGATTGTCTCAAATGCCAAAAGTAAGACCAAAGACTAAATTATTTTCATTTACGAAAGCGTAGAGAGGAATTGCTTTCATGTTGTGAGTTATGTGTTTAGGAGGAACCTAAGTTGGGCTTGTCAGCTTCTGACAAAAGTTAAAAACAATTCCTAAAACATTTCAGAAACATGATTTAGAAGGGGGAAAGGTAAACAATACAAAGTCTCTGCCTTTTGCCTTAACTCCTTTTACATTTAAAACTCCTCGGGTGTGTTCTCCTGCAGGAAAAGCCTGGAATGAAGAATCTGCCTCCAGATTGGTGACACCAAAACCTTGGACTCTTAATCAATGAATTGCTTTGCTAAAGTGATAAACGTTGGTTAAATTAAATTAGAGAATAATCAGTAAATATTTTACCAAAAAAGGAACAATTACTTCACTGGATATGAGAATTTTTTGTGTCCATTCCAGGATGAAATATATAATATACGTATTTATATATATGTTTATCCCACTAGTGAAGTTCAAAAAATTGTAATACTAAATTTTCAACTAAACCTATATTTGCAAATATTCCCTGTATTCCAGTTGTTCTCACACATTTCTCCATTTCCCCTCTTCCCCATAGCTACAACTTCATCTCAGCCAGAATATTTGAATCCACTGCTTAATCCACTGTATTTTAATCTGGAAGGAAACCACTGCATGGAGAGGAGCTGCCTGAGCTCTCTCTGCCACGAAGGTGAGGAGATACCTCCCAAGAGCCTGATCTCTCTAAGAGGGGGCTCTCTTCCAGCTATTTTTATTTTTTTCCTGTGGTTTCACACTAATAGATAAATTCCATGCAGTGACATCAATGAAATTGTGGATATAGTTAAAATTTAGCTCACTTTCTTTGGCTCATGGCACAGAAATAGTCGACCTGCAGGACATAATTCCAAGAACGACCCAAAACTGCACATTCCAAGTTATTTCTATTGGGAAGATGTTGCGGCTTTAAAAGGCAGAATTTGTTCTTAAATTTTGTCTCCTTTTCTTCAATAAAAGTTTATAGGGGTGAAAAGAAACAGAGCAGATGGACAAAGAGAGGTATTTTACAGAGCAGCTTTCTGGTTTTGGAAACCACATTAACTTCAACAGGAAAAATGAAAAGCACGGAAATCAATTCAGGAGCATTTCCAACCGAGCTGGTGCAATGAAAATGAACGAGGGAATTAGGGATGAACAACTCCCTTCAGCACTTCTGCAGATATTCATCAGCAACACAGAGACTTGAGAAAGTTTTTAACTTTAAATACTACTTAGATATTCTACGGGCACTGAGGTTAGTCAGGAAGAATCTAAGATCTTAACAACACATCCCATCTCTGCTTCTTCAGGACTTGATGTTCAGTGTGGGAAAAAGAGAAGCCTATTTTTAAGGATCAAAAGTCCAAGCCCCAGCCCTGACTGTGGATCTCTGCACCACACTTTGTACTGCTCCAAATTTTCAGAGCGAGGAACTGCCTGGGGAAAGGTGCCCTTTGTGCTTCAAGGAAAAACCGACGGTGAGGGAGAGGCTCTTTTTGCCCCTTTGCTCTTTCATTTGTATGACTGTAATTTTACAGTTTAAAATAAAAATCAATGTCAAATCCCCACCCAAAGGAACACTGGGAGGTCATCTGGCAATAGTGTGAAGATAATGCAATCACAGAGTGGTTTGGGCTGGAAGAGACCTTAAAGCTCAACCAGTCCCACCCCCTGCCATGGGCAGGGACACCTTCCACTAGCCCAGGTTGCTCCAAGCCCCGTCCAACCTGGCCTTGGACACTTCCAGGGATCCAGGGGCAGCCACAGCTTCTCTGGGCAACCTGTGCCAGGGCCTCCCCACCCTCACACTCAACAATTCCTTCCCAATATCCCATCTCCCCCTGCCCTCTGGCAGTGGGAAGCCATTCCCTCTCGTCCTGTCATTCCAGGCCCTTTTCCCAAGTCCCTCTCCAATCTCTTGGAGCCCCTTTAGGCACTGGAAGGGGCTCTCAGGTCTCCCTGGGGCTTTCTCTGCCCTCCAGGTGAACCCCCCCAGCCTGGCTTGAGAGCAGAGGGACTCCAGCCCTTGGAGCATCTCCGTGGCCTCCTCTGGACTCTCTCCAGCAGCTCCACATCTTTCCTGTACTAGGGACCCCAGAGCTGGCTAATTTAAGGAATCCTCTATGCAATATTGTTCATACCGCTATAATTGCCACATGTCTGCTTATTTATGCCAGTCAAGGTATTAAGAGAGTCAAAACACAGATCTTCCCAACCCTATTTCAATCTCCTACAGAATCCCCCCGAGCCCAGAGGAGTTCTCCTGTTCCAAAGGACACAGGTAACACACACTGTGAGGGTTTCCCAAGCACCTGCAACAAGGCTCCTGAGACAGCTGGAGAAGCAAAATCACTTTGGAAATTACTAAAAAACAAAGAAACCCAAGGGGCTTTAGATGTTCCTCATGAGCTGCTCTCCAAGGGCTCCCGACTTCAAACACCAGGCGCTTCCCAAGCTGTGGCCACACACGAGGGAGAATCCCAAACCAGCGAGACGACCCCAAAATATGGCTCAATCTCCTGCCTCGTATTTATTCAGAATGAATTTTAGGAGGCGGTTAAGGAGACCTCAGAAACCAAGATTAAAGTTATGGCGCATTTTTACAACTGTGGTTCAGGATTTTATAGAAGTAAACGCTGACAACTTTATAGCTGTGGTCGCTACCAGTGAACGCAGCCGAGATTTCTCCAGGCAACTAGTAAATATAATGTTTTTGCCTTATACTTTCATCTCAGTACACATAAAAGCATTTGACACACTTAATAAAACGTCACCAGCATAAAACACTGCACAAAGGCATGCTAAATAATGACACAGCTGCAATTATTGAGGAAAAAAACCAAGCATTAGAAACATTTGTAGCCTTTCTCTGCACTACTGTGATGGTGGAATCTGGGTTTAAAATGCCTTTTTTTGTTAAAACCACTGAAAATATTCCTGAGCATACAACTCCATACAGTAACTAGTTTTGAGGTCACGTAGAAAACATATCATTTATCCTGAGAAGACTAAATTTAATTGTTATAAGGTATGTATAGAACCTTACTGCACCTGCTGTTGGCTCCAAAATCTGGGATCTCAGGCTGATGCCACCCTTAATTTGGGGACCCCTAAACCAGGTCACTAAAACACTGTTCAGCCACCTCCAAAGCCAGTTCTTAAATAATTCTTTGCATCAGAGAAGGAGAAAAGCCCAGCCCAGGCTGGCTGCAGCTTTGTGTTTTACTGTTTCCAAGCAACCCTGTGGTTTCGGCTCCAACACAAACCCAACCAGCCCAGAAATCCAGGGAGCCTTTCCCTCCGTACTCACTTATTCTGCATCATGTTCATTATCACCCAGTCGAAGGGATAGACATTCTTCCCGATGAGATTCTTGAACATGATGAATGTTTCCATCAGAAAATCCTAAAAGGAGAGAAAATATTTGGAGAAGGCTGTTCTGCTGGATCACAGAAATCCACGGGATGGTGGCAGTTATTAATGACCACACTCCAAAGGTGTCCTCAGGTTCTGCTCCATAAAAAAGCCATTATTCATATAAAACACACCTAAATCCTACTAAAGTATATTTATACATCATGTCCATAAATCCTACAATAATTCCAGTTAAACTTGTCAGAAGTTATAACAACTTTAATCCCACATTGTAACAGCCCATGAGATGATTCAGGACCTACCACTGTTTCACCAGTTATCCCAAAGGGAGTAACATCTGGGAAAAAATAATTTTATATAGATCTATATATACATATACACACATTATATTTTTATATTTTTGATATAGAATAATTATTTTCTATACTATGAAGTCTCACAGTCCCTTTGTGGGCAGCCTGTATTGTGACACACATGTTGTGACACATGCCTGGGGTCTCTTAGAAAGCTGTTAAAAGCACACTGGGACATGGAAAGAGAAGGGAAAAAAAAGCTAAATATTCATTAAAATCTTATCATTACGCTGAAAATACTCCCTGGAGTCAGTTGATGACTTTTCCCTCCCTTTATGAATATTGTCCTGAAATCAAGATTATTTATTTATTAAAATAAATACATCTTCTAGCTCAAAATGGGATCCTTAGGTGTGGTGGTGCCCATCACCCTGACATGGGGTAGAGCACAGCAATGGTTTGGTCATCCCAAAACTGGGAGAGACTCTCCCTAAAGGCAGCAACAGTAATTCCTTCTGCAAGTGACAACCTGTCCCAGAACAAAAGTTAATTTAGCAGCATAAAGCAATTTATTCCTACACAGCTATAAACAAACACTTCTTTGGACCAGAAACCTCATGTACTTTACAATGTAAATCATCTCCTACAATTTGGGAATCTGTAATTGCTATCTGACAATTGGAGCAATATCAAATGCTGGGAGAGAGATAAAGGGGAAAAAAGAACTTAATGCAGAAAGTCCTTGATCCACTTCACACAGAGATAAAAATGAACTTTTATTCCAAGGTTAGAATATTTTCCCTTTGATTCAGTTTCTCAGCAATGGTATTTATCTCGTCTATCTTTAAAATGTCAAATGCCTACAAAAAAAACCCCAAAATGTTACATTCACTGGACTTTTAACTAAGACTGCTTTTTCTGTAACCTTTTCAGTGAGAAACAAATCTGAAGTTGCTGCTCTCATCAGTCTTTCTCCATGTGTGAGAGATGGTATCTTCGTCACATTTTATCTCCGGATTCGCTGTTCTCTTAAAATGCCTTTCCTGGCTCAGAGATCCCCAGTCAGAGGGATTCAGGGAGCTGCAGAGATCCTGAGGACACAACACTGGGATCACAAATCACTGAATCATAGAATGGCTGGGTTGGAAGGGACCTTAAAGACCATCTGGTTCCCCCCCCCCGCCATGGGCAGGGACACCTTCCACTAGCCCAGGTTGCTCCAAGCACCTTCCAACCTGGCCTTGGACACTTCCAGGGATGGGGCAGCCACAGCTCCTCTGGGCAACCTGTGCCAGGGCCTCCCCACCCTCACAGGGAGGAATTTCTTCCCAATATCCAAACTAAACCTACTCTATTTCAGTTTAAGGCCATTCCCCTTGTCCTGTCACTCCATTCCTCCCAAACATTCTCTCTCCATCTCTTCTTTCATGAAGCAACACAAACTTTCAGGGTCCTGGGCTCTGCCACATGCACGGTACGAGGGCCGCTTTGGGATGTTCTGCATCCCAGCTCCTGCTACCCAATTAATCATAAAATCAAAGAATCATTAAGCTTGGGAAAGACCCCCAAGATCATCAGGTCCAACCTTTGACCAAACACCAATGTGCCCACTAAGCCACATCATGATGTTTTGGAACTGCTCGTGATCCAAGAGGTGTCACCACTGTATAAAGCCAAACTCAGGCCAGATGCTCTCCAGGAGCTCAGTAAAATCTGCCTTCATGTAAGAGATCCAACTGCAGATTTTACTGCTCACTTTTCATGTACTTTGGTGGAGGAATTACACTGTTGATGATTGGGGCTCGTTCCTGACCCTGGAGGTTCTGCCACGTCTGATCTGACCTAGTTTGCTGATTCAGCTCTACATTTTAATCTACTGATATTTACATTTTAATAACCCCATGTTCACTCAGGTACTTTAAATAATGCTCTCTAACAACTGAGCTAATTATTGATCAAATACAAAGCTCCTCATGCTCACCTGTGGTTTATGTAGAACATTGCTCTCTTTGCCATTTTATCTTTCTTATAGGAAAGCAAATGGCTTGGATGAATTAACCTCATGTTATTAGCAAAACCCAGGGCTTTTCTGGGGGGTGGGAGTGGAGAGGGAAACTCCCAGGGCATGCTGGGTTGCTGTAGAATCTACTTTTTTCAGTATATCTGGAAGCAGAACAAATTCTTCTGAACATAAAAAAATTATAAAAGCCTGTATTAAAGGAGCAAGGGCTGCAACTCCTGGTCTCTCTCCAACTACAAATACAAATCATATTTAATATCCCAAGGAAGCTTAATCCAGAATAGGTAAGAACCCTTCCCAATTCCCATCCACTGAGTAAGCTCAGCCTGAGATATTCCACGTGGCAAAACATCAACATACTTTTTTTGTCAACTAATACCACATATGTCTCAAATAAAAATGATTTTTATCAAGTAAGAAGGGGAGAGAAATCAATTAGTCCCAGAAATAACCTCACTGATCTTGGCTGACGTTTCCTCTCAGGATGACAACAGAATCAGAGGTTTGGATTTCACAGAATCACAGAATTACAGCCCAGTTTGGGTTGGAAGGGACCTTAAAGTTGGAAATTCCTCTTTGAACGGACATATCTTAATAAATCTAAACACTATATTCCGCAGAGGAATAAAAAACTGGTTTTATTGCATTCTGCCTCACACTTTAGAAGGCTCTTGAGGCCAAATATGACCATTATAATAATCTAAACCTGACACCACCATCACACAGCCCATAAAGTTTTCTCCAGCAGTTCCATCTCCTGGTTAAGCAAGAGCACAGAAAGATTTAAGGGTCTCCCATGGCAAAGAAGCAACCACAGTTTCACTTTTCTTGTCATTTTTTTCAAGAAAAACCTATTAATTTCTGTTTGGCTTAATCTAATTTCAGTCCTAAATCACTGCTTTGTGATTCAACTGAATACTCTGGAATAGGAGGTGCAATTATCACCTCCATGTCCAGGGATGCTGGGACTAAATGAAAAGCCTTATGGATTTAAACTCTAATGGGTGAGTCAAATGACAGTAGCTCACAAAAAACTGCTGGATTAAAGAAATGGAAAGCCCAAGAAATGTCAAATGAAGAGGCAGGGAAAGGTGTTTTTCCCATCCAAACCATCCAGTCCAGTTCAGCAACATCCCACCACTGAGGAGAGAAGAAAACAGGAGGTCCAAGAGAGGAACATGGACTGAGAACAGTAAAGGAGGTGACAGAGCTTCAACTCTGATGGGGAAACAGAAACCAGTGACCAAGAGGTGGCTTTCACACTAACAGTGAAATCTCATCTATGAGGAAATACTTCTGAGAACAGAAATTCCTGGGGTTGGCTCTCACTGAAAAGGTTGTGTCAGCTTTTCTCTTCAACACAGAAACTGGGTTGTATCATCTTTTTGCTCTCACTGATGATTCAATCAGTTTTATTTGTGCTTTAAAAAAAGGAAAGAAAATTCAGTTTACTCACTGAAGTTTCCTTTTTTTACAGCATTACCAATGTTCTGCCATTATACCTGCACATCTTCTTTTATTATACTTAAAGCCAGTTTAAGGTAGCATTTTCTACTCTTATCATATTACTCATTTAATATTTTATCAACTTACTACATACTTTAGTTTCCATTAGCACACATTATCATTTACACAGCAATATTAAAACATTTAAAAGGTACATTTAATTAAAGATATAAACTGTTGCAGCAACTGACCAAGTTTAGATTTGAAAACCTGCTAAAACAAATGATTACAGGGGAGCACAACAGTGGAAAACAGGGAGTCAAACAGTTCACGTGCTGATGGAAAATATGATTTTAACAGTCCAGAGCAATTCCAGCTCCACAACCCCAGAACATGCAGGATGAATATTCAGAGTCAGGACAGAAGAAAGAAGTGATTCCTCCTGAATCCCAGAGCACTGAGTGCACATAAATCAAACTCTTAAAAAGGACCCATTATAAACAGACCACTTGCCAAATTTCAAATACATAATAACTCTGTTTTTCACAAGGAAGATCTGACCTACAGAAGCACCTTGCAGGCAATTTAGATCAAAAAAGAGAGATTTTAAACCAAACACTTTTGTTGCCATTAGAAAAATCCCAGATTTCCTAAGCAGTACTTTTCTCTCTGTATTTTTTTGTTATATGTTGTCCTGATTTTGGCTGGGATAGAGTTAATTTTCTTCCTAGTAGCTGTGTTTGGGATTTACGATCAAAGTAACGTTGCTAACACACTGATATTTGGGATTTTGCTGAGCTGGGCTTACCCTGAGTCAAGGACTTTTCAGTGTCCCAGGCTCTGCCAGGGAGGAGCCGCACGAGAACCTGGGGAGGGGAATGGCCAGGACAGGTGACCTGAACTGGCCAGAGGGATATTCCACACCTCAGAACATCATGCCTGGTCTATCAACTGGGTTTTTTCCCAGCCAAACTGGGAGAACTGGCTGGGAGCTGCCAATCACTGCTGGGGGACAGGCTTGGCATCAGTCAGTGGGTGCTGAGCCATGACAGCATGGGTCTGTCTGGGAATTTATTCCTCTCCTTCTGTTTGTAACCTCTCCTTTAGTTGCTATTTTTATCATCATCATCATAATTATCATCATTACTACATTACTAATAATTTTATTTTTATTTTATTTTCCTTTATTTCAATTATGAAACCATTCTTATCTCAACCCACAGGTTTTACCTCTCCCTGACCCCCCTCCCCACCCCACCAGTGCAGGGCACTGTGAGTGACTGTGTGGCACTTCTTTGCTGCCTGGGTTAAACGTGTTTTCAGAGCAAACTGCTTTCACCTTTCCTCATGTAAAACCCTGCAATCAGACTTCCTTTTCCAGAGCCAAATGCTTTAAAAATAGAGAAATATTTGGCTTGATAAACCTTAACACTCATGTTTTTTCTGTCTGCTAAAAAGCAGTATTTTCACTCCACTGGCTGCATTTCGCTTGGGAACGTTTTATTATTAGTGGAAAACCAAATGACTATCCATGTAAATGCTCCAAGATCCCACAGCAGGGTAACTGGGAAGCCCTTTCCATGTAGTGATGCCCATCTGCAGCTCTTTGCAGCAGGACTTTGTCTTCACCCTCTGGAATTATCAGCTCTGTGACTCAGTGATGCCAGATCAGGTGCAAACAGTGGCTTTAGCAACTTATCTGAAAACTGGCACGGGGCAAAGAGCTCAAATCTGGCAGAATATGGGTAGAAATAAGAAAAATAATAATTAAAGACAAACTGGAAAATCCAAACATAAAGAATTTACAAAAAGGAAAGACCCTGGGTTTGTTCTGTTGGGTCTGGAAGGAAGAGAACCTGAATAAAGATTAAAATCCAGGTGAGACTGCCTGGAGCATTCCCAGGATTGCAGTGGGGAATGGAACAGAGCTGAGCAGCTTTGGGTCACCACTAATTGATGGAGCTCAGCCAAGAGTTTGGTGTCCCCATATGGCAAAGACAGTTTAGGTTATTACAGAGTTATCTCCTCAGCTATAAGCTCCTTCTATTATGCTTTAATTAAGTTGGGTTGTTGCCTTAGTCAGGCCACTGAACGACTCTGAGAAGACAAATTTCAATTATTATTGCTTATTTAACAACTAAGGGCACCTCTAAGGTTAAAATGGTTTGTATAAAAGGGAAAGTGAGCAGATCTCTGTGTAAAAGCTACTCAAAGAAAGGAAAGCAGGACATCTGGAAGATTCAACACTGAAAGTTCCTTTCCTAAGAAAGTTTTATTTAATATTCTTCTCTTCTTAAACAAAAGTCTCATCACTTCTGTTTTTTCATGCTTTAATTGCTTCAAATCCAGTGTCTCATGCTTTGAACAGCTCCAGAGCTTTAATAAAGATTTTTATATTAATTCTATAATGCCAAACACATTTTGTTGACATTTCACAAGGGTACTTAATGACCAATAATAGGAAAAAAAACAAACAGAATGTGAACTATTTTATGAAGACATAAAACAAGTTAAACTTACCACAACATCTGACCTCATCTTCCCAAAAGTCTTGATTAAATGAGCATAGTGATAGTCCTCCATCTGCCTTAGAATGGCTGTCATGCAGGCCACAAAACTCCCCTGGAAAAAATAAAAGTAAAGAAGGCAATTGTTTAAGAAAAGGCAACATATTTCTTGCTATCAAAACATAATATTGCTTGAGAGCCCCACACAATGCAGCAGATGTAATTCCATCATTAAAATTCATCTGTGAATATGCAAAACTCTGTTAAGAAAACAAAGAAACATCTCAAAAAGTTTCCATTTCCAATTTCATGGGTTTAGCACTGAAGCTTTTGCAACATGTTCTTCATCTAAAAATTGCTCTGACATTAAAGGCTTTGCAAGGTAATAAACACCACTCCTAAAAATATCACACAATATCAGGATTTGCATTTGGAAAGTCAATACTCTGCTCAAGGAAGAAATCTCTTAAAAAATCATTACACTGAGCACCACAGCTAAACCCCCAGTTTTAATTTCACTGAGTGGTATTTTCAGATATTGTGATGCTTAAAAAAACTCTACCAAAATCCAATAAGTTTCATAAAAGTAGAAGAGCTGTACCAACCAGACCTCTCTCAAACCATGGGAAAAGTAAAAAGTGCCAAAAAGAAAGTTAAATCTTTCCTTGTGGTGTGTCAAAGTGTGGTAGTAACAAATCCAACCCACTCCTATGGCTACTAGATGCAGTAAGATCCCATAAATAGGTTCTTCTTGTCCATCATCTCTCTCTAAATATCTGCTAAAAGCCTGTTAATAATTTCCAGGTCTTTTCTGGTCTTTGATGAAAAAAAAACCCAATAAAAATTTGAAAACCCCACAGAATGACTCAGAAAATAAATGATTCTTTCTGTGGTTTGATAAAACTCTAAATTCCCCTTTTCAGTGTCATTTCCAAGGTTATTCTGTGCCCCAGCCCAAGAGAATACGAAGGAATTTTCTGTCCTTTCTAAGGCACAGAGCCTTTATTGTTACCTTTAAGATCAGCATTACTTTCAATTTAAAATATTTCTTTCCACATCAGTCCAAGTAACTGAGATTAAAGCCCAAATGACACCAGGTTATCTGTGTGTGCTCTGAGCCCTCTTAGTTACAGGCTAATCCCCAACCTCCACCAGATAAGCACTTCTGGAATGTGCTTTTCTCCCATGGAACTCCCCCAGAACTGATCTGGCCCACGTGGAACATTTTCAACATGATGCAAAGACACCTGATGGGAGCTGTCAGGAATGTGCAAACTCCACGAATAAGAAAGGGAAAGGCCACCAGAGCTGCTGTTCCAGGACATCAAAAGCACTTTCTAACAAACTCTGACAAGAATAGAAGCTGGGGCTGCACAAAGACAATGTTTACAACTATGAAATGGAAATCAGCAGGGCTCATCTCAGAAATCTGAACATTAATTGTCACCACAGCCTATAACGAGTGCTCGACACAACAAACCCCGTTGATGGGTCTGGAAGAAAACATCCAGTAGCCCACATTCAGTCCTGTCTCCCCTAATGATGTCATCAATCAAAGGGATGTGCCAGCACTAGTCAGAATTATAAATTTTTTAAACTGGCTGCCTAAGATGAGCTGCAGATGGAACTCAGTCCATCACCACACTCACGGCGCTGCAGACGGTTCAGAAACGCTCGGGAGAGCTGGAGACAAACCTTGTTTTCTCATGGTGTCTTTTCATACATAATCAAAATAACCTCCAAGTCCATTGCTTGGCAAAGACAAACCTATTTTTGCTTTTTCTCACATTAATACATCGAACCCACACTGGCAAAACCAGCCCTTTCCAGGTGTCCAGCAGCCAACACACAGCTCTGCTGCCTTCTGACTAACTTGGTTCTAAAAGTGGATGAGGGCTTTGGTCATATTTGGGTGTTTATCTACCATTTGGGAGTAATTTCAGTGAATAGACAGGGCTGCGACACTCAAAAGATGAATTTCATACCCAAGGAAATTGTCATGGCAATTTGGTATGAAACAAAAATCACGGAATCACAGAAGGGTTTGGGTTGGAAGGGACCTTAAGGATCATCGCATTTCACCTCCCTGCCATGGGCAGGGACACCTTCCACTAGCCCAGGTTGCTCCAAGCCCCGTCCAACCTGGCCTTGGACACTTTCAGGGATCCTGGGGCAACCTGTGCCAGGGCCTCACCACCCCCACAGCCAACAATTCCTTCCCAGTATCCCATCTAACCCTGCCCTCTGGCAGTGGGAAGCCATTCCCCCTTGTCCTGTCCCTCCAGGTCCTTGTCCCAAGTCCCTCTCCAGTTCTCTTTAGGCACTGGAAGGGGCTCTCAGGTCTCCTGGGAGCCTTTTCTTCTCCAGGTGAACCCCCCCAGCTCTCCCAGCCTGGCTCCAGAGCAGAGGGGCTCCAGCCCTCGGAGCATCTCCGTGGCCTCCTCTGGACTCGCTCCAGCAGCTCCACATGGTTCCCATGTCGGGCCCCCCAGAGCTGCAGAGCCCTGCAGGAGGAGTCTCCCCAGAGCAGAGCAGAGCAAATTAATGCAGATCAACTGTTGAACTTGCAAACACATTTGAACTTTCACTTTTCAATGCAGGAGCAGCCAGAGGTGTGGATGAATTTGATTGACACTCTCTGCACCTCCTGGTGACCCCTGTCCCTCCTCCATCCCCTCTAACATCCCAGCTCCTGCCCAGGCAGTCCAACCCTCCCCTGGGAGCAGCACAGGCTGCTCTGGCTGTCCCCATCAGCCAGGAAAATGATGAGTCACTGAAGGGAGAGATAATTACACAAGAATATCTTCTTAATTAGCATGGTGAGAATGGGAAAGGAACATGAAAGTTTAATGCCTGGTGGTGAAACACTCTGAGTCCACGTGCAGGAGTGAAAATGCCAATAGGAAAGCCCGGTAAAAACCTGGAATGGGTGCTGGAGGAAAAAATAAACATAGGAAAGTAAAGCTTAGCAAATACAAATGGATCATGAACAGAAGGTGATTCTGTAGTGCTTTAAGCCTTAGTTAAAATCACAGAACTTTGTGAAATGTTGTTGTGTAGCTGATGCTGAGCCCCCAAAGTGGTGCTGAGAGGGTCTTTGAGCAGTTAACCAACACTTATTCCTGTTTTCCTGCATAAACAATGATTCATGCTCCTCTCAGTATTTACCTAGGTAATAAAACCCCTTTTCTTTCTTTCTTTGATATATTACTGTTCTTTTAAGCCAACATTGTCTCACACAGACATCTCTGGTACATTTACCTGCAGATCCCCACCTATAAACACTGTTCCAAGTCCCTGCTGGGTATGAAAATCTACTTAATATTAGGAAAAAAATGCACTATCAGTCGTTTGCTCACCCTTCAGCATTTTCTTTGCACTTAGTGAGGTATCATCTGCAGCCAACAAGCTCTTAATTACAATGTTAATAAAATTTGCAATTATTTATAGGCAATATTTGTACTCAAGGTGCTACTAACTATTTAGCAATAGCTAAAGATGATTAAATTTTAAACTTAAGCTGGTTCTTAATCCTCAGTTGGATGTGGAGACCACTGTCATCATCTACAGCACTCCAAGCAACACATAATAAAAAGGGATCTAATTCTCTAAAAAATCAATTTTAATTTTAACCATAGGAATAATTGCAAAGCCACACTGATACAGAGAGTCCTGCAAGGGCAACATCAGGGACTTGCCATTGCCCTCGGCATTTATCAGCTATTTATTCACTGAAACACTGTCAGGGTTTATCCTGAAGTCTTTCACGTCCTTCCTTACTATCAAAACTCAGAAATGAGGGAACCACACAGACAGTAGGATAATCAAAGCCTATCACACCAGAGGAGCACATTTATTGCACTTTGTAAGCAGTTTATTACAATTAATGTCTCTCCTGCCCAAACACAGGGGTGCTGGATTCACTCTTTCTTTTCAAACCAGCTGCACTGAGGCCAGGGGGTCACCTGGGGTCACCTCAAGCCATGGAAAGCTCCAGGCTGGAGGAGAAGTGGCTGGAAAGCTGCCTGGGGGAAAAGGGGTGCTGGTCACCAGTGGACACGAGCCCAGGTGTGCCCAGGTGGGCACAAAGCCAGTGGTCCCTGGGCTGTGCCAGCCATGGTGTGTCCAGCAGGACCAGGACAGTGATTGTTCCCCCTGTGCTGGGCACTGTTGAGGTCAAATCTCAAATCCTGGGGTCAATTTGGGGCCCCTCCTGACAAGTAGGACATTGAGGGGCTGGAGTGTGTCCAGGGAAGGGAATGGAGCTGGGGAAGGGGCTGGAGCACCAGGAGCAGCTGAGGGAGCTGGGGGGGCTCAGCCTGGAGAAAAGGAGGCTCAGGGGGGACCTTCTTGCTCTGCAACTCCCTGACAGGAGGGGGGAGCTGGGAGGGGTGTCTGGCTCTGCTCCCAGGGAACAAGGGGCAGGATGAGAGCAAACGGCCTCAAGCTGGGCCAGGGGAGGCTCAGGTTGGATGTTGGGAAAATTTCATCCCCAAAAGGGTTGTCCAGCCCTGAAACAGACTCCACAGTGGGGGAGTCCCCATCCCTGGAGGGATTTAAAAGCCATGTGGATGTGGCACTTGGGGACATGGGTTAGTGGTGGCCTTGGCAGTGCTGGGGAATGGTTGGACCTGATGATCTTAAAGGACTTTTCCAACCTAAACTATTCCATGATTCGAGTATTCCCAAGGCAAAACCATGGGATCCAGTATCTGCAAGCCTGTCATAAGGGAAGCCAGCCCAGCTCCCATGTTGAAGGATGGTAATTCAGCCACATTAAAAGAAAATCAAACTTAACACAACACCAAAGTGTCCCTTTTTCCTTTGGAAATGATGCCTGATTATTCAGAAATTAATTTTATATTAAAAAAAAAAGAACATGAAATTCCAAACTGTAAAATTACTTCTAATTTCTGCACCATTGAGCTCTGAAGGAAAAGTTGAAGAGGCCCATGAAAGCTCCAAAAGTACCTATTTCCCCAAATTATCTTTAAAATAAGACACTCCATGTTCAAATGGCTCTTGAACAGGTACAAGAAGGGGAATTTTCATATCAAATAAACCCCACAAGTAAAACTAACACTGAGGAATTTCAGAATGAGAAGAGAATTCCCTGAAGGAGAGACAACACATGCCAACACTTTTCTCCCTCAGGGATAAAATATTTTATTTTAAACAGTCTTGTGCATTTTCTTTCAGGGAAATCTTTAAATTGGGAATATTAAGCTCCTTATGTACAGGAGAAAATCTAAGAGAAATCAAAAATACATTGAGTTTAAGGATGTTTCAGTGCAATGTCCCTCTTTCCGTGCTCAGGAATGATCAAAAAGTGTAAATCAGATTTATTTTTACAAAAAAATTCCCCTCACATGTCCTTAAAAGACTTCACAGCTAAATAAATAAATGGGTAAATAAATTAAAAAAAAAAAAACAAAACCAAAAACCCCAAAACCACTTGAATGAACTATCTACATTTTGGCTTTCAGAACGTTTTCACCCTATTTTGTTGAAAAGGGTTTAAGTCCCTCACAATTACTAGTTTGTAAAGATATAAAAATGAAGTTTTCTCTTTGCTTACAACATGTATTCTCTCTACATCAGCAACAAATAAAGAACTAAAAATCAGTTGTTACCTATTCTAGAAGCCACAAATTAAACTGTCACCATTCATCGACTCAAAAGATAAAAATCCATCTCTAAAATGTCCCAAATTTCAACTTTTTGGTAACTTCTAAGGATACTGGCTTGTGAAAATGTAAAATTCAATCTGTCAGCAGACCAGTTTGCTCACTTAAATAATATATTTCATATAATTCATAGTATAAAGATATTATACAACCCAACATGGGTAAGGCAGAGGGTCTCCCATCACTTCTTGTTTTAAAGAATATTTTATATTGTGTAATATTTAATGAGCTGGATGGAATTGCAGCTTTCAGTGCATCCCAAAGGGAGTTTGACACAGATTCCTGAAGCTTTTACCAGCAGCATCACACCAGTAAGAGCAGGAAAAAGAACCAAAACAAAGCAAACCCCCTAAGGTCCAGAAATATATATATATATATATATATGTGTGTATATAAATCCATACATGTATTTCTCACAGTATTAAAACAAACATTTCTTTTCCTGGAATAGAAAATCTGACAGTAAATTCACCAGCAGAATACAAACAAGTACCAAATGTTCCCATTTATCACATTTTCTTACTGAATACCCACTATTTTCCATTTCCTTAGGCCAAATCCTGCCTTTTTGAACACAGGAAATAAAACATGGGAGCCTTTTCCCTTTGAGAAACACAAGTGAGCGTCTGCAATAGCGGGAGTGATAAATATTTGGGGATTTTCCTGCTGCCACAAACATTATTATAAAGCCTCTTTTTGCCAATCAAGATGCAGGAAGGTATTTTCATTGATAAATTTTGCTCCCACAGCTCCTGGAAAAGATGTGCCACCTCCTCTATTTGATATGATTTAAGGAGCTCAGGGCTTGCCTCGACAGCAAAACCTCTTTTAGGTCAACCCAGGGTAAGTCTATGCAGAATGCAGAACACTGATATCAGAGTTTATAGGTGAATATCACTTTACTTAGTCTTGAAAATCTTGTTTTGCCTCATAACATATTTTATAGATCCTGATTTGATCTCTACAATTCAGACTCAGTCAATTGAAAACTTGTTTTAAAAGGAAATCTCTTACAAGACTTCAATGCTGATGATCAGATCCTGCCCAGCTTCCACAATAGGAAAGAATTAAAAAGACCTGATTTTCCTGAAAAGTGCAAAAGGTCTAAGGAAATTTTCCATCTTGACAGGTGGGGCATCAAAGGTGTCCTACTGGGATAATGATCTATAGGAGGAACCTCAGGAGGCTTCTCCAGGGCTGCTGCTCCAGGGTTCCAGGACAAGAAGTCCATTTTAACCAAAAATGCTTTGCTTTTAAAAGCTCCACACAGTGTCAGGATTGAACAGGAGGCTCTTCCATGGAACCCACGGTGCTTAACAGTCCTCGAGGTCAGGACTGTTTCTGGTTTTCTAAATGCAATTTCCTTTCCCCATTTTTTTTCTCTCCCTGCTATGCTAAACACCATTTCACCAGAAATCTGGAGAACTGTCCTCAATAAATCTGTTCCAGGTATCTTGGTTTACACATCTATTAATGCTGGTAATAGAATTATAAATGTAGTCATAAAATACAGAAAACAACTGTATTTATGGCAATGGCCAATATTCAAATAGGATAAAATAAAAAGGAAATGACATATATTTTTTAAAAACTCTGCAAAAATGCAGCAATGAACGTGGGAATATAACCATTCTGGGACTTAGAATTCCTTATTTTTATTTTAATTATAACTGGTTGGTGCTCAAAGCCATTCATACCATTCCATGTGATAACAGGACACATTGGGAAGGACGAGGAAGGAGATGCAGAAGGAACAAGAGCTGGAGGGCCCCTTTATCAGTCCCTGTTTGAGGAAGAGCTTCCAAAGAGAGGAGCAACCTCTGAGGAAGGGCTACAAGGACTCAAACTCACAGCAGAGCAGAGAGATGTCACTGACATTTTCATGGAATCCCAGAATGGTTTGGGTTGGAAGGGACATTAAAGTCCTGGGCAGGGACACCTTCCACTGGCCCAGGTTGCTCCAAGCCCTGTCCAACCTGGCCTTGGACACTTCCAGGGATTCAGGGGCAGCCACAGCTTCTCTGGGTAACCTGTGCCAGGGCCTCCCCACCCTCACAGCCAACAATTCCTTCCCAATATCCCATCTAACCCTACATTCTTTTTCACTTTAAAACCATTCCCCTTGTCCTGTCACTCCATGCCCTTGTCCAAAGTCCCTCTCAAGAAATCCCTGAGGGAGCAAAAATAAAAACAAGACTAATGCAATCAGAAACTCCATTTTACTTGTCAAACACAATGAAAGTTGAAAGCCAGGTAAATAAAGTGATGACACTGGTGCAGACCAGGTAAAGAATTTAAAGTTTGCAAAATACCTTAAAAAAAGAAAAGTGTAGATAAGCAGCATCCTGTGTTGGAAATGCCTGCAACAATCCCAGGAACTGGGATGGCTACAGGTATTATGGATATTGGCTCTGCAGCAGGCAAATCACTGCACTGAGGTATCCCCATGACAAACCAAGGGAATATTAAGGGAAGATTTATCATCTATTAAATGAACCCCCTGTTCACACCAGGCAGGTGATGCTGCCAGATGAACACACACCTAAAAGCAACAGCCATTTTCAAGACAAATTATTCCACTTTTGTTGCTTCTCATTCGACTGTTGTGACATAAATTATTTAGCAACTGGTTTATTGAGGGGCTCAGTGAGCTTGAAAGATAAGAAATATGTGCAATCAAAATTTAATTGATAAAACCATGCAGTTTGGATATCCCTGGATTAAAAAGCTGTTTGCAGGAGGTCTCCTGGGGGAAGCTTTTGCATTTTTTAATTAGTTCCCACCTTTGGTTTGTTTAGAGCATAAACTATCACACTATACCCTGGGGGCTGTTCCCTTACCAAATTTTTGGGAGAGACAACAGTGGATATGGGAAGGGGGTTCATGGGGAAGCAGGATGGGATGTGCTGCTCTCAGTTTTCAGGGCTGCAGAAGGTGACACAGTCCTTGCAGACAGGAATTACTGCCAGGCTCTCATCAGTGGTAAAAATAAAGACAGGCTCTCTTCATATTTGCATGATATCAAAATGAAATCCCCATCACAGGCAATGTTCTCATTCCCTCCTCCCCAAAGAGCAGGAAAACTGATTAAATACAGAAGCACTGCTGATAACAGGTTGGTCCTTCGTTATGACTTCTCTAACTTAAGTTCAATTTTCGATGATATTTAACATTAGAGCACCAAAATTAACAGTATTTACACAAACTCACCACCATGGTAAACAAGAGAAATACAATTTCCAGACAGGATCCATCTCCAGTTAGAATTTCTGTCCCAACATTGACAGCTAAGAGGAGCTGTACAGATTAATACCCAGTAGGAGCAAACATGGGATTTCAAAGAAGTGAGATTGCTTTTCCCTGCCCACTGGAATATCCTCACCTTACCTGCCTTTTCCCTTGGAATCTGGCTCCCAAATCACCCCCGTGCTCCTCTGGGAGAGATGCAAGGTGAGGGCTGGAGGAGCAGAGCTCCTGCTAATGCACAGGTTGCAGCTTTGGTCCAGAGTTAGAACAGGAGTCACCAGAGGAAGGAGAAATCCCATTATTCCCATGCCAGAGGCACAAAACCAGAAGCACCACGAGAGAGAGCATTTCCATGGGGTCCCAGGCCAGGCTGTGGCAGAGCTGTGGGCTGAGCTCTGCTGGCCATGGAACCAGAGCCATTGCAAGAACCTGGATCCAGCATCCAGCTTCCAGCTCTCCCATGGGGACAGATGGGAATATCAGCACTGTTATCCCATGGGAATTGTATACCAGAAAGTTTTATAGAATACTAGACTGCTTTGGGTTGGAAAGGACCTTAAAGCCCACCCAGTCCCACCCCCTGCCATGGGCAGGGACACCTTCCACTAGCCCAGGCTGCTCCAAGCTCTGTCCAACCTGGCCTTGGACACTTCCAGCGATCCAGGGGCAGCCACAGCTTCTCTGGGCAACCTGTGCCAGGGCCTCACCACCCTCACAGTCAAGAATTCCTTCCCAGTATCCCATCTATCCCTGCCCTCTGGCAGTGGGAAGCCATTCCCCCTTGTCTGTCACTCCATCCCTTGTCCCAAGTCCCTCCAGCTCTCTTGGAGCCCCTTTAGGCACTGGAAGGGGCTCTCAGGTCTCCCTGGAGCTTCTCTTCTCCAAGTGAACACCCCCAGCTCTCCCAGCCTGGCTCCAGAGCAGAGGAGGAGAGTTTTATCCTTGTCCTACATGCACAGGTTGCCTCTTGCACAGACAATCTCACTTTGCCTGTAACTCCTTCAGGTTGTTCCATTTTGTCCAACGTGTGCAGGGTTTCCAGGAGCACAGGAAAAACTCCCAAGTGTTTCCCTTCAAGAACAAAAAGCCAAAAGTTCAGATTTCTCTATTTTCTGGGAGACTCCCTGTAGTTATTTGGAGGAGCAGCCACATCTCCATTCCATACATTCTCAAGGAACACAGACCTGTTTAATACTTTGCAGTTAATTAAAGGGAACAGGGAAGGACTCCTCTGCAGAACCTGAAATGATAATATGTGGGCTGAGTCTCCAAGAATGACCCAATTCTTCCTGTAACATTATTAAATTTGAATTTTATTTCTTATTAAACTCACAGTAATTCAGAATACTTTGGGGGATTCTCTCAGACAACCTCTTGCTAAACAGTCTCCAGAAGAGCTTCAAAGGTACCTCATGAAAAGAATATGAAATCAATCTCTAACATGCAATCTAAGCAAAAGGAGATGAACATTTCTACTGTAGAAAACTGAATTAATTAAAACCCTTTTTGATTAAGATTTGGAACAATGACCAAAACATTCAGCATAATAAGCTCCAATAGGATGCTGCTGATAAAAGGCTCCTTATCCTTTTCCTACCTGAACTCATCAGAAATCTAACAGCAGCAGGAGAAAAGGGGACTATCAGCTGGGTAAAGGACAAACTTCCCGTAGCAAATAAACCACAGTGTGGAAACAGGAATTCCCCCCCACACACACATAATTCTTATTTTGAAATTCAATTTATTCTATTGACTTCAGATCAATAACAGAGACTTGGAAGTCGAGAAACCAACTAAATATTTTAAAACCAGGACATCTCATTCCCTCTTCCATTCCATGGAAAAACCAAGGTCACAGAATCCCAGAATGGTTTGGGTTGGAAGGGACCTTTAAAGTTCATCCAGTTCCACCCCCTGCCATGGGCAGGGACCCTTTCCACTAGCCCAGGTTGCTCCAAGCCCTGTCCAACCTGGCCTTGGACACTTCCAGGGATATCCTCCAACTCCTGAAGGAAGGAATAGAATATCTGAGCAAGCAGCTCTACTCCAGATAAAGGTAATTCAGCTTTTTCTACACTTGCAATCCCACCAAAACCCACCTAAAACATCTGAGGGGAATAACTTCCCTATTGAACAACTCACTACCTCTAAAGTGCAAAACATGTTTTGGTAATTTTCCTCATCATATCCAGTGCTCTCTGTATATTCCAGCAACAACAAAGCCTTTTGAAGTGCTGTTTTTCCACCACCAAAATAAATTTCGATTTATAATTGAATTTCTTTTTTTCCTCCCAACTTGGTCTTGGCAGAAATCAGAAGGGAAAAAAGTAAATCCCCTCCCAAATAAGAAGTCATTTATCACGTTCTAACAATGCCCCTCACATTAACACCAGGATTAAATGTATATTCAGTATATTCAGCTCTGTAATTGCTTTCCCACACGTGTGGCTGATGCGTGTGGGCAACAAAAGCAACTTAAGTTGAGAGATGTTTTATAATTACAAATCCACACCTAAATGAGAACTAACCTCTCTTTGAAAAAAGCAATTAAATCCAAACCAAGATTAAAATCAGTGATTTAAAACGTTCCAAAGTACAAATCAACCCTTCTGGCTGCAGTGGCAGCAGAGGGACGGGTCGTGTGCCTGGGAAGGTGGTGGGAAGGGGCTGGTTTGGTCCACAGAGCTCAGCTCACCCTTCCCACATCATTCCAAGCAAATGCACATGGATATTCCCCCATCCACACTCTCTTCTCCTTTTTTTCCTCCCAGCTGGGTAGTAACAGGACTAAGCAGAACCTCTTTTCCATGCCCAGACCCCCCCAGGATTTCCCATCCCAGACTCTGCCAAGTTCAATCCTCTCAGAACAGTACAACTGAGGCAAAGTCACTTTGATATATATTCAAAATGTGAAACAAATATTAAGAAAGAATAAATAAAATTCAAATTAGTGCATAGCAAAAGCTCTGTGGAATGGCTAATTGGATTGGTGATTGTGTGATTCTATGATTAAAATACTTTAGAATTCAAGTATTTCTATATGATACAGTACTACTTAGATATACTGAAAATATGAAAAGCTGGAGAAGCAAAACACCTGAGAGATCTCAAAAATCCCAATTAATTCCATCTTCAGTTCTCAAAACAGGAGTGAAATGTTGTATTCCTATTTTATTGCAATAGTATCATTATTTTGAAAGTACTTTTCCTGACATAATTTCTGTGCATTTAGAACCATCATAACCACGATTTTTTTAGGTGTAACATTTGAAACAACAGCAGGAGAATAAACCAACCCTGTGTGGTGGCAGAGCCTACAGGACTCATCCCACTCCTGACATTTGGCAAAAATGAGATTTGAAAAGAGTAAGGATTACTTCTGTTGGTATGGCTGAAAATACTCCTCATCTGTTGGGGAGGGGAAAAAAAGGATTATAAAAAAATGCTTTAAAAATACCTTAGAAAAGCTACTTAGAGCAAGACAAAAGTCTCTCAAGGCTACAGAAGTAACCCTGGTTAAGTCTGTTCCTATAAGTAACTGTGAGGTATATGGGCAATTTCTGCATAAAGAGAGTACAAATATCACCCAAAGTCATTAACTAGTAGGTAGGAATTAATATGTTTATAATTCAAGGTAAGTGATAAACATGAATAAATAAAAGGGAAGTACTCTTTGCATCCCTGTGTATTACTAAAACTTTTTTTTCCTTATTAAATGTAAAAACTAACATGCATTTTGCTTTTTCCAGTCACTGGGGTTTTTCTAGCCAGTAATCTTCACCTAGTAATTTTGGATAACACCTGAAATTAAACAGTTTTCATTTAAAGAAAATCACCAAAAATCACAAACAAAAAATGCCCCAAAAGATAATTTCAAGTTCAATTAAAATTTTATGAAAAACATCACATCATAAATTGTCTATTAAATGAGCTCTTATGGGATATCAAGACATGGTTGGAGCAACTTGGTCTAGTGAAAGGTGTCCTTGCCCATGGCAGGGAGTGGGAATGGGATGAGCTTTAAGGTCCCTCCTAACCCAAACCACCCTGTGATTTTACAGTGACAAGAGAAAGGGGTTTGTCCTTTTTCCCCTCAACTTGTCTCAGCCACCAAAAAACATGTGTGAGGTGAAGCATCAGTCACAGGATGTCCCTCCCTGTCCATTTAGCATCACCTTCAGTCCCCAGCAGCTTTCCCCCAGGATATCAAGCCCCTTATTTAGATAATCAGTTCCTGCAGAGCTTATCTGTCACTGGGTAATTGATGGGAAATAACAGAATTACACATCCAAACAAACCTCATTAGCTCCTCAGCCCAGCTCATCGGCCCCAGGAAAAGCTCAGCTCACAAATAAAGCCCTGCTGGTGTTTCCTACCAGCCTTCGAGGCAAACTTGGATTTACAGCAACACACAGGGAAGGAAAACTTGAGTTCAGTAAATAAATACAGTCTCCACAGCTTGAGGGAGACAGAAGGGATTGCAGGAGGTACAGAGAAGGGCAAGTAAAATCCTAGCCTGGAGAAGAGAAGGATCCAGGGAGACCTTGTGGCCTTTCAGTATTTAAAGGGGATTTGGAAGAAAGATGGAGAGAGATTTTTATTGGAGTTCAGAGTTAGATGGGATATTGGGAAGGAATTCTTCCCTGTGAGGGTGGGGAGGCCCTGGCACAGGTTGCCCAGAGGAGCTGTGGCTGCCCCATCCCTGGAAGTGTCCAAGGCCAGGTTGGATGGGGCTTGGAGCAACCTGAGACAGTGGAAAGGGGAGTAGAATGAGATGGAATGAGATGGTCTTCAAGGTCCTTTCCAACCCAAACCAGTCTTTGCCTCCAGGACAAGGAGATGGAGAAGCTCCCTCCTGAGAAGAGGCCACAAAGTCACAGATTCTTCCAAGAAGACAGAGAGGGGATTTCTATTTTTCCAAGATTTCCAAATCCATAGTGGTGGTGGATGAAAGGAGTGCACAGCTGGTGTTCCAGATTTCACAGGTTGAAAAACAGGAGGCAGCTGCTGGAGTGAACAGGAGATGAATTTCAAACAAATATGAGATGGTACTTTTTAACTGAGGCACTTATTTTCCACATACGGTGAAAAACATGGAAGTTGTGCCTCCGAAAGTCCTGGAGCCAGGCAGCAAAGGCAAGGCCACCCAGGGAATGCACCAAGTCAAGTAAAGTTTGGAGACAAGGAACAATCATTCCAGCTCTCACCCAAAAAATTTCCCCATCCAGGCTCAGGCAGAAGGGCACTGACAAGGGAGGGATGTGGAGACACTCAAATATCAGGGCACCACTTTGAATTCCTAGAAGCAAACTGAGGAAGTTTCACAGCATTACCAAAACTACCAAATTATTTCCATGGTTTCGGAGGTTTCTCCCTCCCTCCCAAGAGCCCCTTCAGTTATTGGGCTTTCCTGCAATGCTGATGGACACCCATGGATTTAAGGTATCTGCTAATTATGCTCCTCAACTGCTGCTACGTATTAATATTTAAAATTGTTTAAAAATTGAAGAAAATCAAAATGTGGTGCTGCTTTTAATGGTTTTGAATATAGTGCCCAGAAATTATAAAGGACAGAGACACTTTATTGAACTGCATTTTGAAGAGCTACAGACCACGGATTAAGAAGGACTTCACTTGGCTGCTGCTGTCAACTGTAAACTCATTTAATGTCATTATCAGGCTTCCCATATTTATCATCAGGCTCCTGCACAACACAACTTATTTAAATAACCTGTGCTTTTAGGATTTTTGGACTTTAAAAATAACTTCTTATATTCCTGAGTTAAAACTTAGTCACATATATTTTAACACATAAAAGATTTAGGTGCCTGCACAGTCAGTCATGAATGTAACATATTCTTATTTGCAAAAGCTAAGAGTTTAGCTCATTTTATTTAGAAAAAAAATAAATAAAGGAGTAGAAGCTCTTAATTGTGAGCATATGGCTAAATTTGGGGTGCCCACGATATTGCAACCTGCCTCTTTATATCCCTTTTTATTCACTGCCACCACATGTCTGTGTCGTGTATCAAAGTTATTGAGGGCAATTAGATTTTGGTGCCTGCTCAGGGATTTTAGAAACTCTGCTAAAGAGTTCATTTCTCAACATTATGGCCAAAATCTCTAATTTTGGTTTAGACTCAGAGCACCTGCAGAAATGGTGTGTTCAATTTACATCTATTTGCTCTGGTCACTTATTTCTCTCTTCCATAATTTCATATTTTCATTTTTCACTTGCTTCATACATTTAATCTTAGCTTGTTTTTCCTGTTAAACATTATGCAATAGGACCAGGATGCTCTCTGGGCTTCTAACTTTAAGGCAACATGTAAAAGCATATAAAACTCTATATTTTTATGCTCTATTCAAATTTTAAATAGTTCAGTATTTCAACTGAGAAAACCTTGCTGAGGGTTTGGGAGTTTACACTACTTTATAACATTGAATGTTCTCCAGTTTGACAGAAAAGTTGCATTAAATCCTCCATCTAATGAAATCAATGTTGTATAAATAATATATTCCACCACAGAGCAAATAGGAAGCAGATGCAGTATCCCCATTATTTGTTAGATCTGCCTTTTTTTTGGTCCATAACTTGAGTTTTAAGATGGAATTCGTGCTCATTCCAAATTTCATTAGGTGCTTACATCTGAAACCATTTGTCTGAAGGCAATCAGAAGTCTGATCAGATTTTTTTATTTTTAAGCAGGGCAGTATTTTTCCCTTTGCCATAAAGCAGTCAGAGAGAAATCCTCGGAATCTGGAAAAGTAATAAAATAAACGAGACAAACCAAAATATTAACAAAGTTGGCATAATGTTCCTTTAAAAAAAAAATTCCCCCACACTCCCAGTTTCCGTTAATAAGGATGTAATTCCACATTTGCTCTCGCTGAGCAAATCAAACAGGGTGATTTATTATTCAGATGGGCACAAAGGATTTCTGAAATGCAGAAAGAAGGGCTATAAAAGCACAAGTCATCAGTAATGAGGACAAGCTAAACTGCCTTTCAAATCTGAACAAAATGCAGCCATTTAGGGTCTCATACATCACACTCTCCCAGCCCCTCATTTATTTCCACACTGTACAAGCTGCATGATAATGGAACCAGGGCAGAATTCAGCACCTACTGAGAACATCTTGATCAGATAAATGATTCCTCACCACCAGAGATCAGAATCCTCATCCTCAGAAGAACAAACAAGGATTTCCAACCACTTTAGTTCTCTTCCCAAAAATATCTGTGTATTGAAAAGGAACTTTTCTGAACTAGAAACACAGTGGAAATATGAAAAAACTCCCACTCTTATTCCAAGAAAATTCAGATTTTTTTTCTTCGTATGAATGATAAACATCTACAGCAATCTGGGTTCCTGATGGGACACCATTCAACTGGAACCCAAAATCTCAGCTTTAGTTGCTGAAACCTGCTGTTATATTTTCTTCTAAAGAGAAATTGAGAGAGAGGACTGAATCCTGCTCCTACTTATTCCAACAAAGCACAGAAATAACTATCAGAGCTAATGAGGTTACTCAGCATTTTCTTTCTTAGAGCAGCAAACCCACAAAGAGCAGTTCCCTCAATGAGCTGGTTAATATTTTAGCTGCACACAGGTATTATGGGTATTACACACATAGGCTGAAATCCACTTTATCTTCAAAAGATAAAGATAATGATTATCTTCAACAGATAAAGAAAGACAACAGCACAGGCTCAAATGAATTGTCCAAGCTCACGGAAAAAACTTATCATGGTGCAAGACACTACATCAAATCCCTCAAATTTCTGCTGAACAGGACTCTGAGACACCTTATTTCTTTGGCATCACAGCCAAGCAGAATAAATCCTTCCTCAAAGCAAGGAGCACCTCCAAGGATTTGACTGCATGGAGACCTGTTTGAAATTCAAGCCAAGTTTGCCTCCAACTCAGCTGGAGCAGAGAAGCATATTTAACATCCCACCATTTTTCTTCCAATGGCAGGCTGGAATAAGTAAATAAACAAATAACCAATGTAGTCCAGGAAGCCAGGCAGATGTCATCCAAAGGCCTGGAAAAAACCACCTAATTCATGGGAATAAAGTTCAGCAATGTCAAAATACCTGCTTTTAGCAAAGACTGGGTGACAGCACTGGGCCCAAGTGACTATAGGGAGAAAAGACATAACATTGTCCACATCTGTGTTTCAAATCCAGTGAACTTCACCCTTCTTTCACCTAAAACAGAGTCTGTAATGTTCTGAGACAAATGAGGCTGGTCCTAAAGGACTGTGTATATCCCTTGGAGCCTAGCTCAGGTATTTAGTGTTGGGACTTAAATTACACCCCCTAATTTACTGAATGCAGATCCAACAGCAGGCCCTGCAGGAATGGTCCCAAGCTGTGACACCTTCCCAAGCCCCAGACACATCAGCAGCTCAGCAGAGCCCGCCAAGGGGCATCTCCAGCCCATCCTTCACCTGGACATGACACTGGTCCTTTCCTTGGCTCTTCCCTACTCACAGGGCCCTGAACTCACCCCTGAACCTGCCCCTCAGCATTTCAAACCAGGGGAAGTTTGAACAGCAGCTTTCAGGCTGATTCTCAACAGCCCTTTGGTGTTGGTTTATCACCTTCCCCTCGCTGGTGCTCCCTGGAACAGCCAATGATAACTCCAGCTCTGGCTGCCACATGCTTTTCCATGTGCTGGATTCCAGCTTGTTTCCTCAAAGACTGACAAGAACTTCACAGACTGTTCCAGAAAATCACATTTCACTGTAGGACCTGCACATTCTAGTGAAGGGTGATCACACAGAACACTGGCTCAGCACACACAGCCCCCCAGGAGCAGCCCTTGAGCCAAAACCTGAGCATGGGGAGGACAGATCTTGGTGCTGCCAACCAGGAGGGTACAGGCTGACCCTCCCACACCAGCACCTCAGTCATTCAGTAGTGCCCTGTCTCCTCACACTCTCCCAGAAGCTGAATTTAAGAAAAAAAATAAAGGAAAATCTGAAGTCTGTAACATCAGGCTGCGTTAGAAGATTAACATTTATACACACACACTCCTCCCCAAATTTATTATGCAATTAGCAGTGTGGAAGAAGGCCCCCTTGCTGTACTTCTCCACAGAGAACACCACTAAAAATACATATATATATATATATATATGCTCTCAAATATAGGATTTTTTCCCTCACTCCATAAGTCCAAGGCAGGACTTCCACCCACCCACCTGCCCGTGTCATGGGAACACACCATCACAGCCCTGGGCAGTGCTCACCCCTCCCTGACAAACACTGGGAGAAAAAGGCAACCTGGGAAGGCAGGACACTCCATTAGGGAGCAATAAATCTGTAATCTAAAACAATTAAAATGAACTGTCTCTTTTCTCTTTGCATCCTCCCAGGCTTAAGCCCAACCTCTCTCCCCCTTCTCAAGTACTGCTTTGACACTACATTTCATTATGCAACAGTTGTGCTCAGCATTTTTAAAGGCTAAAAAATTGGCAAAGGGGATGATGAAGCATTTCCAAGTTCCCAGTGTATTCACTTCTACGTGCTTTTACAGTAACGGGAACCACGATAATCAGGAAGCACTTCATTCTTCACAAACCCTCATCTGAAATATCCCTGGGCACACCAATGGTGTCAGTAGTTACACGTGAATCTGGTCCAGAACTAGAAAGTGCTTTCTAATTCCCTAAAAATCTACAGAAAATGCTGTATGGTTTATAAATGGGGCATATGCATAATGCTGTGCAAGGCTAATCAGCCCTGAGACAACAGCTTCTAAATATCATTATGGAGAAGACAAGAATGATGTTTAACTGCTGCTTCTGTCAGAGAGATTCTCCTTTCAAGTCACTCAGGATATCGAGTATTTTCTTCTAGTAATCATGGTCTGTGCAAAGTCACATCTTCAGCCTGGGAAAAGCAACAGCATCTCCTACCACTGATCTATTTGCTCTGTGCAAGTAGCACACATTATTTAAAACATGGTCACCCTACCATGTAATTTTAGCCACGTCTGTGGTCAGGCTGCAGCCAAAAAACACATTTATTTTGGTACAGAGAAATCCACAAAGGACCTGGAATAGAGCAAGTCAGCACTGCTGGAAAGAAAAGCAGAGAAAGGAAAAAAGCAAAAGCATGGTGGTTGCTGTCCTATCAACAAGCAAGTTGATATTTAATTCTTCCCACTGATGTCTTGGGGACAAAGAATCTCTGATAAAATACCATGAGAGATCTTCAGTGTGATCAAAGCTGTGCCACCAGCCTGGGGAGCCCTCAGTCCCTACCCCAGGGCAGAGCAGCAGCTGATACAGAAATCACCCCCTTGGACACCCTCTTTTAGGGATCAGCAGCAAACTCACAGAGTAAGGAGCAGAGGAAGGAGGGTAGTGGGATACCTGGACAGGTACAGGCAGGGAGAGCAACTTAGCTGCCCTCTGCTGACTGCCTGATTTGTTGAACACTGCTCTGCTCCAGTCCTGCACAGCCAAACTGCAGTTTAACCGGTGAGGAATTCTGTGGATCCATCTCCACGCCGATGTCTGTGGGGCAGCTGTGCCCACAGGGATGTCCCTGCCCACTCTGGGGGTCTCTCTCTCCCCTGCCCAGCCTGGCCCCAGTGCGGTGCTGCTGCCCGCTGCGGCAGCGCCGTGAGTTCCCTGCTGCAATGGGCTGCTCCAGCTAATTAACTCCAGAAAGACACCCAGGACTCCAGCCAGGAATTCTGCTGCATCCTGCCCTGTGGATGCACTGACTCGTGCAGTGCCCAGCCCGGGTGTCCCTCCCTCCTGTGCTGAGGTGTTTGTCAGCCCTGGCACTGACGGGGCGGTTCGGGCTCGTCCGGCCGCTCTCAGCTGCCAATTCAAATCAGGGGCCGCTTCAGTAACCCCAAAATCAACAATCCTCACCAACGCCACCCATGGCCAAGACGGTGCCACCACAGAGAAACTGTGGCCTGCACCTGGTGGCACCTGGGTTAGGTGAGTTTTATGCCATGGTGAAAAGTATTAAACAGTAAAACTACTGGAATTCTCAGAATGAAAGGAGACCGACCCACCGCTTCCCAACTCGGACCAATTCCCGTGCCTCTCGTGACATCTTCTGTCAGTCAGTCTGGTTAAATACACACGACCCATTTAACTTCCAACTTTTTTTGCTATGAAAAACTAAACCTTCTATAAAAAGACAAAGTGGTTTGAGAGAGAATGAGGAAAGATGGGATTGAAGTTTTAAGCCCATTATCGCATTTATCAATCCCGGCTGCTCTACCAAAGTGCTTTGCTCTGAACTCGCATCCATTTTCCCCGAGCTTTAAAAGCAAATGGGAGTATCTATTCCTTCAGCACCTCAAACACTTGCCCTCCCAATAAAACGCAGCCGTGTAGCTTTAACCCAGTGCTTCGCTGAGATTCCCTATGGATCAGCATCACCCACTCTGCGGCTGCTCCAGTGCTCCCGTAGCGCAACTGGAAAACCGGGGTGCTCGGGGACGGTGTGTATGAATCTATTATTAACGAATCCACGCGTCGAGGAAACAGAGGAGTAACTGTGGGGGTTTAGCGAGGCTGCGAGCGGCGGATTCCCGGTTCCCCCCTTCATTTTGCGCGGACCCCGCGCGGCGAGCATCGCTCCATCCCTCCATCCCTCCATCCCACCATCCCACCTCCCCCGCCCGCCCCCGCCGCCAGCCCGGCCCCCGGCTCCTCCTCCCCGCTCCCGCCCGGCTGGGGGACGCCCGCCGGTCCCGCTCAACAAGTTCCCCTCGGCGGGGACCCGGCCGAGGGGACCCCCGGACTCCGAGCCCCCGCCGCAGCCCATGAGGGCAGCGGGGAGCGCGGCGGCGGCGGCTCCGCGGCTCCTCCGCGGCAGATGCGCCGAGGCTCTGACGCCCAGCTCGCCCCGGCGGCGGGAGGGAGATGCTCGCCCAGACCGCCACTTCTGCGTGAGGAAGCATAAGGTAAGGGACAGCCCTGCCCGCGGCTCGCTCGCCCCCAGACCCAAAAGCCCCCCCCGCTCCGCTGGTTTTTCCAGCGGAAAACTTCGTAGGGATGAGGATAAAGGCTGGCGCTGAGCGCCAGCGTTATGCAATAGCGTATCTGCCTGCCTGGGAACAGCTCCTGCATCCAATAACTTTCGTGACAGAGAAGGAGAGAATATCCCGATCTAGCAAAATGCCAGCCTTTCTTTCCCTGCTCCCCTTCCAGCGGGTGCCTGGGAGGGGAGAGGTGTAGCTGGAGGATTTTCGGAGGATGCACGAAGTGCTTTAGCTTTTCACATGGCTGATGGCGAGGAACTACCGCTGCTTATTAACTTCAGCCGTCCTAATGAAGTGTCCGCACGGCGCGGCGATGGAGGAGCATCGGATGCGTTCATCCCTTAACTTGCTATTGAAAGCCAAACCAACCCAAAAATCCTCCTCGGGGGCTGAACTGCTGCTATTCAGTGAAGTGTGAATATCGAGACGCAGGGCTCTCACGATTTAATACACCCAAGTCCCTCATCACCATCGGCACAAATCGGGGATGCCGCGAAAACGCCGTGGGAAAACGGGACAAAAGGTAGCAGGGATCCATCCCTGAAGTCACAGTCCTTGCATCCTGCAAGGCATCCCAAGCTTCCCGCTCTGCATTCCATCTTGTCTCCCTATCTCTAGCCCGAATCCTCTCCCGTGACCTCAACGCCTGTACTTAATGCCATGTTTACAGGGAGTTACGGCAGCGAGGGGATGCAGGACTGCAGTTCGCTGGGATCAGCCTGGGGGAGGCGGGGGGGCAGCCGGCCCCAGAAAAATAGGGACATCTTGCAATGCTGGGAGCAGGGAATATATTCCCTGCTTATGTCACCGTCTCCCGAGGGCTCTGTCCCAAAGGAGCTGTGCCCCCCTCTCTGCACGAGTCAGAATAGGTAATGGAGCGGTTCCGTTTGACCTTGTGTGTCTAAGCAGCTCAAATCCTGCTCGGAGGAAAATTTAACTCATTAAGCTCTGGGATCGGGAAGTTTGGGAAGACCTGTTTTTCCCAACCTCTGAGAATCATTTTTTTTTTCCCTGCTGGCAAGTGGTAACAAAAAGCAAACCAGTAACAGGTCAGGTCTGATATAAACTGGGAATTTATTCCCTCTCTTAAAGTGTTCCATGGTGCTCACCGTTCACATTTACAGTGCTGCCAGGAATGCTGCATGTACCAAGGTTAAAATCAGGCTGCTGGCTGGAAAAACTACTAGCTAAAAATAAATAAATAAAAATAATCACATGACATGCAACTGTCCTAGCCATGTACTCAGATGAATTTAACGTAGAATTTCAAGGGAACAGACCTATAGTAAAAATACGAAAGCAGGGAGAGTAACGTATTTCCTTCCTTACTCTTGGTGTGATGCCTGTTGGTGTCCTACGAGCCTGCTCTGTCTCCACTACAATGATCTGTTCTCTCCCAGTACAAATACCAGTTCTAAGTTAAAAGCTGGATTTTCTTCTGGCATTAGAAATTCAGATTCAGAGGAAAAGATCTCAGTGCTCAGATATTACTGATTTATCACCTACCTGGAGGTTGATATTCTGCCTTACAGTGATGGCATATGGTCCCTGGTTTCAGGAGAAATCCATAATGTATATTGCTAATCCAAAGGCTCAGATGGAATTGTTCTAACAGTTCTAAAATAAAATTCCTGCCCCAGAGTTTAAGGTGCTGTTGCATCGAAAGCATCCTGCCTTCACAGAATGGGGAAGGCTGATATTAAATCAGTTTTTTGGGGGTTTTTTTTGTAAGGATGTCGTGATGCCCTTGATGAAAAATGTGTGTTCTTTAGGACTCCACCATTATTAATGATGTGTATTTTTAACAAGATGCTCAAGATAATTCTAATCTTGAATGGAATCAGTGCCTTTACCTCAGATTGACACATAAAAAGCAGCTGGGCAAGAGCACCAGAAGAGAAAGTGTTAGTTACTTATCAAGAGGGCCAGCACGTAATATTCAATGCACCCTTCTACTAATTAAGCTCACAAACAAGTGAGCTTGTTATAACAACCTTATAAGA
Source organism: Manacus candei (assembly GCF_025592945.1). NCBI lineage: Eukaryota > Metazoa > Chordata > Aves > Passeriformes > Pipridae > Manacus > Manacus candei. The sequence continues at coordinate 4,972,842 of NW_026138098.1, read as the reverse complement.
TCATCGCTGTGGGTTTTTTTCCCAGTTAACTATTGCACTAACGAAGCATTTTTGCATGAGAGACACACATACAGTATTATATATTAGAATTTATATCTAATTAAATCAGAGGGGACACAAAGAGTAGGAAAGTTCAGTGGAGATGAACATAGAGAAGGAGCCCAAGAGCTGCCGAATCATCTTCCTGACCAGCACCACCAGTGCCCAAACCCTACTGGTCACCACAGCACACCATTAGTTACCTGGAGATCCAAACTCAACCACAGACTCTGCAAAGGACAAGGAAATATCAACACTGATGTTCTGTTCTGCAGAATTGAAAAGCCAAACTTAGCCATGCCAATCCTTTGCCGTGACTGATGTGGTGGTGAAAGCCAGGGAAAACCTATGAGCCTGCCAAAAATCCAGGCTAAAATGTCAGGATACCTCCACAAAGCTCTTGAGCTGTGATGTCTCAAGGCCATTCTGACCACAGGTCAGGCAGAACTGAGGATGTCTGGTCCCATAATTCAGGCACACTTGAGGAAATGACAGTAAATCTAGAATATCTGAGAGCATAAAAAATTCACGTGATTATCTGAACTAGCTGTTAATATTTTGCTTTCTGACACCCACAATTTAAAGAACTGCTGAGAATTTGTGTGAGATATTAAAAAACATGTAAGCAACAAATCTACTTTATAGCCCCTACCCCCTTTGTATTTTTACTAATCAGTTTGCAAATTAAAAAGGCTTTATGGAAATGAGATCATGAGCATATTTTATGGGAAAAAAATCATCTCAGAGTGGTAAATGCAGTGGGAGTTGCTTCTGAAAATCAGTGCTTGCTTACAAAATGCTGTATAACCTATGAACACACACGAGTACGACTCATTAGATACTGCCAATTTTAAATTGTTATTGACCACACAGAATGCACTCAATTCACTTACTGTAGTGTAGCACATCCTCACTTTGAAGGTTATTTATTACAATTTTACTACATTCAGGCAGAAAACTTATCCCTTAATACTGACAACAGCTCACCTTGTTCATGAACATGCACAGCCCCATGTCGGGGTGATCAGAGCCTTAAAGCTGCTTTCCAGTTCCACATCCATGCAGAGTCTCACAGGCAAAGAGAATTGGGTGTAAAAATAACAATTCAGTGATCAAACAGCAAATCTTGGTGTCCACTTTGCTGGATTTTACTCCAGAAGTAGTTTTTCCAGCTAAATCTGCTGGATTTGATACAGTGTAAAAGGGTAAGGGCCATTTTCACAGTCTGAATTAAACAGAGGTGGATTTAAAAGCTGAAGGCCTCCAAGTCCTGCTATATTTGGGTGCAGATCTGAACTTCTATATCTGTCATTACAAGAGATTTTTGTGCTGGAGCTCCACCACATGTCCCATTCCCCAGACTCTGCACACCGCTGATACCTCGTCTCAGGCTCAGCCCACATCAAAAGGAGTGAGTTAAACATCTCACAAAACCCCAGCCTTACCTCATGTTTATGACATTCATGGGGAAGAGAAGCAAGTTGTCTTATTTTTGCCTGCCCATGATTGCTGTAACATGCCTATAAATAAAGCCCACACAGCTACAAAATTAAACCAGTTTAAAAACAAAAGCATTGGAAGCTCATTCCATCTGGTCTAAGTGAGGAGGAATTGTCACAAGTGAAAAAAAAAGCAGGCTTTGCTTGTTTTGTGCACTTCCCCACCTTCCCTGCTTGTTTTACACCTTCCCTTCCTCACCTCTTCCATTTTCTTTTTTCCCAATGCTCATGCCAAGGTAGCGATCCTGTTGCTTGGAAGGATTTGGTCAGGTGAAAGCTTATAAAGCCCAACCGTGGTGGAAATGACTTTAAAAACTGGAAAGGGGACTCTCTGATTCTCAGTACAAACCCACTTAAGCAGGTGTGTCAATTCAGGGCTATATTTTCAAGTTAGGGACACGAAAAATAGTTTTGGTTTGATTAGTTGCCTCCTGGGAGAAGGAAGAGGACAGGATTAAGTAAAATCACTAATGTTTGTGTATTTATCTACAACGAGCCCAGTGTCTCCTTCAAACCATTAGTGATTGGGTTGTTCGTGCCCATTTTGTTATTATATTCATTATTCTCTGCAAATGCCAACAGAAAGGAATGAGGAGACATCCACGAGTGAAGAAATTTAACTTGTGGATCAGTTTAACACATTTTTGTGTATCAAGGCCATCGGCAAATAAAACACAGCGATATCTCTGAGGAGCTGACAGAGAGACAGATAAAACATCCCACTGCTGGAGAGAGTCACTCAGCAGAAATTATGCCTGAACTGCCTGGTAACACTGATAACACACAGCCCTTCTTGCAGACTGAGCCTAAGTTGCTGAATTCCAGAGGAATCTGTGTATTTTAGGTAGTTCTAGTTGAGCAAGTCAGTGAGAATAATGTGTTACATTCTCGCATTCACACCTTGTGATAAAAGCACACAAAGCCACAATAAAGGGGATGCAAATTATCTGTCTGGTTGTGGTGCCTCACCCAGACAGTTCTGGAGTTATCACCCAATTCTCATTAATAATAGGGGAGTTCTCAGCCACCATTCTGCAGCTTCACAGGCAGAGTACATAACTCAGACAAAAATATTCTTAACAAGGTCTTGAATTATTTCATGCACTTCCTAATCATCCATATCACAAACAACCCATCCTAAAATCCAGAACCGCAGAATCATAGAATGGTTTGGGTTGGAAGGGGTCTCAAAGACCATCTGGTTTCAACTCCCTGCCACAGGCAGGGACACCATGATTATTTTAAGGTCTTATTCCACATTGTCCCAGGTCCACAAAACCTGGGAGCGTTGTGTTCAACATCTCCACACCATCTTTGCCTGCTCTCATTGTTTCCCTGTTCATTCTCCCCTCAGCTCTTCCCACATGGAACCAAAAACATGTTCCCTGGTGACCTGGAATGAGCTGTTTGCACCAGTGCTACCCATCAACTCCGAGCTTTCTCCCGAGTCCTCATGCTGGATGAGAACTTGAGGGTCTGGGAGTTGAGATTCAGGGCGTTCACACCGATGTTCGTATTTAAGATAACCCCCTCACATCAGAGTTTGGCTCTCCCTTCATATCATTTCAAAAGCATCTTACAACCAGTTTTTATGAAGATTTGCAGCATTAGGGACCATTATTCCCCTGCAGCACAGCAACCGAAGCACAGTTTTTTGCTCTACTGTATCCCTCTTTTTGGGTAACTAAACTCATTTTTGTACAAGCCTTTGCTGTAGCAAAGTCAGACTGATCTGTGCACTTTCCCCAAAATCAGCACGCTCAGATCCAGCTGTACATGGATAATTCACAATTCCAGCAGAGCCAGAACCTGCTTAAACCAGAAACTTCAGGAATGTGCTGCTCGAGAAGGTGAAAAATGACACAGCCTTTATTTCATGGTACCTGCTGACAGCACTGGAGAGCAAATACACTCCTTGACTGAGACTATTCCCCGGTTAATATCCCGCTAATGATGTCAGGTTTTAGACCTGAATTACCCAGCTGAGTTGTTTAACACACCTTCACACCCTCCCAAGCTTGTCTGCCTGTAACCCTAATCCAGGCAGAACAAGCTGACAAGGCTCTGCTGCTTTCCAACCACTGACCTCAGGAAAGTCATTCCTGGCTGTCATCTCCCATTTGGAGGAAGCTCCAGCACAGGCTACACAACACCCTTTCCATAGGCTGAGTCACCTGCATTCCCAGGGGAATGCTCTGATCTGCATCTCTTGTGCTGCTGTGGTGCCTCTCTGATACCTCACAGCAAAATTAAGGATGCAGGATCCAAGCCTGGAGCTGGAACCTGCATCTCCTTCTTCCCCTTTACCCAATATTTGTAAATCTATGATGAAGGAAAAAAAACAGCTGCAGTTGCTGTAGGAGCTCACAGGCCATCCCTGAAGGTATTCACATCCAGGCTGGACTGGGCTGGGAGCAACCTGGGATAGTGGAAGGCAGCCCTGCCATGGCAGGAGGTGGGACTGGATGACCTTTAAAGTTCCTTCCAACCCAAACCATTCTGTGAGTCTGTTTTCAATCCCCAGCAGTCAGATCTCTCTCTCCAGAGCTCCAACAGTTTTAAGACCTGTTGGTCAAAGCTAAGGAGCAGAACTGCTCTTTTCCCCTGTGGTTTGGCTGTTTTTTAGCTTAAATACCCAAAAAACCAATCGATGTCGACTCGGAACAATTAACACTGAGCATTCCCCAGTAATGCAGATAAGGAACTGTCCTTAAGCTCTTGTTTTTAACAGCCTGCCCTTTCAATTATTTAACAGAAAGGCCCATAAAAATGAAAAAGCCTTGCAGTGAAAGTAGTGTGGCTTTTGGACTCCTGGAAGACAGTGCAGTGTAGTGAGAGCAGAACTGAGAGTGATTCTCTCAGCAACACATCCCCAGCACATCCTTCTCCTGCCAGTACCACTGGAACCCAGACAAGGAGTTGCCCAGATTTCCATGGCAAAATAATGTTAATAAACCTTTGCTCCTCCTATTCTCCATAAGCTGCAGAGCACAGTAAGAAAAAGCAGCATAATTCTTGTAACAGTTCTATGATTTTTCCAGAACACTAAATCCCAGCAAATGTTTGGCATTAGAACACTATGAATTCGCAGGGAGTATCTTCTGACATTGCATTTGTTCCAGTAGGAAGTTAATAGTTATTAATTCACCCCATAAGTCTGCACTGTTCTTAATGCAAGTGCAAACCTCCTGATAATGGTACTATTCGTTGCAAAATTCTACATAACCCTTATTTTCCAGGAGTTTATCACGTTGAATGGATTCCTTTTAATTTTATGCACAATACAGGAAGCAACAAAACCTAAGTATTATTAAAATTTGTGTTCACAAAGCACAGTAGAGATGTCAAAATTAGAGGAAATTGCATATACCAGCTGCATTCAGCTGGTTTGGCTCGTAAGGAAATTCTTAAATAGTTTATCCTCCAGTAGATTCCTGTTTTATCTAAAAATTCTCCAGGCATATTAAATCGTACATTTTATTTGTTGCCATTTAGTTCTAAAGCTGAAGCTCACAAAAGCATTTAAAGGCATTTATTGGGTATCTCAGCCATTAGCTGGGATATGATTTTATACATCATTCTTCCAGAGCCTGCCAGTGGATGGGAGGGGAGAAAAGACAAATCAAATGCCATATGATCCTGTTTATTCCAAAGCAAAGACTTCCAAGGCACTTAGAAATGCAGCAGGAAGAATGACTTCAGTAGTGAGCAATAAATAAGGAGGTTCAAGAGAGAGAAAATTCAAGTTTGGTGCCTCGGGGTTTCCAAACAGAGTAAAAAAAATACTAGTTTGACATTTAGCAGGACTGCAAACTCTGTTATTCTACATGAACAATTCTGTGATAAAATGATGACAGGCTGCTCCACCACGTCACTTTTCCTAATAAGAGTCAGCAGTACTTTTTACCCCACAAAAACTGGGCACACCTGCACCCCTGAATTTATCTGCAAGTCATAATTTATCCTCAGTCCTTATGTATTAAAAATCCATAAAACTTTGTAGCAGAGGTAAACTTTCTGCAAACAACTAATAATTAAAAGTCAATTCATATTTTCCAGCATTTTTATCTTGTTACTGGACATTGCTTTTTAATATTTAGGATAATACTATATGATTTTTAAGATTTTTTTTAAAATAACGAAAAGACTCCTAATTTAATGGAGTCAAAATGAATGGGATATTTAGAATTAACATATTGTATTTATTTATACGAAGTAAATCTAAGTTTCTTTCAAATCTTTATTTTTAACAATAGAATTGTATGATATTCTATGTATACACTAACAAGACTTACAGATTTTTGAAAAACAAGCATTTTCTGGTAGTATTTAGGCATATAAAAATTCCAAGTGAGGCAGCAGGGATCTCTCACAAGGAAGCACAACCTGGATATACTCAGGAGCTCCAAGATGTTGCAGATCACTTCCTTCACATGGAAAAGGCCAATTATTTGCAACCCTTTGCATGATTTTAAGCTATTACAGCCATACACAAAATCCTGTGTGCTCTTAACATGTGCACAGTTGTTTTCAGTTGCATCTCCAAAGCCTTCATTTGGTCTGAGAACACAAGGAATACATGGAATCTGTGCCTTCCATCTGCATTTGGAACGTGCAAAGTTTAGGTCCAGTCTGTATTAACACATTGTGAGTCTGCTTCTGGAGCATAAAACTGACAGAAATAAAACGTAAATTACATTTAATAATATAATAAGAGCTCCAAATCTCTTCTTCCTTCATTAACTAACCAGTCTGGAAATTCCACACTGTAATTCCCCCTCCCAGGGCAGTGACTTTGCGGAGTTTTGGATGCAGAGTGAAGGTCCTGCAAAGATCTGTACCTAAACTTTACCTGCTGACATACCCTGGAACAGGACTGTTGGTTTCCATAATTCCCCTGAAGATTTTATACTAACTTAAGGCTTCTCTGTGTATCACTTTATTATTATTATTATTATTATTATTATTATTATTATTATTATTATTATTATTATTATTATTATTATTATTTAATAGTTTATTTCCATATTCAAACATAGGAGAACACTCCTTAAGGGTAATCAGCCAGAAGTTTATAAACAAATCAAAACTAAAACCAGAAAAAGTAAGCTGTGTGATAACTTAAATATTTAGTTTAGCAAATTGGGGTTTGTTGGGAGTAACTACAAACAGTTGAAATCTATTATCTGTATGAAATTGGCATCTGCAACTAAAATTCAACTTCAAAGCTTGACAGATAGAGCCACAAAGTCCGTGCTCATGCAAACTGAGAAACTCAGTATCCGAAAGTATCCAAAAATCCTGCGGAGAGGACGTTTTAAGTAACTCAAAATTGGAGGCAACACCTCGTCCAACCCAAAACTGAAACCAAACAGGAGGTATTATATAAACTCTTCCCTATGAGGTGTTTAACTCACTATCCACTCTTTGCTCAGCTGTTCTTTTATCAGCTGAGCCCAGAGAGTTCCCCTTGGAGACACCGAGAGCCGAGCGAGGCTTAGAAAAAAATCGAGTCCTTTTGGTTGTTGTCATTCTTAATCACAGATATCTATGAAATTATTACTCCAAGCTACCGGTGGGAATAGAAAACTCCAGATCAGCTAAATCAATCAGGCCTGGGAGGTTGGGAAAGGGAGACAAGCAATTTTGTGAGGAATCAATTTATTGGCTATTAAAGACATGCTTAAAATTAACAGCAGAATACAGTTCCCCGTTTATCTACTCCGGAGAACAGCTCCTGGTTTTATCTGGGTTAGGGACTCCATGTTAAGTCATTCCAAACAAACCCAGTGATCCTGCAGCCCCAAAAATGATGGGATTAAAGGGGTAGTGAAATAACCTGGAAGTCGAGACAGGGCAGAGACACTCATGAAATATCAAGCCAATACTTGAAAATAAATTGCACGTTAACGGATCCTGCTGTCAAATAACCAAGTGCCCGAAAACTCACTTTGACAGCTCTGAGGTATCCTCAGAGATGGCTGTAATGGGTGACTTTCAGAGCTAAGAGTCAATTTTTTTAAGCCTTTTTTTGGGTAAAAACATGTGTTCTCTTTTCAGAAGCAATTACTGAGGATTCCACATCTCTGTAAATGCAGCATTTCATTTTTGCTGCAATTTTTTGGTAGCGCAGGAACTCACATTAGCAGATTTGAACACTAATGGCTTTTATGTTCCTGTATTTAGTTTTTGGTAAACTCATTAATTTACCAGGCCATTTTGGAACATTGGCTTCCAGTAGTTCTACGTGACTGGAAATGCAGAGTTTTGGGGCTTGACAGTAGTTTTTACAACATATTTCAGTGTCTAAAGCTGATGTGTGTCCAATTGCAAGCTAATGGATCAGGTTTGTATCTCACACAGCACTGTCTTCACTAAAACATTCCAAAAACTCCACTCTAGGTAGATGGATGGATGTCTGTATTTCCTACCATCCCCATCTTTGGAAGCTGTGACCCAGTGGGGCTCTGTTTGCAAAATTTCTCTCAAATAAAACCATAACTTCACTCACAAACGAGTTTATAATTAAAATACAGCCTAACACAGCCGGTACAGGACTCTAACAAAGCTCCTTAGTTATGGTTTCAACGGGAACAATAAATTCCTGACATTCATATACAGTCAATTTATTCCCTTCAAAATCTGTCTATATTTGTATATCATGTATTAAAGGCACAGGGATAACTGATCTTTCCCCCCAGCCCAGCACAAAAGGATAACTCTACTCCAATTTAATGTTCAGGCTTCCCCCTAGAAGTCCCATTTTTCACTCTTTCCCCAAAAACAGGGGCTTGGTCACTTTGGTATCAGCTACTAGGCCTGTATATATAACATGTCTAGAGGAAAACTGGTCTGGCAACCTCAAAATCCATTATTTGAACGTTTTTGTCCTGCATTTTCCTTCCTTTTGCTTTCTTCTACAGACTCTCCACTACATCACACAGAGACAGACAGAAACTTCCCCTCCTCAAACAAGTGCAGGTCACTCACCTCTACCTGAGTCTCACAAGTCACACAGAAAGGCAAACTAGGTGGATTCTAGAATATTTCAGTTACCTGTTCAAAAATTACTGGGACCAGGGAATTAAAAGGTTAAGAAAAAAATAAGTAATGACACCTTTACACGAGATCTTTTGACTCAGACATCCAACCATGCACATCTTGTGTCTTAATATCTTTAGAGAAGTGTTATTATTGCTTTTAAAACTCATAAACATTCAATTTTCCACTGAAAATAATTTCCCCATTATGCTTTCTTAAATTAAAACTAAATATAGACCAGTCATAAGGATTGACTCCCCTGTGCTTTATAAAACATATGCTATCGTGGCACTTAACTCTTCAAGAGTTCCACATATTTTATTTAATAGACAAAGGAATTTTAATTAAAAACTTATTTTAAATACACCTGAAAGTCCCTTTACTCATTTTACATCGTACTCCAAGTCCCTCTGAGGGTCCATCTGTGGTTAAGTAGGAGATACATGCAGAATATTTGGATTAAGTGGGAATTTGGTAATTCAGCAAGTCTCAGGGAGAAATTTGTGCAATAGGAGAGTAAAAATGACAACTTCAAATGAGGTGTAAAAATGAGATCTTAACTATCCTGCTACTACAGATTCCCTTGTGATCTGAACAACCACAGAGCTGTTGGGTTTTGGTGCGGGGGGGGTTGGCATCTTCTCGTCCTTGAGGAGGTGTTTATATTTCAATGGCAGATTAAGTAATTTCTGCAAATCATCACAGGTTTGGAGGGTTTTTTTTAGTGCTTTAGGATCCTTTGGGATAAGTAGCTGTATCATAAAGGCATTTACTGCCTCAAGGAAAGGATGAGTTGGTTTGCATTTGAAGCAAACCCTTAATTGATGCACTGCTGACTTCTTCCACAAACTTCACTAGTTCATAAATTCTACGCATCCAGCAGCACCAACCAGTTGCTAACAATAATTAATCTATATTTAGATTATGTTTAGGTTTGGTTATGAGGTAAATTTTTATAAAAATCAAAATCACGACACCTCTAACGACCGATTAATTTCTTGCCAAGACACTGAATACATCAGACAGGAGAATGTGTTTGGTAAGCAAGCCCAGTGTAAAAAATAATGCCAGTGTGACACTTCTTGCTACTAAACATTTGCACTGAAGGAGAATTAAGGCTGGTCAGAGCTCTAGAGTTTTCTTTATTTGCACAAAGACACTTATTTTTCATTTTCCCTGGAGTTTTGATTAACTGTCAGGTGAGTTCAGGGACTGGGAGCACGTACTGATTTGCAGGGAAGCACGAGGGCTGAGTGAGCAGCCATGATCCCTGTCCTCTGAAAAGGGGTCTGGAAAAGCTCCTGCCGCCAGGAATCCTCCCCTTTGAGGAGAAGATGTTCACAAACCAAGATAAAAATCAGAATTGTCTAGAAAAACCAAAATCTAACACGAAGGACTATGACTTTACAGAGCCAAGAACATCGGTTGCGAGCGGCAGCCATTTCAGGTGCATCAGACAAAAGTAGCCCAAAAACTGCAAACCTGAGGGGAAAAAGTAGGAAAGCAGCCCAAATATTGCAAACCTGAGGGGGGAAATTAGCATTTGTGTTGTAATATGAGGCTTTTTGCACTGTTTTTGGCTGCAGGCATCATGGTGAGTAAGGAGCCCAGCAAATGCTTACTCACCGCCTCGGACAGCGACGTCGAGCCAGCGGCTTCCCTGGCCTTGGAGATGAAATACGCGCTGGATCCCAACCGGCAGATCAAGAAACGGAACAAAGCCCTGCAGGTGAGGTTTAAGGACATCTGCGAGGCCCAGAACGAGCAGAGGGACAAGCAGCTGTCCACCTCCACCGCCAGCACGCAGGACCCCGACAAGAGGGACGCCAAGGCCATCGCCTACAAGACGGCGTATCGCAAGTACATGACGGTGCCCGCCCGCAGGTCCATCCCCAACGTCACCAAGAGCACAGGAGTTCAGACTTCCCCCGATCTCAAAAAGTGCTACCAGACCTTCCCTCTGGACCGGAAAAAAGGGAATATTCTTAAAAGCGCCTCGACCGTGGACACCTTGCAGGGCGAGAACAACGGGTTTCTGATCGATGTGAAGGACAGGGAGGGCCGGGGCTCGGCGGAGGCCGTGCCGTGGGGCAGGAAGGCCGGCAGCCTGCAGACGGCCGAGTTCATCTCCCACGTCTCGGAGCGCGCCAACGCGGGCGCGCACGACGACGGCGCCGAGGCCTGGAAAAGCAGCGATTTGCACAGTTCTCCCAAAGAGCCGCCTCCTCCTCCCCTCCCGAACTTGGCCGACCCCGCCGAGGACGAGCCCGCGCGGCCGCCCAGCCGGGGGAGAGCGGCGGCGGCGCGGCTGAGCGGCGAGGAGGCCGCCCAGCCCCTCCACCACGGGAGGGTCTTCAAGACTGAGGTGGCCACCGTTTACCTGCCGGCCTCGCAGCCTGACCTGCCCAACCTCGGCGACTGGTCGCCGTGTGCCGAGGAGGACAGGAGGAGGACGGTGCACCTGAACGGTGTCCAGCCCGCGGCGGGCGATGCCGGGGCGTGCGCGGCGCGGGCGCGGTGCCCGGCCACCGAATGTAATGACCAGCCCCTGCAGGTCGACGTCTCGCCCGTGGAGGAGGGCCGGCCCTGCCAGGCGGCCGTGGCCCTGAGCGAGGAATGCCAACAAATCGTGCCTCACACCGAAGTTGTGGACTTGAAAGCGCAGCTTCAGATGATGGAAAGCTTGATCAGCTCCAGTCAGGAAACCATAAAGGTGTTGTTGGGTGTTATACAGGAGCTCGAGAAAGGAGAAGCTCACAGAGAAGGGTGAGTAGAAGCTTTTTGCGTGAGTTTAAGCTGATTTAAAATGTCTTTTCTAACAATCCTGCCCTTGAACTTGCTGACGTCAACACGCACCCGCCGCCGCACACGTGGTGCTTCCCACGAAGTTTTGCTGCTTTTTAGAGGCCAATCCTAGGGAAACCTGCCCCAGCACTATTCACAGATTGGTATCTGCTTGTCCTGGGACCTAATTAAGTAATTATTTAACGAAGGGCCTGTAATACATCTTGTGCCTTCTCCTCGGAGCACAGAACGAGCCGCTCTCCAAACAGGATTAGTGAGGATGCTTTCACATCAGCAACTTGCATTAACCATAATTCCTCACACGGCATGAAAAGCAGCAGAAAAACCTTAATTCTGTAAGAGACTTACCTTTTTAAGATTAAGGGATATAATTACAACTCTTAATATAATTCCATTAATGGCATGTGAATCTTGTCTGGTTTACTCTCACCTTCTGAATTTTTCATGGTATTTCTTTCAGAAGGAAATGAAATGAAAACTTTGAATATCAAAGCATTTTTTACAGCATTCACACAGCTCAACACAATAAACTCAAGCAGAAGGAAAGAAAATTGTGTTTATCCCTATCTTTCATTATTTAAATCAACCTATAAGGCATTAAATAAATACTGTAACTCAGTACAACCTTTAGCATTTGCCTGGACAGTTCAATCCCTCTATTACATAACCTTAACAAGCATTTTGCAGACTGACTCACCTTAGTTCCCTCATCTTTATTCAATGAACACACCTCAAAATGTATGTGCACTGTTTGGGTGCTTTTAAATACTTCTGCAATTAAATCACAATTTGTCAGAAGAAATCAGGATTTTAAAATTAAGAACCCAGCAGCCTGTGCTACTTGAAGCAGCCCATGTTTTCATTTGAGCCAGAAAGGTACATCTTTAATTTAACTCTTTCTTTAGGAATGTACAAATCACGTTAATCCTAAAAACTAAAAGTGTTTGTCATTGAAAAGTCCTCTCAGCTGTTGGACACTGCTGTCAACAGAGCCTTAGTGCTTTTAGTTAATTTTACAGTATTATCCATATCAATATCAATTATCTATATCAGCACTTTATCAAGTCCTGGATCTTCAGACTAGGGAGTCTCTTGATGTAGCTGAAAGCCACACGGCTTCCATGATCTTAAAGGTCTTTTCCAACCTAAACGACTCTATGGTTCAATTTTTTAAAATTATTATTCAGAATAATTCCCCTGCCTTTCTTAACTTACAGAAACTGCAGGAGATTTGGACAGAAGTGTCAAGCAGCGTGTCAAATCCCAAAATACAGAAAAACTCTTTCTTCATCACAACTCATCACCTGATCCCCGAGAACCCCGTGTGCAGGAACACCCACCCCCACCCCCAAAGTCACCTGCTATAAATACCTCTGCTTCCTCCAGACAATTATACAGCTGGTTTTTATCTCTTCCCAAAGATAGCACAGCAACAGGTGCAGCAAATACCTATTTTTTTTATTGCCCTGACAGAAGCAGAGCTATTTAATGTAGCCAACATTAGGGGCATGCCCTTGGCACAAAACTATCGATGACTGTCTTGAAATAATTTCAACCTGGCAAAGCTGTATTAGCCCTAAAATAGTGAAACTATCCATAAACCCCAGTTCAGAAAATCTCTACAGCCTCTTAGACACACAGACTTATGCATTAGAGTCTACAAGACTATATTTGACTGAAAAGAGCCTATCTATTAGCACTCCTGTGTACTTGGAACCACTTCCAGCTGCTCCTGCATACACTCCAGACACGACCCAAACATGCCCCCTCCGTGCTGGGCAGGAAGGGTGTCAAGATGGGGAAGGAGGGAAAAGAAAGAAGATGCAAACTTGCATATTTTCTCCTGTTCTAGGAATCCTTGCCTCCCAGATCCCTAATTTCCTAGCTGCTGGGTGATTTTAAAGGAGGCTGCACAGAGGAGATTATGCTCAGGCCATTGCTGTTCTCCCCTGATCACACTCCAGAGCTGGGAGAACACTCTGTTCTCCTGCAAAGCACCAACACATCATTAACATGAAGCTTGTCTTTATCCCCATTCCCCTCAAATTAGACAACTCTTTCAATAATAGGCTGCCCCATCCTTTTATTAGAATAATTCTTTCCAGTTGCTGCATTCATTCGACATTTTTGCCACAGACACCCAGCACTGGGTAAATTATTACGTGTCTTCTCCATTTCAGCATGTTGGTCTTTTTTCCTGTTATAACCAAGTGTTAGGTCAGCTAATACCAAGAAATTAAAGCAGTGCTACTGCTCCATCTCTGTTTATTATAAAATACAAGAGTCTTCCATCTGCTAAAGCAGGAAGAAATGTTCTGTGTTTATGGACCTCTCCTGGTTTTCTTATGTATATTAAATTCCTTAGAACAACACACTGCAAGAAACAAATACGAGTAACACACTGCTGGTTAAAAAAATAATTTACAAACCCAGAAAACAAAGGCACAGCTAAAATCCTTAATCAGATTTTTCTCCCTTTAAGGAAATCAGTGCTCTTTAAGTGCTGTTGTAGTGCCCTGGGACTGGTGCTCAGTGGATTCATTTTCACTAATGTGCTGTAGGTCCTGAACTGCTATTACTGCAATTCATCACTAAATGAGTCAATGCCAGCAGAAGTGTAGCAGTATCTCTGAAGACAGCGGCATCATCTCTCTATACTTCCCAAAATGTCAGTGCTACATCATCTGCAATTAGCAACAACATCCAACTCCCAACTCTGCTGAAGGAAAGGGAAAAGCCACCTGAGGAAGAGAAGCACAGCCAGCCTGTGACCCCCCCAGTATCAGAGGAAATTAGTAAAATTGTGTATTATTTCCATCATTATTTACTAAACCTTTGGCAAAGTGGCAATTCCACCTTCTATGTGGAAGTTTCTCCAAAAAACCAAATTATATGCCAGCAAAACACAGATATTGCTGGATGCCTTAAGTCAGGCATGAAGAAAGTGCAGAGCTGCAGCTTCAATTAAGCTCAGAGTTAAAAAAAAATGTTGAATATTACATGATGCAGGGTTCAGCTGCACAACACAAACCCATTTTTATGCTCCAGTTTTATATGAGAAACTATTAGCAATCTACATCACTTATAGACATATTTGTCTGTATTCAGATACAGAATTTAACAAGCCAAATTCTGCTCTGTGTGAAGCACAAATGCAAGTTAATAATTCTAAAACCTTGCTAATAACATCTAGGAAATGTATTACACAAGATGAACACATAATCAAAAATATTTTGCTGCTGGAGAACAACAATGACCTGCCCTTTAAATCCTTACTGTGGAAAGGAACAGAAATGTGGGCCCTCCTCATTATACAACAAATCAGCAATTTTAATAAACAAAGTGCTCAATTTGCCACACAAAACCAAGTCACAGTATTTTGACTCTGACAGGCCAAATGCTACACATTAGACAAGAGTTAAATGAACCTGTTTAGGAGATAATTTATATTCATTTATTAGTCAGCAGTGGTTCAGGAATTTAAAGAGCTCTCAACAAACTCCTTCGAAGAGGCTTTGAAAGAACATGTTGTTATGGAGGGAATTTAAATGTCAGCTCATGCTTTTCAGTGACTAAGGGATATTTGTGGCTCTTACTCTCATTCCTAAGCAGAAAATAAACCAGTATGATGTGTCTGGATGGATGTCTCACCAAAGGGGAGAGCAGGGAGCCTCCTCACCCAAGTACTGCCTTCCCAGCACTGCCAGAAATCATCCCCAAGGTCACAGAAACTTCTCCTCTGCCTCAACAGAGGAGAAAGTCAGAGAGCCAAAGCAATTATTGCCCAGATTGTTTGCTTTGCTGCCTTTCAGGAGCCAGCCCAGCTCTTCAGCTCAACCCAAGGAGACAGGGCAAATAAAGGCAGTAACAACCTCTGCTGTCTCGCTCAATCCATCCACACCCCCCCAAAACCCAGGGAGCTCCTTATTTCACACAAGAAGAAGGTTTAAAAGAGTTCACAAGAGCAGAGCCCCTGAAAGCCCAGCCTTTGGGAGGAATGTGCCAGTTCAGAAATGGTGTGACAGGGATTTCCCCCCTCTTTGGTTTTGCTTTTTTTTTAATTACAGACGTAGCAAAGGAGAGGTTTAACAGAACCATTTCTAAGAGCAAACCTGGAAATGGAGGGAAGCACTAGATAAGCTGAACAGCAGAAGGCAGCTGCTCTGCAAATAAAGACATGAAAACCAGAAAGAACATGGCACATTCCATCTGTGAGGCACAAATTGTGTCATATTGTGAGTGACACCAGGTTTTGGAGCCTGTAACAGCAGCCCTTGGGAAGAGGACTATGATCAATGCCTTTATTTCCAGTATTGGGATCTTTATATTCATCCATCCTGCCCTGTCCTTTGGAGCACTCACATTCCTTTTACTAATCCTCCTGACATCACCTCCTAAATCCTTCATTTTTCCCCTCTCTGGAGTTGCTGTATTTCAGATTATGCATCATTTACAGCTCATTCCCACACACAGACACACCAAAACACCTTGGAGATTGTCACAATTCACCTTCCCACGGCAGAGCCAGGAAATCTCTTTGGATGCATCTTCCTTAGCCAAGGAAAAGGAGTAATTTTTGCACAGATCAGCACTTTGTGGATCTTGTGATCCTTGGGCCGTTAATGGTTGAGTGTTTGTTGGGTTGTTTTAAAATTCTAATCCACAACTACCATTTTCTCAGCTGTTTCCACAAATATCAATGTTAAACTGAAACATCTGACTACCCTAGAAGTAGTTTTTATTTTCTAGTTCCAACAGCAGCAGAACACCCTTCTGTGCCTTTTCTTAAAGTCATTTGTGTTACTATTCCCTCTCTTCTTGGAAGTGTACAGTTAATTCTAATTATTAATAGCTGCTCTGTCAGGCTTCACCACTGCCCAAAAGGTGTGTGTGTCACACTAAACTCTGAGCATAACCAAGCAAAATGCATTCAAAGACCATTTATGTTTTCTTTTAGGTCCCTAAAGCAGTTTTGCAAGTTCTTTGCCTGTGGAGATCCCATCTCCTTGTCCTGTGCTCATTCCCCAAGTACAGTTCATCCCTCAGATGCTCATTTCCCCTTCTCCCAAAGCAGGATCAGTGCTAAGATGTCACAAAAATCCATTTACCTGCCCTCACCATGAGAAATTTGGTTTTCCAAGTTATAAACCAGCCCTTCCATGCTTCCCCCCAACATACTGATACCTCCTCACTGGAACTATTCCATCATATCCCAAAACTCCCTGTTTCCTCATGGAATTATTTCAACACCTGCTGTCAGTCCACATGACCAGCCTTGAGCCCTTAAAATTCTCTTATTCAAAGAAAAAACAAATGAAACCTGATTAATTATAACTGATCACTGAAAGATGCAGTATCATTCAAGGGAAAAGATCCAGGATCAGCCAAGGTTTAACCTCATATTCCATTTTTTTCTGAATTAGCACACTAAAATCACTCTGGAATTAGATCTACAAGGGCAGGTAACATGAGTATCTCAGAGCACAGTAACTCACAGGCCTTCAAAACATGATGAGATTTATATTTTTGATAGGATTTTTCATTAGAGTTGGACACATTTATCCTGTTGCTGATAATCAAAGCTTCAGATCAGATTGTCAGAGTGGATAAAAAGGTCAAACTTTCACAATTCACAGACATCCTGGAGCATTAATGTGTAATAATTCAGAGTACCTGGACACGATAACATTTAAGATAGAGAGCACTTAAATAATCCTGCTGTCACAGCCAGTTTATATCCATCCTTTGTGAGGAATAGAGTGGTGGGAGGTTTTCAACAAGCAAATGATGGACGAAAAGGAAAAGTGAACCCTTACCAACAACCAGTCCATGGAAAAAAAGATCAAAAAAAATATTTTTTTTAGCAAAATTACTTGATCTTAATACCCTGTTTTCTCAAAAAAAAAAAAAAAAAAAGACACTAAGAACGTTCTGAGTCTCAGAAAATATAACTTACTTTGCTAATACAGTCCAGCTTTTTATCTGCATACACTGGACTGGCACAATTCAAAGGGAAAGTACTTGAAGTGCTCAGAAAAATGATTTGATTTCTATCTGGTTGCTATTCACTGGACTTTAAAACCAAGATGAAATGTCATTCCCCACCACACTTCCCTGTTTCAGTTGGGATCAGCAGCTCTGAAGGGAAATTAAGGCTCAGGACTTTTCCAGCATAGGGACACAAAGGCCAAGAAAAGCAAATTGCCACAATTCAAATCTGGAAACACTGGTGAAGTCTTATACTGAAGGATTAAAACCAGTGTAAGCAAACAGTTCTTGCTCAGGATATCCACAGGAATTACCAGGGATCAGGAGCTTTCCAATGTCACCAAGCTGCCCAAAACACCTGCAAGGAGAGTTTTCCTGCTAAATCGGTCTTCTTTTAAAAAAGGATGACAAGGTACTGAATTCCCAGGTTTCACAATTAGAATAATCCTTTAATAACTGCATTTTGGCTCTTGGCAGTATCAGGATGCAAAGAGACAGAGCCATGAGCCAGGTGCCTGTGCAAGCAGAGAAAAATGAGACCAAAAGGAGCTTTCCAGTGTTAAATTTCTCACTGCTCTTCGTTCACCAGGAGATGAAACAACAGAGTTCTAACTGACAGCTGCTCCTGAGCCCCTGTGCTTACACAGAGGTACAACTATCTCTCCTCTTGACTGGGGAAAAATGGGGAAAAAATAGGAAGAAGACCTGTCTGAAGATGGAAGTGTTTTGTTTTTAAACTGTTGAGGCTCCAGCTACCCCGGGTTCCAGATCTGGGGCATGAACATGCAGTTCAGTCTTAAAAAAACTCCTGTGTAACATACCCAGGGAAATAAAGGTAAAGAAACATCAGAGATGATGGAGAGCTGAGCTGGATTCAGATCTGGGGGGTGGAACAAGATGGTCTTTAAGGTCCCTTCCAACCCAGACCATTCTGGGATCTGTGGACTGAGGAAAACTTCTCTTTTAAGTGGGGACTTCCCAGGCTTGGATCTGTCCATCCTCCCTGCATCTCACCTCTGTGTCACTGCTGGGTTCTTAATTACAGACCCAGGAACTTTTCTCGCTCAGATCTTAAAAAACCTAAACTTTCTACATTGTTTCATAGCTCTTACAGGCTTCTCTTTGAGCTTTGCCAAACAGAGGAATTTTGAAGACAGATGAAGACGAAATTCCCTGTCATGGAACCATTTTTCCATGTTATAAGCAAGCCCTGGGAAAAGCAGCAGTTTGTAGAATACTTGAGTGAAACTGGGACAATTCTGAGCTTTCCGTGACAGTCTGTGGTGATGGTTTTTGCATGTCATGGAGCAGCACTGGAGGGATCAGTTGTGTTACAGGTCAACTGGGAAGGAAAAGTGCCATTCCAAGGGAGGCTGGAAGCATCTCCAAACATGCCCAGCTGTGCTGAGCCCTCTTTATTGATAGGATGATGACGGGGGATGTTTTTCACCACCACTCGCTGCATGAACAATGGATGAAGGAATAGTACCATTTTTTGTCTTGTTTCCAGTATCACAGAATGGTTTGGGTGGGAAAGGACTCATTCCACCCCTCTCCCATGGGCAGGGACACCTTCCACTAGCCCAGGTTGCTCCAAGTCCCATCCAACCTGGCCTTGGACACTTCCAGGGATGGGGCAGCCACAGCTTCTCTGGGCAACCTGTGCCAGGGCCTCACCGCCCTCACAGGGAACAATTTCTTCCCAATATCCCATCTACATCCACCTTCTTTCAGTCTGAAACCACAGGTGAGGTGTGTGAGGTCTAGTAATTCCTCAGGAGAGGCTGGATTTAGAGACCAGCAGAGGTATTCTGGCATTAACAAGGCAGTTTACACTCTGGAGTAGTTTGAACCTGGCATGACTTAGCTCATTTCTTTGGTAAATTAGAGGGCATTTCTTTGCTTCATTGTCATTCATGCAAGCTCAGAAAAAATTCCCAGGGATGGGATCTGTAGCTGTGTACAAAGCTCAAGCAACTGCCAAAGTTCTGCCCTGTGGATTCTCCTGTACTGCAGTAAAACCTCAAATATCATTATTTAAGGAGATGAGAAAACAAAGTACCAAGACCATCTCAAGCTGCAACAGAAAGAGTTCAGCACTTCCAGGGTCCTTCCTGATGATTTTTTCTCAGTTTCCCATCCTTGCAAGTACAGAATCACAGAATCCCTGGGGTTGGAAAAGCCCCCCCAGCCCATGGAGTCCACCCTGTGCCCGATCCCCACCTTGTCACCCAGCCCAGGGCACTGAGGGCCACGTCCAGTCATTCCCTGGACACCAGGCACAAGCTCCACACAAGCTGCAGGATCAGTGGCCAGCAAATGTGCTTCCTATTCTTAATTTTAAACAAGCTTGGCTGCTGCAGTTATTATTTTAAGCCGGTGTAGGCTTAGAGATATAATGCACACGGGGTGTTTGAGCTTGCACTGAAATCTTCATCACATTGACTTGATGAAAAAATACACCCCAGATCTGTATTTCTCTCATCCTTCCTCCTTTAGAGAAACAGTGCCTGTGAGCAGGACTTAACTGAAATGTTCAAGACAAGCAAAATCCAAGGAGTTGTGTTTTAAGAGTTACTCACGCTGAGTAGTTGAGGA
The DNA here is from genome assembly GCF_025592945.1 of Manacus candei. Taxonomy (NCBI): domain Eukaryota; kingdom Metazoa; phylum Chordata; class Aves; order Passeriformes; family Pipridae; genus Manacus; species Manacus candei. The sequence continues at coordinate 4,952,872 of NW_026138098.1, read as the reverse complement.
ACTCAGGGTGGGAACAGCAGGGATGGGTTTTCACCTCTGAACAAGCTAGTCCAAAAAATTAATCTTAAAATTCAGTGGATTTAGGGGTGGAAGAGCACTGGGAAGTGGGAAAAGGAACATCACCACACTGAAGCTGCAGTAAAGGATGGATGGTGCAGCAGATCTGATGATGAGTTGCGGGGTCAGGAGTCTCAGGGCACCCAAGAAACAGCCCCGAGGTCAGGAGGAAACCACAGCAGAGAGATTTGGGATGAAGGAACAGACCTCATCTTAGCCTAACTACCAGAATGTGCTCCCAGATAACTCCTGGAAGTGCTTGGCCTAACAATTACACACCATCAATACAGTTGTTATTCAGCCAGAGCAAACAAATTCCCTGAATTATTATTAATACAAAGATTTGACGTTTTAATTATCCTCCTGACTTTTCTGATGAGACAACAGAGGCACAAATATTCAAGAGAGATACAAAACCTTGTATCCACCTAATTCCTGTAAGATTTCGTGATTTCACTTGAAATACATTTTAATTCTCTCCATTCTCGGTGGGTTTTTTAAATCATTAAACGGCCCTATTAAAATATGTATTTATTTTTTTTAAAAAAACACTCCCTGACTAACCTGAGGATAATACAAAATGTATTTACAGGGTGAAAGCACTTGAATTGCTGTCGTGGGAGTCGTGCCATACACCCACAGTGCAAATACCTCAAAAAGAAAATTAGTCATCTGCTTCCAACTGTCAGGATTCAGGAAAAGACAACAAACTACTGTCTTGGAAACAGCCTGAAAAATGTCACCATTGAGCTGCTGTATATTGCAGAGCATTTTCAGAAACCAAATCAATAATATCAGCCCTGGAATAAGAAGGGAGAGAGGAAAGAGTGTTCAAGTGGGGAAGTGTCCAAGAGCAGGCTGGATGGGCTTGGAGCAACCTGGGCTAGTGGAAGGTGTCCCTGCCCATGGAGATGGGCTGTTGGAGAGAGGAAAACTGTTCAGTAAGATTTACTTAATCCTCAGTGACTCCTTAAAGAAAACCAGCCAGGAGCACATAAGCTGGGATCAGTTCGACCTCTGTGGTTCTCTGAGGGCTTCCCAACTCCCAGGGGAAAACAAAACCAAAGGAAAACAGGAAGAATAGAAAAAAAAAGCAGGGAAAATGGAAACATTTTTAGGTGAAACCAAGGAGGAAAACCATAAAAAACCTGAAACCCCAAAGCTCCCCTGGAAAACACAGAACAATTCCATGTTTCCATCCAGCAGAAAAGCCTCGAGGTGATTGCTCAAAGCACAACAGCATTCCTGAGTTTTTGGGGCTGTATAACTCTCATCTATAAATGAAAACTGCTAATTAATAACTGTCTTCTTAATGAAAACACAGCAGCAGAAAGGCTAAAACAATTTTTTTCTCCTGGGCAAGTGATTTTTCAGAACACTTTTACATCAGCCAAAGGTTGACTCAAGGTGTTTACACCTGCACAGACCTGCTGGTTTGGTGGCAGAACAGAAGTTCTTAAGGGAACCAGAGGTTTTCATCCTACAGAAACAGGGTTTTGCTGACACAAATGCATTTCTAGGAGGTTTCCATTGAGCTAAAATGGTAAATCTTTCCTAGGTCAGACTAAACCTCTGTGGCTAAGCAGGATTTATTTTAACCTACAGAGGACATACAAGAGATTTTCCTGCACTTTATGTGGGTAAAACACGACTTACTGAAGTCATAAGGACAACTAAACCACTCATGGCACAGTGATCTTATTCTGCCAAAAGGCAAATTATGTTAATAACAGCATTGCTAATTTTCTCCTGAAACACAGTTTTTAGCAATATTAGCTCTGCAATACTTTAGGAAACAAAGGTTTTAAGAAGTTCTCCACCAAACCACTGATTTTTAAAGCATTATTCTGTACAGACAGGGAACATTAGGTCAGGTTGGACAGGAATTGGGGCAACCTGGTCTAGTGGAAGCTGTCCCATGGCAGGGAGGTGGAAGGAGATGATCTTTAAGGTCCCTTCCAACCCAAACAAGTCTGTGATTAGTGAGTTTAACTAGTTGTGCTCTAAACAGTCCCAGCAGGACCAGGAAATATAATTCCCATTTATACAAAGCCTTAAGCAGGACCATGGTCTGCACTTCCTCAGAACTGTCACTTCCAAAGCACTTCAAAGGCCCCCTGCCTGCTTCAGATCATTTGTTTCACTATATTGTAATAAAAACATCAAGAAAGAAAAATTCTCAAAGTCTGTTTATCCTCCTTGGTGGTGATGATACATCAAAAGTGTGAGGAGCATAAGTATCATCCAGATCTATATCCATCAGAGCATCAACACACTCTGAGGCACAGCCACTTCTGGAAAATTGTGCCATTAAGGAACTCAATTAATCTCAAATATTCCCTGCATCCCAGCAGACAAGGGAGGACATCCAGATGTAAGAGACCTAGCCTTCTAAATTGCTTTTTTGCTTTGTTTTTAATAGGTGTCCATTTAAAAACAAATCAGCACACACAGATCCAAGCTTCCCTCTCTCAGCTCGACACTGTCTCTAATTTATACAAATGTTCAGATGCAAAGATTTTGATGTTACAGTTGGTATTTAAATAAAAAAGCCTCAAGCAAGTGCACAAATTCTGGGTTTCCCAGGGATTTAGAGGGTGTAATCCCCTTAGGCTGCTCTGAAAATTGCAGCCTATTCTTAGTTACTGCCAGTCCATGTCAGCAAAATGGTTGCTCTTCATTATAATATTTTAATACTTGGGAGTGTTAATTGAGGTTAAGCTCAGGTTGTGCCCACAATGCTAAAAAAAAAACCACCTGCAATAAAATGAAAGCCTCCTGAAAATAATATGAAATGTAGATAGGAAAAATATGTGGAAAACTTGGTGTGGAGATGAGATCTCCTTCCCAAGGGGAAGGACTTTCAAATCCAGGTTGGATGGGGCTTGGAGCAACCTGGGATAGTGGAAGGTATCCCTGCCCATGGCAGGGGGTGGAATGACATGAGCTTCCAACCCAAACCATTCTAGAATTTTCTGATTCTGTGACCTGCCCATCTCTGCACATCCACACAGAAACAGAAAATCCAGGATGTAAGGTATGGAAGGATGAAGCTACTGCAGTACTGACTTCTCCTTAGTGCACATCAACACACTTTAGATGCTATGGTGATAGGACTAAAAAAAAAAAACCAAAACAAAAAACAAAACAAAACAAAAAAAAACAAACAAAACAAACAAAACAAAAAAAAAAACACAAAACAAAACAAAACAAAAAAAAACCCTCACAGTTACTCAAGTCTATTTTCTTCATTGTTTTTGGGGAAAGAAAACCCATAAGGTAGCACAGGTTGTAGCCAACTAACTTGGAAAGTAACCTAATTAAACCAAAACATCTCCTTCAGCACCCTCAAGATGCATATTTCCCCAAATATAAACTAGAACATCTTTCTGACGTTTCTTTGGCGATCACTTTTATGTTTCTGATTTTTTGTTTTATGATCACTGAGGAAGAACTGGGGAGTTCCCAGTCCCCTTCCACCAGACCAGGTTGCTGGTTCATAGAGGAAAAGTCTAGATTTGGGTCATATTCCTGAAGTCAGAAGTAGATGTTGAGAAGGAACTCGTGTCAGAAGGCAGAGCTGGCACGTGGTGCCCTCACGCTGTGGTACCAGCACCACCATCCAGGTTAGACAGGGCTTGGAGAAACCTGGTCTGGTGGAAGGTGTCCCTGCCATGGGCAGGGGGGTAGAACAAGCTGATCCTGAAGGTCCCCTCCAACCCAAACCACTCTGTGATTCTGGGATTACAGGTACATCCAACTCTCACACCGGACAGATCAAGCCCAACCTCACGGCAACTAAGCTGAACCATCCTGAAGGATGGATGGAAAAAGGGAGAGACTGAGCTTGGAGTTAAAAAACGTCATATCCTTATACATCAACCAGTGAGGGATTCCCAAAATCGAGATATTAAGATTAATACAAGCTGCAAGGTTTAGTGCTGAGATTATCTTTAGGTGAAGCACAATGCCCACAGGAGTCCCAGCTCGGAGGGAACTCCTGGCTCTCAGGCATCTCCCTCAGTTCCAAGGGAAGAATTCCACTTTGGATCTAAACCAGACCAAAAGCAACTTGCATTTCTCTAAAAAGATGACAGATTTTCTGTAGGAATCTTTGTTTTGTGAAAGACTTCCCATTTTAAGGGATTTCTTCTTACCGAAAATAATCACTGGTCTACTAAAGGACAACCAAGTTTTTGGTCTCTAACCTGACTCTCCTACACTGGAATGCCTTCCAAATATTTTTTAAGAGGAAGAAAAAAAAAAAAGCTTATTCAAAATACTGCATCATCACCCAGAACTCTGCTCTCCTTATCCTGGTATCCACACTGTGCTCACAAACTCTTTATAGCAGTTAACGCTGATAGAAACTCTATTTTTCAGGAATTCTGCACTGCAAATCAGCCTAAATTTTACATGGAAATGCTCTGCCAACAGTGAAATCCTTGCTGGCATGAAGGAGATGAATTCCATGCAAGTGTTTATGTAGATAATTATGTGAAAACAAGAAAGTAAAAGTCCAAAGCCCTGGGGTATCAACAACAGAATTAATTTATATAGAAATAATTGAATTTATACTGTACTAACACACTCCCAGAACACAGAGCTCTGAAAGTGCCTGATGGAAACCAAACACTGGGACACCATGGGGTGTTCTTGGGGCTTACAGAGAATTCTAACAGGGTGGTTCAAAGAAGACAACATTACTAAATATGTAAAAAAATCACCTATGAAAAGCTAAAATTATTCAATGAGGAAAATACTGCTTTAAGAAAATTTAATGAAAAATAACATCCAGCTAGAAAACGAATGTATCACCATAACCAGTGGAGCTTGAGAATGACAATGATGCTAAAACAAGCAGAGCTGAATGTGTCAGTTGAGAAATCAGGATTTCAAACTCATCATGCAAAAATCATCTCATTTTTAAATCTTTATATCAAAGGACCATTTTCATCAGCTTAACGAGGCTGCCTTATACGAGCAAATATGTTTTTAAGTATATGAAAATCTGGAATTATTGTGCATTTAAAGATCATCATATAATAGAATCACAGATTGGTTTAAGCTGCAAGAGGCCTTAAAATCCATCTTCTTCCACCCCCTTTGCTTATGGCAAAACCTTCTCCTCTGTTCTCAGTCCTACAGTGACCACCGCGGGTCTCAAACACCCTGATGAGGGGAGAAAAGAGAGTTTTAGCAGTAAAATCAGGGTTAGATGGGATATTGGGAAGGCCAGGTTGGATGGGGCTTGGAGCAACCTGGGCTAGTGGAAGGTGTCCCTGCCCGTGGCAGGGGGTGGGACTGCATGGGCTGTCAGGTCCCTTTAAACTCAAATAGTCTGTGATTCTATAACTTGGAAGATTTTATTGAAAACCTCTTACTATTAAATGATTTCTCAAGCAGCAGAGCAGAGGCTGAACATGATCAGTAGAAACCTGTGTGGAAGGAGGAGAGACTGGCACAGGAGGAGGTTGTTAATCTACAAGCCAGATAATTACTGATTTGAATGGTTGTTTGCAGGCTTACAGAGATGAATGAAAATGTCCCAACTGGAAACCAATTTTAAACAAAAAGACAAAAGAATGTGGCACCTACCACAATATGTTTATGGCTTTACCTATAAAGAGGCCCTCACAGAGTCATGCACGTTCCTCTGAGGGCAACTATTGACTATTCTTTATATCCTCAGTAAATAAAGACCTTCACCAACTCATCTGTAGACTTTAAATGTTGTATCTTTAGTAAGAGCTTTTAGTATCTGATCAATAGCTTGGGGAAAAAAACACAACATTTTACAAGTCTAAGTTTAACAGTAGTGACATTTGAATGTCGACTTCTGAAAGATTTTTAAAAGGGGAAATGAAAAACAGGTCTTGCTTCTGCTCTGAGAGAGCATAGTAAGTACAAGCAAATATAAACTAGTGCTATTTTTTTCCCCCATCAGAAATAGCACAGAATACATTTTGCTTTGTAGTTCTTTTGCTCAGCCAAAAGAGGACAGGGTCAGACGGGATATGGGGAAGGAATTTTTGGCTGTGAGGGTGGCGAGGCCCTGGCACAGGTTCCCCAGAGAAGCTGTGGCTGCCCCATCCCTGGAAGTGTCCAAGGCCAGGTTGGATGGGGCTTGGAGCAACTTGAGACAGTGAAAGGTGTCCCTGCCCATGGCAGGGGATGGAACTACATGATCTTTGTGGTCCATTCCAACTCAAACCATTCCATGATACTATGGTTTGCCTTTGGTGTCATGTTAAAATTTAGGTAATCTGAGCATGTTCCTCCAAATAAAAAGCAACTTTTGAGGCCAAATAATCATCTAGAACACCAAGAACTCTATGTTGCCTTTGGCTTTTAGAAGGAAAGAAGTCTTAAAAGAAGTAGATTTACCCTGTTGTGAACTTCTGTCCGTCCACCAGTGTGCCAAGAGCTGTACCCAGAGCCCCAGAGCACTTGGCTACAACACAACTTCCAACTATCCATATTCACATCTTCAAACCTTTAAAATATTTAAGAAAATTGACATTGTCAGCACCAGCTGATCATTTTCTAAGCTAAACAACCAGCCTGCAGCATTTCAGAAATGCTGATTTCTCATCTTAGGGCCAGGCACATCAAACAGTTTGGGTGTAATTTCCCATTAACACTTGATGTTATATAGGCTGGGTATTTTGTCATGTAAAAAATAAGGCCATTTTTTTCCTACTGCTGGATTGTTCATTACTGTACCTTGGCAAGGAAGCAGAGGAGCAGGTTCTCTGCCCCTGCACGGGCAGGGAAGTGGTAGAGATGCCCCTGTTAACAAAGCACCACTGAATTATTTGAGGTCAATCAAATAATTTGGGTGAGGAAGGTCCTGGGCTTCAGGGCAGAACCTTCAGCAGCATTCCCTGAAGTAATCCTGACTGGATCTACCTTCCACATCTTCAAACTTCCCCACATGAGTTATTTCCCCACTTCATCTAAAAACAACCATGGAGAAACTTTGCAGATACCTGTTTGTATTTAACAAACTGAAAATAACTTTAAAAGAGTCTAAATTTGTGATTTACAGAGAAATATCAAAGTACTTATGCATAAATACTGACTTAAGAATTTTCATTTTAAACTCGCCACGACATTTATGTTGACAGGTAACTGTGTTCTTTTTAATTTATTTATTTTAATGTGTAGAAAAAAAGCAGCTGCATACCTTAAAAACCCATTTTTAATTAAAACTGACCAAATCAGAGACAATTACAGGTAAATGAGGAGTCACTGCTGTAAGAGACTTCAAACCAGAGCACAACAAAGCACAGTTGCAGGCTGGATGAGTACAGGAAATGTTACTGAAAAGGCATTTTCTTCCTTTTAAGACACGAACATTCCTAAAACAGACTTCACTGAGAGGTACAAAATTTCTAAATATATCCTATTTTGCAGTATTATATCCTATACATTCCTCCTAATATAATTGCATTTAATTTATTGCTCCATGCTAAGTTTGCTCAGTGTGAAAGTGGAGAAAATATTAATTCACCTCCAAAAAAATTAATTTCTTCATGGAAGCTGAATATGCTGATTGTGGTCCTGGTTTCCTAAATGGCTTGATTTTGGTATTCAATATTAAAATTTAAAAAAGTTCTGATTGAAGTTCTGATTTTTATGAAAAAAAAAATCATAGAAAACAAAACATATGTTAAAAGAAATCAGGTTTTAATGATTTCATGTTCTGTCTTTCCAGGCTTTCGTATCGGACTGGTCAGGACACGGCGAACTGCGACACGTGCAGGAACAGTGCATGTATTATCTACAGGTAGGTTCAAAAAATATTAATATTCCCATTTTTTCCTGAGTGAAAGCCATGATTTAGTCACTAATGAAGGCTCGGTGGTTGGCCTTGATTTTTCGAATCAACACAACGTAAATTTAACTTTGCCTTATTAATAAAATTCAAGTGTAAGTCCAAATTTTCAGATCAGAAATAGATGTTCGTGGTCAGTGCTGCTGGAGCTCTGGGATGTGAGGGGCTGCAAGGTGGGAGCTTCAAGATTTTGGGATATTTAGGATTTTCTGACCAACAAGTCAACTCCAAATTTACTTTTGTACACTTCTGTACACCAAATTTCTTTTTATAGCAGTAACAACTGGACTTGGGAAATCATTTGGAGAGAGGGAATGTACAACAAAGAGAGCCAGATACGGGTTAAATCCAGAGAGTTTTAGCAATAAAATCAGGGTTAGATGGGATATTGGGAAGGAATTCTTGGCTGTGAGGGTGGGGAGGCCCTGGCACAGGTTTACCAGAGAAGCTGTGGCTGCCCCATCCCTGGAAGTGTCCAAGGCCAGGTTGGATTTGGAGCAACCTGGGCTAGTGGAAGGTGTCCCTGCCCATGGCAGGGGGTGGAATGAGATGGTCTTTAAGGTCCCTTCCAACCCAAACCACTCTGGGATTCCATGATAGTTAGACACTGACACTCCTACCCAGGCCTTTTTTTGGCACGTCCTTGTATCACAGTGAAGGAATAACATGACACGAGGCCATCTTGAGTCTGATGATGTGTCTCATACTGACAACTTAATTGTCCTTCTCCATTAGAGCCTTAAAAAACCAACTGAATGTTTTCCTGCGTTGCAGGAAGGAGGAAAACAAACATGTCTCAGAGTGTGTCACAAAATCAGGCACCACAGCACAAATGAAAATGTGCAAACGTGACAATTCCATGGAGGTACAAACTGAAATGAAGGTACAAATGTTGCCCAGGACTGAAAAGTGTAGGATTTCCCCCCTCATTCCTTAGTTCTCTACTCAGTCTGGTTCAGATAGAAGAGCTGAAGGTATTTATTTAGGGATTGTCTCCTCACTGCACAGAAGTGAGGGGGAAAAAAGGATGGAAACCCTCAGTTCCATCTTCCCAACCACAACAGAGTTCTGTGCAGGGGCAGGAACCAATTAATTTCTTTATTCCTCCTTTAAAGTCATGTTTAGAGGCATATAAATAAGCAAAGCCTCCCATGCCTCCCTTTTCCTGAGCAATTTCTGGCTCAGGGCAGCCTGGAGGTACAACCCAGCACAAATCCATCAGGGAATTATTCTTGTTTCATTAGCGAAACAAAATCCAATTAGATTTTTTTTTTCAAATCTTGACTTCTACGCAGTGGATTTCAAGTTAAAGAATAAAACCCGAAGGTTCCTTTGCTCCCTGCAAATGAAATGACTCCAGAAAAGCAGATTTGAAGTGTTTCCCTAATGGGAGATGGTGGAACAGGCAGGGCCAGCTCTCCATTCCCACCCCAACTGCCTTTGGAGTGGACATTTGCCTAAAGCCATGTTTGCAGGGCAGGTTTTAGCACAAAACAGCTCAGCTTTTTGCCAGTTTAGGAGAACAAGTGCTGCAGGCAAAAAACCCTAAAAGCAGAGACACTGCAAACCAGGGAACCACGAGAAAAGTGAATTACTGAGACAAGATAAGCAGCCAGAAGGGATAAAACAGGAATTCACTGATAAAACCAGCACTGAGACAGATTGTCTTGTAGGAACTTCTGCTCCTCCACAAATCAGCTACTCCCTGACACCTCAGAGTGCAGCAGTTCATTAGTGAGGATGTTAATTAAATCCACATGCACCTTTGCCAAGGGTTCACATGTCAAACACTGCACACAGTTACCTGATTTCTCTTCAAGGCAAAAACACCTCTCAGGACCAAAAATTAAAGCTCAGCTTAACCTGTTCAAGGGCAGTAAAACCCGGAGGAAACATCCCTGTCACACCAGGAGGTCCTCAGTCTTGAGTTCTTTTGCCCAATTAATACATAGGAAAGACTTAAATAAAAATATAACCAAAGCCTTGATTGCACAAATCAATAATTTAAAGAGAAAACCTTCAGTTTGCTGTAATTGACTGTGTAGGTTGCTTAAATATGGTTCAATTTTGAACGCCCTAACATTAAAAAAAAAAAAATTAGAGCTGTTTCAAATGTATATTTTTAAACTGCAGTGAAACAGCATCTTAGAGGAAGGATTAGGTTACCCAACTGCATCCTGCAGTGCCAGGTATAGCACAGGTGAGAAGGTGCAAATCCATGGAATTCAATTCTTCCCACTCAAGATGAATTTTCAGAGTATTAATATAATGTAGCACAGAAGCCAGAGACAGTGTAGAAGGCAACAAAAAAAACCCTGTTGTACTTTATAGGGTTTTTAGCATCAAAACCATCAATACTGTTAGTAAAAATTCCTTTTGGCAATAGTTATTTTGCATGTTAAATTTAAATTTTTGCTAAGATTACAAATCTACTTTTACATTGTTTTCTCTTTATATTGAAAAGAATACATATTTCTTAGTATTAAAGGAAAAAAAAAGTAAAACTTTCTCATTTTTCTTAAGTAAGTAGGAAACTGACAATCAAATATTAAACAGTATTAAAAAGAAAAGGTACCAAAGCCTGAAACTGTTTTAGAAATCAGGAAGAAAAGAAAAGCATCCACATTTAGATACTCTATTTTCCTCAAAACTCTGCTTATTTTTGCAATATGTTCAGGAACTTGGAGCTCCAGACATAGGAGTCACTGACATTTTCTTCCACTGCATCAGATGAGCCACAGACTTAAAACTGTCACTAAAATTATTCAGCATCGTGTCTTTATAGTCATTTCCAGACTGTATTTAAAATAGGGCCCAAAAATGTGATGAAATGGTATAAACAACCAACCACTTTATCATTTTCCCCATCAGTATCAATATCTCATGACCCAAGGTCACAGAACAGTTTCAAAATCATCCTCTACAAACACAACACAAATGTCCACATCTCTACTTTACAAACTAATTTTGATTCACCACTGACATTTTTAAAATAAGTTTTATCAGGGTATATATTTCCAGGATAAAGTCAACTTAAATACTGAAATGAAGCAAAATCTTGCTATTAAGAAGAAATTGCATTATTATGCAGTCCGTGTATCAATCTGAAACACCCAAAACCCCACGTGGACTCAAATCTCCACAGCCTGGTTTATTCTGTAATTATCTTTTCCTGGAACTGTCCTTTCTGCTCCTGTTTAATTTCCCAGCCTGGGTGAATTTTAATCCCTGAGCAGAAATCTGGAGGAGGAAAGGGGGCTTCTTTGTAATATTTTGTGCAATATTCTTAGGCCTTTAGCAGGAATTACTTCTGTGAAGGAGCACCTTGGAGGATTCCTGCTGGATTTCCCTTTACTGGGAAAGGTCAGGAATACTCAGTAGCTTTTACAAGGCTACCTTGGCTTCTGGAAGGAAACTTTTAGGAGATCAAATCCCAACCAATTTCTGCCTATGGAGAACAAGAATTCAACTCTGCACTATTGTTCTTTGCAGGGGAGGAATCACTCCAAGTGGTACCAACCATTACTCTGGCTGCTTTTTACTCCTTTGAAATTTTGATTTATGCTGCTGTATTTTTATTTGATATTAATCTAAGGTGGAATCACATTATTCAACAGAAAATGTATCCTTAGAATCTATTAAATGCAATTCACTATAAAATCTGCAAGAGAAATGTGTTACAATAGAGGGATAAAGCTAAAAGTTAGCAAAGAGCCCACATGTAAAGGTTAGATATTTAATTTACTAATTATTAAAATTAATAAATATAGCCATACAAAGTGAACATAAGGCATCAATCCCTAAAACTGCAACAGTCTAATAAAATCAGGTGATTAAATGATTAGAATAGTCATTTTCATCGCCTTTTTATTTCCTACCCACATTAATTAATTTATATGTTCTCATCTCATCTCTAGACTGTAAGATACTTAGTGGGAAAAATGGATCTTGGTGGCTTGTTAATGCTGGCAGGGCTTTGGATCCCAGGCTTTGGGGATTTTTGGGTTGCAATAGGAAATTTAATGTGCTGGAAAGTACATTAAGGTAATTTCCAAGTGATTAGTGCTTATCTGGATCCTATTTTTCCAAGATGTGGCACGAACTAATGCCATGTCATCCAATTAACGTGACCCAGGAAGAGACAGGATGAAATTCTTTAATTCCTGCTTCACCTATTCAACCTAAATTCAAAGGGTTCAGCTGCTCTATAAATGCTTGGAGGATTTGGGCTTAGCATTGGAAAATGCAGGATAAAAAGGTGAACTGAAGGGGTGTCACCTGAAATGAGAGCAGAGGGAAGGGCTGCCTGGAGCCTTCGCAGGCTCCAGCCTTGGAGGTGACAACAGACAAGTGGAGGAAGGACATGGAGCTGCTGGAGAGAGTCCAGAGGAGGCACCACGATGATGAGAGGGCTGGAGCAGCTCTGCTGGGAGGAAAGGCTGAGAGAGCTGGGATTGATCAGCCTGGAGAAGAGAAGCTTTGGGGCGACCTGACTGTGACCTTCCAGGACCTGAAGGAGCCCTCAGGAAAGAAGGAGAAAGACTATTTACAAGGGTCTGGAGTGACAGGACAAGGGGGATGGCTTCAAACTAACAGAGCAGGTTTAGAGAAATCCTTCCCTGTGAGGGTGGGGAGTCCCTGGCACAGGTTGCCCAGAGAAGCTGTGGCTGCCCCTGGATCCCTGGAAGTGTCCAAGGCCAGATTGGACAGGGCTTGGAGCAACCTGGGATAGTGGAAGGTGTCCCTGCCCATGGCAGGGGGTGGAACTGGATGGGCTGTAAGGTCCCTTCCAACACAAACCATTCTGGGATTCTATGATTCCCTGATCAAACCCTCGGCAACCTAACCCTGAATCTGAATCCCTCTGATTCAGCAATCCTGCAGTACCCAACAGATCATCAGCATCTCACAGTCTTAAAAGGATTCATGACAATAATGTGTGACTGTGCTAGAAAATAAGAAAACCCATTCCTACCTCTGAGCCTATTGCTTGATCCCCTCCCACAGTCCATCTGCTTAATCCCAATGGTTATCATTCCTCAAACTCTGCTTTCAATCCCTCATAAAGCAACTAAATTAGCAAAGGTTCACTGCTGCCTGCATGCAAAAAATAAATTAACTAAGTTCTCAAAATAGTTAAAAAAACAAAGCCAAAGCCAGAAAGTCCACATCAATTCCTCAGGTCCCTGACAAAAGAGCTGGAGAGGGATTTTGGACAAGGGATGGAGGGACAGGACAAGGGGGAATGGCTTCCCACTGCCAGAGGGCAGGGTTAGATGGGATATTGGGAAGGAATTGTTGGCTGTGAGGGTGGTGAGGCCCTGGCACAGGTTGCCCAGAGAAGCTGTGGCTGCCCCTGGATCCCTGGAAGTGTCCAAGGCCAGGTTGGATGGGGCTTGGAGCAACCTGGGCTAGTGGAAGGTGTCCCTGCCCATGGCAGGGGGTGAACTGGATGATCTTTTAAGATCCCTCCCAACCCAAACCATTCTTACTGTGAAGGGATTACAGACATCTTAATTACAAAGTTCTTGCTGGTGTTTAATGAGCACATCAAAATTAAATTCTCAAAGAGCTGTTATTTGGTTTTACTTGGCCAACTTTTCATAGGAAAGACTTTGATGGAAATACCAATATACAGGCACCTGCCCTAAAATGTAAAGTTCTGGCTGTAAACCGTGTAAGTACAGTTATTGTGGGGAGAAGACACAGAAAACCAAAGTATTTATCAGAGAGAGAATTTTCCTGTTTATAGTTGTTCACAAAACCAGCTCATCGCTCTGCACTGGAGGAAGAATTTGAGACAGGCATTGAACGTGGAAAAACCCTGACCCAGTGTTCCAAATATAACAATAGTGTAATTAAGAGAAGCTTTAGGATGTCCTGCTCAGGTGTGTGAGGCCAAGGTTTGTACTGCTGGCATTATATAATGGATTTATCTCTTGTTTCTGTCGGGCTTCTTCACAATTGTCAGGCTTTTGAAAAATATTATTATATTATCTAGGAAAAAATGCTTCTGAAGCAAATAATTCTCACCTCCGTGTGTAACAGCAGAAGAACACGGAGTCCTGGATAATTAAGTTAATGGAGTTATTACAGGGAGGCTTATGGGACAAAACCCAAGTTTGAAAGTGAAAAGAGGCACATGGCACAGAGGATATTTCAGGAAAAGGTCATTTGGAGGGAGGACACCTATAGATACTGAGGGACAGAAATAGCACTGAGCAAAACAGGATGTCAGAGCTGTGACAGGTGACAAAATCAAATTTAGGAGTGAAAGACCTGGAAAGATCTTCAGCTCTATAACAAAACTATCCATAATTCCTACAAATATGGAATTCTTGCTGAATTTAATCCATGTAAGTGCTCAAGTGTTCAAGGTTGGACAGGGCTCAGAGCAACCTGGGATAGTGGAAGGTGTCCCTGCCCATGGAATGAGATGATCCTGAAGGTCCCTTCCAAGCCAAACCAGTCTGGGATTCACCAAACCAGTCTGGAATTCTGAGAATGATGACTGATGGTGATTAATGTTTGATATCAAGAGTAAAAATAAAGTGAGCAATAGCTAATTTAGAAGGATACTTTAAAAAATTAAAGAATAAGTAGTTCTTTAATTTTTAAAGAAATTTTAAGAAAAATTAAATAATAAGAAGAAAAGTAAAGAACTGTCTTGTTATTGCAGCATAAACAGGTATAAACTGAAACCTAAGTTTGCAAGCACACGGATTATTTGCCTGAAGGGAACTGGTCCATTAAAACACCTCTAAAGCTGGATAAACCGATCTTGAGAGACACCAATCAATTATTCTGCAAAATTTACACTTCCAAATGCTGAAATAAAACGGATGTTTTTCATGCAGCCTCTTTATACCCTTCAGAAGCAAAATATTTCATTTGGATGTGAAAGGCTGAAAGCCTGAGCTGAAAATGGCAATAACATGGGGTTTGTCAGATGGTCTGGAACTAAGATGCTTTTTTTCTCTTGAGGTCTGTCTTTAATAGAAATTGGTTATGTAAAAAGTTACTCTGTTCAGCGAAGGGTTTTTATAACAATTTCTCTCTCGCAGCAATTTCCAGCAGCTCTTAAGAGCTCCCCTGCAAGAATAACTCTTGAAAGAAGTCAAAATGAACTCTGGCAATGCCAGAGCTGAAAAGGCCTTTTTTTTTTCCCCAAAAAATTTATCCTGAGAAACAAACCAGCCAAATGCTGCCCTTTAAATGAGATTTAGAGAGCTCTTAGAAGAGCATCTCCTTCCTTCTGAGATTTCCTTGCTGTGTCACCAATAGCATTTTTGTGCTGGGATCTTCCCATCTCCCCACTGAATTAATGCTGCACTTCTCTAAAATCTGCTTTTTGCCAGCTAAAGTGCACACAGGAATGTGTTATCAGTGAAGACAACACTGTTCTTTCATCAGCAAGGAGGGATATTAATCAGTAGGGTCAGAATGTGCTTCTGCAGGAACACGATGCCCAACAGCTGCCTCCTGCAAAGTCAAGATTCTCCACTTCCAGCACAGAGCTGGGAATTTTTAAATTATCCTCTTTGATTTCAAATGGCTTTTTAGTCATTAAAAACATAACGCTGGGCAAAATACTTTCTATATTTGAACTCTTACCTAATGTATCTCTCTTCTCTGCTGTCACAAGGTTTATCCAAATAACTCCACATCACTAAAATGCTGACACTTTTGCTAGGGATGGATTGAACAGTTAAACCAGGCACCAAACTAGGCACAGGTTGATGCAAAACCAACCAAACACTAAACTAGGCATAGCCAGATGCAAAAAGCCCTCACACCCTTCCAGCATCCTTTTCTTTGGCTTCCCTGGAACTCCTTCCAGACAGACTCATCAAGTCTTAATAAAACCAAGCACAAAATTGTCCTTATCCTTCTCCCAGCATCTTTGATTCCTTCTCCTCCACCCTAAGAGGAAAATAAGCCCTGCCTAAGTCAGCAGATGGTATTAGAGGATATTCAGTTAACAAAGGCTGTGCACCAACATTTCCCATGGATTTCCTCTGAAATGGCTTTAAGTGTTCTGTACTAGATCCTTACTCTTTAGGTCAGACAGGGGTAGTAGTAACAAATCTTTTAAAATCTCTTTTGGGATGAGCTCCACTGGGAGCACAAGGCCTGGGGAAGCAGATCTTACCTCTCCAGTGGTTTGTGCCCAGCAAGGAAGGGCAGAAATAGCTCAGAAAACACATTTAATACTAATTCAAAGTGAATTTAAGTCCAGGAACAACAATTTCCCATTAATGATGAAGGCAGCCAGTGCAAAGCCAAGGACCCCTCAGCTGTGGAGGTGGACAGGGAACCTCTCAAGTGCCCAACAGCCACAAACTGCTACATTTAAAATATCCAGCAAAAGGCAGGGAGGAAATAAATGAACCCTAGTGTCTAAATTCCCTTAATTTCACCCTTTTCAATCCATCCTCTGATATCCAGGGCCCTCCTGCAATGGGGTTGGACTAGAGGACTTTTAAAGGTCCCTTCCAGCCCAAAATATTCTGTAATGTGATGCACAAGATGGGAAAAGCCTCAGTGCAGAACGTGGCCAGAGGCTGCTGCACCAACCAACCAAAACCATCAAGTTCCAGGATATTTCTAAGGGGTCTAAATTCCATTTCCATCATCAGACAGGATTTTTCCTGAATTTTATAACATGTTTCTTTTGATTTATAAGGTTAACTCAAAGCCCTCTGTAGTATCCTGGTGGAATGGGGATTATAATTTCATCTTGATTATGGTTCTTAATTGCTGGCAGGATTTTGTAGCCAACACAGTGTTTAGAATTCAGGAGGGGAATTTTAGAGCTTCAGCCTATTTTTTAAATGCAAGGTTGCTCTGCAAGAGAATTGCTTTTGAATTTATTTATTTATTCTCCCACACATGTATATGACTCTATATATATGACAGTAGCTTGGTGATATTTGGTTTAATTTACTGAAATTAATCTTTTTCAGGGTAAAACTGGCAAGAAATATGTCAGGTAAAGAAACTGCCCAATTGCTTATGGCCAACCTGTCAGCTTTTCCAAAAGCACAAGGATGCAGTGCCTGGCTGGCTGCTCCCAGGGCACCCAGACAGGAGGGAAAGCCAAGCCTGGAAGCCCTCAAAGATTATTCCTCCACAGGAGGAATTATTCCTCCCATAATCCTCAAGGCCCTCCTAACCCGCAGGAAAAGCTGAACAATCTCATTTTCACTTTTCTTTTGCACAATGTCCTTTTTTTGACCCTTCTCTTAAACATTTATTTTTTACTCCAATTTCTAAATTAAACACTTGGATGCTGGGTTAATTGAAATACTTTTATCAACACAATTAATAACTGATTGCTTTGTTCCTTCTCATTTCTAGCGTGGAATTGGATTTTAAACAGCAAGAAGACAAACTACAGCCAGTTTTGAGAAAACTTCATCCCATTGAGGAAACTCAGGTTGCACCTTTGCCTTATTCTCAGGAGAGCTACTCCTCTACTCCCAAGCAAAAATCCAAAACTGAATCAAAAAAGCATGGAAGATGGAAACTCTGGTTCCTTTAACCCAAGTGTGGAGTTCAAGGCCTTCTTTGAAAAATATTTGGAGTTCTATCCATCATCTCTGACAGGCTCGTGGTGGATCAAGGAGGGTTCCTGGCCAACGGCAGCGTCCAGTTCTCACCGTATGTACCAAAAAGGCCTTTGTACCTTTGGACTCACCGGAGCAAGGGGCCAGGGAACACCTTGCCCACTTTTATTTGCAGTTTGCCAATGTGGGATGTAAAACCTGAACGGAAATTTGGACAGAGATGGAAAGCAAAACTATTTCCCCCTCCTCAGATCTGAAAGCATCACGTTCTAACCTGTTAAACCGTAGGCTCCTCCCGTCCGCTCCGAAACATCACCTTGTTTTAAAGCCTTCTGGGGGGTAGGTGGGAAAAACAACAAACAAGCAAGCCTTATGTTTGCAGTGGTGTCAGTTTTACAGATCCATGTTGATTGGGGAGTGCAGTTTTCAGCACAGAAATCCTGGACAAAGCACAATTTTTCCCATGGCCCGAGGCCATGACGTCCCCGAGCCCTGACTGTGCGTTCCTGCTTTCACGCGACGTAGGCTCCAACCAAGCTCTCACATTCCCACACCATCTCTGATTTAGCTGTGTCCTCATCACCAGAACAACCAGTTGGTTGCTCATCTCCAGAAACTTCCCAAAATCAGGACAGGCCTTTAACCACACCAAGCTCACAGGGTCAAGGCTACAGGACAATCTTGATGTCACTTTTGGTACCCAAAAGGTCTAAACGACACATTCTGGCACAGGAAACCAAACCCAACCCCACAAACAGAACAATCATAATCTGGATTGTTGGCATTTGCCATAATTTAGTATTTTTTGTAACAGTCTTTGGAAAACCTCTCCACTATTGCAGAAGGCACCAGGAAATTTCTAGCCTGCAGCACGTGACGAAACCTGCTTGGAAAGGAGCTGGAATTTTAAATGCTGTTTATTTACTAAGCTTCTCAGATGGGTTTCCCAACTTATTATAATTTATATTTCGATCTATTAATTGTACTTGCTAATTGATACACACTTAGGGGAGAGATGTGAAGCAGTTTTTTTTTCCTAATATTATTTTGGTTTTCCTTTTTTTAAATGGCACTTTAAATTTTGCTCTGACTTATAAACTGCAGCATTTTCCTTTAAGTGTTTGTTACTGTCATTAAACTTGCATCTAAAATGACCATGGGTGGAAAAATTCCTCATGTTAGAAGGGGCCAGCGAGTGGGAATCTTGCTGTCTTTTGTTCTGGGGGATTTTTTAAGGATTTCAGATAACTTGAGTGTCATGTGACAAACTGGGGTTTGAAATCGCATCACCTGCAGCAGCTTTAAGGTACCAATTCCTCAGTCTTCAGGTGGAAGAAATGTGATCTTTAGTTTGCACACACTAAAAGTGCTGGAAGGGTTTTCCTTGACACTATTTTTTCCTCTTAGCTCAGCAGCCAATCCATTACTACAAGGAAAATGGAGGCAAATAACTGGGTTGTTTTTCCCCCCAAAAGAGCAAGAAAAGGAAGTTAAATTGGGAATACAGGCGATGTCCATGGCCAGCCCAAAATTAATTTCAGTCTGTTTTCATGGAATAAAGGCACCTTTGCAGTAAAACTTCAAGAGGGCTACGAGTTCTTGCACAGAAACAAGTATCCTGGAATCTTTTGGTGGAAGCTGAAGGATTAGGAAGGTGATCCTGTGTACCAGGAAGGAAGTGCCATTGTTTCACATGGAAAAAAAAATGTGTTTCATGTATTTTATATTGTTTTTAATTAAAAATATAGAACTGTTTACATGACAGCCCACCTGACATGGTTCAGAATATTTCCAAACTAAAAAATACTATTTTGTTTTCCCTAAGGTGAAAGAAATCTCAAATATAGACAGAACAAGGAACACACAGCAGTATCCAGTATTATTTTAAAATAATGTTAATAATTCATGAACTCTTCCGTGCTCACATGCCTAGTGTTGGGTTTTTTAAAGAAATTAAACCATCTCTCCGTGGCAATCAGTTCCAAAATCCTTGTAGTGTCACCACCTCAGTAGCTTTGCCCATGAAGCTGTTTGTGTGTGACACCAAACCTGTTTCCGTGTGGTTATTGACTCATCCAGAGCTTCTGGAATCCCGGAAAACAAGAGAGGGAATGACAGACTGGTGAAACAAAGAGCTGAAAGGGAACGTTCTCATGGCGTGTTCTGTCCATGTCCAGGCTATTTTCTTAAAGAAGTTGCAAATTTTTAATTTTTTACATTTTTTTAAAAACTGGGAAAAGCAAACATCCATCGAGTCTGGCTTCCCACCCGGCATCTCGTGTCCTCTCCTACCCTCCCATGTAATTTGTAATAAAATGTTTTTGCAAGTGTGTAAAATGTATCATATTGTATTGCCTTTAGAATCACTCAGGCTCAGGTTAGATAGACACCAAGAGAAAAAAAAACAAACAAACTCAACCCTAATTCTTTAGAGCTTTTAGTTAAATGTGACTGACCAGGCTGCTTTCACCCTCCTCTAGAAGATCTCTGAGGAAAATGTGTTTTTACTTTCAGTGTGGCTTTGCTGCATTCACTGACAGTCCCCTGCACTTCATACACTGATTTTCTATCTGCACTTCTCCCATTTCCTGCTTCAAAATACTTTTTAGCCAATAAATACTGCAGTGATTTTATATCCCTTGCGATTTGAGTCCGTAATTTCCACGAAGCAACAGTTCCATCCTTTGGTTTAGAACTCTGAGGAAGCACCATCCCTGTGAGTAGCCCTTGGTTTCTTAAAGACTAAAAATCACTGTAAAAAAATAGTTTAAAAAAAATCAGGATAAACTGAAAAAAATCATGATTAAAACTGGAAAATCCTACTGTGGGTACAGAGTGTTTGCTTTTTCTTGCCTGAGATGCAAAACCACCATCCCTGCCTTTAATCTCACTTGATGTTTTAAAGGTTAATTACTTTTTCAAATCAAATAGGGTCATTTTTCACGGACTTTCCAATCTGCTGTTAGATTATCCCAGTTCTTTAGATCTAGGTAGCAGCACACATTATATGTCTGGAATTTAACTGGATTGCCACTGAAAATCCACCAACACAATCCGAGAGAACGAAAGGAACGGCATGAAAAATTGTCATATTTCAGCAACCACAAAATACATCTGTAGTTCACTAAAATAAGGGGAGAGCTACAAATTTGCTGGCCATTTGATGAGGAGGATGCAGCTTCTTCCCATAAATGAACCCTATCCATCACTGCATGGTGATGGTTTGACAACACAAAAAAAATCCCCCTTCACCTGCTGTGAAATTTAGTTTGCAGGATGTAATTTCAAATGATTTTGAAAGAGAAGAAAAAACATGTGATTCAATAAAACAAAGTATTTTCACATCGAAGAATTCCAGTGAAGAAAATGGAGCTGTCATCAACATTTTGGAATCCATTAACCCTGAACTAGACAGATTTTAAGGCACAGAAAGATAATTTACAAACAGCTTCAACTCCTAAATAACTGTAGCCTCAGAACTCTCCTGTGACTCTCAATAATTCATATTTTATACAGATTTGTTCTTGTATTTCACTGCCTTTCAGAAAGGCCTCCAGCCTGGAAGGTGCCAAGAGATGGATAATCCACCACTGCCTGGATTGACTGATTATTTGTCCTTAAGTTGCTCCCCATCAGAGCCACACTCTCTACTTTACTCCTGCCTCCAGCCCCTCCTCCCTGTGACCCGTGTCACCTGCATCCCACAGAGCTTCTCTAGCACCAAGGGCCACCTCTACATCTCCTGCACATGGACCTCAGATGCCTTCTGCATCTCACCACAAACCCCTTTCTTTATTTGCTGATGACTTCTGCATCATTTCTGCCCTGGTTTCACCACATCCTTGTCCTCAAGCGCAGAGTGGGGAAAGAAGAGACATGGGAAACACTCCACCCATCAGCAAAGCCATCAAGGCCTCTCCTGTCCACTGCTTCCTAGTCACACATCCCAAGAATATCCAAAATAGGATTTTTTGCCCTGATCTCAGCGGGTTTTCACACTGACTTTGTTCCCCACAGACCCCTACGTGTTCAGAGCCTGTTCTTCAGGACAGACTGTTGGGAGTTAAAATCCCAGCTTGCTTTGGGGAATTGAATCACAGAACCATGGAATGGTTTGGGTTGGGAGGGACCTTAAAGATCATCCAGTCCCACCCTCTGCCATGGGCAGGGACACCTTCCACTAGCCCAGGTTGCTCCAACCTGGCCTTGGACACTTCCAAGGATGGGGAGTCCACAACCTCTCTCAGCCCTCTTTGCTCTTTCATCTACAAGCTACATTTTTTTCTGTATCAAAATGGAATTTGATTTGTTCCATCATCCAAAGGAATCAAGACTCTATTCACTAGGATCACTGCATAGATCTGCCAACTAAAAGTATCTTCCAAAAATTACACAGAGGAATCCCAAAACCCCACCTGGACATCACAGGATCACAGAATCACGAGTGTTCCGGGTTGGAAGAGACCTCCAAAGACCATCTCGTTCCAACGCCCTGCCATGGGACACCTTCCACTAGACCAGGAAATTTCCTTTTTAAAATTAAATTGTTCAGGAACTTCCTTGGTTTTCTTGGCTTTGTCAATGAAGCACATTCCAAGCTGCTGAGCACGAGGACGATTCCCTTTGGACCCATCATGGCCGGTTAGCCCTGATTTATTGAAGGAGGACAATTGTTGCCTCACGCTGAAGAATGCTGGAACCCAACATTCTTCAGAAAAGGTAAGGAAAGGGAGAGTTTAAAATCATCCTTCCAGAGGCTCGAGGATCTTGGCTCAATTTACTTTTTCTTCAGGCAACATGTCCTTCAGCAAGAAAGACATGATTTTGTTCAAGGTGACTTCTCACTGTGCCAGGAGCAGCTCGAGGCAGGAGCAAAATTAACCTCAAACAGGCAGCTTGGAGCAGCAACCTTGCAGGAGACAGCTCAGCACCCACAGCCTGCATCCTGCTCCTCCCTCCACCAATAATATAATAAATACATACATAATAAATATAAAACAACACAGAACCTTCTGCTCAGCAAACAGATCAAGTAAAAACCACCACTGAGGCTTCCACAGGGAAAAAAAAAAGGAATATAAAGCAATGAGGACTAAAAATTCTCTTGCTACCAAAATTATGGTCAAATCAGATTTCAAACTATCAATTATACTCTGTTTTATTTGATATCTACTTCTTCTCCTTGCAGCTGGTCTATATTATTTCAAGGTAATTCTCTTTTGAAGGTATATGAAAAAAACAGCTTATTTTATGCAGGAACTTACATTTAAGGATTCCAAAAAACAAATGTGCAAGGTCAAAGGAAACTGTTGGAGAATCTTCCAGTTCAACACTCTAAAAAAGGCACCTCCTGTCATCAAACATTTTCACTTGAGCACTTAAATTCTTGACATTCCTCCACTGCTCATAAACTGGATTATGCAACATCAGGTTTGGGATAAAGATGGTATCACTGAGGATGTTTCCAAGGAGAAAACATGCAGTTTTAGGACACCAATACAATTAAATTCATAGAATAAACAAATTGTTATGTCCTGTATTTTACTTCTTTTCAAAAAGTTATCATTACTTGTACTTTGCCTCTAAGATCCTTTACTTTTAGAATTCTTTCCTCTTACTCTTCCTGGATGGTTAATTCTCTACTATAAGTTCCAGGTAAAAGTAAAAAAAGAAAAGTCAGTGCATCATTTCAACCCAAATCTGATCCAAGGGAAGTCAGGTTATGCTTCCTAATTATGATTATTATACATTTTGCTCTCCCTGCTTTGCTGACACTACAAAAATAAGTTGTTACTGGCTACTCACAGGGGCCTCCTTTCAGCAACAGGCTGAATTTTAAGTTAGGAGTAAGTACTCATTGAAAGTACCCTTCCTGTTAGTCCTCATTAACTAATTACAGAGCCTGCAGATGGAGGGATTCCAGGCTGTGCTCATGAGCACCAGGGATATTTTTAATACAAATGTACTTAATTAAAACACAAACAGAAGTTTTCAGATCTAATGTGATAACTGTAAAAGGCATAATTAACATTTTTGAATGCCATTTGAATCATGTTCATCAAAACAATAATTAATTCACATTCTAACTGAAGCTGAAGAAGTTAAAATAACATACACGTCTTTCGACTTCCTTTCGCTGTTACTGAATCCCAGCACTGGAATATTCTGTAAGAATGATCTACTTGGAACCATTTGCCCAGAGAGGTTTTGGATTCTTAATCCCTGGAAGTGTCCAAGGCCAGGTTGGACAGGGCTTGGAGCAACCTGGGCTAGTGGAAGACGTCCCTGCCCATGGCAGGGGGTGGAATGAGATGAGTTATAAGATCCCTTCCAACCCAAACCATTCTAGGATTCTATGATTTCTTGCTCCAGCAATGGATCTGCTGACCCATTATCTCTTCCTTAAAACAAAAACTGTTGTTGGAAACTAAAGTGATAAAAGTGGAAGACCAAAAATAAGTCGGTGGATGACGAACAAAATTGAATTGCAGCATCTTTGCCAACACAAGCACCACCATGTGCCAAGCAGAGAGGCAGCAGTAGGTAAGTAAGAGGTGCTGAGGACACAGAGACTTCTAAAAAGTCACATATCACTGTGTGCAATTACACAGAGAATTTGAATTGGAAGACAAAGGGCAGATCAAAAAAGTTGCTGAAGGACTCAGATCTGACTAACAATGAACCCCTTTTAAGAGAAAAATCAGGGTATTGAACCAAACCAGACCAAACTGGTGCAGAACAGAGGGACAAGGGCTCAGACAGATCACAGATCTGGGCCATTTGGACCAGTTTCCTACATGTATCACTTGCCAGATGCAGACACCAAAGAAAGAATACAAGATAAAGGGAAATACACAATGACACCCCCCAAAACACACAGTGACATTCCCAAACCCACACTCAGATCTGCCCCTATTTTAGATATCAATAGGCCTCACTATCCTATTCATTATTTAGACCAATATTAATTAATGAACAGTTGAAAAATTCAAGTGTCAGGCTTTAAAGTCACAGTGGTAAGACAACAATGTGACTGGTATCAGTCCTTCCTGCAGGTATTCAGAACATCATAATTCAGGGCTCTATTCTTTAATAATCTGAATACTGTCAGCTTAATTATCTCAGTCAAAAAAGGCAAGTAAGTGCTTGTAATGCAGTAAACAAACAGCCAAGTCTCTCATTTCCACCCTTCTCAGCTGACTAATTACCAACCATCCATCATCTTGGTGAACACAGATATCTCAGATCTGGCTCATCACCTGCCCACAGATACTTTTCAAGTCTTTTTTTTCCTCCCCGTGTCAACCCCGGCAAAATGAGCAGCCAGTGTTTTCCAGCTTCCCAAGCACACAGACAGTTACAGGAGGTTTTGATTGCTTTGGGTCAGCTGGGATTTAAATCCTATTACAGGCAGGTTCCCAAAGATGTGACAGAGGTATTTAAGTTTCCATCAGGAGACACTTACAATGAGCTCGGAATCACGTCCCATGGAAATAACTGTTCTGTTCACCGTCCTCAGTAGGTTCTCCATGATTATCTGGACATGTCTCTGGGTTGGCCCCTAAGGAAAGAGAATAAATTAGTGGTAACTACATACAACAGACACCAACACAACTGAACTTTAAATCCACCTGTCCTGTGAAAATTAATCAAACCATCACTTGCTGTTGATCAAAAGCAGAAAATTAAGTCTCCCACTTCAACAAAGTCTATTTTATTAACACATGTAACTGATAAATTAACATGTACTGGTACAATTTCAATGAAAAGCAAGTCTCTGGAAATACAGCAAAGCCTATGACATTAAGTTACCTATTAATTTTCTTTTCCCCAAGTCCTTTTTCCAATATCAAAACCCCCCAGGCATTACCAAATCGGGAGGGGGCTGTTCTGCAACAGCTCAATTAAAAGAGAAAAGCAAAACAAAACTTTCCTTAAGGAACTGCCCATTTCAGTCAGTTGTTTCAAATTAGTATTTCTGTATTAGGAGCAATCCACCACTATTTTTGAAAGAGCTGAAAATGAAATATTTACTGCAACTAGGTATTAAGGACAAGCCCAGAAACCCTGTGCAGAATGATGGGTAAAACTCAAAGTCAAAAACACATCAAGGAGAAAGAAACAGATGAGCTTTGCTCCCATCTTTTATTTTATATATGAAAAATGTATTTGAAGACTGATCCCTCACCAGTACAAATATACACAGGTGCTGGTCCTGGAGCCAGAACAGCCTGGGAGATGGTGGAGCTGTAGGTGAGGTCCCACCATGGAGAGAAATGCAGCCAACAAAGAATGACAGGAGCAGCCAAGCTGCCAAAACCAAATTCCTTTGTAAAACAACCCCCTCTCTGAAGCAGTCACACAGAGCTACTTTTAAAAAAGCAACAAAATCAGAGCAATCCCAAAAACCACAGTTAAATAAGATGCCAGATATGATGTGAGTGGCTGACCCCTGAGGTCCTTTCCAACTGAATTAGTGTATGATTCCACACAGGAATGAAGGCTCAGGCAGCAGAAGCAGCCCAAATTTTAAGAGAGCATCAAATCCCTGCAGCTCTCCAGCAAAGCACTGATATTTGTATGTTAGCTGAAGTCAAGAGAAGGCAAAAAAAGGGACTATTATGCAAAAAAAAGGGACTTTTACACATGCTGCATGTCTGTGTACCTTGTCAGGAACAATACATCTCAAAGCACATTTCCCAAAATGCTCATGGGGGAATACAAAAACAAAACACCAAAACAAAACATTTTCCACCTGGCAGAGGCCACACACCACGTAAGGGGAAGGTTGAACTCCTAAAAATACCTATTTACTCACTGTCTAACCAGAAAAGCTGTACTGGATGTGCCTCAGAAACAGTCAGTGCTGTATTGGATGTGTTGTGTGAGGTGTCACACTGCACATCCTCATCCCTGGATACGTAAAAGAGCTAGAAGAGACTGTTTGAGGGGGGTTATATTTAAAAAATAAAAATAAAATCCAAGTCATCAGGAGTTACCTGCTCAATTCAATCTTACTGAGATCACTGAAGTGCTGATCATCACAGAACTGTGCAATACTCACCACGTCTTTCTTGTACAGCACTTCCAGGATGTTACTCAGCAACTGGCAACAAGCCTCCAAATCTTCTTGTCTTTCCAAGTGATACTTGAGTTGGTCTGTCATGGTTGGCAGCAAGATTTCCCTGCAGTCTGCAAACAAAACAGGAGGTTACATACACAGCTTTCTGTAACTCCAGAGAGCTGCCTAAACGTCCTTCAGTGCTTATGTAAGACACAAAAATCCGGAAAAAGAAGGTAAATTCCAGATTTCCAGCCACCTGCTTTTCAACCAAAACCTCACTTCACCTTAGAAACTTCTGCCTCTGAATTCCTCCAGACTTTGACCACTCACTCCTATCCACAAAATATCCCCTTCCTTGCTCATGTACTCAGATTCTGACATACCAGGAATCACCAGGTCTAAATTAATTACTAATTACCCAGATAAATGTCAACCCAAGGAATGGCCTGCTTCAGTGATCTCAACCTGGTACCTCTGCATTGTAAAACCTCAGTCTAAGCTGTTCCCTTAGTCTTGGACTGCCATGGAAAAACAAAAGGAGCAGATTAAGCAAAACTCCACAGAGTAGGGGAGGGGAAGGGAAGAGGATGAACCTCCATGTCCTGTTGCACAGAACATGCCTTTGCAAACCCGAGAGGTGAATCAATCTTTAGTAACCTAAAAGGCCCCTAATTAGAGGTTTGAGAGTGTTTCATGTCCCTGCTAAGCCCCACTGGTAGAGAGGGCAAAGATTAATTTAATATCTGCAGCATGAAGAAGGCAGAGCTGCAGCTGTGTCACCTCTGAGCTGGACTGTCTGGAGTCAGCCCTGATCAATGGGGAAGGGATTCAGATTGAATTTCTGAGAAAGGGAACACTAATTGATTTGTCACAGTACTTTGTCTGGAGTTACACAACCCACACAAACAATCAGTTCCCTTGGGTGGACTTGACAAGGCTCCTCAGTTCCCACCTCTGCCTTCCTCAGCATCCACCTGGGAGCACCTGCTGGTTATAAAACAGGGGAAGAAAACCAAGTGTCAAGGTGTGCTGGGCACTTGAGAGAAAGATCCAAGTCTGAGGAGGAGCAGCTGAGGGAGCTGGGGGGGCTCAGCCTGGAGAAAAGGAGGCTCAGGGGGGACCTTCTCACTCTTTGCAACTCCCTGACAGGAAGGGGGAGCTGGGGGGGGCGGTTCAGGCTCTGCTGCCAGGGAACAAGGGACAGGACAAAAAGAAATGGCCTCAAGTTGGGCCATGGGAGGTTCAGGTTGGATATTAGGGAAAATTCCTTCCTGGAAAGGGTTGTCCAATCCTGGCAGAGCTGCCTAGGGCAGGGGTGGAGTGCCCATCTCTGGAGGGATTTAAAAGCCCTGTGGATGTGGCACTTGGGGACATGGTTAGCAGTGAACACGGTGGTGAGGCTGGTTGACAGGTGGACTTGATGATCCTAAAGGTCTTTTCCAACCTAACCAATTCTATGATTCTATGAAATCCTTTTTAAGGACAAACAAACAAAGCCACAAACCAACAAAATCAACAGCCAGAGGACCCTGCAAGCACCAAATCTGTGAAACCTTTCTGAAGATTATGTGGCACCCAAATTACCAGTGGAACTTTTATTGTAAGGAGAAAACACTGATATAGAGCTTACTATGAAGTAGGGAAAAAGGAATAAATACTGCCAATGGGAAAGCCAGGCCTAAAATCAAAAGGTAATTTCATGATACTCAGCATCTGGGCAGGTAAGGAATAAGGTTAACCAGAGAAGCTGTGGCTGCCCCATCCCTGGAAGTGTCCAAGGCCAGGTTGGACAGGGTTTGGAACAACCTGGGGTAGTGGAAGGGGGTGGAACTGGAGGGTCTTTAAGGTTCCTTCCAACCCAAACAATTCCATGATGCTCTGATTTTTGAACCAATCCAGTGCTATGGAAATAGCCCCTAGGGGGACACGAGATTTTCAGTGCATCTTTGCTATAAAATGTTCTATACAACACTGAATTGATCAACTGTATGTTGATTATTTGGAAGTCCAGAGGAGGAAAGGCAGGTATCAGCCTGCCTGTCACAACCCCCTTTCAGCCCTGACTAATGGGCAACCTTGATAAATGTATAGTCCAGAACATCCTTCTCCTGCTCCCAAGGCAGCTCCGAGTGTGATGCACAGCGATTACAGACAATAATTCCATATCTGTTCCACTGCACGAGTCCAACCCATGGTGATTAATGTCAGGGAAATGGGCAGTGGGAATCAAATATTAATCTTCATAAAAAGGATGCTCAGGAGGAATTATCAACATAGGAGCACCCAAGCAAAGACTTCACTGAAGCAGTGACACAGGAACTGTGCTGAAGGTAAATACAGGCAATAAATTCGTGTCAATTGAAAAGCATCTCTTTTGGAGGACACTGACAAATGCATTTCTTTATTTTATGGTTCATTTAGTGGCCAAAGAAATTAAACCAGTGCTCAGTAACTTCATTTCCACTACACAGCATGGAAACAGAGATGTAATTTTGGTCATAATTAAACAATAAGAACTCTTATAAATGCTATCTGCTGCCTACCAATATTTAATAGACTAAATTTCCTCATGGAGAAATCCCTAGATTTTCTTTTTCAGACAACAGCAGCTCCACAGCTCACTTGGTAATCAGCTGGAAGTCATTTGGAAAACAAAGCAGCAGAGAATCCAAACAACTCTATAGGACAAAACAAATCAGACAAATCACTATTTACATAATCCAAAATCTTGATGTTTGCAAGGATAAGACATTTGATTTAACTCCCAACCATGAGCACTTACATGTGTAGAACTGAAAGCATGCATTAGGTTATTATAAAACTGTTCCACACTCACTTATATTGTTATTTTATATGTTATTAATTGTGGTAGGGATAAATATCACCTATTTATACATGTATTTACTTCTATATGGAAACATGTAGTTGTTTTATATAACTACTACATATTCATATTTATGTTTATATATATAGATACATAAATTTTAAAACTGTATTTTACATGTTTTTTTAATAAAGATACAGAAACCACAGCACCATAGTCCATTCTCATCCAAGGTCCCAAACTCCTCAGATTTCACACTGAATCATCCATCACTCAACATCCTTCAAGCCTGATCCTTTAGCAAACTGTTTCACACACCCACCCCTCTCACCCCCAAATCCTCCAAGCTTCACAAATTCATATATTTTTGGATTTTAATTCCTCCAGAGACACAAATAAGTCTCCTCTGACCTCTCAAAGTACAGAATTTGAGTATTTTTCTCCACCAGAAATACACTGATGAAATTTTCTGAGCGTTCACCAGCCCTCCATCAATTCCACAATCCTGTAGAGCATATTGCTTTTAGAAAAGAAAATCTCATTTCTGCAACAGGATACAGGATTAGTTGACTACTTATATGGAAATATTCCCTATCAGTTTGAAATTCCTGAATCAATGGGAAGGAGGAGAGGGAGTCAACTGCATTTCAGTCATGAACTCAACCCACAGAGCAAGGGAAAGAAGCAGTTAAATTTAAAAAGGGCTGTGGCTAAGGGGGTTAATTTATTTTCAAGTGAATTTTAGTGTTTATGAAAGGTGCCCAGCACAACTGGCTCTGCAGACACGAGCTCTGGAGAGAAGGACCATGATGATGAATTACCATGAGAAGATCAGAGGGCTGGAGCCACTCTGCTATGAGGAAAGGCTGGGACAGCTGGGGGGGTTCACTTGGAGAAGAGAAGGATCCAGGAAGACCTGAGAGCTCCTTCCAGGGCCTAAAGGGGCTCCAAGAGAGCTGGAGAGGGACTTGGGACAAGGGATGGAGGGACAGGACAAGGGGGAATGGCTTCCCACTGCCAGAGGGCAGGGATAGATGGGATACTGGGAAAAAATCCTTCCCTGTGAGGGTGGTGAGGACCTGGCACAGGTTGCCCAGAGAAGCTGTGGCTGCCCCATCCCTGGAAGTGTCCAAGGCCAGGTTGGATGGGGCTTGGAGCAACCTGGGCTAGTGGAAGGTGTCCCTGCCCGTGGCAGGGGGTGGAATGAGATGAGCTTTAAGGTCCTTCCAACCCAAACCAGTCTGATTCCATACTGGTGGCAAGAGAAGCTTTTAAGAAAATAATTTGCTTATTGACACACAAAAAACCCCCATACATCCACGAGAATCATGGAATCCCAGAATGGTTTGGGTTAACAGATGAGCCTGGAATCCCCATCACAGCCCAACTGAAGCACATCAGATTTAAGAAGTTTTTAACAGGCAGTGACAGGAAAACTCCTGTCAGGAGCCTCCTGACAAGATCTCATAGCCATTAAACAGCTCTGCTCTGTCAGCAAACCTGGCCTGAGTTCAGATTCATCACCTTCCCATTAAAACAGATTCATTTAAATTTCTCAGGAGCTCCATAATGTTGGACTACACCATTCACTGCACCCTCAACAGCTGAGTGTGAGTCAGGTTAAAAACACAAAGCAGCCACACACAACTTCTCCTTCCACCTCAAAATTAAACTGGTTGAAAAACGGAAGTCAGAGATTAGTGTGGTAAATGCATGATGTGCCTTTCTTAGGAGTGTGTTTTATAGTCATAATTTCTTGGTTTATCTCAGTTATCTCAATTTTCTCCTACCCAAGACAGTAAAGAATGATACCTTTTATTGCTGATTTCTGCCCCAAAAATCGATGCAAGCTAAGAACAGTCAGGAGAAAGGAAAATTACTACACAGAGAGAGAGATGAGACTTAATGAATCAAAGGAATAACACTGATGTGCAGATCTTCAAGAGCAAACATTAACATGGTCTTGGAAACACCAGTGCCATTTTACCCAGGCTCCGAGAGCAGCAAACCCATCTGCATTCCTGTGCTTTATTCCTGCAAATCCAGCCCCATTTATGGGTTGAATAATTTCAAAAGATCTCAGAAGTGAAGATCAAGTTTGGACCTGCTGTTTCTGCCAAATTTCTATACTCTCAAGCAACAAGTATGTGGTGACACAACTGGCAGACTCTGGTTTTCAGCTTCATTCTTACCTCATCACCACTCAGTCTGGTATAAGCCCAGTACAAAGCTAAACCACCAAGAACATTTCTTCAAATTGGAATCTGAAAAGTTTATCAGCATTTTACATCACATGGTCCCAGCTTTTCTCATCAAAGCATCCCTTCAAATTTCCTTTCTCACTGAACCATTGCCCATTTGCTCCCTCATTAACTCCCCTTAACAGCACACAAACACTTGGTTAGGTATCTGCACTCGGGTAGAAAAAAGAATAAAAGGTTTCACCCTAAATGAGGAAATCTGCAGGACAAGTGCTTGAACTTATCTTTCACTGGGCCACTAATCGAAAAGCAGAAAATAACAAAGCATGGATGGAGAAAATAATAAAACACGGATGAACAGCACACTCTGAAAGGTTTATGTGTTGTTTTACTTCAGCCAGGGAACAGCTTCAAGGGAGAACATGATGCTTCAGACAGAAAGCACATCAAAAACCTCCATTTCCTCCACAGAACTTCACTGAGTACAAAAGCTGAATTAATAGTTTTGATGAAACCCACGGCAGTTAAAGCTACAACAAAGGCCAAGGACATGGTTATTTAGTGCCCTTTTAAAATAACAAATTCCAAGTTTTTGCTCTCAGTTCTTTTATGATCTGTAACCTGCAGTGTCAATTGGTATTTCCTCACGTTCAGGCTGGATGGGGCTTGGAGCAACCTGCTCCAGTGGAAGGTGTCCCTGCCCATGGTAGGGGGTGGAACTGGATGGGCTTTAAGGTCCTTCCAACCCAAACCATTCTGGGATTCCATGATTTTAACTCCTGTCCTTCTAATGGAACACCCTTAACGTGTTCCAGCCCCCGCTGTGATGGCAGGAAGGACAAAGCAGCAGGAGCAGAGGTCTGGGGACACTGACTAAAGCCACAAATTGGTGGTGACAGGGGCCCCACTCACCGTGCTGTGTGAAGAGGTCGCTGTGGACAATCTCAATGAGGCAGTAGAGCTTCTGGATGGTCAGTCGGCTCATGGGGACGTTCAGGATGAACTCGGTGAAGAGCTTGCTGCACACGGAGGGAGAAGGAAAAACACATTCAACTCTCTCCAAAAATACATAAAAAACATCCAGCAGTAAAGGACAAGATACACCACTTCATGCTTTTGAACAAACAAACTCAGTGTTTTTCAGATGTAGAAGAGTTTGACAGGAAAGTCAGAGAAACATGAATGGTCTTCAACACATTTGTTTGGGTTTTGATGCCTTTTCTTCTGCCCCCTCCCTTCTATTTCAGTTTTACACCCTTCTCCCACATTTCAGATTTCTAACTTTCATTGTCTCTGCTTGCCCTCAATCCTTACATCCATGATTACACACACCAAAAATTAAAAAGTGACAATTCATCTAACAAGCTACCAACAACAAAAATAAACAAGTAAATAAAACCCAGGGGCACACACATTTTAAGATAAGGTACCATCACACTTATAGGCTGAGCTCCCACGTAACATAGAGAAGACTTTTCAGTAATTTTACATCCCTTCCTAAAATCTTGGGGTTTTTGGTTTTCCTGTTAAGCCTTCACTTCTAATTCAATCTCAATTTAAATCCTCTCAGTATTTAACTGTAATTTGGATTTGTAATAGCACAGAAAAAAACGTAGTTTGGGGTAAAACAGGCGAAGTCCTGGTATTTTCATTTGGTCTATTTTCCCAGTACTTTTGCTATCACAAACCAAAGTAATTGTTTAGTCCAGAAACTCCACAAAAATGTACTTCCCAGGCCCAGAGGAGGCATAAATGGACATGTAACACAGTTGACAGGCAAACAGAATCTAAATGCCAGGTTCCTCAGGCCATTGAAATGTTACACTGAGATTATACTTATCTATTTCATTTCTACTTTACCTTTCTTTTCCTCATTTTCACATATCAGACCATAGAAATAAAACCAGATAATATGTAGAAGGGTTTGTGCAATCAAATTAAGTTAAAAAAGGGTTTTATTCAATTCAAATGCCTTGTAATAGCACATGAAAGACAAACTTTTTTTATGTCTTAAAGTTAAAAGTTCTCCTGAAATAAGACTTTTTATTTGGTTTCTCCATTTTTTTTAATTAAACATCTTATTATCCTTTTTATTTACTAACAACATTTCTGTGTTTATGAGCTACTGAAACACTGATCCAGCAACAGGATTGACTGAATTATTTATTATTCTATTATTTACATTAAATTTATACTTGAAAAAGTGAAGCTTCATGGTGGCAGCTTAAAAAGTTTTGATGGCAGTTGCCTGATCAATAATTCTTGTTATGTCATATTGTACTGTAAAGTTTCTCAGACATTTGTCAAACCTTGATGTCATACTTTAAAAAAAGATTCCTTCTGTAGCCCTATAATTATTTGCAAGGAAAAAAACAGGGTATAAAACCAAAGTAATAAAATTTCTCAGATGATTGTATTATAGAGAGATATATAAATATATATTAGAAAAATAAAGATCTGTATGAAATTCATATTTAATTAACTCCACTCACCTGAGCTCCTTTGGATCAAACACTAATTTCACATCGTTGACAATAGCTGGCAAGTATTTAAGAGCTGCCCCCTAAAAAAAAAAAAAACAAAAACAAACTAAAAACAGACTGAAATTAATGTCTTTTAAGGGGGTGGAAACTGCAAGAAGAGAATCCACATATGAGTAGGTTGCTTTGGTTTCATTGAACCCTTGTCGTTTGGCCTCGAGCATATTTTTGGGGGTAAATCAGCTAAACTGAAAATCAATGAAAATTAAACTTTTAAGTTTAACAGATTCAAAAGAAGAGCCATGAAAGGTTTGTAAACTGGGAAAACTGACAAGTTATACCAAAATTAGGGACTTAGAAGCTCCTTCCAACACGTTACAGATACCTTTTGGTTCTCTAATCCCTTTATTCCCATCTCCTGTCTGGCACCTTCCCACCCTCCTCACCAGCCAGGCTGTAGTTGTTTGGGTTTAATTTTCACTCCACTACTTAAAAATTAAGGAAAAAGGCATAATTATCATCTTTCCCTGCAGAAAATTTTTGGTAGCCACTCATGGAACTGCAGCTCTTCCTAATTTCCCCCTTGAACTTGCAGCTGTCCCTCCATTTCACACCACAGAATTTCACAAAGAATTCAAAAGATGCAAAGAGATGTTTAATATTTTAACTCTTCGTAGTAATTTTACCTCATTTTGTCTTTCCATGTTTCAGGAACAATTAGTCAGTATTTATTTATTCCTAGAGCAAACATTGCCTTACAAGCACCAAGAGCAAAAATCCACTTTACACCTCAGTCTGGGGACAGACGAATTCTCTGATCAGCAGTTCCTACTGGTAGAAGAGTCACGAGGAACAGACTCAAGGAGTGTCGCCTCGTACATAAAAAACCCACTTGTCTTGAAATAACATTTTCCTGCCACGACCCCAGTAATTTTAAACCAAATTCTACAGTTCTTGAATGCAAGAAGTCAACTGTTTGAGAACTTCAAGCAGCCAGCAAGGCTAGTGACCACTTCTCAAAGAGCAAACCCAACCTATTGATGGCTTGGGCTTCAAATTTCCAAGCGCTCCCATTCCTCTTCCTAGTCCATAGAAACTGTCAGGCTTGCTGATCAAACATTCCCACGTATGCTTAAAGGACTCCTTCCACGCTCCCAAATCAGGCTCAGAACTGTAATTATGCAAATGGGGCCATTATGTGCAGGCTCATGTGTTGTGATGGATGAGGGCTCTAATGACCAGTTATAAAGCTCACTCAGCGCCGGGGCTTTATTTGCTTATCATTCAAATGCATGTAGCAATAAATGTTTAGTAACACATCCTAAAAGGGAGCTCGCATTTTATAATCCTGAATTAAAATTTCGAGCTTGCAATTTTATAATCATGAATTAAAATTTCACACCGCGCCCGGCAGAGACGTAAAAATTAACACTTTGATGGATGGTGGGTAAAACGCCATTTGCAACATCCTGTAGCTACAAAAACTAGAAGCAACCTCAGTTCTACTTTCTGGACAAACCAATCACAGTTTAATTCTTAGCATTTAAAGAAAATTGTGGAAGTTTATTTCCTTATTTCCCACCTAAACTGGCTCAATTATATGACAAGATGATCAGACAACGAGGTTCTGCAGCTCCGTGATTAAACCTTTATCTGTCTAATCCAAAGGGCTCCTAAAAATACCTTTTTGTGGGTATTAAATCATGGAAAGAGCAGCTCTCAATGAAGATTTTACTCTGTTACAGCTGCAGTTGAAAGAAGATTTTTTTATTAGGAGCAGCTCAATGGCAATGCTGGTTATTCCCAGGATACTGAAATGCAGAAATTAGGAATATGAAATTCAGCACATAAAAAAACCCCCTGGTTTTGCCTTTTCAAATAACATCAAGAGAAAGCAAATGAGCATCTGTTTTGTTGTGCTTTGGTTGGGTTTTTTCCTCACTTAAATTAATTCCTTTCCACTCTTGATCAGCACTGGACTGAGGTTCAAATTTCCTCTTTTCTGCAAGAAGCACATGGCAAACTAAGACAAAATCTTCACTTCACAGTTACACAGCGATGCCTGAATTTGAATATTCCACACAGCATTAGAAAAAACACAATAACAGAGAATCTTAATTTTTAATCAAACAGGTTTTTGCAGTAATTTCCCTGTGATCACACAGGACGAACACACAAAGCTGGAAACCTCAGTCTCACACACACAGTCAATAATTACACATACTTTCAAGCTGGGCTGCAATAAAAATTTTACTGCCTGAAGGGGCTTCTCTCTTTGTGGAAAACAAGTGACAAATTATTACCACCCTTATCGAGTTACAAAATCATTAATTTTCACTACTACAAAGCACACAAATAAAGCAGCAAAGGGGAAGGACGAAAAGGAGAGAAAGCAGGACGAGACAGGGCATCGTATGAATAATGCACATGTTTTCCTTGAGTTAAATTTCTTTGTACACTCAGTGTTCTATTGACTGTGGGGGTGTTACTGGAATTTGATTTTTCTTCCCAGGATGTGATTCACGTGGCTCTGCACAACATCAGCAAGGACACGGCAGCCTGCAGCAAACCCAGAGTGCTCTTCCATCTTGTGTCTCATCCCTGATTTCTCCCTCTCCCAACCATACACTCACAAATTATCCATTAATTTCTCCCTTAATGCATGTCATATCTGTGTATGAAGGGAGCTATATCCAGCCAAAGTAGATCCATATGCAAAGAACCATTAAAAGCAGCTGCCAGCACAGCCTATGGAAGTGCTCAGTCCATGAGTGCAGTGCCTCGAGGATCCCCTCCTAAACTATTAAAAAAGCCAATTAAGTGTGCCAAGAAATAAAACTCACCAAGTGAAAATTATAAGGGCCACAGAAGTCAAAGCTTTGCCTTAAACAGAATAAATTAAGCAATAATTGATGGCCACAGTTCCCTGCACAGCCAATCCAGAGGATGATAATTCCCAGGTTTTAATCATTGCACGGAATAATTGCGACTTGTTCCTTAAATCATCACAACCACCTCTCAAAGTGGAGCAGCCACCCTTTGCAACCTTTAAGATAAATTCATTGATGGGTTTATAATGACTTAAGGGCTAATTGTGTTTTCCCACACTCCTTCAGAGCTGGCAGTGAAATAACATTTGTGCTGAAGGAACAAACTCGGTGATGGGTTGTTTCTAAACATTAGCTGGGAGAAAAAAAACCCTTCAGACATGTTAAGAATTCCAGAATAAATAAGATCAAGAGCAATGGAGGTTTTATTCCCAGCACTGGCCCCTCTGAACATCAGTGAAGAGTCCACTGAACTGCCCACAGCTCTTGCTGATAGTTCAGTTCCAGCCAGGTTTAATGAGACAAAAATGAGTAAAGAATGGGATCAACCAAGAGGAAAACCAGCACATGGCTCAGACCTAAAAGTTTGAGGAGTTCCTACGACTCAAAATTGATCTGATTTATCTTTATTCTGAAATGAATTTTTTTTTGCAATTTTTTTGAGGGGGAAAAAAGAAAAACAAACTCAAAAACCTCCACTTCAACACTTGCAGATATTAACTATGGAAAATAAGAGTAAGCTTCATTTATTTATCGGAATATCAAAACTATTTAAAAAAGGAATGACAGAAAACAGTCACAAATGCTTCCTGGCAGTAGCTGTTTAAAAAACTAGCAATAGTAACTTAAGGTTGTCATTAGATTGAACAAATGACATTTGCAAAGGATGAAACAAAACGTATTCTAAAAAAAATACACTCCAGGTTTTGTCTGGGGTTTATGTTCCTCTCTTTGTACTCCATAAAAGCCAAAATACTTAATTTAAAACTGTCATTTTCCAAAGTCATTCATTTCCACCAGTAAATGCCTCGTCTCAAAACTAAACATAACATCTCTGCCAAATGCAGTGTATTCTTAAAAACTCTTTTGTTTGACAAAGCAATAAATTTGTTTTACCAGACTCCATTTGAACATTATTTTAATGTTAATTGTCATCTTTTGTGTCATTCAACACAAAGCACCTGCTCTCTACACATGATGCTCTTCTATTAAACTCAAATCTATTAAAGCCAAATACAGCCCAGTCAGCAGCAGGATGAAACAATATCCAGGGACACCTAAATGCTATTTTTGAATTGCCCCAGTCCCCAGCAGTTATTCCACAAACTGAAAAAGTTTTCATCCCAGTTGTTCATTCCCAATCAGCACCTCTGGCACAGAATTTAGTGTAAAACAGCTCAAAGCATGATCACAAGTAAATCTCTTCTATAAGTACTTCCCCAAAAAGGTTCTAAAAGACACAGAAAACTCAGTCCATGATTGTATTTTATTCTTCAACTAATTTTTAAATGATGGTTATTAAGTATCCAACCCACTGGAAAAGCCCTGCAGTCTCTTGTTTTCTTCCCAGGTACCTCAGAAGCTTGTGAGGTATTTCTCTGTCTTCATTTAAATACTTTTTTGTGGCTTTAGGAATAAATGCTCAATATTAGAATAGGGAAAAGTAGAGTGTGGATACTGAGGAATGTGTTAAAAGTGACAGAAGCTATGCAAAAAAAAAAAAAAAACCCCACACAAGAGAATTCCCTTTAGTGAAATAACACCTTCCAGCCCAGCTCTGCATGGTCACACACAGGATCATTTAACACCCCCAAAATACACACACCCACTCCATCAAATCATTCCAAGCACAGAGAACTAAAGCAGCTCCCAGCCTGTGTCTTCCCAGTCATCCTGAACAGGCTTAAGCTGAGCTCGTGCTCCAACAGGAAAAAGTTAAGGAATAATTATCACGCACCAATTAGCAGAAAACAGGAATAAACCCAGGAAGGCTCCTTACATTTGGAACTGTTAAAAATACATGCACATCCCAACTGCTGTACATCTCATTTCTGCAAGGAACTCTTAAAATCCAACTGGTGTTTGAAAAACTAAGTGTAATCTCTCCTTCCCAAGCTGTAACTGCAGCTCTCTGCCACTCAGCATGCAAGGAAAATTTTATTAAGAGGACAACCAAAACCTCTGTCAGCTTGGATCACTGTGGGAATTTCCCTCTCATCTTTGGAAAATGGAACATCTTAAAAAAACAGGTGTAAAAGGCAGCCCTGAAATGCCTGTCCCCACTGCAGCCAGCAATGACACACCAAAAAAACCCAAATAATTATAATTATTTAACTACAAAACCCAAACTCAGTGTTGTTTTGAACATTCCGTCATTTATACCATTCCACCTTCTCACATTCAAACCTGCAGGACTGATTACTGCTGCCTTTATAGCCTGGGAGGAAAGTGGGGTTTAGTCATTCTTGCACCTCAACATTCTAATTTCAACATTTTTGAGTCTATAAGACGTAAAAGAAGTAAGAGGCATAAATGGTAGTAAAGTGCCAGAAGAGATTTTCAAATCATGTTCCAAAAATACATGGAATTTTGCCTATTTATTATAAAAATACATAGCTGAAATAGTATCACTGAAATTTAAAATAACCCTTTAACAATGTTTTTATATATATATATATATGTATATACACATGTACCCCTATAAAATCTCCCCTAAGGATTTTTGAACATCCATAATCCTAAAAGATGTACAAATTCCCAGTCTCTGTTTTGTGCTTTACAACCTTGTACAATTCAGAAAGTTTTCTTTTTAGGAAAACTTTTATTTTGAAGCCTTGAAAAATTCAAATTAAAAAAAGAAGAGGCAATTTAAATGCAAAACATTAAGTGACTCAAGACCTGAGCTACAGTCAGGAACAACTCAGTTTCCACAAGGACATAAATATTTGAATAGATAAAAAGGAATTCTTGCTAAGAACCCACAACTGCAGTCAGCCATTTAGTGTCAGCTTGAAGGCTACTCTCCTACAGACAGCAAAAAAATCCAGTATATCCACCCAAAGAGAAAAGCTGTGAACATCTCAAGGAAACTTTCCCATCCTAGCTCTGCTTCTTGTTGATAAACTATGGAGACAGATACCACTTTTTGTAAGGAAAAACAGAAACACTGAGATGTGTGAATCAAGCATGTCTCTTTTAATGTGAAGCACCTTAATTTTCTGTGTAGGTCTTTACAACTTCTTATCTCCCCAAACAGACTTATTTTGTATATAATATTTAACTTCCTCAATATATGTAAAAAAAATTGGTGGAAAAAACCCTAAAACTGCTTCAGCTGGATCTGCTGAACTTCCTGCACAACACAGGCACTGGGAATTATCTGCTTATCTTCAGTAGCTTTCTATAAAACTTCAGTAGAGAATCCCACAACTCCAGAATGGTTTGGGATGGAAGAGACCTTAAAGATCATCTCCTTCCGCCCCCTGCCATGGGCAGGGACACTTCCACTAGCCCAGGTTGCTCCAAGCCCCATCCAACATGGCTTTGGACACTTCCAGGGATCCAGGGGCAGCCACAGCTTCTCTAGGCAACCTGTGCCAGGGCCTCCCCACCCTCACAGCCAAGAATTCCTTCTCAATATCCCATCTATCCCTGCCCTCTGGCAGTGGGAAGCCATTCCCTGTGTCCTGTCCCTCCATCCCTTGTCTCAAGTCCCTTTCCAGCTCTCCTGGAGCCCCTTTAGGCCCTGCAAGGGGCTCTCAGGTCTCCCTGGATCCTTCTCTTCTCCAGGTGAACCCCCCCAGCTCTCCCAGCCTGGCTCCAGAGCAGAGGGGCTTCAGCTCTTGGAACATCTCCACAGCCCTCAGAAACATTCCCTGTGCCACACTGATGGTTTGCACAGCCCAGCACTTGGTCTCCAGCACCAGCCATGGAGATGCCATCTGCAGTCACTGCGTCCATTCCCCTCCTTTACAGGCTGCACCTCCACCCATCCTTTCAGAACATCCCAGGACCTGTGCTCTGTCCATCTGCTGCCCCCACAACCCCTTGTAACAACAAGCTTCAGAAAAGATCAAAAGTTCTTTTGCTTACTTTAAACTGTACACTAAATCCCACAGTACAGGAAATTAATGTTTCATCTGCCAGGAAGGTGCACCATTCCAAATCCTGGTCCTCTGTACCCCTTTAACTACTTCCTGAGGTATGGACACCAGAACAGCACCTGGCATGCAGTAAGAGGATGCACCAAGGCTGACAACAAGCTGACAGCCCTGCCATCTCCTCCTCATCCCTCTGGTTCACACCCAACACCCTGCTGCTTTCCCTGCCACTGCACATGGATCTGATGCCTCTGGAGAGCCGCCACGGATGACTCTGAGGTGTCCTGCCCAAACTCCAACTGCCAGCTCCAAGCAGAGCATCAGACAGGGATTTCTTTCCTCTTCCTGACAATTGTCTGCCCTCCAGCTCTCACTGGAGCCCCCTCAGTCCTGGGAGGTCCATCCTGAGGTACCCACTCGAGTCATGACAGAGATGCTGAGTGAAGTCTCTAATGTCATGTCCACTTCACATGGCTACTGACACCCTCCCAGCACTCCAGCAGCTTGGTCAGGCAGGATTCACAGAATCCAGACTCACTATCTCTCAAAAAAACCCCCACATTTATCCACCTTTTCAATAGTTTTGTTCTCTGTAACAGAACCACACGTTTCTCATTACTGCACAAACTGAAGTCCTTCAGTGGATACCTGAACATAATAAAAGCAATTTCACGAGCTGCAAAAAGCCAATACCAACAATTATGTGTTCTAAGAGCAAAGTAATTAGAGTCCAAAGGAGATGAAAGCAATGAATACTGAATGAAAGGTTGTCAAGGCTTCTGAAAGGCATCCTCAAGTACACTTCAACTCCACACTGGCTCGTCTGTCAGTGCTTCAGGAGATGTGCTCTACCCAAGTTTGCAGAGTCCTGAACATGAACCAACACACTGCAGTGTGATCTCTCCAGCCTTTGCCAGGAAGTTTTTCTTCCTGTATTTCAAGTGAACACAACCAAACCCATTTTTTAGGGTATTTTTTTCCCCCAAGGTATAAATTGTTAAAAAAGAAAAAAGCCCACGTGCATCTCCCTTCCTGAAGCAGGCCCTGCAAACAGGCCTCAGAATAATAAATATTACATTCCATTCTCATAATCTGAAAACATCCTATTTGCAAAACCCCCGACAGCACACTCTGAGCCACTGCCTCCAACTTCCCAATTTCCATTCAGGACTAATGCTTTGTCAATGAAATGAAAATACACCTTTGTGGAAACATAAAATATCCCTGTTTTATTATCAGATGATACAGTCTCAGCCTCTCTGCCTAAAACATTCCAACTCAGCTGTTTTATCCCCACTATCTCTCTTTGCTGTGTGCTCAGCATGGCATTACAAGCCCCAGCCCTGTGTGTGCTCAGCTACAAAGGACTGGGGTCTTTGACTCAGGAGTTTTCCTGCTCTACTTCTCCCAGTTCCCTTCAGGAGGAACCTCTTGCACTGGCACAGCACTTTCCCACTGTCTCTCTCTGCAACCCCTGCACACCTGAGCAGGAGGAATCAAACTATCCCCAAATTCTCCCCCAATTCTTAGTCCCTTTCTGATCATCTTTCAAGTGATTCAGCAGGGTTGGGTCAAGAGTTTAATCTTTTTATAAATTCTACTTGGAACCACGTGGAGAAGTTCAAGGTGTAGCTCATCAAACACACGTTTATGACACTCCCTGTACTTTTCCATGATGAAAAAGATCCACTAACTTTTGTATCCAGCCTCCTCTGGATACAAAGATCTAGCAGTCCTACAATTCAGTGATTCTGCTCTTTGATATCAACATCCATCTGAGGTCAGAGAGCACATTCCCAATTCCACGAGCCAGTCAATGTTACTGAAAGTAGATGCTGTTTTAAAGGGACACCAGAAGAGGGATGAGGGGTGAGGGTGAGCTTTGCAGTCTGACTCACTACTGCTTAAATGTTCCATTTAAAATATGTACTAGGGCTTAAGATACTAAACTGCAGTTCTGGAACAGCCTAAGACATAAATAAGTGCATAGGAGGATCTATGTTGTCATCAGCATCTTAAAGGTAATGTTTTAAAAATAACTTGTACAATCTTAAGGTAAATTAAATGTCATTTAACCCTTAACTAAGTTCTCTTTTAAAAAGAAAAGTATTTGCAGCAATGAAAGGTTGGACTCAATGATCCTAGAAGTCTTCTCCAGCCTAAATGGCTCAAGGATTATATAAACTTACTTGGAAGTACCTTACTTATATAGTCCCAAACCCTTCATTAGAACCAGCACCAAGAATTAACCATGTTTGAGGTAAAACCAGCTTTTGGGCAACCACACGAGCATCTACTTCATCAACTGCCTAACTGTGGTTTAGGATGCAAAAGTAAAGCCAAGATGGAGCTGTGGGAAGTACAAACCTTCACTATGACAGTCTGATCAGAGTTGCTGCTCATCATCTCATTGATGGACTTGAAGAGCTGCAGCAGAGACTCCCTGAAAGCTTCTTCTCCTTTGTTCTCATAAAGTCTGAAAAAGAATTACATTTCATAAGCACAACCCAACCACAATGGAAACCCACTTTTTAAAAACTCTATTCAAGTGACAGATGACCATTTGTTGTGTCACATTTTTTCAAGAATTTCTACAAGTTTCTTCACTGAAGCAAAAAACTTTCTTTCACGAGACAAGACAGACTGACCAGGTTGGGCCAGGCAGGAGCAACAGATTTTTATTTTAAAGCTTCCTATGGTAAAATGCCACATCCAGGAATGTTGTTTCAGCCTTCCAGTCCTGGTGAATCCCTCAGCAGTGACCCAATTCCAGGAGCCCACACAGCAGTGGGAGAGTGTCTCTCCACCCTGCAGATGTCTGGGGGACCCACTGCCAAGCAGCTCTCCCATGATGAAGCCACAAAGCATCCAGACAACTTGCCAGCAAACATCAAAATCTACCAGTAGCCTAAGGTGAGTGACCTTAAACTCTGTGAAAGAAAGAAAAAGCCCATCAACTCACTATTTGCTAAAAAAACATCCTTTTGTTTCCTGTGGGAAGGAAGCACTGAAGTTAAGTTGTGTTCCACCACTAATTTCAGGCTCAGTTTCCCAAACAGTCAGTACAGCTGCCACAGAAGAATGACTAATCCACAGCTCAAAGTCACAAGGCAGGTCCTTGTGCCTTCAGGCAGGAATCTTCAGAGCTCATCTGCCCACAGAGACCCCCCTCTCTCTTTTTGTCAAATGCTTTCAGGGGGTTAAAAACTGCCCAGAGATCACTGAGTAACACCAAAGACACAAAAGGTACAGCCAAGCTGAAGACCTTGGTCCACTGGTTTGATACAGCACAGGAATGAGTGTTCCTGAAACTCTCAGAGTATTTTAAATGCAGATTTATCTCTGCTTCAGGTATAGGATGAGATAATTCTCAGTGGAAAGCAAGGGGGAGAAGACCACTAGCTACACATAAATATTTTAAAACTTGTTCTCCTCCTGTGGTACTGTGTATGACTCACCTGTGTCAGGGTTACACAGACTTATCATGACCAAAATAAAAAGGTATCTGGCATCCAGATTAAATCTAAGCAGGGGTGTTTATAAACATCAGACAGAATTTCAGTGCCAGGCTGGATGGGACTTGGAGCAACCTGGGCTAGTGGAAGGTGTCCTTGCTCATGGCAGAGGGTGAAAGTGGATGGGCTTTAAGGCCCCTTCCAGCCCAAACCATTCCATGATTCTATGACTCCTTCCCCAGCTAAAACCCCCTATTTACCCAGTCAGCTCTGGTTGCTTCCAAGAGTTTCATGCAACAACAACTGGGCTTCCAAATTCATCCTTGGTTCTATTAGCTCTGTCCCTGAACCCCCTCAAACCCTTTACACCAAGACCCATTAGAGCAGCTCCCAGCAAAAGTTCAATTCCCCTCTACTTTCCTCC
The DNA here is from genome assembly GCF_025592945.1 of Manacus candei. Taxonomy (NCBI): domain Eukaryota; kingdom Metazoa; phylum Chordata; class Aves; order Passeriformes; family Pipridae; genus Manacus; species Manacus candei. The sequence continues at coordinate 4,908,030 of NW_026138098.1, read as the reverse complement.
ATTTTATTCTGGAATTAAACCCACCAGGAAGGTCTTGATTGTGGTCTGCAGCTCCCAAAGAGCACCACATCCAGGGTTTTCTAGGTACAATCATTGTACTATTTCTTCATGTTTCAAGATCATTGAATCTCAGAATGGTTTGGGTTGGAAGGGACCTTAAAGCTCAACCAGTTCCACCCCCTGCCATGGGCAGGGACACCTTCCACTAGCCCAGGTTGCTCCAAGCCCTGTCCAGCCTGGCCTTGGACACTTCCAGGGATCCAGGGGCAGCCACAGCTTCTCTGGGTAACCTGTGCCAGGGCCTCCCCACCCTCACAGGGAAGAATTTCTTCCCAATACCCACTTTAAAGCTACATCATGATGGATCACAAATTACAGCAGGAAAAGGGCTTTTCTAAGGATAAACCTAGAGTTCAGAATGTTCTTGCTGCTTTACACTCAAACTAATGTGGATCATTTTTAATGCTGTGTTCAAAAACCTTTGGGAGCCCCAGATATTAAAAAAGGCTATTTAACCAGGACCCAGAGGAAATGAATGCTACAGAAAAAAAAAAAAAAAACACAACACAAAATGGTGTTATTTTGCACTGCAAACTCCTATTCTCCCCTTTTAGGTTAAAACTGGGGGTTATGCAGGACAAATAACTTGTTAACTCCTAATTTCAATAATGGATTTCACTGTCCCCCTGAACAAATTAGAGAGGTGAAACTAATACCAGTACAAAGCCTAACTAAACTTGACAGTCCAATAAATCAAAGTGCTTCAGACAAAAAGCTTTGCCTTTCAAAAAGGAAGTTGTAATAAAAATAAACAAGGTATTCACAAATGTGTTTCTGCTGTCAGTTAATAACAGGTATTTATTTAATATACTTGTAATGCACAAAAACTCTGCAGCTCTGAGAGAACCAGGATTACACCAAGTTGGCCCTTCTAGCACTGCCTTCAAAATTTTAAGACTGTTGTAAATACACCGTAACCACTGGGATCATTACTGAGGAAATCAAATAAAGATATTTCTAAAGGTCACTTTATAAACCTTGCCTTTATAAACCCTGATATACTGAACAAATAGATGTGCCACCAGCCTTTAACTAGATGAACAAGGCTTCTGTGTGTTTATCCAGAACTGAAACTTGCCTGCAATTCCACTGCTAAAATGCTCCATATATTCAGTCCACCACCATATTCCTCAAGTTAAAAATATGTTATATTTTTTAATAAAAGACTCAGCCTGCTCACTGTGATTTCTCAGCAGAACCCCAGCGATATTTCAGCCCACTGCCACACTCCTGCATTACAATCACTCCAAATCACACACCCCAGGCAGGACTTTAATCCTACAGCAGAACAAATCGTGGTGTCGTTCAGCATTCAGTAATTTTGCTGATTAATCCCTTGGCATTGAGAGCTGAGTCTTCCCAACACTAAAGAGCTGTGAATTAGTGCTTCACACAAGGAAATCCCACGGCCAGTTCCAGAGGGTCATATTGTCTGTAAATCTAATCTGCAGCAAGAGGTAATTATTTTTTTTTTTCTGTTCTAAAGTGATTTGTGGGACCTGCAACAGTGTAAGTGACATCCAGTATTTTATGAATCTCACAGCAGGACTCCTCCAGAAATAAATTACAATGTCTAAATCAGAGGAAGGTTGGTGGAGATGGTAAGGCAAGAGCTCTCCATAAATCCCCTGTAATAAGGTTGTTACCATGGCTAACAAGTAGTAAAATGACTCAATCTGAGGCTGAATATATCATCAGCTTGGTTTATAACTTCTTTAACACTTGTGTATAAAACACAATACAGTAACAGAACTTTTCCTCAAATAATGACAAGCTCTATTCATTCAGAGACGTAAACTATCATGATTTTACCAGTTCACTGCTACCTGAAATACACACCTGTGTGAAGGAAACCTGCCTGGCTCACAGGGAAAAACCTCCTGAAATAAGTTATCACAACTTCAGATATTTCTGAGCAACTTTAACTGTGGCAATTAAGAAATTTGGCCACTTTCTGAGCAATATTGGCAGTGGCATTACAGGTTTTAGCATCTGCTTTACTTACTGATTGAACAATATCCTGGAGCGGACTATGAACTTGAAGATGTATTCCAAGGCTTTCATGGCTTTGAAGAGCTGATCAGTGATCCCACTCTTCTCAGCATTGTCCACATATGTTCTTAAAACCTTGGTCAGTTTGCTGTTTAAATACAAAAACACATTCCAGTCACAAGTATGTTCACAGAGAAGAGTTTGGGTTTTTAAAGGTTTCAAGAAAAATTATGTGCCCACAAAGTTACAGAATTAATTATGCAACTAATAAACTCATTATGTTCTTCCTTCTGCTGCAACCTATTCTTGAAAAAAAAATAAAATCAGAGCATGACACCATTCAACATACAAGAAATACAACATCTGACTTATTTTCTGCTGGATACTTAGGGATATTCAGATTTAGGCTGTTATGCAGATGCACTTACTAATAATAGATACATAACGTTTGGAAATAAATTTTATATATATTAATAGTCAAAATAATATTTATAAATACATAAAACTAATGATCAAAATCATAACAATAATTAATTGAAGCACAAACACATTGTTAGCATTAACACACAAAATATGAGTTTCTTCATTCAATAAGGCTTTCCCTTCATAAAGCTTTACCATGGATTTTGGGCTGGAATTTGTGAAATTTATGTCTCAAAAATGTATATAATCAGTTGGAAATTCTCTTCTTCCCCATTTTGAAGCCTATCAAACTCGAAAAGTGAAAGAATTTTCAAAATAATCCCATTTCAGCTACCTCCCTTCCAATGAATACAAATCAGGATTTTAATGGAACTACCAGCAATTCCACTTTAAATCATCCCAGCTCCACTGCATGATCCAACATCCTCAGGAAAAGTAAACAAGTACAACATTATACTCCCCTAAGAGAAAACAACAGAGCAGACAGAAATCTGGATATCTGGGGATTTGCTGAAATAGGAGAAAACTGCCCAGGAATTTCAAGTATTCACTTTGATATTGTCAGTGCAGCCTCTCTTACTTCAGCAAACTTGGGCAGGAGTTTAAGGTTGGACTTGATCTTGGAGCTCTTCCCAACCTGGGTGATTCTATGTGTGTTGGGGTGTCCTGTGCAGGGCCAGGGGTTGGACTGGATGATCCCTGTGGGTCCCTTTCAACTCAGGATATTCTCTGATTCCATGATTCTCTTATTCTCCACAATTTTAAATCAATATTTTCAAACATTTTCTGGTCACTTAATAGACACTTTACAACAAAGTGCACCCCAGGTTTCCTGGTTTGGATTTGCTTTCCCATCACCACTGCAAATATACCCACACTAACAGTCTAAAGCAGCAGCAAAGACCCCAATTGTCAAAAAACGCTTAAGACCACAAAAATAATGGACCTCTGCTTTTTTGTTCTCCACTGCTTCCTCCCCAAACTGGCAGCAGTGTGGATAATCCAGGGTAGAATATCAATTTAATGCACCAAACCACCTCTATTTAAAGCATCTTAAATGGGCATGATTTCCTTCTCAAGTGTGAGTGAGAATTGCTTGTATTTTCCTTACAAAAACATTCCCTTCATCATTACAACACAACCAAGACTTCAGCCTTGCAGATGACTCCAAGTTTTAGCAAGATTATTGCAAGAAACACATCCAATCTTCTTCATGAACCTCCCACCCTCCCAAGCTCTGGGGGCACATTCCTAACTAACCTACACAAACAAGTAACTAAATGACATTATGTGGGAAAATTATCCAAGCCACGTCGGGAAAACTGGATTTTCCAGCTTACGTGTAGGCCAATGTAGCACTGAAATGCTTCTTAATGTAGGTTTCCAAGACAGGATTAAAATGTTGAAATTTTCTGTCAGCAATCAGTCCAATGATAAATACCTGAAAATACAGCACAATTATTGTGTTATTCTAAGAAAAAAAGTCATCTTGCATTTTGTCCAGTCACCTTTCTTTTCAGAGAAGACACATTGCAGACACTAAAAACACAGCCTCTGGCTCTTGATTATCCTCCTAATATAGAAATATTCTTCTTCCCTGTGAAAACTCCTTGCTTATAACTAAGTTTTCTGTTCTAAGCACAGATTTTCTGTTTCTGTCCTGAATTCTGCTGTTCACCCACTAAAACAACCGGATTTGACTGCTTCCTTATTTTCTGGGGGGATGACATGGTTAATCCAACCCCTCTTGGATAAAGTCCAACTGAACCTTCAAATATAACATTTGAATTAAATAATAATTAACAGCTAAGATCTTTTTAATTAGTAAACTTTATTCCATCATTTACACCGTGTTTGTTGCATTTATTCACCACTTCAGTACCTACATTTCAGTCCATCCCCAAGGCAAACTTACCAAAGCATCAAACACTAAAGTGTCAAAGGTGTCGCTCTCTGAATTCTCCATCATGATGTTAAAAAGTGCATCCAATGTATCTTGAAGAAACTACAAATAAATACACAGTTCATCAGATTTTAAAAGAAAAATTATAATTCGGGTTTTGCAAAAGCTTCTACAGCTATATTTGCTTTCATTTGTACTTTTTACAAAGATTAAAAGTTAGCAAAAAAAAAAGAAAGTTTCACATTTTTTCTTTTCAGCAAATTATTTTTTTAGTGAAGTTGATTATCTATACATACATCATCACTCAGAGAAAAAAAAAAAGTCAGAAATCACACTTGGTACAGCTGAACAAGGAGTTTAATTTATTATAGTGAATCAACAAAATGTATTTCCAAACTCCAGATCCAGCACAGAGTCACCAGGATCATGCATTGCTGAAAATGTCATGTTTCAGAGCACAAACCAGACAAGCAACTGAGTCTCATGCCAATAAATCCAGTAATCCTCAGCAACTTCGGAGCTGAGCAAGGGAAGGCTCACAGCACATCCCTTCTCAGGGCTGCACCCCCTCAGAGCCACAATTCCCAACGAGATCACACATGCAGGCATGGGAAGCAGAGCACACAACCTGCTGCCCCAGCCCCAAACCTACAGAGGAATGTCTTCACCACCCCCTGGGCTGGGCACCCTCATCTGTGCAACACGAAAGGAAAAGCAGATTAGTGTTGGGGGCTCCAGGCAAGCAGAGGGAGAAAAGCTGTTTTACACCTGTGTAATTCCAGGATTTCTTCCCAGTGACAGCCAGTGATCCACACACAGCCCAGAGATACTCATCAGGTTATCAGCACAGGGTTCTGTGTCTGAACAGTTTGTTCCTCCAGCTGACACAAAAAGGCTCCCGAGGCACAGTAAGGATGGATCACAGCCTCAGTTCAGGTTAGCTGTGGTTGAGAACGGAGGATTGTTCTGGGCTCCAGTGAATCACAGAATAACAGAAGGGTTTGGGTTGGAAAGGACCTTAAAGATCATCTTGTTCTACTATCCCTGCCATAGGCAGGGACATCTTCCACTAGCCCAGGTTGCTCCAAACCCCATCCAACCTGGCCTTGGACACTTCCAGGGATCCAGGGGCAGCCACAGCTTCTCTGGGCAACCTGTGCCAGGGCCTCACCACCCTCATAGCAAAGTAAAATGAAGCAAAAATAGTTTCAGCCTTGTAGACAAGACAAGGTGCAGCTGGGGAAGAACATCTCAACCAGCAGAAGCAAACTGATTCCTGACATTGCAGCTACAAAGAGAGATTATATACCCTGTGGGAGAGATGGAAAATCAGCCTGACTCTCAGACTCCTCCTTTAAAAATGTCTATCTATGCAATGGGTCTTCTGGATCAAACATGATTCACCTGATCTACTAAATCTACAATTAAATGTCAGGATTTAACCTCAATATAGCAACTGAATGCCAAACTCAAACCAAGTGAATACAGAGCCACAATTCATGCTACTAATATTTGAGGATGAAAAACCAGAAAAAGCAAAATTCTGGCAGCCCATTTTAGACTTCAGTCCTGGGGGAGATCCAGGTTATAATTCCACTACAGGATTTGGGGGCAAAAAACCCCCAGTTGCTTTCTTGCGGTCCTGTTTGCTCCATTAAAGAAAACGTGCAATTAAAGTATGTTAAAGGTTGGACTCCATGTTCTGAATGTTGAACTCAGTGATCTTAGGAGGTCTTTTCCAACCTAAATGATTCTGCAATTCTAAATGACTCTGTGATTTAACCAGCTGGCAGGAGGGAAAGAGTAAAGCACAGTTCTGAGCCTTGACAGGAGAAGTTCCTCTTTGGTTTGAAGAGAAGTTGTACTCTCAGGTCCCACACACGGAGCCCCCTTGAACCCAAAGGATGGTTGGAAGGCCTTGTCATGATTGATCAAGTCTCCATTTCACATTTAGGTATCAAATACTGACTTTCATTAGCAGAGTTCAAGTTTTAAATCTGTTCCCAAGGACTTGATGTAACAGCAAGAAGGGCACAGAGCAGATGTGCTGTGCTGTGTGAAGTGGTAGGACAACATTTCTCAGGTAGCATGAATAATTTCTAGACTATTAGTTTACATTCTCATATTCTAAAGACTCTCTGCACAAATGGAGCTGAAACCTCTGGGAAAGGGAGATAACATTGACTGTATCCACAGTGTATGGAAGCTGTAAATCACAGAGTGAGTATCTTGGCTGATCTCTACTTAGCAATAAATGAACAGCAGTAGGCAAAGGCCTTTTACTGGGAGTTTTAAGAAATAGCCTAACAGAAAATATGAATATGTTTTATCACATCAATACTTTAATATACATAGACTGTACCATGTATTTAAAAACCTGAAGGACAAAAAAAGCTGGAAGAATAGAAAGCAACAGTTACAAACTACATATTGCAACAGAGCAGGCTACACAAAGATCCTGTGACAGATGGATAATGTAAACAGTAGTCTTCCAAAAAAAGAAAAAAAAAAGGCATAAAAATGGTGATGGGAGTAATATTAAACACTCCCTCTTCTGTCCTATGCATGAATCCAGTTCTGCTCAGATCCCTGTGCAACAGAGAGAAGGGAATATCAGCCCATGAGTCCTGAGCACGTGCCAGCTGGAGAACCTCCTGATACTGTTTTCACTTAAACTCACTTGTGATGCATCCTGATGAAATCCCTGACCCCCATCCCCCCCTAACCTGCCACACCCCCTCAGGTGTCACATTTGGAGAAGAGGGAAAATCACAGATGACAGAGCCATGACAAGGCTTGGCAGGAGCCAGCCCCAGTGTCAAGTGTGTTCCTGACAAATGATCCACAGCAGGCAGAACCTTCCAGAGAACCAGACAGTGTGAGATCCCCCTTTCACCACCCTCAGCAAAGAACATCAGCACTCCCAGATGGTTTAAGTTACTCCAAGCTGAGGCATTCATTATGCTCCTATGAACCAAATAAAAATCCACTGATGTAAGGAAACAACACTCCAGGCCCTTAAGGGTCATCTGTCCCCAATACATCTTTTGACACTCTTTCAGCCTTGATTTATTACAACACATTCAATAAAGTCCCAGCCTACCCTTTTCCACAGCTTTATGTACAACCCTACAATCACTCAGTGGCCTTGGCAAATGTAAATAACTTGGCTCAGCTAAATATTTCCAGAAGAAGTATTTTAAAAACAAACAAAAAAAAAACCAGCAACACACAGTAGGATTGCATTGCACATCCATATATTAAAAACACATTTAATATCTAATCTTGCAAAGAAAGACCCCTTTTGCCTTCATGTATCTGTATATAAAAATTGAACAAAGTGCTAAAAAAACCAAACTACATTTTCAGAAATGTGCATTTTCTGTGTGTTTTATCAGTCCTCAACATCTAAAATGTTCTGTGAGGGCAGGGAGAGGGGCATCAGCCTCCTGAAGGTTGAGAGACCTGGTTGCAATTTAATATGCAAGTGAGGTTGAGGGGGAGAGTGTAGGGAAACAAATACCTCAAAATAGGGGATTCAGGAAAATGATGATACAAAGTTTATTTTTAAAGAAACCAAATTTCTTTTTAAAGAAATGAACCTATTACCTTAACCACTTCACCACCATCGACTTTCATCAGCTGCTTCAAGTTCTGCTGCAGCAGGTTCGTGTTAGATCTCCACTTCAGAAGTCCCAAGAGATCAACTAGGAATAAGAAAACCAATTATATCGTGCAGGATATTTAATATTTACCTTCCCTCACTCTCCATAACCACATTCAGGACAAACAGTTTTACCTCCTTACCTCAGCCTTTTCCACTGGACAACAACATATTTCTGGTGTGCTCTGACACTGCAGAAAACTTGTACAATCCTTCTACCATGACAGAACTCTGAAAGGCTTTCAGAAAAGCAGCCAGCTTTTGAAATATCAGCATGAAAATCTAGGCCAAGGAAGTCTGGTCCCTGGGTTTTAATTTGTTGTACACAACAGTTGTGTATTTTGAAAAAGATGCCAAAATGAAATTAGTCAGCCACCAACACAGTCATATCTACAGGGCAGTGACTCTCCCAGCTTTAATGTTTCCAGCTTCTTTGCTCTCACACTGAATAAACTGAAAAGAAAATAAGGCACGATGCAAGGCAAACAGTTGCAAACTAAATGAATTCAGTGGAAAGCTGTGTGATGAATAATTGCTGGGTTGCTCTCAAGTGATGGACACCGAGGGTACAGATCAAATCATGCAAATGGGCTTATCCCCAGAGTCTGCATTATTAAGATCCTGTCACTTCAACATTTCCTGAGAAATAAGGGAATATAGAAGGCAAGCTCTCCCTGTTAGTCACTTTAAAGTTTCCTTCAGGGAAAACTCCAGAGGAACTCACAGTTGGGGTTGCCCTACAAAGCACACTGGTAAATATTAACACCCACACTGGAGCCCCAGTGAGGCAAACCCACCCCAGCATCTGCTGAGAGGTTGAACTGACCACAGACCCCAAACCCCCACGTTCATCCTACCAGACCAGCCTCAGGGAAAAAATCCTCCCTGCCCCATGAAAGGTCAGGTTTTGGCACAAAACAAACCAGCAATAAGTCAGGCTCAGGAGAAGCCTTCAATAAGAGACTGAGCTCGATCATTTTCGAGGTCTCTTCCAAACTAAATAATTTTATTATTTTAATTTAAAGATTGCCTATCTTCAGTTCAGCCCCTGGATCACTACTGCACATTAACCACCTCCTAAAATGGTTCATATTATGTGAATTCTGCCCAAAGTCACTTCAATCAGGCAGTTTCTCTGAACCAATACCTCTTCACTTCTTTTATTCAGAATTCCAAAGTAACTAGCACAATGTTTATCAAGGCATGAATCTGCAGAGTATTTTCTGGAAATTATCTGCAGAGACCCAAAGTAGCTGCTATATTTTCCCAAAATCTTTCATTCTAAGCAGTAAATAAAATGATTTCCAGTGGAAAGGACTGCAGTTCTTCTTGGACAGACTCCTCTCTGAGCAGCACTCAAACCAAGCCTTCTCATCATCTCTTTGGGAATAGAAATAGTGTTTTACCACATTAAAGCTTTGAACAATCCAAGTCCCCCATTCCCCCATTTTTTTTAATATATCCTACAAGTCTGTACCTGAACCCGAAGTCTTAGAAACTCAACATTAACAGAAAAATTCCTTCTGGAAGGAAAGCAAAGATGTCTCCATGAGTTATCCAAATTGTTTCATGAGTACACTTACATCAGCATTCCACCACTGAATTTGGCTCCAGTCTGACTTCTAACAAGGCATCAGCTTGACAGAAGAAATGATCTGAACAAAAGCCAGCCCACAGACAATCTCCAAAGAGCATCATGGATTGCCCCAAGAAAACAAATCCACGTGTACTCTCAGCGTGATGACAGAGCAAATGCTAAATGAATATACATATGTGCACAGAAAATGTCAGTGCAGCCCAACTTCCAGGAAGAGAAAAATAAGATACAGAGTACAGAAAAAATGGGCATTCACTCTATCAGTGCAAGCACTAAAACCCCAGCAAAGCACCAGTCAGTGAATCCCACTCTGTAGGGCTGTGCAAGGTAATACAGTGAAAAAATGCAGTAAATAAGAATATTGCAGTCAGCCCAGGTCAAGTGAAATGTGAGATTAGAAAACATCAGGAAGACAGAACAAGGTTGCCCAGAGAAGCTGTGGCTGCCCCATCCCTGGAAGCATCCAAGGCCAGGTTGGACAGGGCTTGGAGCAGCCTGGCTAGTGGAAGGTGTCCCTGCCTATGGCAGGGGGTGGGACTGGATGGGCTTTGAAGTCCCTTCCAACTCAAATCAGTCTGGGATTCTGTGATTTCCAACGGCAAAGGCTTTAAACAAACATCCAGAATGCCAAGTACCCAAGAACAACTTTGCTTTATTAATGTGATTTATTGTTATATTGACTCCATATGGGATTTTCCTTTGCACAGCACTTATAGTTGGAAGAAAACAGCCCAAGTTCCTGGTTACCTACTTTCCTTGACCTGTATCCATGCAAAGGTTTCTCTACAGATGTGTCCAAATTCTTCTCAAAGCCCAGTCACTGCAGTTAGATAATACTTCCACTCAAATTAAATTTCCACTCCTTCTTTGAAATTATCTTTCTTCTTTAACATTTGATTTTCCATTTTATGACTTTTATTTTAATTCTATACTTACAGCTTCACTTTTTATGCCACTACAGCACCTGAATTTGTCACACTGTGTGTTGTTTTGGGGTTTTTTTAATTATCAACTGTGCTGACTGACTTAGCCAAATTCCTCTCAACTGTTTTCCAAAAGCCTGGTCTCCTTGGTTCCTCAAAGTCCTGACTCCAGTTAAGTAACAGCCACTATTATCTAGAGGTTTGAGTCCTTCAGGCAGAAAAGAAAAGACAGGAATTCTCTGAATAAGCCTTAGAGGTGCCCTGGATCCTTCACCATAGCAAATCCATGGGGAGAGCACCAGCTCCTGGCTACTGGTAAACAGGACATTTTTCCAGCAATATCAGTTTCTATTCCCAACACCCTGTTAATAAAAGGACATCCATCCTGTTAGTCCTGGAAGAGGCACCACCAGGATTTACTGGCACAGGCCCTGGGGGTATGGGCTTCTCCTCTTTGTCTTACATCACTATTCCTCCTAAAAATTCAGTGCAAAATCCAGGAAAAGGCTATGGAATGTGCTGCTCTATTATATTTTGCCTCAAAGCACTGACAACTGCTCAAGTTAATTAAGTAGATATTTCATATATTGCTCTCTCAAAAAAAAAAATTAAAAAAAAAGCTGAATTCTTACCAGTTTCTTATTTTGGAGACTAATGAAAAGCAACATTAGTAACTTTAAAGATTACAGAGAACTGAAGTACTTTGCACCACCAAATACCATGCAGAAAAAGCAAAGTGATTTATTCACATACTTTCAGAATTACTAAAATTTAGTCTTAAAGCCAATTCTAAGATGCTTGCAGGGGGGAAGAAAGAACTATTATAGATGAGCAAAAGGAGAAAAATGTGTTTTGGCTGAACATTTTGGTAAATGAGGATAATCATGTGTTTTTACTGACTTATTTTTAAGAAAATTAAAGGAGAATTATTAAACAACAATTTTCCAAAACTTAAAATCGGCTTCAGAAATTGTCCTGTGAAGAGCACTGCCAACTTTCAGAGGAAAACTCACACTTGAGGGAGGAATTTAATGATGATTTTTTTGTTTGCTTCTTTTCTAAACCACTCAAGGACATGCGGTGATCTTGTTCAACAATGTCAGAATACTTGGAAGAAAAGAACAGACTTTGGCAACTTGGAGGAAAAGTTTCCCAGACAACATAATTAACAGCAACACTAAACAAAGATCAGACCTTCAAAGCAAACTACATGTAAATTAAGGCTGAAAACAATGCTCAGTCTTAATTTTAACAGCAGTGCTGTGAAGGCAACATCAATATATTGATCACCGTGAAATACTTCTAATTACTAACAAGCACCAGGGAAGGCTGAGGGGAAAAACAACACCAATATCACAAAAAGCAGCTCAATGCTATGTGCTGGTTCCTGTGTTCCACAGCCCCCATTCCCAGTGCCTTGCTGTGGAGCTACGATCCCATCTTTGCTGTGAAATCCTAAAACCATATCCCAATTTTTTGCTAAAGGCCCTCTTAGGCCCCGAGCCTGCCAGGCTGCAGTGGATCCGACGTGCTCGGCGTGTGAAACACCCGGGAAGCGCCGCTGGAAACACTGCAATAAACTTGGAGTTGCCTCCCAAGTTGTACTGAGCAGTGGCATTCCCTGTCAGTGGCATTCCCTGTCAGTGGCATTCCCTGTCAGTGGCATTCCCTGTCAGTGGCATTCCCCCTGGACACAGGGAAACTCATTAACGTGCCAATCTCATCATTATTCCCACCCACCCCCCCACCTCAAGCTCCTCGTGCACGAGTTCAACTCCCAGCTGATCCATCCCCTCTCCTGAGTCACGACAGAAGGATCCCGTTCCCTGGAATGACTCACTCCCGGCTCAATGACCCACCCACACTCCCAGTCTGCTGCTGGAGCAGCCACGAGAACAAGGGATCACTCCATGGCAACCAAGCACAAAAATTACACAGAGGGCACAGTCTGCAAATGTGAAATATTTGCTTTGGTGGCTGCCATCAGCTCTGACTTCCCCAGCCTTTGGGTGCACTGAGCCAGCTGACGAATACACAGGAAAAATGTAGAGAAGGCAAGTTTTATTTAAAAGAAGCAAAATATGCCAACTCCACTGCCAGCAGCCTGTGTTCGTGTGTGAACCTAAGAGTGACCTCCATGCAACACATTCTCATGTTCACATCCCTTCTGCATGAGAGGAGAAAACATCAGAGCTTTCTTCGGGTGTAAGAGCTGGGTATTGCACCTTGGAAATAACATAAACCAGCTTATTTGGGAGCAGAGCTGTGATATCACCTCCTCTTGAAAGCAAACTCACCCTCTCCCTTAGTGCTATCCTTCATAGCCAAGGAAAAGTGCAATCCCACAGAGCTTGTTTGCAGTGTATTTCAGGATAAAAGTCTCAGCTATATGGCAAACAGCATCCCTGTTCCCATTTAACTTGGGATTCTTCTGTTTGCTCAGAGACCTGTACTGCTTTAAAGCAAAACAAAGGTTGGATAACACACAAACTCAGGAGATGCTTTTGCTGCACCCAGACAATGTAATTCAAGACAAACAACCACCATCTACTCACAGAGGAAGGGGGATGGAGAAGGCAGAGAAGTCAGCACAGAGAACCCAAGTCCTACTGTGAGGAGCAGAAGCTCCAGCAGTTCCATGAACTCACCATTCTGGGTAAGTTTTGTTGAACAAACTAGAGTAGAAATCTGGAAAGAGTCTTTGCTGATGGTGCAGCTCCCAAGGTTCTGCATGCTCTTCCCTGTTGCTGAGTGTCCCTTTTCCTCCAGTTCTATTTTGGTGGAAGGCAGACTCAGATAGGTCGAGGCATCCTCCAGCTTCTTGGCTTCTGCCTGCAGTGATGTTTTAAACACGAGAAAATACCAAGTGAAAACCTTGGTAATAATAAAATTTTAACATTTACAGTGGATTTTCTTAGGTTTGGAGCTATTCAGTGGGTCTTTAACAACAAAAATTTAGCACCAAGATAAGAGACAAGATGTGATTATTTAAAAGAGCTACAGAAGTAACTTCTCCCAATCCACACAGAACTAAGTAACAAGTGCCTTTGAAATTAAAACATGCCCAGAAAAAACATATTCGAGTTTTAATCCTCAATCTGCCACACACACAAACTGCACAGTACTTGCTATTTAGTCGTTTGATCTACAGAACAGTCTAGAACACATTTTTCTGGGGAATTCTGGAACAGAAGTCAGTCAGCAGAGCTATGGAAAGTCAAAATTCTACCTTGTAAACTATAAGGTCATGTTCTCCATCTCTCAGAGTTGTCCCATCATATCTCATGAGCTTCACAAACGCCAGGGCAAATATTTTCTCAGATTTATCTTTGGCTGTTACAAAAAAGAAAAAAGACAAATCACCACATAATTAAGTATTTGATACTTAAATCTCAAAGACGTAGGAGAGTCTTCTAAACACGAGATAGAACCAAAAAAAAAAAAGCAAAATAAACACATCAATAGACCAGATGCTTCAACAGTAACCAGATGCTTCATATTTCTATATTATCTGTTCTTTCCAAAAGCTTTATTAAGGTAACTTTTCAAAAATAAAACTGCAATGTGATGCATTTAGAAAGTTCAGGTTTTTTTAGAAGAATGGCAGTGTTTGGAAGCAAGACTGAGGATTTAAAGACCAGCACTGAGGATGTCAGGGCACAGAGCCCTGACAACAGACATTTGAAGGGGGAACATGAGATGCAAAACAGAAATTGGATCCATAATTACACAGCTGAAGTGCCTGAGTTTCTGAAAATTGACCCACTCTACAGCAACACGAACTAGAAAATGCATTGTTGGCTCTCATTGTTCAAAACCAACTGTCAAAAGTTAAATAAAAACAAAGCAACAGGACAAGTAGAGATCACAAAGTTAAGAAGTAAATCCAGAAGGAAAGTGCAATCAACCTGAGACAGCCCAAGGAGCCTGTGAGCCCTGCAGCCCTAAGGAACGACCTCTTTTTATTATTTATACTGTGGTCAACCTAAATATTTGAGTCATAAAAACATTTCTAACTCTACTAATTTGTAGCACACAGTCATAATTTTGACACTTATGACACTGACTTTGGCACATTGTTTTCCTTAGCAACTATCATCCTCTGAATTAAGTAAATGTTTTATTAATCAAACTTCATAATCCCAAAGTCTTTAATTTCTGATGCTAAGCAAACTGTAAACTCTTTCACATAACCACTGGTAAATATTTTTACTACTGCCTACCCACCTACCTCTAAGAGATACAATACCACAACCCCTTTGAGTTACTAATGGAAAGATTTATTCCATTAGTAATAAATTCCATTTACTCCTTTTCATTTGATTTGGAGAAAACAATGATCAGGAAAGGAAAAACTTGCTGTGGACAGGTAAGAGTGAGGGAGGCGTAAAGCGGAAAAGAGGCATAAAATAAGCAGGCAAGAAACTTAATCCTGCACTAAAATGGCAACAGTCAGTTACAGTTTGGGAATGTTATGCCTGTTTGAGGAGATTTTGGCAGCAGTGACAAGAGCCATAACGAGGAGGTTGAGTTACTCACAGTCCTGTGAGGATCGGTGGCGGAAGGTGAACCTCAGATGGCTGCGGTTCACGTCCTCGATGGGGATTGCGACCTTCATGCGTCAGGAGAGAGGATGGAGGAAGGAAACAGTCAGTACAGCACCCAAAATCTCACCTAGACATCTCCCAGCAAGACACCTGGCACTTCCAAACAGATTAATGTTTAAAAATCCCAGCAGAACATCTGGGTTTCTGCCACTTTCTGTCTCACAGACTCAACAAAAGCACCTTTGGACTCAAAACGATGTTGTGGGGAGTAGCTCTAAGTCCCTTCTCAGCACACAGACCCTGCTCCCACTGCCTACAGCCAGACAGGATGTATTTTATGCAGCCAACATCAGCCTCCTCTGTAATATCTAAACTTGGCATTGAAGTGAAAAGGTTATTAGCCAAGCAAATGGACCAAGCTTAAAGCACAATCAGCCAGATCCCAAAACAGTGATGAGTTCAACGCTATGGCAACTGTGTTTTAACCTTAATATTCTGCCTCTCTAGGTCAGCTCCATGGAAATAGAGCAAAACCATTCCTAAAGAGATGTTGGAGGGCCCCCACAACAGTTGACCAAAGGATGAAATAAAGTTCAATATGCAATAAAAGTCAAATCCTTCCTTAGCTGAACTATTCCTTGTCCTGCTAAACACAACTACCAGCACTGAATCTCCCCAGGTTTGCTTCTCAAGCCTTCTCACTGAAATATATATTTAATGCATATTGACACACAGAGGAAGTTATTTTAAGAGTTTAGATACCTTTACAGTCTCAAACCAGCGAGGTTGCTTTACTTGGTAATAGATCACTGACTTGTACTCTGAGATGGCTTCATCACCAGCACCAGGAAAAATAACACTCTTCAAAACACAAACGAAAGAGAAAGCGTTTGTATGTCTCAAACTTGTCTTTTTCATTCAAATAAACAAAACAAAAAACAAAAATCAGTGAAGTAGGTCAAAATAAGACAGAATGGTTCTTGCTCAAAGCTCCTCATGAAATTAATATCAAAGGACATCACTGATATGGCAAGATGTATTTAATTATGACAAAGGAGCAAGTGTGGTTGAAAATAAAAATTGGGACTTCAGTTGACAAGTACAGAAAAAGATGTAGAAACGGCTTAAACAGATATGCATCAAAATCAAAACCCCCAGCCATTAAATACTTTAATACCTCTAATCTCTTGCCATCTTCATCATAAACAGACACTGTAACTTCCACATTCTTTGCTGTGGTTTTACTGCCTTTGTCAAAATCTCCCTGAACTAAGGTGACATAGATGTCATTCCGAACGTCACCTGAAAGGCAGAGCAAAGCACAAAGTAATTCACAATTTTCACAGTAAACCCAGTGATTTGTGAAACCAGTGACACACAGAAACAACAATCAATCAGACTTACACATGGCAAAACATTTAAAACACCAGTTCCACCTGTTTTAGTTTTACACAATTTTCATTATTCATTTGAAAGAATGAGTTTCCACACAGGTGTAAATTTAGCCCATGCCCAGTTATTTTGCAATTTAAAAATATTTAACAGCCTACAGAGTTCTGTTTAACTTGTTACATTGGGAAGTGGTTTGATGTTTTCACTGGGTTTGGGGTTGCAGGGGAGGGTTATTTTTAGCTTTATGTCTTAAAATGTTCTTCAGCTACACCCCAATTCAACTGAAATTTTGCAAATTAACTGGGGAAACGAGGGATTTCCAATAATTTCACGAGGCAGATGGTTTATGTGCCAACATATGATCAAAACAAGGTGCTGAGGCACTTCCACCATACGGGATAGAGAGTAAAACATCTGACAAATACATCTGCCAGCAACCACAGGGAGACCTGGCAGTGGGATGGGCTTTGGAAACATCTCATGGATCCTCTAGAGTCCATCAATCTGAGGAGGACAGTGCAGGGTTCTGCTCTTGCTTGTGGCAGGTTTTATTTTGAGAAGCACCACGTTCCATTTCGTGGGGGTTTTTTTTTGGTAAACACCTGAATTAAACATCCTCTGAACGCACATATTAAATAAAGATGATACAGTTTTCTTTCAAATACATTCTCTAAATCTGGTACAAACCTTAAGAGACTTGCATATCTCTAAATCAAGCCTGTTCCCCCGAAACTGTTTCAGGTTTGGATTCATCACAGGAGATAAGTTTTACATGTGCCTCTGCTATGGGGATGATATAAAGCATGCACTTTGTATAGGTTTGTTTTTTTTTTTCCCACTGGAAAAAAAAGGAGAATTTCCACAGCCACTGGGATTTCATGGTTTTTTGGAGGGAGTGGTACTTTTATTTATTGATGCAGCACATGTGGCAGATATTACTAAATATTTTACATTTATTGGAGACAAAAATCTTTCGATGACCCGTTTTTTCTAATATGCAACATACGTCAAATTTTTTATTTTTTCATTTCCCCCCAAATTTTCCACACGTACAGACATTTAAAGCAGGTTAAAATATAACAAAGCATTAATTCATACTGGCTTACCAGGCATAATAATCTCCGGAAAGCCCATTTTCCGAGCCACAGCTGTTGACCTGTCCACTAAGTGTGGAAACTCCTTCCTAATCTGATGGATATCTCCTGGAAGAAGTTTCAAAGTCACCCACAAACCTGTTGTGTAAAAAAAACCACAATTATTAAACTGGTGGGATTTATTCCTAGTTACTAAAGATTTCTTTTTACAAATTGAAAAAAAATGTAAGAACATTAAAATAATTAAGACACATTAAGATAACATTTAGGACACAAAGTATTTTAAAACACACAAAAAAATCCTGCCACTTCAAGCAAAAATATGAGTGAAGCACACAGAAGCACGTCTGATTATGTTCCAGTGTTTCTGATGAAACTGAACTGGAAAAAAGAAAAGAGGTAACAATGATTTGCATGGAAAAATACAGTATTATAACCAAGGAATATCAGCAGATCCCTATCCCAAAATGATTCATCACCACCACCCCATAAGTTGTTTTTACTGCTCTGAGCACAGAGAAATCTACAGCATCAGCTTTACACAGCTGATATTTTTCTCTTCAGAAGCAAAAGAAGCCACTAAAAAGCTGCTGCTTTGCCAACTAACATCAAGCATACTTGGTACAGTAAAAAGAAAGATGCCAAAATGGAAAAAAACCGTAAAAATAAAAAAAAAAAAAAGAAACCTCAAAAAAGTCTTTCACTTGGTAAAGTGACTGGCAATCAAGTTTAAGCATGAAATAATCACAGCAGCAATTTGCAGAGGAAAATCCTCAAATTAAAATCTATGAAAAACACCCCAAAAATATTCATCTATGAAACAAATTGTGGGTTATCCTGCACCACAATTAACTGTACATTCATTTTGTACACAGTTGGCAGCTTGCTGTCTCCTCTGTGTTATCTCTGTAAAAGGCTCTGTGCCGACTTGCTGCCAGAGATGGTTCTGACAGCAGCTATTTCACCAAACAGCAACTGTACCTGCACTGACTGGGTAAGGAACAACTCAATCTTTCCCTCTTTGCTTGGGCATTTCTTTCTTTTTGTGGGGGAAAGAATCTGAAATGAATCCAAAAAGCTGAAACGTTTCCTCCTTTCTGATACACGCTGGTTGTACGTGAAAACAAGGGGAGGAAAAGCAGATCTAAAATTTTCCTCTTTAGCTAAAGGATAATTCAACAATAAGGTTTATGTAGATTTTTATCTGCTATTAATCTGTAAAGAAAAAAAAATTCAGGAAAAAGTATATAATCTTCCTTGGGTCTCTTGTGCAGATATGGTTTAAGTGATACAGTGAAACACAGTGTTTGGGGAAAACTCTGCATTAGTTTGCATAACTCTGTATTAATCCAGAATCCCAGGAAAATATTGAAGCCAGTAATAACTGGACAGATCATGAAGTTTTGTACACACACAAGAATAAACCAACACAGACTTGAGAAGCTGAGTTGCATGCCAGCTGTGTACACTGAATTCTGAGCAGCCCCTAAGAGAAGGTACCACTGCAGGTCTGAGAGGGCTCGGGCTCCATCCTCACCACCTGCAGGCTCAGGTGGGGGCAGTGCTGCAGGAACAATGCCCTGGTCTTCCTGGGAGGGAGCCAAATGTTGCAAGTGCAGCTACAGAGTGGAAAAATAGGGCAAAGGAAAAGAAGGAAGAGAATATACCTCTCCCTTTCACATGAGGAGGCCAAAATCCACAGCTCAAGGGCACAACGGCCAACTCCTGAGTCATAATTTCCAGCATGGAATCACAGAATTGTTAAGGTTGGAAGGGACCTCTGGAGATCATCCAGTCCAACCCACTGCCAAGGCAGGGTCACCCAGAGCAGGTGACACCAGAACACATCCACGTGGGGTTGGAATGTCTCCAGAGAGGGAGACTCCACAGCCTCCCTGGGCAGCTCTTCCAATGCTCTGCCACCCTCAATGGAAGGAAGTTCTTCCTCATGTTGAGGTGGGACTTCTTGTGTTTTAGTTTATGGCCATTGCTCCTCATCCTGTCACTGGGCACCACTGAGAAGAGTCTGACACCATCCTCTGACATCCCTTGGAGATATTTATATGGACTGATGAGATCCCATGTCAGCCTTCTCTTCTCCACACTAAAGAGGCCCAGTTCCCACAGTCTCTCCTCATAAGAGAGATGCTCCAGACCCCTCCTCATCTCTCCAGTAGCTCCAGTAGAAACATAAAAGACATCCAAGACATGAACAGTGATGCAACCTGTAGAGTCAACGTGGGGCAGGGGGAAAAGATGTAGGGCAGGGGGGCATATCAGAATGAGCCCTGAAGGTGGGAAGAGTCATGTCAACACCTTTTCTGTCACCAAAGAGCAGTGAACAAGCAAAATTCAAATCATCATCACGTTGCAAATCAGGAGACGAGCAGTTTTAGGCACTGGGGTGTAGATAAAGAAGGGCACCTACCCTGACCCTTGTGGTTGACTTCTTTAGCAGCAATCACTTTGTTTATAACAGTCTGAAGGAAATCATTCTCCCCTGCCACCCTGGGTGAAAAACGGGATGATATGTTCAGCTGCTTGTGTCGAATGGCGTCATCCAACGCTAGCCTGGAGGATGCACATGACGACCAACACCAGGAAACAAAGGGGCACAGAAAACCAGAAGTCACAGTGACAAGGGAACACAAAAGATCGTATCATAGTTGTGACAAAGAGTGTTTATTAGTCAACGCAAGACAGAGGACAGGAAAGGTGACAAGAAAGACAGAGGAAGATCATTAATCAGAAGAACGCTGGTCTACCAGAGAGTACAGCACACCTGGCATGTTACTGCTCCCCTCAGGGACATGCACAGCCCCACTGCCCTCCTCCGTGAGCAGAGGAAGGTCTCCCACCTCAGAACCCCCAGTTAAGCAGTGAAAACCTACACAGGCAGTTTTCCCTTTAATATAAATACATATATACAGCAGGTTGGCCCTGCAACACCTCCAGGGTCACCTCTGCCATTCCACAGGTAAAGCAGCAGTGCAGGGTGTCTGAAGGAAAAGCTACCATAAATCTCACAGAAAAAGGAGGAGAAAAGCAGATAACCCAAACGTTCTGTTAAACTTGGGGAATAAATGGAAAGATGGGAACTATAAATAAACAGCAGCATTAAGTGGCATTGAAGTAATCTCGCCAAGTGCTTTTGACAGCCATTGTGTCGGTGGCTAGTGAGTGAATACAAACAAACGAAGATGTGAAAACAGAATTGTGTGTGGTACAACAGAAACAAAGCATGGAATGAGGAGAAAAATGTGGCTCATATGAACAGCATAAGCCTACGTTGGAAATAACGACACCAGCGCTCAGCACGCGATTCCACGTTATTCGTGTTCTTTGGAACATACTTTTTTCAGAAGAATGTTTTAATTTATTACAGGGGGAAAGAAAAAAAAAAGTCACATTGTACATCTTTTCCAAAACTCTGATTTGTCTACACAGAAAAAAATAAATCAGTGTTAATGGAGCAGAAAACTAGATGTTCCATTAGCATCCACTTTGATACACAAATGTTCATTTTCATTGCTTACTTCCACACTCACTAAAAAATAAACTTGCTATTGTTTACCTTGCAATAAACATATGCTACTCTTCCCTAAAAACCTATGGTTTCCTTGCAAAATGGAATTGTACTTTGATTTTCTCATTAACACCTTCTGCAGCACCTGCATATGTCTTGCAGTCCTCTCACCAGCCCTACACCTTCAAACCACAAGGGCTTCCTGAATTAGGCCTATTTTTCAAAATAAAGTTGATTTGAGATAACATTATTTCAAGCTTCCTTTCTTTTTAATATTATTAAACCCCCTCTGAATACCATTAGTGTATCAATCAAGGAACTTAGGTCCCATAACTATGTTTTGCCTTTTGGAACAGATGGCACTCCAGCATTTCCCACAACAGGAAAACTAAACACCCATATTTTATGCACTTTTATTTGTCTTATCCTTCTACCTTTCCTTGCTTCATGGAACAACAAAAACCCCTATGATCTATGGATGGAGCAGAGTATTTCCCACACATTCTCATTTGTTAATAAGCTTTTGCTTCTAAAAGCAGTTTCTCTGCACATATCTATATATTCCATGTCAACAAGCTCAGAGTCAGTGTGGGAAGGTCTGTGGTTTCAGATAACTAGAATTAAGACCAAGTCCATGTAGACACTGATCTCCCTGATTCTGTGAGCAGGTGTATCCAACCACCAAAATATTTAAGGTTTCTGGTAAAAGTCTGGCATGATAAAGTTGAATTATGAGAAGATATTGCAGGAGGTTTATCAAGCCATCCCTCAAATCCCCAGTTTTTGTTTTGATTCTCATTACTGTGGCTATGAAATTCCATCTCCTACCAAGGAAAAGACAAATGTTATAATTTACTAAATCCACAGAAGTCACCTGCACTGGATGTTAGTAACACTGCTGGTCTTTATCCATCTCAGGCAGATATAAACTCAGAATGAACTTATTCAAGTGTTTCACCTCTCACACATTATCACCCTGATTATCACCATGTTTAAATAAAAACAAAACAATGCTGCAAAACTGGGAATGCAGGCTTTAAACTCAAACTTAAGAAACCCCAAAAGTTATGACTAATGGGAAATAATCAAGAAGATATATTAGCACGTACTACTCAAAATAAAATAACTCACTAAATAAATTAATTTCAGAATATTGACTGTTTTTTTAAAAATCAAAGTTGAATTCTTAATATTTTCCCTTCTGCTATTCTTTAAACTCTTTCCTACTTACGGTTGGAATGGGATGAAGTGCTGCTTGTCCTCATCATCAACCTTCCCGTTAATTATGTCAGTAACATCCATCACTGCAAAGAAAAACAAAGGGTACTGAATCAAGGGATTAACATGGGAAGAGGGGGGCAAAGGGAACACCCCAGGGGATTAGAAGCAACAGAACAACCCAGAAGAGGGATAGAATTATTAACTATGTAATCTCAGAATTTTCCTATGGAACAACAACACATTGCAAATAACCTTTGGCACCTCTAACACAAGTCCTGGAAGCCACAGTAATTTGTTTGATACATCAGTCTGATTACATTTGGAACAACTCTGAGTTTATACAACCCCACAGGAGTTTCACACACCCAATTTCTGTGCAAGAGATGATATGGAGAGATCCAGCACAGTTACCTGCCACCCCAAAAGGTCTCCGCAGTCCGGACGTGAGTTTCCTGGTGTTGTTGTCCCTCAGCTCCATTCTGCCAACTCTTACAATCTGACACACAAAACTGATTTTCTCTCTCTTCAGGTCTTTGCTGCCCAGGTCCTAGAAAGAGTTGTTTCACCAGGTTACATCACAATAATAGGATTTCAAGTTCCATTTCAGTAGGTAGAAGGTTTGCTGCTCAGAATTTGCCTCCATTGTGCACGCCTCTGGCATCAGGGTAAAGTGTTTTTGTTATAGCATATAAACATCTTATCTTGACTTCTGTGTAAATTAATTGCTTTGGAGGCCAAACCATTTCTAATATGTTAAATTTTCGAAGAGTAGATTTAGTTTCAGCCTGGAGCTGAGAATGTTTAGTGGATCACTTATGGGAAATGTCTCACGTGAGCCTTTGCCAGCGTAGAATCCCTGACTGGTTTGGGTTGGAAAGGGCCCTAATTTTCATCCTGTTCCAACCCCTGCCATGGGCAGGGACACCTTCCACTAGCCAGGTTGCTCCAAGCCCCATCCTATCCAGCTTTTAACACTTCCAGGGATGGGGCAGCCACAGCTTCTCTGGGTAACCTGTGCCAGGGCCTCACCACCCTCACGGGGAAGAATCCCTTCCCAATATCCCATCTATCCCTGCCCTCCGGCAGTGGGAAGCCATTCCCTCTTGTCCTGTCCCTCCATGCCTTTGTCCAAAGTCCCTCTCCAGCCTTTTTTTTTGTAGGAAGCCGCACTCCCAGGAGAGGTAACCCCACACAGATCATATCCCCCCGTCACCCCCAGCTCTGCCGGGAGCGCCCTCAGAGCAGGCCGCACTCACGGTGAACACGGCGCGCAGGTTGTGCAGCCTGTCGATGTCCTTGGGCAGCCCGCAGCTCGACCATCGCACCAAGTAGTTTTCACTGAAAAAAAACAGTCTTGTGAGATGATTTTTTTTTTATTTCATAGAACAGCAGAATCTCAGGATGGTTTGGGTTGGAAGGGACATTAAAGACCATCTTGTTCCACCCCCTGCCACGGGCAGGGACACCTTCCACTAGCCCAGGTTGCTCCAAGCCCCGTCCAACCTGGCCTTGGACATTTCCAGGGATGGGGCAGCCACAGCTTCTCTGGGCAACCTGTGCCAGGGCCTCACCACCCTCACAGGGAACAGTTTTTTCCCAATATCCCATCTAACCCTCCTTCAGCTTAAAGCCATTTTCCCTTTGTCCTATCACTTTAACATAAGCAGATAAAAATCAACTTCAGAATTTACAGAAGACTCTTTTAAACCCCATCTGCTTATCCTGAACAAGTGAATATGTAGTGGAGAGCTGGCATTTCCCTTAGTGTATATTATTTTTATAAAGCAAACAACTCTTTAGCAACAGAGTGTGAGAATTTCTGCAGCTAAGGGAGGGCTCACACCTTGCCGGTGTGTTCACCTCTCACATGAGATCTGCTCTTGGGGAACCACAGGACAACCTGATGAGGAACAGCAAAACCCTGAATCTCAGATGTACCCAGGGACTTGCCTATGCCTTTCACAGAAATTTGACTTTCATGAGCCCCAAAACTACCTCACTACTAGAACTGAGTAAGCACAGCTTAGGGGTTACACTGAAGAGTGCACTAACCTGATAAATTTTGATTCCAGTGGATCATACAGAGACATGAGGACTTCAGCATCTTCTCCTATTTTACAGACCACATTTTTTAAATTTACAAATAAAGCAAAGGAAGGGGTGGCAGCAAACTTGGCTTGTCTGTTGATATCGATATTCTGTTTCTGAGACTGCAATTCAAGAACAGAAGAAAATAAAGTTTAACTCAACCTAACAGATATTCTACCGCTATAAAACTTTCCTAAAACCTTTCAGACAGAAGAAGGGGGGGTTTTTTTAAGTGTCTATTTCTTGATCTTTGTTTATATCAGGATTTATGACAGTGTTTTCTGGATCTGTCTTCAAGTGCCACACCATAAGGAGAGAGTAAAAGAAAAAAAAAAAACAAGGAAAAGAGATGTCTCCAGTTATTAAAAAGAGAGTTAAACATATGGAGGAAAAAAATAGAGCCTCGAATATACTTGACAAAACCCAGGAAGTTTGTTCCTTGCTTTGCCTGCTGTTTTTCTGACAGGTACAGAGCACCAAGAAAGACAGGAAAGGAAACAGCACAATTTCAACTTCCCACAAACTTACAGATCTCGACCATAAATTCTACTAAATCCTTTAAAGGAAGATAAAAAAACAACCTAAGACAGACAAGTTCTTACAAAATGTTTAAGCCTGATAACTCTTCACAAAAATATCAAATTCCTCATTTGCAATGCTAAAAACAACAGACATCCAATTAGTTTACAGTCTTATGTTGAAAGGGAAAAGCCACAGTGCTCAGTGTATCTTACTTTTTCCTCCTGTAGCCTCTCTTCAACTTGCTTGGAAGCTATTTCATGTGCTCTGAAAAGGCTAATGGTGCTGGTCTGCTCTGGGTCCAAAATGTTGCCATCCTCATCTCTAACCACCAGATCTAAATCAAGAATTCTAAGCAAACAAGAAAATATGCTTGTGAATTAACAGCGCTCAAATAAAGGCTTAAAAATCACCTGCCAAGTGTTTAACTTGCACACTTGACATATGAGAGAAAAACACATTATCTGATACATGATAATGTAATTTAACATGTCACCAACACTGGAGATAAGCATTCCTGGCTGGAAATCACTTATTGCCACAGCATAGAGAGAACTGATGTAAACGAAACAGCAGAAAAGCTGGGGAAGTAATTTCTTAAACAACTAAATTTGCAAGAGATTTTGTCTCCTCCTCAGATTCATCCAACAACCACTGAACAACCAACCACTACAGTCCCACCACAGGCAGTTCCTTTCATCCCATCCCACTCCACCTTCTCCTCCTCCTCCAACGCAGCAAATTCCTGTTTTACCCAAACCCTACGAGATCCAAGCAGGCATGAACTGTCTCCCTTTATTTAAAGCAGAAGCCAGATTTGTGTCAGCAGGGTGTTAACATCCACGATTACCTTCTGCAGACAGAAAGGTTTCTGCCATAATCAAAACCAGTCTTAGGACAGACCTTTCATATTTTTCCAAGTTGGTACAGTGCTGGCAGCAGAACCAAGGATTAAAAAAGTCAGGTCCTCTCCCTAAGACTGACCTTCTCACCTCCATCCCAATCCACCAGGTCTCTATTTTCTCCCTCCAACTCTGCACTCAGCTCTCATGATGGAGCTGTTGTAACTGTGGGTTTGAAATGTTTGATCAACGAGCTTAAAAATCACATTTGCTGTGTCTGATAATTCACTCAGAGGTTGATGGTTTATCTGAAAGTAAATCCCCCTTGGACAGAACCTGGAAGCACTTAAAGAACAGGAGCTGTGGCAGACAAAGATGAGTTTCATGGACTTAAAGGATCTCTCTTCATCCCTTCTTGCACAGAGGGAGACCTGGAGGTGTTAAAGCCTGAAGCACGGTCAGCACACAAACCCCTCCAATAATTGCATTGAATTAATTCAAGGGGAGAGAAACATCACTCAAGTTGCAGAGTGAAGGCAGGAGATTTTTAAGCAACACCTCCCAAGTTCTGCTCTGTAACTGGTTGCAGCCACCATGAAACTCAAACATCCCTGGAATATCAAGCTCCCGGATGAATTTTTTTAGTGAGAAAACGGTTTCATCATTGAAAGCAAACAGAAAAGCAGCCAAAATAGTCTTGCTCCTCCCTACTACTGTTTCCTGGACAGCAGCCACAGCAGGAGATACACCCACTGAGCACTTGTGCTGGAACTGCCAGTCCTGCAGGGTCCTTCCATAGGAGGAACTGCCTGGAGCAGAGGAAATGGTACCTCAGGAATTCAGGGAAAGGCTCATCACCCGGCCTACGACACCAGTGGGACAAGAACGTTTGCACAGACTGTCAAATAAGTCAAAGCTAACACTTTGATTCGATTCCTTTGTTTCATCCTTTAACTTGCAAATGATGCTTGGAAAAAAATCTGGATTTTTTTTTTCCTAAGTGTCCCAGTTACAGATTTTTGCAACTGAACAAAAAAAAGATGTTTTCACAACAAAATTACCTGACCCAATTTCAGAAAGATTTTAAAAATACAGATTCCTAAGGCCATTTTTACTTCCTCAGTTATTCTGACAACATGCTGTAAAAAACGTTTGGCTCTATTTATAGAAATAAATCTTATTTACAAATCAGTATTTCACAAATCAGGAAAAGGTTGGGTATGATTAGAACAGAAAACGTTTAGAATGGTTTGGGTTGGAAGGGACCTTAAAGATCATTTCGTATTTATAAAACACATAATGAATTCTTTCTGTCTGGACACTGAAATCACCATTCATGCCTCTTTTAGACACAATAAATGTAGGACTATTAGAAACATATGTTATCTTTCAGTTGTGAGTATTTACTCAGAAGTTGGAATTCACCTCCCTCCTGAACCCCCCAGAGAACATTGTGATCACTTAATTAGTCCATCAGAACATCATGAATATAAAGCACAGCACAAGATGTTCCATTGTATTTGAAGGCTGAGCATCTGGAGGTTATTCAAAGTAACTTTTACCAACTCCTTGGACAGATGGTAAAATACAGTAGCCAAACAAATAATACCAACAACATCTGGTTAATTGTGTACAGAGGTACAGTCGTCCATATCTTGGATTATAAATGATAATTACTGACTGAATGCAGTCACTGAGTATTTTTTTCATTTCTTTTTTTTAAATCACAGCTTTTGCTGATCAAGTGCACAAACAAATACTGCAAATTTGGCAGTTCTTAAGGAATTTAACACAAATAGCTAAAATCTGATGAGATATTTACATCACAAAGGATTTAAAGATTGGTTTGGTGAAAACTTCTTCAGTCCCCAGGTGTGCAGGACTACAGGATCCCACAGAACAGGTAGGACTGGAAGGGAGCACTACAATATTGTCTCTCAGTGTTCAATACACTGCTTCAAATAATGTCCTGACTGAAGTGCAACATGAGATTTCTCATTTTTTATCAAAATGGAAAGTTATAACTGTATAGACAACTTTTATTTTAAAAAATCATGCTTAAATCCAGACTGTTTGTAGAGAGAATACATTGCTAAAACACCTAACATATGCAAACTACAGGTTTTGGTCAATATTTTCTTCCCAACTTCAATTCTCTTCTGCTAAATAGATACTTTCTTTTATGAAATCTGTCTGTTAATCTTCTGCTACCAGCAGGATGCCATGGAAATAGAGGAACACTGAGCTAAATGATGCTTCTGAGCCAAATCCTTCACCATCACATTTAGCTGAGTGACTCCAGGGCACACACAGCTGGTGGTGCTGAGAGGGACACAACTGTTTGTGCTGCAGAAGCAAGTGGAGTTTAAGTTATATTTTGAATGGAAGCAAAACTTGCACTTTTGAATTGCCCTTAAAAATAACAAATTGATAATATCATCATGAGAGAGATATATGGATTCCACTTTACATATTATAAAGATGCTGCATGAACTTCAATCTTTACATTGCTTTAACAGAGCTGTTAATATACAACTATCACATCTCCATAAAAACAAGAATAAAAGCACAAAAACTTGGAAAATACCATTCACAAACCTGTTGCCATAATCAATTTTGGCAGTCACTTTCTTTTTCAGTTCCTTGAGCTCATCTTGGGGCAGTGTCCCAGACAGGATTTGGGATCTCCACTCAATGAGATCATAAATCATGTGCCTCACGTTGCGGAACATTTCCCTGTTGTCCTGCTGTTGGGAGGGAAAAGAGGGGCAGAAGTTAGTTGTGAAGCCCTTTTAAATACACAGAATTAATTGCAATTATAAAACATGAATTTAAAGGGTGAAAGTCTACAACAGCTCTAAAATGGGAGCTTAATTTTTTATAGCACAGAACACCGAATACAGAGTCTGACATTCAGCTTTAGGGCTCTAAATGGGTGTAAAAGTTTGTGTTTATGACACCTTAAAACCTGGGTCATGCTGTATTCAGGCATTCTAGGGGAATATTCACAGGTAACTTTATTCAATGACTCTCTGTCCTGAGCAGAACAGGACTAAAAATGGTTCATTTTAACAGCAAGAGGTTCAAGTTCTGCAAAAGTCCATCTGCAACAGATTGGAGAATCCTTCCCCTCCCTAGTTAAACCTTCAGAACAACACTTTAAAATCCCTCAGGGTGCAAAGTCAAGTACATCAGTACAGGTAACAGCTAAAGGACAGTGAAAAACCAGGAAAACATTAAACCTCAGAGGAAGTTAAATACCTAAATTATTTTTAAAGCCTGGAACTGTGGATATTAAACAGTGTCAGCAGTATATACAAACTTCACTTGGAAACACTCAGCTAACCTAAGAATAATTAAATAATTACAATAAAATTCCCCACTATATATAAGAGAGAAAGAAAAACTGCAGAAGATGCAGGAAAAGAACATAATGATTCCAAGACTCTGGGAAAAAGGATATCTAACTGTGAAACTTAAAGACTTCAGTCTGTTCAGATTATCCAAAAGCTGCCTTGATTATAGTGGGAGAACCTTCACAGTGAGAAAATGCCCATTATTAAAAGCTCTGTAATGCAGCAGAGAAAGACACAAGAGGCACATATGGCTGGGAGCAAAATACAGACAAATCCAAATGGGAAAGTGGTTCCTGATTTTCAATGCTGCAGGCAATCATAAACTGGGGAGAGGGAAAACATGCCACGTCCTCTGCTTTGTGGAAATGAAAGCTGAGTATCCATTCAATATTTAAACTCGAATGACAAACTGAATAAAGGTATAAATGTGCCCATTTAATGGTTTTTGATACGCAAGATACGGACAACATGGAATGTCTGTGTAGTCTGCAGATTACCCAGTTTGGAACCAGCTACCTCCAGTAAAACAAAGCTCCCCTGATAAAGCAATCCCACTGCACCAGTGCTCTTTCTGGCAGCTGACCACATGCAATTAATCCAACAGATATCCTTGACATACAAACTCATGATCTACCTACCCAGAGTAAAGCTGTGACAGGGGTTGCCTTGAATTTTTCCCTAAAATCCAATGGAAACCTACTCCCTGTCAGTTTGAAGCCATTCCCCCTTGTCCTGTCACTCCAGGCCCTTGCAAATAGTCTCTCCCCATCTTTCTTGTGGGCTCCTTCAGGTCCCGGAACGCCACACTAATATTTCACTCCAAAGCCTTCTCTTTTCCAGGTTCCCAGTTCTCTCAGCCTTTCCCTGTAGGAAAGATGCTTCAACCCTCTAATCAACTTCATGACCTCTTCTGGACTCACTCCAAAAGGTGTAGCTGTCACATGTGTTCATGGACATAAATGGCTGACAAATGAGATGTTAAAAATTAACAGCAAGGAGAATATTTACTACTAAAAAAAGCACACATGTCATGGGAAGAAAACTCCTAACAATGTTTCTCTGCTATTCCTTCTTTCCTATTATATGTGCACTGCAATGAGGTCTTGTGTGGTTCACAAAGCAGCATTTCTCTGACATTAGGAAATACCAGACTTCACACTCAGGATAACCCCCCAAGAAGGACATCAGGTCAAAATGTAATTCTCGGTGTCCTCAGCAGCCCACAGGGCATGGAGTGTGAGGATAAGGGGGAATTCAGCTTTAAGCTGAAGGAGGGAAGATTTAGATTAGATATTAGGAAGAAATTGTTCCCTGTGAGGGTGGGGAGGCCCTGGCACAGGTTGCCCACAGAAGCTGTGGCTGCCCCATCCCTGGAATTGTCCAAGGCCAGGTTGGACGGGGCTTGGAGCAACCTGGGCTAGTGGAAGGTGTCCCTGCCCATGGCAGGGGGTGGAACTGGATGAGCTTTAAGGTCCCTTCCAACCCAAATCATTCCATGATTCTAAAGCAATGGAACTAAGGGCAAGGCTGTTCTCAGTGCCCTTCTGAGACTCTGTTCCTCCTGCTTTGCTTCTGCCTCCCTACTTCTTCCTTGCTCCTCAGCACAACCTCTCTACTATAACATCATGTTAAAGCTCTCTCTTTAATATACAATCTGCTTCTCTTCATGTAAGATATTATCCTTCTTCCTTTACTCTGCAACACTGCATCATTTCCATTACACTGTATTTCTAATCTTTATTTTCATGGGTGTGATTAAAAAACACATTAGTCAACACAAACATCTTCATTTCCAGTTGGTGCCTTCATTACCCAGCTTGCACTTTTATGATAGAAGATTTCAAACACATTTATAGGAAACAGACTCCGAATTAAATCCTACTTTAAATAAAAGACTTTCATGTTCCCATTATCTTGTTACAGTGACCTTGCAACATGAGAGCACAAGAAGCGTGAGCCAGGGCACCTTAAATCTCACAGCAGGTGTTGCTTTGCATCTGAATTGCACTTTTAGGTGTAAGTTTAAACTCTTGACCTTACTTATTTGCACTTGCATCTGTGTTTTCCTGTTTTCCCATCTGAGAGACTATCAATGCTTATTACTATAAATTCCTAAGAATATATTCTTATGTGCTTGGAAGCTTAGCACATGAAAATAATCGGGTATGTAACTTAAAGGTCGGGATAAACTGGGAACAATTAACTTCAAGTATAAAAATACTGAGAGGAAAAAGGCCTACAGTGATGATTTTACAAAGGTTTAAGTTTACATCTGCAGACTCAACATTAAATATTCATTTACTTCATAACATAGACAGCCTTACGAACTGCCCTGAAAACTATTTTCTTAATTAATATTATTATACGTTAGATTATTCCAAATCTGTCTACATCTTAAAAATCCAGTGTATTCTGTATAACAGAACCCCCATGCAAAATGGGTCATAATTGCTTAACAAATTATTCCTAGATCAAGGTAACACTCCAAAAAACTGATTCTGCACAATAAATACATGGGATTTGAGAAAACATGCAAGAGAATCACTAGAGAGATTTTTTGCTTTAACAGAGAAGATGCTGAAGAGCTTTTCAATACTACAAGTAGTCACTAGAAATAGTAAGAGAAGGGGAATTGCATTAATACTTCCTTAACCATTAGTAGTTCCTTCCTTCTTCTCCCTTCCCAGCACTATTCTTTCCACAAACCATTACCTGTGTAAATGTTTTCCTCAGTTGTTACTTACAACATATAATTGCCTCCATATTATGGACCATTCCCGGAGTGTGGTGGTGACCTCCTGAATCAAGGGGAGCTCGTTGGGGATCACTGTTTCGTGTTGGCTGAGGAGGTGGAGGGAAAAAAAGGCTGAATTAAGTAGTACTTTTGAGTGAGAACACACCATCACAGAAACTTAAGGTTTAAAAGACTTTTAAGATCCAAGTCCAACCAGCAGCACCACCATGTTCACCAATAAACCATGTCCTCAACTGCCACATCCACACGTTTTGAACACTTTCAGGGATGGTGACTCAAACACTGCCCTGGGCAGCTGTGCCAGGGCTGGACAACCCCTCCTGTGAAAATTTTTATCCTGATGTCCAATCTAAATCATCTAATCCAGAACCATTCCTAAGAAGGAACTGTTCATTTCCAAAGACGATAATACAAGGTTGAAAGTAACATCATTTACTATAAATTTATAAGCAAAAAGAAGATGTTATGAGATACTGAAGAGGTAAACCAGTACAGACACACCACATAAAGGGTACTTGGATGGGCTGAGACTATGGAACCACAGAATGGTTTGGGTTGGAAGGGGCCCTAAAGATCTGCCATGGGCAGGGACACCTTCCACTAGCCCAGGTTGCTCCAAGACCCATCCAATCTTGCCTTGGACACTTCCAGGGATCCAGGGGCAGCCACAGCTTCTCTGGGCAACCTGTGCCAGCCCCTCCCCATCCTCACAGGGAACAATTTCTTCTCAATACCTAATCCAAACCTTCCCTTCTTCATCTTAAGGCCATTTCCCCTTGTCCTATCACTTCATGTCCTTGTAAACTTTTCCCACCCTCTCCTTATTTCCATACTCACAAGGATATCAAGACACACCTTACCAAAACATCTATTACTGAGACATTTCTTTTACCAGAAGCCAGATAAAAGCCACATATACACAACCTACAATACAACAATACTAATCTGTAATTGTTTTTTTCCTCAATATATTGGTCTTGCAATGAAAACTCAGGCATTCAAGTTCTCACCACAGAGTTTCTGTATGACCTGTTTTGAAATTGTGAAAGTAAGAAACACCAACTAGACCTTTTAATATTTCCAAAGTAGGGTACTTAAAGGCAGTTTTGTAATCAGGGAGAAAGATGTCATTATGCAGCAATCTCATGATTAGAAGTTTGATCATTTACATATTTAACGGTGTGTAAAAATAAGTCAGGCACAAAGGAATAAAATATTTTAATCCTGTTTCACTCCATTTCATACCTGGGTAATTATTTAATAATTTCACTCCCTTTTTTTCTTCTCTGGGATTTGGTTGGGGTTTTTTCCTGTTTTTTAACTAAACTTTGATATCAATGTTAGAAACTTTTACATGCATGTCCAGCAAAGCAGATTTAACATATTAGGATCTGAACAGCTGTTAAATAATAAATGCAGCTCAAATATTTAGTGTTGAACATGCCAGGGATGGGAAGAGGACACAAAATAACTTCTCAGTAAGGCAGAAAACAATGCCTGGATAATGGTTTTCAGCAAGGAGACCAGTCTACAAGATTAACTGAAGAAAAATAAAGAAATTACTTCAATTTCATGTACATAAAAGAAAGGTGTCTCATATCAAAGGCCTCTTTAACACACCAGACAGAAGCCATAAGACTCAAGGGCTGCAAGATAAAAGAAGTTGGGAAAACTGACACTGGACTAAAGCAGAAGGCAGGGATGGAGGAATGGAGGAAGTTAATCTGGGTAATTATTAGTCTAGACAGTAATAAAAGTTATAAAGAGAAATGATAAATTATTAATTCCATGAATAGAGAGAAGGTTATGCTTTAACTCGAGGCAGTCCCATCCAGCTCTGCTGATGTGACACCATCTTCCATGTGAGGTGAGTTAATAATTTAAAACATTTTAAACACCCAACACACACATTTTCCATCAGCAGCTCCTTGACTAACTGGAAACAAGCCTAAGTCACTTGTTAGTACACCAAAATTACATCAATACAAAAAGGAAAATGGATTTTCGTTCTTTTCAAATCAAACTTACCCTTTGCCTTCAACGATTGCTTCCTTCAGATGTATATAGGAGGCAGGAAATATGCCCTTGGAGAGGGAGGGAGAGCAAAGAAATGTGTTAAATAACCAGTTGCACGCAACATCTTGTGTTTATTACCTAAAAATATGCCAAGACACTGCTCGGTCTGCAGAGCCATCCACATCCTCTTAAACATCACAGTAGTTGTGTCTGGGATTTTTTTAACACACATTTAAATTTTGTGTTGCATGTCCTCTCAAGAAGGTGTTATTGCAACCTTAGCAAATACAGATCAAATGCTTTTAAATTAAATTTCACAATATTGAAGGAAACAGCAGAGACACCCTGTCAGAACTGGCCCACAGAGGGGCTCTTCCTCCCCTATTAGAGGCACAGTTTGCCAAAATTCTCCAGGTCCCTGGATCATTATATTCAGGTGATAATTAAGACAGATTTCATTTTCACAGCGTGAAAGAGAAGATTTTACATAATCCACTCCAAAAATGACATTTTGCCTGGAATCCACCTCCACTCCTTGCTTTTCCTCACATCTTACCAAGCCTTCTGACCCCGCTACAAGATGTTGCTTCTGGTCCCAAATTGCCTTCTACCACCAGCCTACTGCTACTACTACAAGCCAAAAACCAAGTCAACACCCAATACTACAAGACACCAGTTCAGCTTTTCTGAAAAAATATTCTAAATCAATCAAGATTCCAGAAATACAACAATATTTTTAAAATAATGTAAGCTCATATTAAAAAATAATTCAAGTCAAGCTGGGAAAGCAAGTTCCTCCACCTCACCCTTCAGGGTATAAGTTCAGTTTTCTTATCACATGGGAATGCAAAAATAGGAATTCTTAGAAAGCCACTGGGGGCACAGAAAGAGGAAGGTGGTTTTTTTTCATCACAGTTAAAAAAAAAAAAATAAAAGTCACTGCATTTAGTGGCAGTCAGAGAAGTGCAGCAACACGTGGACTTAATTTAAGCCAAGAAGAATGTGTAATTTCTTCTTAGGCTTTACAAGGTACATTTTTAAAACACAGTTTTTAAGAAATTTAATGTATTGCCAAAAAATAAAAAAGAAAATATCAAAATAGAACAGAAAACCAGGTCTGGTAAGGAAATGGGTGGGACAAACCATACAACTCAGTTCTGTACTTTTAGACATACACAGCAACTAAAAACACACCTCTGGAGGCAAACATGACATTTTTGGTGTTTTAGTGAAAAAAAGAAGCAAAACCAGAAGATGTTTAATTCTGGTTAATTACTACTATAAAGTAAAATGCTCAAAAAATAAAACATGACGTTACAACCAGTATTTGCGTGGTTTCCCTTTCTTTTTATTTTTCAGAAAGGCTGCTCTAAACTGCAGCCTGAAATTACACTGCTGAAGATTCCTCCCCTTCTCCCAGAGAAGGGCTGAGAAATCCCATTGCAGAGCTCTGTGTCCCTTTCCAAGATGCAATTGGCTTTCACCAGTAATACATTATTTAACAAGTGTCAGGCTCTAAATAGACCAACTAGAACATAAAGTTCTGAACTTTTTACTGAGCCAAAGACTTGATACATCAGTTACTGCAGAAAACAAGATGGTGCACATTAAAACACATGTAGTGAGTGACCAATATACCTCGACATTGCAAAAAATGGAATCCTAGAATGGTTTGGGTTGGAAGGGACCTTAAAGCTCATCCAGTTCCACCCTCTGCCATGGGCAGGGACACCTTCCACTAGCCCAGGTTGCTCCAAGCCCCGTCCAACCTGGCCTTGGACACTTCCAGGGATCCAGGGGCAGCCACAGTTTCTCTGGGTAACCTGTGCCAGGGCCTCCCCACCCTCACAGCCAAGAATTCCTTCCCAGTATCCCATCTAAACCTATCACCAGTTTGAAGCCATTCCCCCCTTGTCCTGTCACTCCAGACCCTTGTAAATAGTCTCTCTCCATCTTTCTTGGAGCCCCTTCAGGTCCTGGAAGGCCACAATTAGGTCATCCCAGAGCCTTCTTTTCTCCAGGCTGAACAACCCCAACTCTCAGCCTTTCCTCACAGCAGAGCTGCTCCAGCCCTCTGATCACCTCAGTGGCCTCCTCTGGACTTGCTGCAACAGGTCCATGTCCTTCCTGAGCTGGGCCCCCAGAGCTGGATATACAACTCACCTTTTGGGCATTGCTAAAATAAGTTTCCTTTTCTTTTTTTTTTTTTAACCCTGAAAAATTCACACTGAGCAGAGCTTGGGAATGCAGTGATCAGGGCCCAGTGGACACGTGTTGACCAGCACACAAGATCTCCACAAATCAACACACCCAATGCCACAAATTCATCTCTGTTCAGGAGAAAAACGAGCACCTTGCTCTGGCAACACTCACCTTCTTGGATTTCTTCCGTAGTGTGTAACCTCTGTACCAACCTAGAAGGGAAAAAGCATGAAAAAGTTCATTCATGTCACCTCCCAGCTCACCAGCACAGAGGTTTCTGATGATGCTTCACCCCTGCACATCCCACCTGAACTTCAATTTTCTACAGGTTTAATAACCTGGATAAAACAAGTCATCTTGGAAGCTGTAAAAATCCCAGTGATGATGATCAAACTGATGGACAAGACATGACAGAGATGGATGTTTACATTACGTGTTTAATTACCATCCACTTAATTTTAATTACTAATTCTCCAACATAAACAAAAAACCACCTCAAGAGCATTAAATTTACGAAAATGTGCTGTTTGACTGGTTCAATTTTAAAACCTATTGAAATTCCACAACTGCAAGTTCTCAAATGCAGATCAGCCTTTAGTCATCTCATCAGAACACAAGAATACTTTGTGATTTATGGTTCACACATCAAAATATAAAAGTAAGGAACCCTCTTGGGAAACTGAGCCTGGATGCAAACTGAGCCACACAAACAGGGGTTTTGTACAGCAAAGCATCCATCTCTGGGCAAGGATGGAGAGATCACAAAGCAAATGTGGAAGAGAAATTGCAACCAGTAACAGCTGGGGCAGGAAGAAAGTTCAGTGAAGTCAGCACATGCTGATAAATTCATTATGCACACTCTGGGACTAGAAGCACAAATTAAAGGTTCAAGCACACGGGATTTTTCAGTCTGCTCTCCTGCAGCAAAAGGTGAAGTGATTCATCACCTCTGCACTCCACCAGGAGCTCATCCCCCATGTTCACCTGGGGAAGGTTAGTGCCATCTTCTTAGATTTGGGGTCTACAGCCATCACAGTTCACTTCCCTACAGAAGTTGCACTGGCCTCACATCTCACATTTCCTCTGCCTTCAGAGGAATATCAACAACTGCTGCTGAAATGAACACTCCCAGCTTCTAGCTCAGGTGTAGAGAAGATAAAACATTTCTGCCACCGTTAACTCCACTGGCTGAAACCCACACACAGATCCCAGTCCTATTAAATAACTGAACTCCCTCAGTTTTATAGGAATAAACCAACATTTTGAAGTTCTACAGTCTGCTAAACACCGTAACTCTGCCCAAATGCACTGTACAAGCTGAAGAACACACAATAACAGCATCTCTTCTCCCACCCCATCTTCTGTGCTGCCTCAGGACACCACACTGATTAAAAGCCACGTAGCAAAGAGAGCTCCTCCTGGCTGAACCTCTGCTTCCTGGAGCTTTGCAGCCAGCAGGAATTGCTCCAAGGACCACAGATAAGAGAGTAGCCAAAATCTGCCTTGGAGAACTGGTTGCACTCCTGCTCATTGCACAGGTCCCAGTGTGGCCAGGCAGGTCCAACCAGGCTCCTCCCTGGCAGCTGGATGGAGCTGGTGCCGGGTATCCAGCCTGGAGCTGTGCACTGGGGAGCCAAAATTTCCAATGCAGCTCTCACTGACTCAACTGGAGGCACTGGGGTTTGCCATGAATACACACAATGCCATTTAAATGCATGAAGTCATCTCTTATCAACTACCCAAAATCATGAGAGAGCTGGGGCTGTTCATCCAGGAGAAGAGGAGGCACCAGGGAGATCTTGGAGCCCCTTCCAGTGCCTAAAGGGGCTCCAAGAGAGCTGGAGGGGGACTTGAGACAAGGGCATGGAGGGATGGGACAAGGGAGAACGGCCTTAAGATGAAGCAGAGTAGATTTAGATTAGATGTGAGGAACAATCTTCCAGTATCCAAATGGGTTTACAAGGAATCTGGAGAAGGACTCTCCATCTGGAACTGCAGTGGCAGGACAAGGGGGAATGGCTTCAAAGTGCCAGAGGGCAGGGTTAGATGGGATACTGGGAAGGAATTCTTCCCTGTGAGGGTGGTGAGGCCCTGGCACAGATTGCCCAGAAAAGCTGTGGCTGCCCCATCCCTGGAAGTGTTTGAGGTCAGGTCCCACCCTTAACAAATATTACAGGATATAATGCCTGGAAATATGGATCCACATAAATGCTCAGCTAAGGGAAGAGACCAGTGAAATACTTCTTTCTCTGTTAAAGCTGCAAAAGACATTCAAATATTTGCTTACTCTTGAATGATGCATCTCTTTACTAAACAGTTACACAGAGAAAGTATTTGCTGCATTTAAAAAAAAAACAAACCTGCAACCAAGAACTAAAACGTTCTCAAAGTATCGGGAATAACTTATTTGAAAACCCGTATTTGGGAACCCAAACCCCCTTCTCACAACAGCACCAGAAATCAACTGATGCTCAAACACACAACCTTGGGTTTGAGGTTGATTTTCTGTTACATTTCATAGGCATTCACCTTAATATGCCATATTTAGTGATCATGGTTTTTGGCCCATTCCATCAAATAACATAAAGAAACAGAATTAAGACAATAAAGATCTGGCAAGTACTAACCCAGATTGTGATAAATAGTTGTTTTGGGATATCTGCTACAAAATGAAGGATATTTATGAATTTACATGGCTTTGTTTGGTCTTTCCTTAAGGAACATGTTAGAAGGAGTAAGAGAAAGTTTTCTAAGTGAAGAACAAATTATCTAAAATTCCTCCTGAAAGAAAGGACATTAATTTGACTTTCAACATCAATTACTCTAGAAAGTAGCTTCATCTTTACTTTGGTTCCTGGAAGAACACAAACTTTGACAGTGCAACATGCACATTCATTTCCAGTCTCCCAGCTCCTGTAAAATAGAAGCTGTTCTCACCACACCTCAAATTTACAGGATCTACATATTATGTATATATGAAATAGAACACTTTTTTCTTGCATTCTGGAGGAAAAAAATCCCAATTCTTTGATTAAAATTTAATGTGTCAGGTTTTTTGTTTAGTAATAAAAACAAATTCCAAAATAAGTTGTACTAATAGTTAAAAAAGCAAATATTATTTCCCACACACAGTCAAAGTTCATCTTAGCAATCCATTCCATTCTCCTACAGACTCCTGTCTCTCTTTAAAACAGCTCTTCTAGACTATGGATGTGGGGTTGAGCCCTCCCAGCTGCTCATCCTCTGGTGCCTTCAGAGAGAAAACCAACTGAGCAAGGATTTCCCATGAGCTTTTCTTGACAACAGTGCAGATTCAGAGGGAAAAAATACACAAAAAAACCCCAACTACAATCTACCACTTCAAAGCCTGCAGACACATCAGTTTTCAAAACTACTCTTAAGAATTATTGCAGAGAACTATTTCAAAATAGTACCAAATCTCTAGCAGGGTGGGAGAGGCAGAATGCATGATAACAGCAGGTATCCATGAGAGAAGCCAATTGTTTTCCCCACAGCCTTCAACACAGGGAAAAGGGGTAAACCTTAGAGAAGCAAAATCCCAGATCCTCAGTAAAAAGGAAACACTGAGTCTTCAAAAACCTTTTCTGTCCCATGCTCACATAATTAGGGAGGGTTTCTTGAGATTGGACAGCAGTGGGATGGGCAGGACTGAGGGCAGGTGAGTTCCCAGGCACACACCTGGATATGGATGAAACCTCCTGGGGCACAACCTACACAGATTTTATACCAAGGAACTCTGAGATCAAACAGCTCAAATAATCACCTAATAATGGCAGCTCTGTGAACAAGAGAGATAAGAATTATGGGATCTAATTTCCCATCACAGCAGGGCCTTAATGAGTAATCACTGTAAAACACGTTTGGAAGAACATTGACTTATTTGCATTTCTTTTAACATGACCTCATCCCATGTGCTTGAAGCCCTGAGAGGAGTGTGAAGGTCTTCCCATTATTCCAGTCCAGAGGAAAAGTGAGTCATCTCCACTGTCCCACTTACTTGGCAGCAGTCAGCATTTGATATGGTTTCAGAGTTTCTCCCACGTTCATTAAATAAATCTATTTATATATAAAAGTACAAAGCTA
Source organism: Manacus candei (assembly GCF_025592945.1). Taxonomy (NCBI): domain Eukaryota; kingdom Metazoa; phylum Chordata; class Aves; order Passeriformes; family Pipridae; genus Manacus; species Manacus candei. Next base: position 4,867,806 of record NW_026138098.1, on the reverse strand, counting down.
TGCAACATTTAAATCATTCAATTTGCATTTAAAATCTTTGCATTATTAGATTTTTATTAAAGCTTGTAACGTCAGATAGCGGAACCATTGCTTTGCTCAGAGACAAACTTGGCACTGGAGCAGCAAAGCTCAACTCCAAGAAAATGCCAGCCCAGGAATAATGAGAAAACTCCATTGTACACTGATGAGCAGAGCTTGTTACTCTTGTTGAAATAACATTGTTTCAGTAAATATAATAATAAAAAAATCCAATTAAGCCAATATCGAAAACAAATTTGTCACACAGATTTCCCAAAAGATCAATGTCTTGAGAAAAAAATTAAATCAATATATTGAAATAAATCACGTTTCCACACGAAAAAAGAAGTTGCAAGATTTTAAACCACACAGAGATTAGTTATGTGTTCCTTACACCTTTCCAAACTGCACCATGCCATAAAATTTCAACTCAAGGATATAATATAACAGCTGTATTTTGCTTGGCTCGGTACTGAATTAAGAGCTGAAAAGTGCTGTGATAATTTCCACATCCTGTTGATTATCAAACTCAGCATTCAAATTCCCTTTTACATGGATCAAGGAGGAAAGGTTTTGGTACAGGGAACATTTCTACAGTTTCATATCAAAACAAGAAAAGCATCTGGAAAAGCCTGAAATCAGTGCAGGGCACTGTAACACATGTACCCTTCTTACATGAGAGACATAAAGAATTTAGGACCCGGGTGACTTTCAAATTCAGATTAAACTCCTTTTAGCAGCAGGTTCTTTTGCATTACCTGAGAGTATCCAAAAAGCATCTATCATTTCTCTAACATAGGGTAGAAGCTACAATTAATCCATACAAATAAAGCTGTGAGAACATCCATCTCCCCCAGAAAAGGAAATGATTATTCACCAGGTCATTGACCACACGTGGCTTCGCTCAGTTAATTCTGTGTTCATTAGAAATAACAGGGTTTGTCCTTAAAAAAGCAAATTAGCAATTCACCACCTGATCCCATCAGAAGGTCATGAATAGAAAAAGGAATGCAGGCATGAAAAAATTCTGAGTTTAATTCAGTTTTTGCCACCTTACCTTCATATGTTTCCAGGATGTGCACGGTGTCCCCAATTTGCAAGGAAAGTTCATCAGGTCCCCTGGCATCGTAGTTGTAGAGAGCTGGACAGAGGAAACACTGCTGTCAGTACATGCAAGGCAACACAACTTCTAGGATTTTTGTTTCTCCACTTAATTGTTTTTGTTACTCCTTGTTGCCCTTCTCAATCATTTTGTAAAGAAAAAAAAACAGGAAAAATTTGGCCAAGTTCTTAAATCCATTAATATTTCCCCTTGCAACAAAAAAGCCGCACGTTCACTTTCTAAAGCTGTCCCTCACTCCATTTGTAAGGCTTTGCTTCTTCATGGCAATACAGTCAATTAATTTTTGTTGTACTTGCCCATCTTCCAGCACTGTGTGTAAATTTTAGGCAGCTCTGTCATGAACTGCAACATCTTCCACTATCAGCTCAACACACAGAACACTTACAAAGTGTCTTTCTAAAACTCAAATCACCACCACAAATATTAAAGAATCATTTCTCAGTCACTTTATTTGTTTACTGCATACATACTATAGTTAAAAACAGGATTCCTGAATTCCAGTGGTAACTGCATCAATGCACCATATAATGAATTACAATTAAAAAAACCCAGTAACTCAGAGACTACTACTCCTCCCTACCCTTCCCAAGAGAAAATCCAGAAACTCATGAGCACCGAGATTAGCAGAAATTTTTCTGACAAGTAACACTGCAAACTAGGTTTGGTTGGGAAAAAAAATATTAATAATCTGAAAAACAAAACAGCTGTGACTCCTAAAGCTAAATTTTCATGTTTCATATGGAGCAAACTCTCTGCAGGAAACAAAATCCCCCCACACCAAGTAGGGTCCTCATGACCGAAGGCAGCGACTCTGGTATTTCACAAGACTGAAATTAAAGAATTTTAGTCAAGGTGGATCCACAAAAGTTTCTGTCTAAATGTGCAACTGCAGCTACTCCCTCCAATGAGGTTATCAATCAAAAATAGCTGAGAATCAGAATTTCTTATTGTTTGTCATGACTCTTGAGGGTGCCACAGCATTTTTTGGAACACAATAGCAACCAAACTTCCTACCACCACTCAGATAACCACTGCTTTTCTTTCTACCTCAGCTTCCAGGGCTGGTGGGCAGCACTGCTCAGGAGTGCTCCAGTGGGACTCCAGGATACTATAACTGGAACAGAAAGACCTGGACAAGTTAGGTGTGACTCTCCTTCCCAGGAAATCTTCACCAGTGTTCAGACCAGAAGAGTTCGTAGAGCATTAACATATTCCACACTCATTACAGGTAATAAAGCAAAACAAAATCCCTCAAATTAAAAATTTATAGCAAAAGCCACAGTTATAAATTAAACAGTGAGACCCAGGAAACACCTTCCCTTACCTGCCCAGTTTTCTCCTATCCCAAGCAGTCCTAAGAAGCAGGGGAGAGCCCTATTACACAGATCAACAATATAAATTACATCTGTAAGAACTCGTTACTGGAGAAAAAAATACTTCCTTGACCTCAAATCTGATAATCAGTTTAGCCCCAAGTGCAGGGAACATCCAAGTGGGCACATGAGAATGTCTAATCCCACCACAAGGACAGGGCACAGAGCCCAACCATGGCCTTGACTGCCTTTTCAACCCCCAGGAGTTACTATTTCTTCTCCCCAGAACTTCTTGAATCCCAGCTCACAGCATTATCAAAAACAAACACCTAAAGGGTTGTCTCGGTCCTTTTCTCTGCACAACTCCTCCTGCTTGACAGACTTTAATGTTACGAGGTAAATAAATAAAAAAAGCAGTTTGGCAGACAAAACACAGTGTACAGTGTAAGATTATAAATGGAATAAAAGGACACTGTAGGGTAAAAGGAATAAAGGTTGGGTGCACTGCAGAGAGTAATATCAACAGTATTTAAATGAAGGCTTTAAAAAGTAATAAGAGGTTTTTATTGACATCACAACGAGCCAAGCTATTCCTGTTCTAATGTTTTTGTTAATTTTGTCATTATTAAAGAGAGATAAACCCTCCCTCCCAGATATCTGGCACATGATATTTGAGAGCCATAACTGCTGTTCTGCAGGAGAAGAGGCTTCTGTGAAACACATCAACAAAAATTGCCATTTTAAACTGCTCTGAGCAGAGGGATGATAACCATGGTGAGTACATGGCACGTGGGACCGGCTGCTTGAGAACACTCATCAGGGATGTTTTCAGTTCAGCTTTTGTACATACCAGGGAAAACAAAGTTGCACAGTCCTAACTCCCCCAAATTTGTAAGGCTGGTCACCCTTTGGGTGTTCACTCAGATCTCTTCAGGACTCACAAATCAAGAGGACCAGAGGATGTTCATACATCCAAAAATTAATCCAACCAGAGTCTTCAACCTTCACAACCCTGACAAGCAATCCCACTGCCTTAAATCAGACATCCCAGTCCGGAAAAATTCCCATTAGGACAGATTTGAACTAGTCCTGTACCCAGTTCACACTTCAGCCAAGCACTGCTCGAACATTAAATGGAGTAACGCTGAGGATCAAAGGCAGCTACAAACAAAAGACACTAAAATTTATGCCCAAAAGTCTTAACTGGTGTCTCATAACACGGGTCATGGACCAGGAGCTTCACTGTAATGACCAATCCTTTGATGATGACAAACAGCCATCAAGTGGTAATTACTGCCCAGACAGCTCCCACTGCCCTGAACTGACTGAGGAGCAATGGCCATGGAGGGATGATTTATCTTTAAAAATATATGTCTGAAAAACGTGTCTGCAAGAAAAAATAAATCACATTTTTGGCTTGCAGCAGCATTGACAGATCATGAAACAAACAACCAAAATAACTATAAAGTGCATTCCACCCTATGATTACAAAGCAAGGCTTGCACTGCACTGCCTACTCCTATGCAAGGTAGCAGATAACTCTCTCTCAGGGTACCTTTTTTTATGTAGTGACATCAAAAGATGTTATGACAGAAAATGTTTGATTGGAGCAAACAACAAGGCTTTAATTAAAGGAAAAAAACAAAATTTTGGAAGAGTAAAGCATGAAACTGGAATGCTTATATTTTGTTTGAACAACTGTATTCTGAGGCACCATTTAAAATATTTAAAAACCTGAAGTATAACTTCCCTTTTTTTTTTTCTTTTAACTAAGTTTTGCTTAATTTGGAAAATCCAGTTCTCAGCATGACAGATTTTCAGCTGGGAGAGCTCTAAACTAAATGGAGCATTAGGAATATTTACAACAGGTAACTTCAGGCCTTCTCTTCATGCCCAAACTGAGAATTACAGCTCAAGTTCTGGCAAAGGAGTTACACAACCTCATAAACCAGAAACACCTTTGTTACAACACAGAGCAAAATAAAGAACATCGAGCATCAAAAGATTTATGACTGAGCCCAAGCCAGGGTGAGTTACCTGGAGGGATACAAAAAGGAGGATGGAGAGAGACTATTTGCAAGGGCCTGGAGGGACAGGGCAAGGGGGAATGGCTTCACACTGACAGAGAGGAGGTTTTGATAAGATTTTGGGAAGGAATTGTTGGCTGTGAGGGTGGTGAGGCCCTGGCACAGGTTGCCCAGAGGAGCTGTGGCTGCCCCATCCCTGGAAGTGTCCAAGGCCAGGTTGGATGGGGCTTGGAGCAACCTGGACTAGTGGAAGGTGTCCCTGCCCATGGCAGGGGGTGGGAACAAGATGATCTTTGTGGTCCCTTCCAACCCAAACCCTTCTGTGATTCCATGATTTTTGTTTCATACCAAATTGCCATGACAATTTCCTCGGGTATGAAATCCATCTTTTGAGTGTTGCAGCCCTGTAAATTCACTGAAATTACTCCCCAAATGGTAGATAAACACCCAAATATGACCAAAGCCCTCAACCACTTTTAGAATCAAGTTAGTCAGAAGGAAGCAGAGCTGTGTGTTGGCTGCTGGACACCTGGAAAGGGCTGGATTTGCCAGTGTGGGTTTGATGTGTTCATGTGAAGAAAAGTAAAAACAGGTTCACATCTTTGCTAAGCAATGGACTTGGAGGTTATTCAAGGGAGGTTATTTAAATTACTTTGCCCAGAGAAGCCGTGACTGCCCCATCCCTGGAAGTGTCCAAGGCCAGGTTGGACAGGGCTTGGAGCAACCTGGGCTAGTGGAAGGTGTCCCTGCCCATGGCAGGGGGTGGAACGACATGGTCTTGAGAGTCCCTTCCAACCCAAACCATTACAGGATTCTATGAAAATACAACGAAGTCACAGTGACTCATTCCCAAGCCACAGGTGTGATGACTCACCCAGGACAGGAGGTTTCAGGCCACTGAAGGTATTTTTCCTCCTCAGCTGTGCTTCCAGCCAAGGGATTCTCCAGGTAAAGGCTCTCCCTGCTCCCCTACTCCTCCTCCTCCCTCCACAACCACAAATCACATTGACACAAGAGCCCTGAAGTGCCAAAAGCAAAGAATTAGTGTGGGCACAGAAAGAGCCATTTTTTTCTACTCTAAGAGTTGATAAAGGAAGGAACAATGAACAGGGCATTACAGTAATTGCACTAAAACCCCATTTACTGTTAAAGAATACAAAACAAACACCTTTCCTGAGCTGCACTCGTTTATCTGCACACATTAGAAAAATGAGGATGGCAACATAAGAATTAAAGAGGTGACAAAGAAGAAAAAAAAAGGAAAAAGCAAACAAAGGCAACATCAATTTATAGTGAAGCTTTTATCTGACTGTATCAAAGGTGAGATATCTTAAGATACCATAAAGATGTTAGAGAGTAATATTCCCTGGAATTACTTTGCATTAAGGGCTGTATTAATTGTTCCACACTCCTGAAAGAAACCAAACTACATTTAACACATTCTCAGCTTTATTTTACACTGTCTTTTTAAAAAATCCCCAAATCATAACTGTGCTTTTCAATAAAAGTAGTCTGAAAATGCAGAGGTGAAAGCAGTCTTTTGCAAATTCTCTACCACTACAAATCAAAGATACCTGAAGGTTTTACTCCTATTTTCCCTAAAGTGAAGTGGTTGCTTTCAGTATTAGGGAGACTCCTTAGTCCTCTGCTACTTACCCAGATGAGGTTCTAATTTCTACAACTGAGATCAAAGGAGAAGGAAGAAGAAAAAAGAAGTGTTGGAGTCAGGAGGTGCACCTGAGAACTGTTCAAGATGACTATTTCATTAATCAAGGGTAGATCTGAAGTCACCTTGTGTTTTGTCATTCCTGGTCTCACCAAGCCTGATGCACAACTCTTTCAATATTCCAGTTATGCTGTTATCCAAACATTACCAAAAAATGAATTTCCTAAAGAGAGGAGAAGCCTGAAGAAATTCTTAGGTCTGAAACAGTTACCACCAAGCCTACAAAGAAAACACAGCTTGTGGTTCCTCCTCCCCAGTTACACTCTACATCTTATTGATTAAATCTATGATGTGACTTTTACTGCAGGTCTAGACCAAATCCAACAAGTTCAAGTAGACAGTAAGGATTTATTCTCATTTTCCTTACAGAGGCAAGACTATTCCTTTGGCCCCTTCTCCACCTGAGCAGTGAATTCCTGAAACACACCTGGCTTCATCTGGAACTGTATTCCCATATGAGCCTGAGAGCATTGTTTCTCCTCCATGAACTACACAGGGCATCTGCAAAGGTGAGAGAATCCTGACCCTGCACTCTGGAATCCCTCAAACTGAAATCCCTGCAGTGACAGCCTGTCCTCCCTCTTCCAAAGTGAGGACACAATGAGAGTGAAGGACCACCAAGCCCCTCGAAACATAAGCAGACATGTCAGGTTTTCTAACAGATGGTAGCACAGGGGAGCAATATGTTTTGCATCACATTTGGTGTCTTATCACTACCCAACATGAATTAATAAGCTGAGGAAACTTCATCAATCCAGAGCAATCCCCAAACTTGAGTCCCCAAACAGAAACACAACCACCTTATTGATGAATCCTGTAGGCAGAGCTCAAGTAGGACAGAACAAGATGCACACTTGTCCTTTCTGCACTAATTAAAAGTGGAGAAAAGGAGGCTCAGGGGGGATCTTCTTGCTTTCTCCAACCCCCTGACAGGAGGGGGGAGCCAGGGGGGGTCTTGGGCTCTACTCCCAGGGAACAAGGGACAGGATGAGAGGAAACTGCCTCAAGCTGCACCAGGAGAGGATCATATTGGACATCAGGAGGAATTTTTTCACAGAAAAGGGTGTTCAGACATTGGAAGGGGCTGCCCAGGGAGGTGGTGGAGTGCCCATCCCTGGAGGTGTCCAAGGAACAAGAGGACGTGGCACTCAGTGCTCTGGGCTGGGGGACAAGGTGGGGATTGGGCACAGGGTGGACTTGGTGATATTGGAGGGATTTTCCAATTTAAGTGATACTGTGATTCTGTGAAATAAAGAGTCCTGGACCAAGCCAAGATTACCAAGAAGCAAGTTCAGGTTCTTGCTTTTCTTCCTTCCCTCTTTTAAACCAGACACTTTATTTTTAGGGAGCTAATGAAGTAAGATGCCAACTCACTGTTTAACAGCTTTCTCCCTCCTCCTTCTTGCTAATCAGTATTCCGAGTACTTCAGCACAAAGTACTGGGGGTGTAAAACTGAAACTAATGCTAAAATAAATATATATATATATATATATAATTATTGACTTTAACAGCATTATTAATGTGCCATAATGCACAGCTAACAAGAAGCACAATCAAGAACATCCAAATTGATTTTTAATATTAAGAAGTCCATTAACTGAAACACCCTGTATGCAAGAAGGAATCACATCACCCTGAGCTCTTAACACTGGCTCTGCAGAAAAAGCAAGATGCTGATGCAGACTAACAGAAAACACTATCTAGTGGCAGATGTCTTGGCATCTGTCTTGTGGTAACTCAGAATCACGAAGTGAATGAGTTTTGATGTTCCCTTGGCTTTCCTACGTGTCACCAGGGGACACTAGGAAGCTGTAGCTTGGCTCTTGCTGTGGTGGGGCTGCAGGGAACATCCTCAAAGAAGGCAAGGAGAGCATTTGAGCCTTAACTGTTCAAAATGGACTTGGTATTAATGAACTGAAATTCCAAAACAATTCTACCGAAGCCTTTGCAAAATCTGCCAGACCATAAATATTGCTGTGGAGGAAATACATCCACCTGCGTGCTGGGCATGGGAAGGAAAAGAGTTAAACACTGGAGGGGAGGAGGAGGCAGTCCAGCACAATCAGCGTGGCAGAGGATCAAATGTGCATGAACTGGCCATGAGTAAACATCAGGATTGCTGGACTGAGGTTCCCCAGGAGATAAGTGACCAAAACCGGCAGGGCTGCAGCTCCACACCCATTCCTGGCTCCTGAGCCTCCAGCTGCATGTCCCTGCCCCTTCCCTTGCACCAGCACTGACACCTTGTCCCTCGGGCAGCAGCTGCAGGAGTCCAGCTTGTTCCAAACCTCAGGGTGATGGTGACAGCACCAATTAACAGACAGCGAGTGTAGCCTTAGGGAAAGGTCCTAAATTGAGCCACAGAATCCCAGAAGTGTTGGGGCTGGAATGGACCTCCGGAGATCATCCAGTCCAACCCCCCTGCCAAGGTAGGGTCACCTGCTGCAGGTGACACAGGAACACTTCCAGGTGGGTTTGGAATGTCTCCAGAGAGGGAAACTCCCCGTCTGCCCTCCCTGGGCAGCTGTTCCAGTGCTCTGCCACCCTCCATGGAAAGAAGTGCTGCCTCATGTTGAGGTGGAACTTCCTGTGGTTTAGTTCATGTTCTGCTAACAGGTGCAACATCCCCAAATGCCACAAGCTCAATCTTACAGTCCCTTTCACAAGCCGGATTTGAGTCACACGAACGATGCAGGCAAACCCCAAAGTCCTTCCCAACCCAGAGCACCAGGATAAACCAGCACAAATTATGTCAAAGCCCCCACAGGTACAATTTGGAGCTCAAGGAGGGCACAAAGCACCACCTGAGGCATCAGTCCCCTGCTTCTTCAAGCATCTCCCTTGCCACTGCAGCAGGCTTCTATTGCACTGAACATAATTTTGTGAAGACAGTGTCTTTCACTAAGCATTTCTACAGCAGAGAGCTTAAAGTCACAGCTATATTTTAACAGTCATTTCCATGACTATAAAAATCAATTTCAACATGATAAAACTGCTACTGCACTGCTGCAGAAACAGGGGGAAAATGACACTATTCCCTGCAATACAGAGCTGATGATGCAGAGCAAAGAGCCTAAAGCAAGGAGGAAACGAGGTGATGGGAAGATGTTTTCATTTCCTACTCTTCTTCCTCCTCGCTATTTCTACAAGAGAAAACAAAATCAAAATTCCTCTGCTGCTTTCTCAGAAAAGCTCACGGAGTGGGGAAGAGAGATAAAAGAGCTTTAGGCTTTTTCCACATCAAACCTTGCTCAGTTTTTCTTTGCCATCACGTTATTTGTCTCTCAGGCCTTCAGGCTGTCTCCAAGAGCAAGAATGACAGAGCAGGAGCACAGATCCCGAGTCAAATAATCCCTGAGGAACTCGTTCTGCCTCCTCCATAAGAACACTAGAGAGAGGAACGACCTGCTAAGAGCCACAATTTGATCCACCAATATTTCCCTTTCCCAAAAGAACCAGGCTGTTGCAGAAATTGGAAAGAAGGGACACTTTTCCTGAAGTTGTACCTTAGACCGGAATTAACGGGGAAACGTAACCATGGCAGCGAGTCAAGCAGCACTGAATGCACTGGAAGATAAGAGCAGCATTTTGAAAAAAAAAAAAAAAAAACAGGGAAAAATTGTTTTTCTCCAAGCCAGAGAGCAATCACATGCCTTGTGCTGCTTTCAGAGCACTTGGCTCGGCCACTGGCCCTAACAAAGGGTCACTATCCGGCTCACTCCAGGCTGCAGAGTCCCCTTCTCATCACCAGCCCTTCCACCAGTGCTGCTGGAGCTGTTAGAGAGAGCTCATATCCCTACAAATCCATGTTTCCCACCTAAAGGGAATCCTCTGAACCCACAGTAATTTTTACATTCATTCAGCAAGAAATAAGGAGAAGGAATTGTATTATACAACATCACCATTCTCTAAGAAACAGCATCGTGTTTTACTCTCTCTATAAATACATAAACTTCTGGGAAGTGAGAAAAACCTGAATAAATGAACACCCTTCCAGACACCTGAACTCCACAATTTTTGCCCAGTAAAAACCTACATTTATAGCTGCAACCCTTAACTTTATCACCAGTTAATTTAATAATTCTAAAGCCTTTTCTATTCAAATCACAGAACATTCTGATTTGGAAGAGAGCCACAAGGATCTTTAAGTCCAACTCTTTTTTTTTTTAATTATTTAAATTAACTAATAATCTTAATATATATATATTATAATAAATTAATTTTTAAATTAAAGTTGATGTAACCCAGCAATCAATCACAAATGTATATAGGAATTCCCAGGTGAGAACTTTCCACCAGCAGCTTCTGAGTCCTGTCTGACTGATCAGTTTGGTTGCCCATTGGTAAGACACCCCTCAACCCACTGAAATATCAGAAACAACCTTTACAACTATGTAACTTACTCCCCTGAGCCTCAAAATCACCCTTGGTAATTCAGAATAGCTCGGGGCTGTAACACCTTCCTTCCTAAGCATAACCACCCAAAGAAATTGTATTTTAGAAACACCACCAATGGTCCCATTTATTAATGCCAGGAGGGTGTTTAAGGTGCCACTAACCTGCAGTAACTTGCTAACTTGCTATTATAAGAAAAAAAAAACAATATTTTGATTATTCTTTCTTTCTCTTTGTCATGTTATTTTCCCAGCATCAATCCAAGTATTCCCTGAAAAGAGGTGCAGCATTAGCAACCAGCACATGCCCAGGGCAGCATCAGCCAAGGGAGGGGGGCAGAGCCAGCTCCTGGCTGGAGGAGCAGCCCAGTGCTGTTCCCAGCACTGCTCCATAGGAAACAACAGCTTAAGGAGACATATTTCCCTGTCATGATTTCCAAACTCTGCTCAAATGCATTTGGCAAGCTCCAACCAGCAGCACAAGTTTGTGCTATGCTGGGCAGCATATCCTGTCTCCACAACCACTTTCACCTTAAAACGTGCTTTCCCCACTGTAAAAATACTGCATTAATGTAAAAAACAGTGGTTATTTCTCAACTACTCAACTCATCCACCACTTTGAGGACCTCTCCCTCAAAACGAACCTATTAAAAAAATCAAACTAATGACTGCCAGCACAGTATACACTCAAGAAACGTCCAGCAAACCAGCTCTTTTTATTTTAAATATATCCCTAACACACATTTGCACTGGCTAAGCTTGGTGCAAGCATCCTATGAGACACCAGGGCCACTCAGCAGCGGGATTCACATCCACAAGGGAGGTGGAAAAAGGCGGGAGAGTATTTGTGCCATTTTCCTGTAGGAATCCAACTTACTCCCCTTGCTGAAGAGCCTTCAGCGTTCCAGAGAAAAACAGCTTAAACTTCACAGTGCCCCAAAAGCCAGAGTGTGTTGCTGCATGCAAAGGCAACAACAGAACCCCTGTGATGTGCAGATGCAACAAGAAGGGAAACACAGTGGTAGAGCACAAGGCTTCACTAACCATCACCAATATTTTCCTTTTCACTACATTTACCCAGTCATTTCTCATTGCTATCACCACCCACCTCCTCAACACCTGAGCTGCAATTATTCTATTACCCCTCCCCAGAACTATTTTATATTTTCCACATTCCTTATGTAAATGTTATGAAAGCATCAAGACAGTATTTTACAAATATCATACACAAACTTCTAGTGTTAAAAGTTTATATTTTGATTTAAGAACAACTCCCAGATCAGGACACTGGGTTAAGATGGTATCACACCTGGACTGTAAAAGCTTACACAGCTATCCCAATATTTTAAATATTCAAGCCCTAAAAGTATTAAAACTACTGGTTTACAGCCAAGAACACATCCACCTTTGTGCTCTCTTAACTGTGGAAACCAGCAGCTGTTGCAGGAAACCCAAAGTGTACTTTGTGTTGAAGGCATAAATCAGAACCAGTTAAATCAGTCAGTTATCACAGCTCAGTAAATAAACGGAGGCCTCTTTTGCAGCATAAGTGATTGATTAAAAAATGTGTTAATAAATCATTTCACAAACACATTCAATTACAAAATCAAACCTGAGCTGAACCCACACAACACTTCCAAAGATGTAAGAGGCACCAAAACCAGGGAATTCTCACGAGTCTTTAGTACAATGTGCTTATCTGGCTATATCCAGTCCACTGCTTGATTCGTAAGGAATAAGAATTCCCACCCCAGCTACTTCAGGCACTCCTCAAAGACTCAACTGCTTCTCAAAGAAGGTTTGGATTTCTTTCCCCAAAAAACCTTTACTAATCATAAAATTGTTAAGGTTGGAAAAGGCCTGTAAGATCAAGTCCAACCATTAACCCACCATGTTCCCCACAAAACCATGTCCTCAAGTGCCATATCCATGTTCTCTGAACACTTCCAGGGATGGTGAGTCCACCAGCTAATATAGGACACACTTCACACTGGCTGTGGCACTAAAGAAAGCTCTGCCATAAACACATTAAAGCTTGCTACCTACAGCAACATCCCAACAGCAGGAGAGAGACCAGATATGACAAAACAGAGTCCAAAGTCCAATTCCCATCATCAACATATTAGAGACACACCAAGACCTCACAAAACAAATTCCCTCATCCATCAGCACCTCATGGAGCTCTTTAGGGCACTAATGCTCAGCATTAAAGCAATCCCATCCAATGTAACTGCAGATGCCCTTATTATCCAGATAAACATCTAATGTGCTTTTTTAATCCTTTTAGAGTCTTAGTTCCAGTCAAACACTCAAGAACAAAACCAACAAACAAACATAAACAAAGTGTAATGCAATAAATACCAAGAGAATATTTGGCTCTCCATCAAAAGTCTGGGGTTGCTGTTTTGTCCTGTTTGATTCACACACTGTGGAAACTACTAAGGAATACCTCTGCACCATAAAAAGTGGCTGGAGATGAGAACAGATATTTAACCTGTGAGCAAGAACAACTGTTTTCTCACCAGAAAAGCTCAATAACCGAAATCCCTGGGAAAGGGATCTTTATCCACTGCTTCAATCCCCTCCAGTGCTTTGTCATGTGTCACTAAATCCATTTTCCAAAGGAGCCAATTCCAGTTGCTGTGTTTGTGAGGCAGTCCCAGTCTTACAGGGCTTGGGAGCTGCTTTTCTGTCCTTTGCCTGGGACATCCATGACAAAAAGTTGGCTTCTTTACGCCCAACCATCAGTGAGCAGCATCAAAAAAAGTGCAGAACAGCCCAGTGGAGGTCACACAGAGGTGGAACAAAGGCTGTCAACAGCTACAGGGGCATTGCTGACAGGCTGCCAAGGAAGGACAGAGGTAGAAACTGCCACACCAAAGACATGCCTTCTACAGACTAACTCTGATTTGAAATGGAAGCCCAAAATACCTCCAAAAGTAAAAGAGGGGGGGAAAAAAGCCACAGAGCACCTTCTTTTTAAACCAACTTACTAAAAACACTATCAGTAAAACCACTGGTTTAGTTATACCACTTAGCTTTCACACTGGAAACTTCACAGATCAACCCATGGCCAAAAAAAAAATACCAAAAATCAAATGCACAACACAAGACACACCAACCTCAGCCAGGAGGAAACAAAACAGTGTCTCAAGTCTACTCCACCTAAGATTCTTGGTTAAAGAAGCCTCAGGAAGGTGATGGATTGATGGAGACACACCAACACCCACTAGTTAAGGTAAGGAAAACAAAGGCAAGACTGAGGCAGCACAACACAGGGAGGTGGATGAGGGTTGTAAGTCTCCAAAGATGAGCACAATTTCCCCCCACTGTGAAGCAGGGGGAGCCAGGTGAGTGGGATGGAAGGAATTCCAGTAGAGATGACAAGATGACGGGAGATGGCTGCAGAAAACTGGGTGGCATTTGTGTGCAAGGATAAAAGAGGAGATTTAATGAAAAAAGAGGCCAGACACCAGGTAACACCACCACTATCTCATTTTAGAGCACACTAAAGGCTTGAGTGTAAGCATTATTTTCTATATTAGAGCTACAAATGAGTCAGACTGATGCCAAACAGCAAAAATGCTCCCAGACCATCCCAAAGCAGTAGGAAAAAGTCAAAGACAAGTCAAACAAGAGCTGACAAGCACATCCTCTTTTAGCTCTTTCTGCTACTTAAAAAATAATAATTAAAGTAAAAAAATCCCATTTCTTGTCATTTTGATGCCAGTTTTCATTCATAATGCTCCTATTTTGAGAGATTAACCTTATATTTAGTCAAGAGAAGGTTTAAAGGTTCCCACAGACCCTTATCTATAATTTTCCTCACCCAAGCAACACACTTAACCATATCTACACGCAGTCACTACTGCAGTGCAACCCCTCCTTCAGAGCACAGTATTTATAGGGCATTCCAAGCCACTGCCTTGATAATCCAGAGCCATGTCAGGGTCATGATTTGCTCACTGGAGTCATATGCACAGCAGATTTTTTTTGAAAGCAAGCGTCCCTTTAAATTGTTCACCATCTGCCTCAAGACTCAGAAACTCAAATTATCATCAGTGACTTCCATCTGGCTCAGCTTTGAGATATTTCCTATTCCAGGGTCTACTACAGGAATACTTTTGGCATTACCAGTTGCTTTCACTTTATTTCTGATGCACAGCCTTTGCTACAGATACTACACACACTGAGCTGAGGCAATAAAAGGACCCAACTGCATCCATTGAAACATTCCCTACTGCCAAGATTTTTTTTTCCTGCAGATCAGCTGGCACCATTAGGAGGGTGTTAAAGGCTAAAGCACCAGCTGGGAGGCAGGCAAGCTGCTGGAGACACAGGTAAGAGTGGAGCTTTCCATGATCCTGTATCTCTGCCCACTTCCTGATTCGGGAATCACAGGCACCACCAGCACCAAGGCTTGACAAGTTATTCCTTAATTCTTTTTTCTCCTTTTATTCCAGGTATGGAAATTGGGAAAGTCCTCCTAACATAGCCCAGCTGAAGGCCCTTGAGAGTGAGGTTTGGGTATGGTCTGGCCTCCTCAGCTCCTTGTGGGTTCCCTCAACAGATGTTATTTTATTACATTCAACTGCGAAGGGAGTGACGTGGGTACTTCCGTGCTTTGTTTGGATAAGGAGGACAGGGCAGGCAGAGCAAACACAAACACCTAAGGCTGCACTTCCAGGAGGTATCTGGATGCTTGAAGAGTCTCTGGGAGCACTTCAGTCTCTGTGCTCACCCCAGTGCCCACCTGCACTGCCAAAGGGACATTTTCCAGGCTGCCCAGGAGCTGTGCCTCCAGGAAGCTCTGCCAGGAACTCCTCAGGTCAAGCCAAAAGGTTTCCCCATGGGGAAGGCACTTCTCCATCATGCCACCACCAATGCCCTCCACACATGGGACTCCTCAGGAACAACACAAAGCTCTCCCAAAATCCAAAATCCCTGCACCAGGCTCAGCCTGGGAGCTGCTCCAGCAGCTTTTCAATCTCAATATTGAATAATTTGTGTAGTACAAACATCAGAGTGACACAGCTACTGCAAGAGCAGAGATGTACAGAACGCAGTGCCTTAAACCCCCAAGTGCCTACAAGCACATACATTGATTATGTACAATTTTACTGCCATTCACATTCATAAATTACACAGCAAACTCTGTCCCACTTAGTTGTTGGTATTTTCTACTGGGCAACAGTAAGACATTTTGCTACTCCAACACCCTTAGGCAAAATCAGCCACCACAAACCTCTGAAAACATTTTATAAAAAGGTTTGTGCAGAAATAACATCAGCAATACTGGAAACAAAGCAGCAGTGCTAAGAAATATTATACAAAAAACCCCAAAATTCATGTATCACAGGCAATAGTTACCTCAGTTATTCATCCATCTGCTTGTTTTGTTACGTATGTGGATCCCTGATTGCACAGAATAGTTCTCAGTGTAATTATTTCAGTTTAGTTACAAAGCTACATGGAGCACAAAAGTATTTCCAGAGATATTTCCTATTTTTGCTGACAAAATTAAAATTCAGCCACTGCTGCTTTGTGTTACAAATCTTTACATCAGAAATCAAATTTAATGCACAAGTTACATAAACATGGCCAAACAATACTATAAATATATAAATGTTTCCTCAACTACAGTCTGAAAACAGAGATAAAGTTTCAGAATTACAAGAATTATCTCTTACTGAACACTTTTTAGTTTAGATAGGGCAAGATTTCAATACTCCTCCCCAAGCTAAAGGAGGAAAGTATTCCAATAACTCATTAAGGAATTGATTAAAACCTTACTCAGAAAATTACTATTGTCAGAACAGCCTCAGGGGCTACCACAGGCTAGAAAACAGAATTAAAAATGTTTTTAAGTTTTAAAAAAATATAAAAAAGCTAATTTTTCAGTTGTCCATCTCCCTGTCAAAGAAGAACCATAATAATGAAGAGCAGCACCACTGAATGCTTTGTGGAAGTTTTGGACTTGCAGCAAGTCAAAGAGGAGAGACAAGAGTGACACCTTTGATAGAGTAAATACCTTAAGACTGGATTAGCAGCAGTTCCTTGCTGGAGCTTCCATTCATTAATATAAGTCAGCTTTCAGCTATTTATCTAGAGTTGGACACATCTACAGGTATTTAACAAGATGCATTGGATTTCGGTCCAGCAGGGTTGCACTGAAGGATTAGACAAAGCACATCCTGTGTGTGCCCTACAGCCAACACTGGGCAAACCCCAGAAACACAAATATTTAAAGGAAAAATTATCCCAACACTCACACCCGCAGTTGCAGCTGACAGAAAGGATTCCTGGAGATGTTGCTTTGACTCGAAGTTACCTCCAGTTTATTTTCCCCTTCCCTGCAAACTTTGCCTTTGCAGAAAGGAAAATGCACTTAGAGCACAAAGAAATCCGTGCCAAGTGTGGCAAAGAGCCCAAAATTAGCATTGTTTCAGTGCACCCAAGTCAAGCATTTATAATATTAGAGATAAAGGGGATAACTACAAACCCACCAAGCTGCTACTTGAAATCACAGAATGGTTTGGCTTCAAAGGGACCTTAAAGACCATCCAGTCCCACCCCCTGCCATGGGCAGGGACACCTTCTACTAGACCCCATCCAACCTGGGGCCTTGAATGCTATCAGGGAGGGAATACCAAACCAAAAACCTTAAATCAGCCCCTGGACCTACTGTCACTGCCATACTTGTGTATCATCTATAGTGTGAAACCTCATCTTGTGAAAACTCTCCCTCCCCTTCTATTTTCTAGGAACAAGAGTAAAACTAATGGCTGAAAAAAAAAAAATCCCTAAACTGACTGAAAACTTTCTCTGCAGAGAGAGTTAAATAAAAGCTCTGTATTACAGAGCTGGTTGCCTACTGGAAGTCAGTACGTGCTCTATGAGAAAAAAAGAGTAATAATTCCTGGTAAATCCCTAATCATTTCTCAGAACAATCCCAGCTTGTAATGTTGTTGCTGACCTGGATGAAAACAAACAGGAGTACACACTTATCCGGTATCTTTATCCCTCTCCAATCTGTTGTTTGCAACAAGTGTTTATTGATAGAGAACAATAGTGGCTGCTGAGTAAACTGGGAGTAATTGAGCACATGCCTGCAGTCAAATTAAGGTCACTCATGTAGGAAGGAGCCTGTTTCAGCTCCCAGTCCCTTCCCTCTGCTTCGTGGGGTGACAGGGATGGGGGAATGTGGAAATGCATCCCCTCAGCAAGTAGGGAACGAAAAGGTGTTGTAAAGATAGAATCCAGGCTGGTTTGGGTTGGAAAGAACCTTAAACATCATCCAGTTCCAACCCCTGCCATGGGCAGGGACACCTTCCACCAGTCCAGGTTGCTCCAAGCCCCATCCAACCTGGCCTGGAACACTTCCAGGGATACAGGGGCAGCCACAGCTTCTCTGGGCAACCTGTGCCAGGGCCTCACCACCTTCACAGCCAAGAATTCCTTCCCAATATCCCACTTAAACCTACTGTCAGTTTGAAGCCACTCCACCTTGTCTTGTCACTCCAGCCCTTGTAAAAATTCCCTCTCCATCTTTCCTGTCAGCTCCCATCAGGTCCTGGAAGGCCACAATTCAGTCACCCCACAACTTTTCCAGGCTGAACAATCCAAATTCTCCCAGCCTTTCCTCACAGGAGACAGATACTACAAATAAAGCCCTATTTTGGGTGTCCATGGAGTTTGTGGTCTCTAGGACACTGAAGCTGCATGTGCTCAGTCAAAATGACTGATCAATACTGATCAAACACTGATCAATAAGGCAGCAAATCTTTCATGGGCATTTTCATTTTCACTCTACGGGTTTGGGACGTGTCAGAGCATGGTCCTGCTGCCACTAACAGTGCAAAGGTACCTGTCCTGTCATGCCAGGCAGCTCCAAACCTCTCTCAACACAGCAGCACGGAAATTACACAAATGCATTCTTAAGATGCATCTTTTCCAATTTCCTCAAATTTTTTCTTCCCTACTTTAAGGCATGAATATGCATAACACAAGGTCACTTTAATCAAAAAGAGTCTCCACATGCCACCACCGCTCACCACAGCCATAAACCATAACTCCAGGGTTCCACAAAAGCCTTAAATCTGTCCCATAGCACCACAGTCCTCCCTGGAGCATAAGAAGTGAAGCAGCAGTGCTGGGCTGTAGGACTTCCTGTGCTTCCACCAGCATTACCAAATTCCTATTCCCCCATTCAAAGAGCCATTACAAGAGCAAAACTCAGTTGCAAAATATGTATCATGACCATGGTATCACCACTTAGTTCACCAACTCCTCACAGCCCTCCCCTAAATAATAACAAATATGTATTTCTATGTACCTGGTATGATGATACTTCCATATACACCTTTGGAAAAGCTCTCCCAGTCTCACAGAGGCACTAAAACACCCTCAGTGTGAAGTGTGGCCAAAGTCCACATCTAAAATCCGGCTGGTTATGATCTGTCCTGTCATGACACGCAACAAAAACTCACCAGTAACAAGGAAAAATACAGGAACACCCAACTGGTGTGGCACAGAGTAACACTGGATTCGTTTAGGGGTTCGTTTTTTGTTTGCTTCTTTTTTTTTTTTTTTAAACTAATGCAGGTGTAGGCACCCACCCTACACAGTGTAGTGGAGTCCCCATCCCTGGAGGTGTCCAAGGCATGCCTGGACATGGCACTCAGTGCTCTGGGCTGGGTGACAAGGTGAGGATTGGGCACAGGGTGGACTCGATGGTCTGGGAAGTCTTTTCCAGCCTTAAGTCCAACCTGTGCCCAATCCCCACCTTGTCACTCAGCCCAGAGCACTGGGTGCCGTGTCCAGGTGCTCCTTGTAAGGAGCATCTCCAGGGATGGGGACTCCACCACCTCTCTGGGCAGCTCTTTCCAGTGCCTGACCACCCTTTCCATGCAGAAATTTTCCAGATGTCCAACCTGACCCTCCCCTGGCCCAGCTTGAGGCTCTTTCCTCTCATCCTGTCCCTTTTTCCCTGGGAACAGAGCCCGACTCCCCCCCGGCTCCCCCCTCCTGTCAGGGAGTTGCAGAGAGGGAGAAGGACCCCCTGAGCCTCCTTTTCTCCAGGCTGAGCCCCCCCAGCTCCCTCAGCTGCAGCTCACAGGATTTATATTCCAGACTCTTCCAGCTCCATTCCCTCCCCTGGACATGCTCCAGCCCCTCAATGTCTTTCCTGCAGTGAGGGGACAGAACTGGACACAGGATTCATGAAGCTGTCCAAGGACAGGAGCACTTTGCCTACAAGGCAGAGACCCTTACTGATTACAGCAAGGGCACAACTATCCATGTTCTCATGAGGAGTAGCAGAGACTCCATCCTGAAAATTAACAGGATCTCAACAGGGCTCACAAGCCCCGTAACTGGGAAGTTCTCCTTCTACATCCGACCATCCAAGGGCACTATTTCTTTACTTCACCATTCATTAAAAAAAAAAAGGAAAAAAACCGGATTAACCTATCATAGTAATGGTCTAATTCTCCCATATAGGCACAAACCTTTGGACACAAAGGCATTTTAAATATTTATAGTTAGACCACAATGGCACCAGTTCTACCTCTCACTGCAGTTCTCAGCCCAAAGGCAAAGGGTCAAAAAACAGCAGAAGTCATGAGGATTTGGAAGCTACTACCACCACTATGCTATCTCAGAAGCTCTGTTCAGGCTCACAGAGTTGCCAAAGCAGCTCATTACATCTCATTAAGGAAGAACACCAAAATGACAATTTTCACATGACACTAAAAGCAGGAAACGGGAGACTGAGCAGCCACACTCTGGAGCCACTGGTGCCACCGAGGGGACACAGCAGACATGAGAAGTCCTGGGACTCCAACAGCCTCTGATGTCCCCTCTAAGGAAGCCATACATCCAAAGGGTCCCCTCAACACAACCATAAGCATCCCCCCAGCTCAGGGAGGGAGATGAAAGGCAGGATTGAGAGGAAGGAGAAGGACATGCAGCATCAGGAGCAGGGAAAACCTTCTCCAATTAAGCTGATGGTTTTCCTGTTTCGCAGGGCTCCCCATATGTTAATCTAATAACCATATTATCCCATTATACCCACACCCAGCCCTCGTGCAGCCTCCCCTGAACTCTCTCAGGAAGCGGAGCTGAGTCACGCTCACAAGTGCCTGCTGAGATAATGCCTCTGTACAACACCAAATTCACTTCATTTGAGTGCAGGAAATCCAGCAGCACCACAGACCCCACTGTGCCAGGGCAAAGGGCTGGGCAGGAGGAGCCTTCCTTAACACACCTGTGTCCTACCACTGTCTCAGCACAGATTGTTGCCTTAATTTATTCCAGCTGCATCACAGCAGATGTTCGGGACTGGATATGTTAAAAATCCTCAGTGGTGCACAGAAATATACCAGCCAAGAGGAGAGGGGAAAGTATATATACGTATGACATGAACATGTGTGTATTTCATATACAAACATCACTTTGTATATAAACACACATATATAAACATCTCTTTAAATACAAACATCTCTCTATGTATGCCCACAGTTCTGAGCTCCCACGATTGCGACACAAGTGACAATCACAACAGAACACACCTTCCTGCTATTTCTGCTTTAGGGAAGAGTGCAGACTGAATGCCAGAACTGCTGGGGTTGGAAGGGACCTCTGGAGATCATCCAGTCCAACCCCCCTGCCAAGGCAGGGTCACCCAGAGGAGGTGCCACCAGAACACATCCACGTGGGGTTGGAATGTCTCCAGAGAGGGAGACTCCACAGCCTCCCTGGGCAGCTGTTCCAATGCTCTGCCACCCTCCATGCAAAGAGGTTCTTCCTCATGTTGAGGTAGGACTTCTTTTGTTTTAGTTTATGGCCATTGCTCCTCATCCCATCGCTGCACATCACCAAAAAGAGAGTCTGACACCATGCTCTGACACCCCTTGGACATATTTATATGGACTGATGAGATCCACACAGAACACATTATATATCACTAAGATGGCAGTTCAATTAACAATACTCTTTGGGAACATGAAGATGTTTCTGTTTCACTATCAGACAATACTGAGTCAACCTCAGTCTGCAGGATTGGTCAGGGCAAATAGCAAGAAAAACATTCTTATGTTAGAACTTTTGGCTTAACAGTGCCTTCTGCAATTCTGTTTGGGACTGTGTAACTGTGGCATCAATTCTCCACAACCTCCAATTTCACAAGCAGCAAAAAATAAAACATCAGAAGACTCGTGGTGTACACAGGTGCCCTTTTTTAAGAGCACAAACTTATACAACCAAACACATAAAACCAAACTGAATATTCATTCTCCTCAGGAGGAAGCCCAGCGACACCAAAAGGAAGCTATCCCTCCCAAAACAGCCCAGTGAATTGCAACGTTCAATTAACTCTAAATCCAATTTTATCTCCTTGCAATGCAACTTTCAACTCTCACACCCCTGTGATTCAGCAGAGAAATGCCCCACTTTGGGGAGGACAGTCCCTCTCATCTTATTTGCAGGAAAAAGAAAGCAAACTATGAAAGAAAAACAATCCTATTACAAACCCATGACAAACTTCTCTGGACACAAACAAAATATACCAACTAAGCACCAGCTGAGCACATCATCTTGTGCATTTCCTAACTGGGAAACGTGATTTTTTTATTCTTAAATTACAGTTAAGTCTAGTTCTCTTACTACACAATCTCCAACGCTGAAGATCCATATTTACCTAAAGCATATATTAAATTACTCAGTGTATTCCACACTTCTTTCTCTCTCATCCTTTCAAAGTCACTCCCAAGACACGGATTCCTGGAAAGCCAGGTCTGGGCAGTGGCCTCCACCACAGCAGCAGACACCAGTTCGTGCATAAGAGGAACTTGCTTTCGAGTGCCACTGGTTTGTAACAACTTCTACTACACGACAATTTATCATCCGAAACACCCATCCCACACCACGAGGAGGTAATCTGGGCACCTAATGAGCGACTGCCACCAGCAGCACTTTTGCTTCCATACAGTTGTCCTGCATCCTCAGCACTGAAATTACTCCTGGGTCTCACACAGTGTAACTGGGGTTTGCTAATAATTTAAAAACTGTGCCATGTTTTCTTGGGACATACACACAGAATTTAAAATTCATTCCTATAATTCACGTGGGCTCTCCTTAGACCCAGAAACTCTCTTTTTCCTGCTCACTTTGTTTATACAAAGCTTATCTGTAGGTTTACATGAAAAGTTTTTCTTCGCAATCAATCCAGTCCAAGAACTGTGGTGGACACTGAATTTCGCCTCTCCAATTTGAACAGTCAGATTTATTATTTCCTTCCCCAAGACAAACGCTCATTCATGCCACTAAAGTTTTCTTCTCCGCAATCCTTAAAAAAAAAAAAATACTCTTTTGCTCGAAATCAAACGTCTTTAAACTCAAGACGGGCCCTCTTGGCACAGCCCTGCCCAAACCCACGGGGCTTCGGTGCTGTTTAATTAGAGCGGAGATGTTTTAACCACCAGCTGGGAACAATCCCCCTCTGTTTGGGAGCGACGGAAGGAGCGCAGAACGAAATGGATCCGCGGAGAGCAGCGCGCAGGGAAACCCCTCATCTGCATGAACATCACAGTCCCCGCAGAGCCAGAGCCCTGTCCCTGGGAGCCTCAAAACCTCCAAAAGAGGGACAGGGCACAGGGTGGGCTCCCAGCGGCCACCAAGGATCCAGCCTGGGAAGCGTATCCTGCCCTGCTCCCACCAGCGAGGTGGGAGCGAACTCCCAAGCCTTTTCTACTCCGAGCAGCGCTCGGAAGAGGCAGCAACAGCGGAGCGAAGGGAAAGGCAACTTTTCCAGCTAGAGCGCTGCTCGCTTCCAGACAACTCCTAAAAGTTCCTGGGAGCGAGTCCCGGCAGGCGGGGGGCGCACGGAGCGCGCCGGGGGGGTCCCGGGAACATCGGGAACACCGGGAACACGGGGGGCACCGCGCTCCATCCCGGCCCCGGAGGGGGGGATCCATCCCTGCCGCTTCCAGGGGAGGCAGCGGGGGAACCGGGCAAGGATGGGATGGGATGGGATGGGACGGGATGGAGGGAGGCCCGGGCCGGGGGTCCCCCCGCGGGGCACCAGGCGGGCTGGGGGCGGTGTGTCCTCACCTACGCCGTACTTCTCCTCCCTTTTGGTGGGCACCCAGCGGGTCATGGCGCTGGGAGCCGCCGGCGCCGGGATGCGAGAGCCCCGCTCCCTACGCCGCCATTTTCCAACCGCGGGACGGGAAAAGTTTCTCGGATCATGTGGTGCGGGCGGAGCCGGAGCCCGGCCGGCCGCCCCTTCCCTCCGGGCCGCCCGCCCTCCACATCCCGCCCGCGCCCGGGGATGCGGGAGCGCTCCCGGGGGACGCTCGGGAACCGACGGGAAAACACGCCCGGCTCCCGCACAAAGGACAGCGGGACGGGGAGGTGCCTCCCTGATTGCATTCCAGGTGCACCTGGTGGTGCTCCGACGGAAAGTTTCGGTGCCTGCGCAAAAAGTGTTCCCTTCGCAGCGGCGCGGCGTTAAAACGGGGGTGCTGCGGGTGTTTCGCGGTTGTGGCGGACTCTGCGCTTGGGACCTGGACGGGTTCGAGAAGTGGGTCTGTAAGAACGTCGTGAGGTTTAACAGTGCCAGGTGCTGGTGCTGCACCGGCGTCGGGACAGCCCCCTGTGTCGATGGCAGCTGGGGATGAACTGATGGAGCAGCCCTGGGAGAAGGGCTTGGGGGAGCCGGGGGGTGAGAGGCTGGACACGATCCAGCCCAGAAACCCCCCCGTGTCCTGGGCTGATCCCACAGCCTGGGCAGCAGGGGAGGGGAGGATTCTGCCCCTCTCAGGTGAGACCCCACCTGCAGAGGTGCCTCCAGCTCTGGGGGCCCACAAGAAGGATGGGGAGCTGCTGGAGCGAGTCCAGAGGAAGCCACGGAGATGCTCCAAGAGCTGGAGCAGCTCTGCTCTGGAGCCAGGCTGGGAGAGCTGGGGGGGTTCACCTGCAGAAGAGAAGCTCTAGGGAGACCTGAGAGCCCCTTCCAGTGCCCAAAGGGGCTCCAGGAGAGCTGGAGAGGGACTTGGGAAAAGGGCCTGGAGAGACGGGAGAAAGGGGAATGGCTTTCCACTGCCAGAGGGCAGGGTCAGATGGGATACTGGGAAGGAATTCTTGGCTGTGAGGGTGGTGAGGCCCTGGCACAGGTTGCCCAGAGAAGCTGTGGCCAAGGCCAGGTTGGACAGGGCTTGGAGCAACCTGGGCTAGTGGAACGTGTCCCTGCCCAACAAGATGGTGTTGAAGGTCCTTTTTAACCCAAAATCATTGGATGTTGAGCATGCCTTTTGGAGCAAATCCTTCCTGGGCTGTAAAAATTATAAACCTTCTGATTTCTAGACCTAAATCCAAAGCCTTGTCTGAAACCCCTGTAATCTTGGAGAGATCCAGGACCTTGATTTAAAAACAAAAATTTTTTAAAAAGCTTTTAGGAAATAGAAAATAAACTGTGTGAAAGTCAGCAAAAGCAGAAGGATAACACTTAAGGGAAATAAGGAGAGAGGAAATGTCTGACTGGCTGTAATTTGGTAGGATTAGTTCTCAGCCAAAGGGGAAGCTCTGTACCACAAAGTTAAGGGTTAAAATAGGTCCAGGGTTGAATATTTTATCTCTTCATGTTCTTTTGTTGGGATGGCAAAGGGCCAGTTTCTGCAATAGCTCTCTTTACTGTCAGGTTTTGAGATCAAGTATTCTCTCGAACACCTGAAGGAGTCTATTCCTCTTTTCATGTAGCTTTCCTTTGCCGATCTTTGGGATTAGCTTCCCAGATCATCCTCTACATGTTCAAACTAATCTAAATTTCATTGCCCCTGTCCTGCAGAATCCAAAGGCCACTGGGAGAGAGCAAACTCCTGCACCTTCATTCATTCTGCCTGGGAGTGAGGAGATCAAAAGGTTTTCGAAGTCGTGGCTCATCATCTTTATCCTGCACTAATGGAGAAATGATTAGAGCCTTACCAAAGACAACTTACAAGTGAGCTCTTTGATTTCACAGGTTTATTTTTGTAAGGGAAATCAAAGTGAATTAACTGAGATAATGGATGTACTTGCTCTGTGCCTATAGTCACCTTTGCTTTTCCACACAAGACAAAGTGGAATGGAAAAGCAGTGCAGCAATAATATTTATTTCCAACACTTAACGTTTCACACTTTTATACAACCGGTGCATTATTTTTTGTGGTGCTCCTAAATATGTGCAGCAAAGGTGTAGAAGCTGCTCAGGCATTAGATGGTTTAGAGACTTCTAAGGCTGTTCATGTAACAATCTGTAAATCAGGGAAGCTGATTGACTTTTCATTTAGATTCCTGATAACCGGGAATCACTTCCCTGGAACTGCAGTGGCTTTGGGGGTGTGAGCAGGGGATACAAAGCAGCACACTGATGTTAATTGAGCCTTGCAGATAGCTGCAATTAGTTAATAAATGAGCTGTTGCTCATTTCTCCTTTCTGGGCCTCAAATCTGGAAGTCAAACTGTGGTATTTGTTTCTGTTTTGAGGGAGGCTAAGGGAGCGTGTTTACCCTTCGTGAAGAACGTGCTGCTGCCAACCTTTCTTGGGGTGTTAACCAAGGGTTAAATTAATTCTCATATGGATTGCCACTCCTTAGTCTCAGTTTACATTTATACCTGTACTAAGTGGGACCTGAAGATTACGTGCATGCCTTTGGCAGGAAACACCAGATTCAATGAAATGAAAGCTGGAGAAATATTTACATATTCTACATATTAAGTCCATACAATCCATACAACAGCAAAATTTATTTTGATGAAAAAAGAGGTTTGTCCTGTTGTCTGATGATGATGTGTAACAAATACAACACAACTGATCCCAAGACCACCGTAAAGCCTCACTGATGTTGATGAGGGTCCATATTCATTTTATTTCTTCCCACATTTTCATTTTAATGAAAACCTGTTACAAATAGAGCTAATGCCACTAAAATTTTGATAGCCGGTAAAAAAATACTCCTAATTCAGCAAGCATAAATATCCCAATGCTGGTTTTTTTACAGCTAGGAAAAAATGGTAATGAGATAGGACTGTAATAGTGAGAAAATAAAAGAGTTTTATTTTTCTCTTGCAAACATAATATAAGCTATCCTGAAAAACATTTTTCATTAAACAGTAAAATGTTCAAGCTGACATATTTTACATGCTTAGGCAGGATATGATTCTTCACACTGTGCATGTATGGTTTTCATTTATTAAGAGGAAACCAAAAAATGCTTCTTTCCATAAAATCTGAAAGTTTTATCACATCCTTATGTCAACTCCTTGGATTCTCACCTTATTTTTTCAGTGCATCACACTGCATTGGAGGCACTTCTCTTGGAGCACAGAAACATTCCTTTTCATAACATTAATTCCAGGAAATCCAAATGCAGTATTTGGCCATGGATGATATTTGAAATTCTTGTCGCAGTATCTTTTCAAAAGGATGAATGGAAACAGAACTGTTACCCTGCCTGAGACAGATTTGCAATAAATAAAAGATACTCCATAAATATACAGATATGATCAAGATTAGTTTCATAGTTATTGCATATGATTACACAAGGGGAATGTTTGTTCCATCTCAGTTAAATAGCACAGGTTTTTGTAATAATAATATTTTTCATCATCAGGCCTTGTAAGTAAATACAACATTCTCAGTCAAAACATATAAGTAGTTATTGTGCACACACAATGCAAATTCTTCTTGGAAATATTCCTCCCAGGAGATGTGGAGAACTTATAAAAACTTTAATAAATAACTGTTTGGCTTTTCTATTTCTATTAAATATATTGTGTTGAAGATGTTATTGCTTCCAAGCAGCTGCTCATCATCTAGTTTTGCTGTACAATTTCCATTTGGGGTGAATGACCTCTGTGCTCTCTAGATCATTTCTCTGATGAAAACTGCCTGTGTTCCATGTCTGGGTATTCACAAAGCAAGAGGGTTCTGTACCTGATGGAAAGACAAGTTTAATAAATACTCTGGTTTTTGCAATATATTGCTCTGAGTCAGAATGGAAATAAAATTAAGTTTATAAATTTGTGTTACAAAAATGACTTCAGCCATGGTTTTACATATACCTGATATATCTGTGATTTCGGGGATGTCTTACAGATGCATTTGGGCCGTTTTCAGGGGAGTTAAGAAGACAAAACTGCATTTCCTTTGACATTACTGTTGGCTTCAGTCAGCCAAGGTGTGGCATTTATAAACCTGGACAAAGTTGGACGATAGAGGGAAATTTTGTGCTCTTCCGGGCCTTGCCCATGTGTTTTTGAGGATGCTCAGTGATCTTTGCTCTTCCTTTCACTTTTATAGAAGCATTTTGATTACCTGTGGATATGTCTTAAGCTTTTCTTCCAAGAGGGTAATGACATTTGTGATAACCAACTTCCTGTGCCAGCAGAAGTGTTCCAAGGCAGCATTTGAATTTATTTAGCTACTGTGACATTGATTGCACTGGTTTGGGATCTCACAGATGGGTTAAAGAGCATCTCTCCTTCCATCCTGCTGACTCAATCCACAGTTACTTCCTTCTTGCATTTGAATTTTTATATCCAGAGATTATGGGGCTGTCAGGAGTTTAAAGGATAAGTAATTATTCCTTCAGAGAGAAGGTAAAGATACTCAGTTCAGAAAGGAGCTAAAGATACTAATTTATTAAGTAATATTTTTTTATTAGACTGTTTGTGTTTCAGCCTAAAAAATGGGGCTTGGCTGTACATAAAGAAAGTGATTCTTTCCTAAGTTATGTTCCTTCAGACTGTGCTATACTGAAAGTGATTTAATAAACAAGTTTTCTTCAGTGGGTTGGGTGTTTAAATGCAAATGTGTGAACATCTCTAGGTGCTCTTTACAAATACACAGGAGTTTCCAAAGCGATGTGTTTCTGGAAGGATGTGATTATTATAGATACAGCTTAGTTTATACCCTGGCATTTCATCTTGTGCTCTATAATGAAGAGAGTTTTACAGTGCTACAATAAATGCAAGTGGCTTCATTTCTACAAAAAGGGGAAAATCTGTTTTCTGATCATGGCAGAATGTAAGATTTTACATTCTGGAGGGAAAAGTGCAATGAGATTTTATGGGGAGGGGGCAGTCACTATCACTGTGTGCTCTGCACAAATGCCATTTACAGGAAGGGTCGATCTCCTCCTGTCAAAAGCACCCCAGGCATCCCCTTGAGCAGCAGTTTATTTGATGTGCATCTTGGACATTGGCAAATAAGGAGTTAACTGGGGATAGAAGGGTTGCCTTGCTCAGGAGATCTTTCCCTGCAGGGTCCTGAGCAGTGTAATAACCCCCCCCTTCACCTTCTCAGGAGGTTGTTTGTTCCTGCAGGACTGAGGCAGCTGAAATACTGTTGGCATTTGCAGGTTTATCCCACTCACTGCAACCCAAAATTTCACCCAGTCTATCTGGACTGTTTTATTCCCAACTGAAATATCTGCTAACAGGAGGAAGAGACACTCACACTCTTGGGTGTTACATTATAAACTCCAAAGCACAGAAAAGTTAATTTTTCATCAGTTCCTTACACAAGCTGGGCTTTAACCCTTATTAATAGCAATGGATTCACACCCCTGAATAAGAGCTCAGGAATATCATGACAAATTTTACAGTCAAGCCCAAAGCAAGTTAGGGAAAGGGTAATAGAAATTAATCTAAACTACAAATTAGCTTATTGTTCACTGTTGATTTGTGACAACCTGTTGCTCTTTGCAATAGGTGTAAAAAACCAACAGTATAAAGGTTTATGTGGTTGTGGGTTTTTTTCTGTTCAGTGTTTACAGGTACATTTTTCATATACTTGATATCTATTCTCAAAATGAAATAATGAACTCAATTTACATCCTGTTTGGCAAATTCAAAGGTAACCAGCAAAAAAAAAAAATGCTGGATGTAACAAGTTAGGGATGAATCATTCCCAGAAAGCTGATAAAGTTTAACTTCATCAACTCCAACAGATCTGTGATTTTAAACCTGACACATGTTCAAGCCTCCTAATAAAAATTAAGAACATTTTCCAAGAAGAGCAAACAAGATGTTTTCTGGGACTACATTCTGATAAAGTTGTTGCTTATTAGAAGCCAGATAATGATTAGATAGAAGAGTACAAGCTGCAGATGAAAACATACATTACTCCTGGTAATAATGCTTAGCACTTATGTAGCACTTAACATTTTGAAAGCACTGAACAAATATTAACTCTCTCCTGTGAGACAGGAAGGTTTCTGTATCTCCATTTACAACAGCTGAGCTAAACCCAGCTTTTTAAAATGTGACAGGCATTCAGAAATTGAGAAACTCAGAATATCAGAGCACTTCTGGCACCTCTTGATTATGTGATTCTCCTAAGGCCAGAAGTGACACGTTAGCTGGGGCAGGGTTAGATTTTATCATTTCCTCGGCCTGCAGACAATGTTCCCTCTCAGCCTTTGATGAACGATATGAGATGACAACGAGAAATGACAGAGGAAGAACATGATGTCCTAGCACCTGTTATAAGGTTGGAAAAACTAGTTACTGAAATACAAAGTGTTTGAAGCGACGAGGAAAATGGTTTTGTGGGAAAAAAAGAACAGGGCAGGAGTCACGGGAATGGCCTGTGTGTAAAAAGTGTTAATTTTTAAAGAAAAAAATAAAAATATTCTATCGACTTTCTACCAAAATTTTATAGCCATTTGGGCCCTTACAAGACTAAGTTAAGAGGGGATGGGAGGATGCCCAGGAGGCTGCATGTAGTGTAAGAAGCTGACATTGCTTTTGACAGAGGATTGATCTAAAGCAGTTGGCAAACCCTGCATGGGGAATTGTGCAGCACTGATAGTCATGGGCCAGGGGCAAGTGGTCCCCATTATCTCTCCCTGCCTGCTGGAATGCCTCCAAAATGAGGTTTCTAAATGTATTTCTTGACAACTGTACTGCCAGGCTTTCCTACTGAGCAGAATTGGTTTCCTGAAGAGCCTTTTAAAAGACTTTCTCAGCTGTGCTATAGAACAAAAGCTTTTGCTATTCCCCTGCTTTTAGATGGAGTCTGCAGTTCAGCCCCTCTCAGGGTAGATGATGGGATGGCAACTCCACACCTTCCAGCTGGGTTGGCATGACAGGTCCAGTTCCATTTGGAAAAGCCCAAAGAGTTCCACTGAACCTTGCAGCTCACAAATGATTAAAGTAGCTCAAAGCAGCTTCTTCAAAATGAGGTGTTATTTATTCAGCTGGGGACAAAAAAACCAGCCAAGGACTCAACCCTTTGCTCTGATCTTCTGTAAATTGTTCCTGTGAGGGTGGGCAGGCCCTGGCACAGGTTGCCCAGAGAAGCTGTGGCTGCCCCATCCCTGGAAGTGTCCAAGGCCAGGTTGTAAGGTGCTTGGAGCAACCTGGGCTAGTGGAAGGTCTCCCTGCTCATGGCAGGGGGTGGAACTGGATGATCTTTAAGGTCCCTCTCAACCCAAACCAACCTGTGATTCTGTGAAACTACATGAATTTTTCTTCTGATCATGTAAGATCCAGGATTCTGGCAAAGTGAAGGCAGCATTGCCTGTGTCTTGCACGAGGCCCAGGTGGGTAGTCAGGCTCAGTTTTCCACCTGGAGCACGGAGCTATTTTGGAATTGCCCTGCAATTGGCTGCCAGACATTAACCAGTGCATTGCTACCCCTAGGAAAAAAAGACAGGAGCTGATCTAATACTCTGTGCCTTCCTTTTGCCTGACTTAGAAAAACATCTCCAAATTCTCTCCTGTCACGCTGGAAAAACATCACTTTTTTTTTTTTTTTTTATTTTTTATTTTCTCGAGGACGCTGCCCTGAGCTGAGTCAAACACAATCAAGCCCATATCTGTATTCCTGAGCTCGCTCTGGCTGGGCCCAAACTTCAGCTTGCAAACTATTTCTGTGGAGCTGTTTGGAAATAGGAAGTTGTGGGAGCTGTTCCCTCACTCTGCAATCATAAGTTGTTTGTGTCACCCACAGTAACTCCTCACCAACGTGCTCTGACAGTGGTGGAGATGGAAATACAGAAGCCCTTGTCTGAAAATGAGAAAAATCTTCCTCCTCATCAGAAGCCTCCACCTGAAAAACAATGATTTATTTGTTTGACAGAGAGAGAAATAACTGATAAAACGAACCATGTTCCAGTCCATTTTCAATGTTCATCATCTATCTGTATATGAATATGTACTTTTATCTCTAAAATACACATATTTCTGTAAACTGCAATAAAAGTATTAATATTCTGGACAGGAATCCAATTTTATCTTTAAGCAGCATTTGCCAGGGATTGTTAAATCATATAATGGAAGCTTTGTCTAGACAGATTTCTCACTGGCCAAATGATTTTCTTTTTTTTTTTTTACTTTGACTGTTTTTAATGTATTTCTTGGAACAAAGGGTCCTAATAATTTGTTTACAACCTTTGCTGGAAACTATGTCAGTTTTATAATGTTCAGAGCTGATAATAATTTTTCTAACACAGACCCTAAATCCCTGGAGTCTGAATGTTCTCAGAGATCCCATCAACTGTGAGTTGTTTCAGATTGTTGTAAAAAAAGTTATTTCAAGTGAAACATTATCAAGTGTATTACTTGGAAAGCAGCAAAGCTTTCTTTCGATGACTGTGAGATGTTTCCATGGGATGATTTCTATGCTGAATTACTATGGATATAAATTGACTGGGTGTATTTCCCCAGTGGAAAAGCCAAATTAGGACCATTATCAAACCCACTGCTGCTGTGACAGTCTCAGCACCCAGGCAGAGACCATGACATGGCTTAGAGTCTCAGCAGTGGTTGTGGGAAAAAAGGGAAAGATATATTTGTGCAGCATTTTCAAAGCTGCTGCCTTTGTCCTCTCAACCCTGGCCTTGGTCCAGGCTCCCTGAAACCAATGGAAAGGCTCCCCTTGGTTTTGGTTGGCTTTATCTCTGGACCAGCCCTGTAGTGAACAGGTTTAAGACTTTAGATCTCTCAATCACAGGCATTAAAGCAAGCCTGACAAAAAATTATTGACTTCAGCAATGCTGCAGGTGCTGTTCCTAAGGCATAGAATGGTATATTTTCATTTATTTTTTAATGCATGATATTAATGAAGTATTATTGTCTTCCACTTTCAAGGTGTGTACCCCAATCACCTCAAAGGCATAACATAAAGAATGCTAAGATGCTTTTTAGAAAGCAGAAATAGATGCATGAAGCTGGATTATCACCAAAGGCCATGGGTTCGTTTGTGACACCTTTATTTGGTTTGGGTTGTTGGGCTTTTATCAATTAATTCTCCTTAAAATAGCACTGGAGGGGAAGATTGTGTTTCAAATTTAATTCTCTGTAACTTCAGCCTGCCTGCTCTCTAAGAACTTCGGCCTCAGCCAGAGAGGAGGAAGTGAAACTTGTTGATTAGGAGAATAAAGCATAATTAGCCCTTCCAGGATATGGAGCTTCCTGCCTCCCACAGACACCAGGGATGTTGAGATCCCATCCCTGCCCTGAAAAGAAGGGGGTGGGTGGGACACAAGGGGCTTGCTGGAGGTTGCCAAACCTGCTGAAGCATTTAGAGGGAAAATGTCATTTTGCGAGACTCCAGTGATCCCAGTGCGTGCCTGCTGGTGATCCCACCTCTGCTCCAGGAGGGCTCTGGGATCACACTCACCCTCCAGGTCCAGCTGCTGGGAGG
Source organism: Manacus candei (assembly GCF_025592945.1). NCBI lineage: Eukaryota > Metazoa > Chordata > Aves > Passeriformes > Pipridae > Manacus > Manacus candei. Next base: position 4,834,514 of record NW_026138098.1, on the reverse strand, counting down.
TTTCCAAGGACATTCCATGGATTACATCACCAGGTGCCTTTCCTGACGTAAGGGAGAGTGGTTTCCATAGCCACCCTTCCATCCCCTCATCTCCCTGCCTGCTGCCTTGAACACAAAGGATTCACTTCCCAATTTAAAAAGCTGTGCTTAGTTGTGTATCAAAACTGTCACATTCTGATTGTTCTTTTAGTGCCTTAAAAACTCAACTTTTAATCCAACAGGGGTTTAAGAAATATTTCTTCCTGGAACTCTTTGTATTTATATAGCTCTCTGTCTTTAGATCAGACAAGCAGATACAAGAATTGTCTTGTAAAATTGTGGTTCCCCTTTAATAAGCCACTCTGACAGGCAATTATTCATGCAGTCTGCTCGGTGCTAAATGTTTTTTCATGCTGTGCATCCCCATCTCTTGATTGCAGGAATGCACTCCTGTGAATTATAATTATAAGTCAATATGAACTGGTACGTAGGAAATTATTTACTAGACCTTCCATTGCTACGTGGTGTTGATTCTCCTCTCCTGCATTGTAAAGATACTGGAGTTCTAATGAATATCAGGTGTTTTTTCATTCTTTGTGTTTTTAAGTATTTGCTGGAAGTTGTTTTGACAGAAGTTGGTAATACTTTGCATAAGCAACCTCTTCAGTGACAAAGTGTTGGCTAATGTTTAAATTCCAGAACAAAATTACAAAAAGGTGTTAAGTGGAATATTAAATAGTGTACAGATATAACCAGGTGGATCCAATTCACCTTGATAGTTATCCCATTTTCAGCAGATACTTGCAGACAAAGAAAAACCATCATGGTACTGAATGTTGTCTTCAGGTCTGGCAGGTCTCAAAGAACAGGTGAGATTATATAATAAAAATAAAAAAATATACCAATAAGGAATTTATATAGAAGTTCTCTACTTATAAGAGTTGAGGCCTGGTTGAAACTGGTCATCTGGGCCAGTGGGAAAAGAAGAGAGCACTGAAAACACTCATCCCTTTTGTCTCAGGGTTATCAGGATGGGATAAATCATCAGTGATCTGGTGGATGCATCACTGTCCACGGCAGGGGGTTGGAATGAGATGAGCTTTAAGGTCTCTTCCAACTCAAACCATTCAGGGATTCTGTGATTTATCTATTAAAGTTAAAATATCTTCTGCTGGGGAGAGATTTATGCAACCAGCATGTCATATTTAGCTTGATAAAACAGATAGTCACTCATGATTGAAAAAGAAGTCTGATCTCACTTTTTTTAGAGCTGTATATATTTGGGCCAAACAATGAAAATATAAAACTAAATAAAAACTATGTAATAATAACGTGCTGTTTTGCTCTGTGGTTTCAAATAGGAGCTGTGTGATAGAAATGCACCAGGAAAGCACAAAAATAAAAGAACACTGAGAGTCTCTCAGGATCTAAAGTATTCTTACACACAAGGCAAATTCTGTTGACTCAGATGTGCTTCCTCTGAGAAAACATTGGAGGTTCTGTAAGGATCACAGTTGTATTTAATTTTAGCAACAGTATCACTTACATGGGTATGTAAAGAACAAATCATGCCAAGCAAAGATGATTCTTTTTTTAATTAAATTCTAAATTAGTGGGAGAGGGGAAGGAGGTGCATTAAAGCATCTAGAATTTACTAAAGCCTTTGACACGGCAGGTCTCAAAATTGTGTTTGACAAATGAATCCAAAAGGATTACACAGAAATGCAATTAGGAGCCCCAGTAATTGACTGAAGAATGTGCTGAGGAGTGATGATCAACGTGGGAGTGAGATCCTGGGCCCAGGCAGGACATTATTAGGGTTTCACTACACCCCGTGGAAGGAGGTTTCTGGTGATAATGTTGCAGAAACAATTCAACTCATGGGGTTTGTGTGGCAGAACTGAGGATTCAAGGAGCTGCACAAATATTCTTCCCTTAATTCCTGCAAAGGTGCTGGTGGGCAACAGAAATGTCCAACTTGGCTCTGCTCACAAACACATCTGTTTGACATGTGTAGCTTTACTGATTCAGAACGATTTCTCTGATTTGCAGAGAAACATTTGCAGACAGACTTCAGTGCCCAACATCACCTCCTGCACAAAGCTGTCACCTTTTGAAGCTGTTTGCCCACAGTTCACCAGTGAAAAGACAAATTAAACCACGATATTTGCTTATGGCAGGGCACTAGGAACTCACAGACCCCAGATGTTTCTGATCAAGCACATCCCTACTGACTGGATGCCAGGAATTAGAGAATCATTTAGGTGGCAAAAGACCTCTGAGGTCATAGAGTCCAGCCATTAACCCAGCACTGCCAAACCCACCACTGAACCATGGCCCTAATCAGGATGGAAAAGAAAATTTCCCTGCTGGAAGAACTGTAAGGCTACCAGAGAAATAAATTGTAAGTCACTGTGTGTCAGCTGAGCAATTGCCTTCACTGTGAGGATAAACCTGAGGAAAACACGAGCTCGGGTTACAGATCAAGGAACCAACAGGCTGGGGTGAAAATAATAATTGGCCTCTTTCCCTATTTCACCTTCTGTGTTCAGTTACAGCCCTGAAAAGGGAGAGCAAAGTGTTGCAATTTTGGGGCTGTGGCCCCAGTTTTCCTTCATCCTGTTTGGCTTTCTCGTAAACCATTACACAGGTGCAGAGGTGGCGAGTTTGGCTCTACAAATACAGAGGGTTTTGATGAGCAAGATGGGATATAAAAGCCCAAGTCAGTTCTCTGGAATATATAAATAGGTGAAAATGAAGCAAGAGCTCTGTCTTATTGCTCAGTGGTCTATTGAGCAGCACAAAAAGCTGGGAGTGTTTTCGGTTATAACGGATAAAAAAATTCTGCATCCAATATGGGATGGGGTGTGGATTCTAGACCCTGTATTCTGCTCTAAGGGCTAAATTTGCTCCTTAAGGGGAATTTACTGGCCTTTATGGCAGCAACTTTGATTTGACAGGAAGGGCCAGGGCCTTTCTCCCCATTTGTGTCAGAACAGTTTGGCTGGGATGTAGCTCTCCACTTAAAATAGTAGAAATGGTAAATATTTAGTCTGTGCTTTCATCTCAACTCCCTCAGTGATCAGTAAAGGGAGGATAATACATCTCATTTTAAAATATGTGCAAAACAGGCCAGGTAGGTAGAATAAGTCAACTTATCCTTTTCTATCAGATAAAGTTACCCTGGGCAGGTGTACCCTACACAGAGCTCCTCCTGCTGAGGGGGGCCTGGGAAATTCTTAAAATCTGACACTTTTGTTACCCACCTCAGTTCTGGTTTACCTACTAATAAGGTTATAAATTCCATTTGGGTTTTTGCCTATATTTTTTTATCCTACTTGCAAACTCCAGCTCTGTCCTTCTCCCCTTCTGTAATGCAGGGAGTGACACTTGAGGTCTTAAAGTAAAATTGATTCCACCTCTACTGTGCAAATTCCATCCATCAATAAGTATTATCAAACTGGTCAAACTTTAGAAACCAATTTTTTATGACATAAAAATAAGTTTTCTTCCTATAGGAAAATCTTTTCCAAGTTTTTACCAAGGAAGGCTGGACCAGATGGTCCTTGAGGACCCCCTCAGTACTGAGGAATTCTTTCCACCAGCATTAAACTGGCAGAAAAAAACCCTTCAGCTGAGCATGTTTTATATATAAAAGGAGAGCATTTGGCCAGAATATTTCAATCAATTCAATTAATGTTTTTCACTCCAGTAATCACAGGTTGGTGGAAAAGAACTGAGGAGCTGTTTCCCATGAAAGCAGCTCCACTGGCCCCCAGCTGAGGCCACCTGGGCTGGTGAACTGCAGAGATGAGGCCTGAGCTGAATAAAATAGGTGAATGTTGCCACTCATAGTACTTAAAAAGAATTAGCTGCCTCAGTATTCAGTAATCAAAGAGCATAAGGACCTCTAATGATCCAGTATTCCTCATTTTTATTTCTAGATCAAGTAGGCACCAGCACTGAGCAATGTATTGTCACCGTTGTGACTAATGAACTTGAAAAGTGGACACTTTCCTAATTAGCTAAAAATAAGATTTTACATCTCTGTAAAAGCTCTTTTTCTTCCCTTTGGATGATCAAATACTGCCCTGAGATGTTCTGTTACATCAGGGCACAGGCTGGAGAACAGACTTCCCAACGTTCAGTCTTTAATCCTATTTCATGTGTGGTGGTCTCATAGGGAGAAAATAAAATGTGAATAGTAGAGTCATAGTCATAAAATAAAGAAAGTACAAGGCTTAACACTGGGACTATGAAAGCAGTTTCCAAGCAGGCCTTGTTGAAATTAGTTTTTAATCTGGTAAAAATAGAATATACATTTACAAGAGTCTATTTAAATGGAGTGAAAATACTGCGAAATAAAAAGCTCTGTAGTTTATCCTGTGGGTTAGTGTTTGCTTTTATGAGAATTTTGTCATTGACAGAACAGATATTGTAAGGATTTCCTCATTTTTTTCTCCCTCTACTTGGGAAAATAACAAAATAAAGAAATAATTCTTTATTTTTCCTCTGCCTGTTCATTCCGATATCACTCTTCGAGCCATTTCCCTTCAGTCTCAGTGACAAATGGGACTTTGCAGGGAGCAGCCATAAAGCTCTCACAGTCTGTTTGTTGCACCTTGCTTATATGGATTTTGAAAGAACATTGTGTGGTAATAAACATCCGTGAAAAATTACAAATACTGATCAGTTGTGCTAACAAGTGTTTGTGAAATAAATCATAGAAGTGAGGGACGTTTAGTACTTTCAGTGGAGTCTCTTTGCCAGGCTGGGAGTTTATTTCATTTTTCTTTAGTTTTTAAAGTGAGCTTTGGCTTTTTTTAGATCTACTTTCCCATACAATTTGAAAATATATCATCCATCCCTCCTTCCATCCCTCCCTCCTTCCCAAGCCATTAAAAATGGGGTTTCTATCTCTGTATCCCCACTGAATTCCAGGAGATTTCTTTCCATTTATCCTGCTGTGAGCTCTGTGGGTGTTGCTCTGCAGAAGGACGTGGATCCTGCCCTGTTGGGAACAAATTCATTCCAAACAACTTGGCTGTAAAGTCCAGTTATTTGGAGACACCAAACAAGATAAGTTATATCGTTACGTTCTTTCTAATGAAATTAATCTCCATTTTCCAATTAGTCTTTTCTTTTTTTTTATCAGTTCTCACACTTAATAATATCTACAATTACTAATATAAATTTTAGTTAATAGTGTCTATTAACAACTGACTTTATAAGAATTTATCTCACATTTAAATATCTATGGTCATAGTAACAGAAGTAATTTAGGACTAAATGAGTTTTCAGCCTTGAGCATTTGATAGATTGCATTATTTCCTTTTTGTTATTTATGCAGCATCACAAGTTCAGATGGTGCTTTATGAGGAGGTCACAGGTGGAATTACACCCAACACACCAGTGTTTTATGAGGACCATAAACAACATACAGGAGAGTGCTGGAGTTTTTCATAGGCAGGGTGCAGGTTTGATACCTTCATCTGTGTCTGAAATGGTTCCTACTGTACATTCTCTTCCTGAAGGGTGGGGTTTGGATTCTTTATCATGGAATCCAAGAATCATTTAGGTTGGCAAAGCCCTCTAAGATCATCCAGTCCAACCATTCCCCAGCACTGCCAAGGCCACCACTGACCCTCATCCCCAGGTGTCACATCCACATGGCTTTTAAATCCCTCAGGGATGGGGACTCTACCAGAGGCTGGACTACCCTTTCCATGAAGAAATTTTCCCTAATATGCAACCTAAACCTCCCCTGGCACAGCTCGAGGCCGTTCCCTCTCCTCCTGTCTCCTGTTCCCTGGGAGCAGAGCCCAACCCTCCCCGGTTCCCCTCTCCTGTCAGGGAGTTGCAGAGCCAGAAGGTCCCCCCTGAGCCTCCTTTTCTCCAGGCTGAGCCCCCCCAGCTCCCTCAGCTGCTCCTGGTGCTCCAGAGCTTCTTCCCTTCCCCTTCCAGCAGACTCTGCTCCCCTCCATGGTGGTTCCCCAGGCAGCCCCTCAGTGCAGTGTTGGTGTGACGGCACCATCAGCAGTTTAATGTTGCTTTTCTGCATCTCAGATGATCTCCTTCTCTACTGCCAAGTGATCTGGAGACAGGCCTGGGCGTTACATGAGGAAGATAATTCAGTGCAGGTTCCCTTCTCATCAGCATTTGTAATTCTATGCCATCATATTTCCGTTTATTTTCAGGAAAGCTGCTTTCCCAAGGAAAGGCTGTACAGTCACCACCATTTTACACGCTGGGCAAGTCTGGAAATGAAGTACAAATCCAGGGGCACAGAGAAAAAAGTCCAGAACAGAAGGGAATTCTCTTTAGTCCCAGCTGCTATAGGCTGGGCTCTTCCACTCCAAAAATTTCTGTAACCATCATTTTTAATGGACAAAATGAACTGTACAGGAAATGCCCAGGAATTTCAGAACAGCCCAGTGAAGGCAATGCTGCAGTTAACCCATTTTATTTCTCATCATTAGGGCCAGATCTGGTCCCAAACAGCATCTCTCCAGCTCCACCCTTACTCTTACAAGTTCTAAGCACTTTCTGAATGTTCTGGGCTTTTTCCTCCTCATTTTCCCTCTTCTTTATCTCTGCCTTCTGTTTGCTTTTTTTCTTATTCATTCTATTCCTTTTTCCGTATTAGTGGTTAATGTAACCTATATCCTTTTACATTTTCCAGGGGCATTCTTTCCTTTTCTACTTTTCTCCATTTATATTTTTCCCTCTGCTTTTTTGGGTAATTTCCATTTTTCATTCTTTGTAGGAAGATTATATTAAGTGACAAGAATAATGTCAAATAAATGAGATTATGTTAATTAACAGATCTTGTCGCATTTCCATGATTCACAGGAAAAAACATTCACACTGGCTGATTTTTCAATTAAATCATTTGCTGTGTTATCTGTTCAGCATATCTTTATGAATATGCATAACTATAATGCAGTTAAATTGTTTCAGGGTCCTTATTAACCTCAAAAAGCCACAAGGTGCCTATTAGCAAAAGTAGTGGATTTTTTTGCTTTTTTTCTGTGTAAAAATCACAATTCTTTGTTTTAGCCTTGATATCTTTTTCAAGGAAGTACAGGGGATTAGATGTTTGAAAAAATATCTTGATTCTTTCCAAGGATAACAGACTTATTCTTTTCCTCATTAAGCTTATTTCATCTTAAAAATATTCTTTTTTTTTTCTTCTTTAATATTTCTTATAATGTCTCTTTGTCCCATGAGGACTCCAACCACCAGCAAGTACATCCAAAAATGCTTCATAAAGGATCTGTAGAAAATTAGCTACAACTTCAAAGGTATCAGAAGTGTTAATTTTGAAGGGAAAGATTGCCACTGCCCATATACAAAGGGAACCTTTTGGGAATAAAAGTTGAGTTTCTTGAACATTCCTTTCCTATGGCTGTGAAGGAATTACAAGGTCTGGCACATGGTTATTGGCAAGAACCAACATCTCTGATTTTAGAGCCTGTAACAAAACCTTGGGTCGCTGTTGAAGTTTTAAAATGAAAAACTTTTATCAGCAGCTGAAAAACTGGGCTGTCATGGGCACATTCCCAGAGGTTTCCTGGACTGAAATGGCTTAAATTGGTTGTCCAGTGAGATTTCCCTGAAAATAAGACAGCAGTGCCTTCTGCCACATGTGCCATGGGAGAGAGAGGAAGATACATTTCCCCTGGAGGCTCCAAAGAGAGGATAATTTGGAGGAATTACAAGTTAAGGAACTACAAGTTGAGTGAGGTGCAGTTTTTTACTGAAGGAAATCACACAGGATAGACATCCCTCTCTCCAGGTTCACTCTTTGAGGGCTTTCCCATTTGTAAACTTATCTCTACTTTGATTACTCTTCTAGAGAACACAGTAAAATTAAAAAATAAATAGAGGATTAAAATATATCAAAATTTTAAAAGATTGGATTAAAATCCAATTGCAGCAGAACGTGTAATTTTGTTGCAGTAAATGCTTCTTCTTTATGTGGCCCAGAGTACTGTAATAATTATTTTACTTTAATGAAAGGTTAGCATGCTGTCAAATTTACAGCCTTTATGTCTTTCTATGTAAAGAACATAAGAGATAAAATAAGACCATTTGCTAATGTGGAAAATATTTATTTCATTATAAAATGTGGTGGTTTATGTATTTGATAAGTCTAATTAGAAGAGCAAAAATATTGGCTAACAATCTCCAGAATATTTTACTTGGGATTTTCACAGAATTATCATAGAGTGGTTTGGGTTGGAAAGGATTTTAAAGCCCATCTCATTCCACCCCCTGCCACGGGCAGGGACACCTTCCACTAGCCCAGGTTGCTCCAAGCCCTGTCCAACCTGGCCTTGGACACTTCCAGGGATGGGGCAGCCACAGCTTCTCTGGGCAACCTGTGCCAGGGCCTCACCACCCTCACAATATATAAGCTTATAAAAGAAAACATTGCAAGGGATGTTTTATCCTCTGCTCAAGAATACTAATTTTAAGGTAAAACTGATAGATAATACAATATGGGTGAGGGGACAGAGCCCAAGGGCACATGAAGCTCACAGGAAGCACAACCCCAGCATTCCCCTTCTTCTTCTTTCATTCTTGTCAAAACTCCCTTCTCCCCCCAGCACACATGTTCAGTCATATCCCCCCTCCCTCACTCTCCCTCTGATTAGGATCTGAAGGTTCCACTTCCCTCAGTCAATCTTTGCCTTCTCTTCCATGCCCTCTGGGGGAGGGGGGTCTCCAATTGCAGTGACCTCTTCAGCTCTCTTTGATCCGGGTCATTCTCCCAAAATCTTGGCAGCAAAACTGCCCTGCAGGTTCCAGCCTAAATTTGTATGTTGTTTTTTGTTTTAAACAAGTGCTAAAGAGCAGGAAGCCCAGTGTTCACCCCCTTTGTGTTGAATAGTTTTCAGCCAGATCAGTGATGACCACAAATGGGAAAGGGGGAAGGCACAATGAGTCTCTGTGAGCCTGATCCAGGCACCTTTGCCACGAAAAAACTCAGGCTTAGATTAAACTGAGCTTCCCTCTCCCTTGGAGTTCTCCTGGGTGTCTGTGGGTACTGCTCCTCCTCTCAGGCTCAGTTAGTTCAGATGACTGCTTTGACTTTGTTTCAGTGGATTGCTTGGGCTATAATTAATTTGAACATCTCTGCCTTTTGCTGACTGTCCTCATTTTATCAGAAATAAATGTCCCTAATCAATATCCATTATTCTCTTAAATTCATTATTCCTTAATTGCTGACAGGGTGCTTGCCCTGCTCTGTGCTCAGTATGGAGCTGGAATCCCAATGATGCTCCTGGAGGTGATGATTTCCCCCCTCCTCCATCAGCCCTCAGGATGGATGTTTTGCTGGAATTCAAACCGCAGTAAATGTAATTTTGAAAGTCCCATCACTGTAAATTAAAAATACAGGTGAAATCAACTTTTTGCCAGAAGTTTTTGATTTTCTGGGAGTGCTCTTCCCTAAAATATGCTTGAATTGACACCCTCGAGGGTTTAAACAAAGAAGATAATTAAACAGATCCTTCAAAGCAGAGACCTACTGGTGTGCTGGAAAATGGTGGTTCAGAACATTCTTTTATTTGAAAACTGTAGCTTTGCAATAGTTCTTTTCTCTTTCCTCACCCATCTTTTATGTTTATGAAATTATAGTAGCCCAATAACAGGCGGTTCAATTCCGAACTCAAAATGAGAAATTTGTTCTTTGGGTTCCATCTCAGGACTCAGATTATGAGCAACGCCAGCATAGTCCAAAATGTTCTTCTGATCCTGAAAAAGACCCCCTCTGGAATGTGAGCATCCCAGCTCTTGTTCTGGTGCCATCAAGCTGTAGGACCGCTGGGACTGTGCTGGTTGTCCCTAGAGGTCACCAGTGGTGTGTGTTCACACCAAACACCCCCCTTTTGCACCCCTTCCTCGGGTTTTAAGAACTGAAGGTTTCAAAAATTGCATCAGTTTTTCTGCAAGACTCTGGTAGGATCTCAGTCCATTCCCTGGTTTCTAGTAGGCAAGTGAGAAAGGGAAAATAGTGTGATTAAAAGCATGATCCTGTGCAGACTAATGTAAAAATAAACTCAGTTTTAGTAATCAGCTGTAGGAAATTAACTCTCTCAAATCCTGACTGCCTTCTTTTAAGGTAGAATTATTCATATTCTGGAACAGCCTCTTTAAATTACTTGTAATTGTTTATTGGGAATAACTGCATAATATTACAATGCTCTTTGGTGACATTCTGAGTTATGGAAAAAATAAATCCCCTCATTATCAGGGGAGTTATTGGGCTTTGCATTCTCAAAGCAGCAAATTTCCCCTGTTTCCCTCCCACACGCTGCAGGTACGACACAGAATGACATCATACTTTGCAAGCTTTGTTACTGTTTATTCAGAATATTGTACAAACAAAGCCAGATAAAGTTACAGAGATATTTGTAACCCTCAATATTTGATCACTGTTGTTAACATCTGGGCAAATAAGTAAGGATTTACAGTCTTTGATTGTTGTTGCTCTAATTAGGTACTTAATTCCAAACCTGATCTCCAAGCTTATTTTAGAGGTTGGAAGGAAAGATGCACTTTATTGACTCTATTTAATGGACTTCAGGAGAGCTGAGAAACAGAAGTGGAATCTTGGTTTCACTGGTGTCAGTGGGAATCTCCCCCAGTGATTTCCCACAGGTCCATGAAGCAACTGTTTAAAAAAGCTTTTGTTATCATTACAACCATAACTTCATAGAGCCACAGACTGGTTTGGGTTGAAAGAGACCTTAAAGCTCATCCAGTTCCACCTCCTGCCTTGGGCAGGGACACTTCCACTAGCCCAGGTTGCTCCAAGCCCTGTCCAACCTGGCCTTGGACACTTCCAGGGATCCAGGGGCAACCACAGCTTCTCTGGGCAACCTGTGCCAGGGCCTCACCACCCTCACAGGGAAGAATTTCTTCCCAATATCCCATCTAACCCTGCCCTCTGGCAGTGGGGATCTTCCTAATGACTTCTTTGGCATCAAACGGTGCCCACTCAGTGATGGGAAACCAGTGCCATAAAATATTGTTCCTCACCTTTTGTCAGCCTCCAGGCCAGAGTGGGGAACAAAAACACAAATGAAAGCTGAAGGAACCTGATTTTGGTCTAATTCCATCATACCCACATGATCTGGATAGTGCTGGGACTGTGGATTAAAGAACTGAGGAATATTTGGAAAGGTGCTGACCTGTAGCTGCCATGAAATGTAGGTTGCTACGTGTGACATATTAGCTTTGTACCCATTTTTTGCTTAGATTTTTCCCACATCACCATGGGGGAACCTACTATAGGGTCAGAAAACACTCTTGGTTTCCACTCCATGTGAGGAGAAAAAGAATGGAACTGGAAATTAAAGCATTAACACAAAGTTACACCAAAAGAGTGAGAGAAAACGGACAAGAAAGGGAAAGATGCAAGTTTGGAGAGTTTCAAGTAGCTATCTTTGAAGTTTTTTTATGTTCCTCTCATCTTTCCTGGTGCAGCCCATTGGGAATCTGAGCATGGAAGTTCAGAGCTCCATGTTCACAAAAGATGAAAGGCAGAGTCATTCAGTGGTGAGAGCTCGTTTCTAAAAGCGCGTCCAACCCCACGTAAGTGCAATTAAATTATGGTACATGATGTTGCTGGTTAAGGGGTAACATGGCCCTCAGAGCTGTACAAGGTAAAATGAATAATAAGTTCTGGAAATAGTCATAGATCACTGAACTTTGCAACGTTGGTGGCATCACTGAAAATGAGTGACTGGGGATGAACTGGGAGAGCGTGCTGCTATAAATTACACAGACACATGCTCAGGTTCATCAGCAAAGGTTTAAAAAAGGCTCTTTAAATTAGCTTTCTAATTGATCAGGAACAGTTCTGAGAAAAGATAGGAAAGGATTTGAGCAGTTGAAGTCTGTGAGCACATTCTGGACCTTGAAAAGTCTCGGTGTTCATAAATGAGGAGATATTCATAATATTTCTCCAAACCTGACTCATCCCACTGTATGTCAGCTTGTGGAGAAGCAGAAGCCAGTGACTCAGGAGAAGGAAATGTTAACTCATGCAATGAGTACAAGAATTAAGATGTTTTCCTTTCTTTTTTTGTAAATATTAGGAAATGCAAAATAATGCAAAGGGTTTTAGGATTACTTTTGTTTGCTGACACACTGTACATTTAGACGAGCAGCGAATAATGGGTGTTTATTCTGCACCAATAGCTGTGTGAATATTGAACACCTGGAAACATTTTCCTTGTTTTTATCCGAGCTTCTACCAGCATTGCAGAGCACAAAAGCAATGAGGTTTGTTCTGTTTGGTTTTGAGTGTGTCTTCTTTCCTATTTAGTTGCAACTTCATTTCCGAAGATGAGCAATTTTCCTTTACTTTCGGCCGTGCATGCTATTATGGTTTAACTCTATGGACTAGTTCCTGTGATTCTATGAGCTCTGGGACTATCCTGGTGCCCTGAAGTGTGAAGGGTGTGATGATTCCTGAAGTGGACATTGTCTCATCTCCAGCCTGGGACCAGCTGGAAGCCCCCTGAGATCCTGCTGGCTGAGCTTCCCCCCTCCAAAGGCACACGCAAGTTCTGCCAAGGCTGCTTATGTGCAACTTAAATGCAAGAAAATGAAATAAAATAACCCCTTTGTCTGCTAAACAGATGAAGATGAATAGTCGTAGCAAGCATCAGTGGCCACACTGTTATTTTTTCTGCCTTCTGAGATCCTGTCATTGCATCGAAGGTTTAAGGCAATTCAAAAGGCATCATATTTAGGATTTCTAGTGAAAAAAGCTGTAAAGGTTCACACTTCCCTGCCTGCCTTGAGGTGGAATTACACAGGGTAAGCAGCAGGATGTGTCTTCATTCCCTGGTTTAGGTTCTCTCGCTCTCCTGCCACTCACAGAACTCTCAAACATCATTAATCATGTCATGATAAAAGTTGGCTCTGCATATGTCTTACTGTGCTCCCAGTTCGTTCTGTAGCTCGTTACACTTAACTTCTCATAGGTCAAATGATAAAAGGAGATGAAAGAGGAGGCATTAAGGGTTCTCCTGTCTCCTCGTGTCCTGCCATCGCTTATTTCTACCGGGGAGAACAGGAGATAATTATAATCTCAAAGTGGGAAAATAACTGTCTACCTCCTAACTGCCACCCTGGGGAGCGTTTAAGCACTACTTAACCACAGGTTAAGCATTGCTGGCTTTGCAGTAAAGTTTAAGTACAACTTGCTTTGAATAAGTACAGGGTCTGCTCTCATGGAAGCGCTCTGAGGGCAATCATCTCCTCAGAGACATCAGCTGGTAGGATTGGCTGGCACCTGAACTGCCTGCAAAAACTTGTTCAGCAGTCGAGTTGCTGAAGAGTTCAATAATTTAAAAATGGAGAAGACATACCAAATTATCAAGGTAATTTCCTGAATATGGGTTTAACTGAATTTTCTGTGTCTGCAGCAAAGCAGTGCCCAACATTTCCCTTGGGAGCCATCCTAACGAATCTCATTGCCGGAGAATTTTCCCTTATACTCAACCTAATTTTTCCCTGTCTTAATTTAATCCCATTACTTCTGCTTATGCTCCCTCTTGCTACACTAAATAATTCAGTGCCAGTAATTAGGTGCAATTATAGATGCATCAATTAACGTTCATCGGCTACAATGCTACGGGAAGGTCCATAAGACCTGGCTGAATTTAGAGAGTTCCAGGAACTGATGAACATGGATGAGGAGATTCACTCATCTGGTCCCTTCCAGGCTTTCATCTCGTTCCCACTCCTGCTCTATATATAGCTGGAGTTGCTGGGCAGAGCAGTGGAGATATTCTTATCAGCTTTCCATTATTCTGATGACACTGAGCACATCCATCCCCCGAGCCAGTAAGGCCCGTTTAGGCCAATAATTAGCAAGATATATCACCAACATGAGTGTGGATATGAAAACACAGACACATAAAATCATCATTACTTGTAAGAAATACTTCAGTTGGTATGAACCCATTTAAAGTGTTCAAAGAAGCAGTAGAGCCAGTTCAGTTAATGTCATTATTCCAGATACTGCTTGGATGATTTTTTACCACTGAATTTTTCTGTGTAAGGTTTGGCATTTTCTTTCCTTTTGACAACACAATTTTCCTCTTGTTTCCTGTAACAGTGACTGTGGTATGATATATATTTGCACTGCTGAACACTCAGCTGGAAAAGATTGACTGTAGCACTTTGTATAAATATATTTGATGCACAGATGTTCTAAGAACCTATTTTGCATGCCTGCCTGACTCGCTTTCCTTTCCATTTTAAAGAGGGATTCCACCTATTTTATCCATCTGCAATTCTTTTCTCTTGCCTTTAAGGAAAATAATAAATATTGACCTGCAGTTTTATCAAATCATAGAATTATTTGGGTTGGAAGGGACTTTAAAGACCACATAGTTCCAACTCCCCACCATGGACAGGGACACCTTCCACTAGACCAGGTTGCTCCAAGCACTGTCCAACCCCTTGGACACACAATTTGGATTAATGGATCCTGGAACAGCTCTCGTTGGCACCTGCCCTGGTTCCATAAACCAAACCCACCCCCCTCATCCCTCTGAGTGAGGAGGCACTGCCTCGGGGCTGCCTGGTGGCACAAAGTTCTCTGATCCCTCCACATTTCTAGTGGCATGAAGTTGTTGAAACTTCCTCAGGAAAAGCCACAGGAGAAGCACTGAATAGGATTGTCCCCAGAACTGCCAAGTCAGTCGTTATTTCCTGCTGTTGTCCCTGTGTTCCATGGTTTGAGGGGCACCAGGCACGGATGTCAAAGCCTGTCCTGATTCCAGCTGATGCCCCTGGATCTTTCCAGGGAATTAGAGAGCAGTTTGATCCTCTCCCTTGAGCTATTAATATGCTTTCAGTTCAGCAATATAACAAGTTCTGTAATACTATTATTCCATACAAATTGGCTTATTATCCTTTTGAAAAACTTAAAGATCTGTGTTTACCCTTGTTGATATTTCAGCAGAGACCCACATGACCTTTTTTCAATAAATTAAAGAAATACATAAATTTTTTAAAAGTAGCACAAGGAAATGAATGGGAAATGACTGCTAATTTTTTTTTCTTCATTTTAGGAAAAGAAAGCTACTCCAGCTGGAAAGAAAGCAACCTCAGGGTGATTTTACCAGAGGGGTTCTTATGTATTTTTTTCTGTATACTATCACCAACATAACAGACAGCCTTCTTGCCCTAGAAGGGGAATGAAAAGGTGCTTAAACTTAATGCATTTTAAAATAATTAATCATCTATTATATATGGCCAAGTTCAAGAAACAGTAAATTGCTTTTTATCTTTTATCAGTGAAAAATGTAATTTCAGGCGTGGGAATGGATAAATCTGGGTCAGTGGATGGATTTTCTGTGATTTCTCTGACATTTGAATAAATTAAAAATACACTTTGAACACTGGAAAAAGATCCATCATTAAGTAAAAGAAATTTAGGAATTGGGCCTTCAGTTTGCTTCTCAAGGCATTGGGTTCAGTCACAATGTTATAACCAGCATATTTTTAATTGTATTACGCTCTCTGCTACTATTTTAATTGTGGCTTTGGGGCATGTAAGAAGAGGATTTCTCTGGTATTATTTATTTTGGCTTTTCCTTTCTGAAAGTCAAACTGTGACTGTCAGTTTTACTTTTCCTGTGTCGTGGCTCTGCTTCACTTTGACCTTTGAGGTGAGCATCCTTGTCCTGGTCAGTCAGAATTAAGTCATGAATCCATCAAATTTCAGCAAGCTTAAATTGTGCTGTTTCCTGAAAATCCTCCCGTGACACTTGTAATTCTCCATCTTTTCTTCCTTCTGTTTCCCACCCAGTATCTTGCTGCCTTTTTTGAGCAGGTGCTGTCCTGGTCTAGATGCAGCAGCATAATTGGTCCTTTGCCATCTTATTTTATGACATTATTGGTCAAATATCTGCCAGGTGCAAGGATTCCTGCTGACCAGGAGACATCCCTGCAGCCTTCATCCCTAGGGCTGGACTTGCTGCACATCAGAGTCAGTAGAAACTCCTCAGACTAACCTGGGGAAAGCAGGGATAACAAGGAGCAGGGATAACAAGGAGCAGGGATAACAAGGAGTAGGAATGGGTAGGAAAAGAGCCTCTAAGCCAATTTACCTTCCCAGGCTCATCACAACATCCAAGGCTGTCCCAGCTCGTGCTGAGCAGAGTAAGGAAATCCCACATGGCATGTTTTGGGCAGTAGCACCACAGCTTCTAACACAGGGTTGTCTGTCATGTCTTCATTTCTCCTGGATCTTATAAATATAAGTTATTCTTAATGGTGTGAATAAAAGGTTGATTGGAAGGCAGAAAAAAAATTTTAGGACTATTTCCCATGATGTTTTTTTGATCAGCACTGGTTTTATATGTTCTTCCAGATCATATCCTTTGCTACCATGTGTATTTACTGTATTTAAATGTTATTAATATGTTCTTTGGTCATTTAGACAGACAGAAAGGCAAGGCAGGGAGAGATCATTTTATCCAGTGAAATGTGCAGGAATATTTACCCAAAACTAAACTTGAGGGTCTGGAAGGAGCCCTCCCACAGCCAAGATCAGCTGTGTCCCCAGATCTGGGGTTTATGAGGCATAAAAAAGAACATCTGTCTAATTGCTGTCTAATCCTTTGTATTGTTCACTTGAAACAGAAAATAAAACTCACCTGAGGCTTTGTCCAACCATCAGTTAAGGAAAGCAGGACAGGAGACAGACTGAAGGGGCAGGGGAAGGAGAGTGTCAGAGTGTCCTTAGTGCTTCATGGTCTGGTTATTTTCCTGATAAATAACTTGTGGTTTTGTCATCACTCCATGGCAGGTTCTCTTCAGGCCCCCATTGCATCTTCAAAGGCTCCATTAGCTGAACACCTTGTTTCAATTATTTTTGGAGGCTGTTGAGAGACCTGTTCTAAAACATGAATAAAACCCCTTTTCCCTGGTTTGCTGGCTACCTGAACCAAGCAAAAAAAAAAAACCTTGAGAAGCATTTCTTCAATTTTATTATAGCTTTTCCTTGTACAATAAAATCCCATTTCCCCTGAACTCAGACCTAGAATCCCCCCAAAATTTGGACTTCACACAGGATTATACCTTAAAGAGGCTGGAGGATTTTATTCTTCCCTCATTTAAAGAGTATCAGACTGTCATGAACTGATGAGATATGGAAAATAAGGATTTTGAATTTCTTGGTTACCAGGATATAGTAATTATATTCTGCTTTTCCCATGGGATGAGCTTCTCCTTTAGGCTCCAGGACCTGTGCAAGGGTAAAGTTTTCCTGTGGAGATGCACAGGTTTGGTTGATGTAAAAGTGAATCTGAACAATCCTGTACAGAAAGTGGGAGACCCCTGGGGGACCCAGTTCCACACACACCAACAAGGAAAAACACCGTTTCTCCTCCATGGACATTGGATATTAGGAAAAATTTCTTCCCAGAAAGGGTTGTCAGGCTGGAATAGGCTTTCCAGGGAAGTTATGGAGTCACCATTCCTGGAGGGATTTGAAAGACATGTAGATGTGGTGCTTGGGACATGGTTTAGTGGTGATCTTGGCAGTGCTGGGGGAATGGTTGGATTTGATGGGCTCAGAGGGGTTTTCCAACCTTAATGATTCCATGATTCTGTGATCCCAGGAATGGAAGTGGATTTGCTCCAAACGGGAAAGAACAGAGCTTTAATGGAACTTTAATCTGAATAGTTTCAAAGCACCTTTCTTATCCTTGGCTAAATTGAAGCAAAATAAGAAGGAAGATGAAGTTTCTTCCTCATTTGGAACTCACAAACTACCTAATTCCAGAAAATGGTAGGTTTGGTAATTTTAAGACAGATTTCCTGGGGAGTCCCTAAGGGCAAACTTTATCCAAGCAACAGCAGAATGATAGATGTGCTATTTAGGACACACAGCTCCACATCTGTGGATATGTCAGTAAAATAAGATTAAATTAGGAGAAATTCTTTTCAATTTCCCTTGGGTTTTGGTTGGCTCTCCAGAGGCAACGAGCTTCCCTGGAGGTGAGCTCTAGGGAACAACTGGAAAAAATCAGCCTCCCAGCTGAGAAAGGGAGACAGCACATCTACACTTAAAGCTTCCTTGGTGGGAAATTGGAAGTTGCTAAGGGATGGATCCAACAAAAGAATCCAAAACTGAAAAGGACTTTGCTGGTTTGGCCCCTGTGCAGGAGGTTCTCCATCATCATGTTTGGACTTGGTTGGTTGAGAGTCTCCATCCATAATCATAGAACCAGAGAATGGTTTGGGTTGGAAGGGGCCTTAAAGATCATCCAGTTCCACCCCCTGCCATGGGCAGGGACACCTTCCACTAGCCCAGGTTGCTCCAAGCCCCGTCCAACCTGGCCTTTGACACTTCCAGGGATGGGGCAGCCACAGCTTCTCTGGGCAACCTGTGCCAGGGCCTCACCACCCTCACAGGGAAGAATTACATCCTCTCCTGCTGCAGCAAACTCACAATTTCTCCCAACATTCCCTGGCTGCTGATTTTCTCCTGCGAAGGAGAGAGAACTGCTCAGGGGGAGCCTGAGCGGTGTGGGGTGAAGAGTACAGAGGAGCCCACTGGAAACAAGCTGCAGTCATTAATATGGATTCCAATATAATTTTATATTTCATGAGCTTCTTTTCTCTCTCTCCTCAAGCCCCCAGGAGATGGCAGATGTTTTTGGGTATCACGTGGAGAGCAATGTGTCTTTTTTTCATTTTTTTTATTGTGAAGATTCCTCCTCACTTGAAAGGATTACGAGGGGAAAATCTCTCTTTTGTTTTTTGTTTGTTTTTTTTTTTTAATCCAAAGCCTAACTCAGATCTTCTTCACCAAATGCAATCAACATTTCTGAAAAGTTTGCCTCACGGAGCCCTTTCCCTTTTGAAGGAATGAACTTGTTCATTAAAAGTGGCTCCTCAGGAAGTTTGGATCCCTTCTCTCCTCCAGGGTTGCAGCCCATGTGCAATAAAATACCAGGATCAGTGAACTGCAAAATGTTTGTGCTGTTCTACGTTGTACATTTATTCCATACACATTATTGTCTCCTTCTAAACCCAAATTCAGAGCAAAGCACCTTGTTAGATCAAATCTATGCATGATATTTGCAAAATTAGGTCTAACCCTGCAGTTTGTAACTAAAGAAAGGTATTAAAAATAAAACTTCTGCAAAAGCCATGTTGAATTTCTTCTGGCAAAATCCAACATTATCACTGTAACAATGGACAAGATCACACATTAAATCTCTATTTTCCTCGCTATGGCATTAATCTTATTTTAATACTGAATCTATTGAACTTATCTATAATTGTCCCTTCAATTTCTTTCTTTTGATTTCCTGCCTTCCTTTAACAAGAAAAAAAAAATCTCTCTTTTGCATACAGATATAAGGGTGGGAAGATGAAGTACATTTTTTTTTCTGAAAAACTGTAAAATTACAGTGCATTAATTCAAAAAAAGCAAGTTCAAAAGACTGGCTTTTGCCAGTGCATCTCTGATGGATAAACATGCTGGAAATGGGACCTTTTCTTCAGTCTGCTCTGGAAGTATTTTAAAAATGCTCCATGACATGGAGATGGGGACTAAGGTTGGAAATCGTGGCTGGATGGGATGTGGTCACTGTTTTACTGACATTCAACATCCATGAATTCCCTTAAAATGTGGGCATTCAGTGTGGGTGAATCAATGTTCCAGGACAAATACAGCAATGTTCAAGGATAAATACAGCAATGTTCAAGGATAAACACAGTAAAGGCACTCCAGAAGAAATGTCAAAGTTCTACCAAGTCTCCTCTCTCACCCGACTTTTATTTTAGCTTAAAATGTAAGAAATATTTTACTTCTTAGAAAATATGGAGGACAATTTATAAACTATTCATTTCCCCCTACCTTGCTGTTTAAGGTGGCTCTATTTTTTTCCCTCCTATTTCCAGGGAGGGGAACAGACAGATCAAACCCTGCTGAATGAAAGATATATGAATGATAAAATTGCTGGAGAATCTCTAATGTACATGTTCAAGACATCAGGCTTCAGTTCCTTTTGAGTGGGAGCAAGGACTCTGCCTATTCCCATGTCTGACTGACATGGCAGGGTTTGAAACATTTATTTTAAAGGACAAAAGCTAAAAGAACTTTTATAGATTTCAAAGTAACCAGGAATATTTTACAGAGTGTTGTGGTTTAATAATCATAAAGAAAAGAGAAAGAGAGGAATAAAACCCCAGATGAACTAGTGATGCCCAATAGAGTTTCTCAGCCTGTCCCCCAGCAGCAATTGGTGACTCCCAGCCAGTTCTTCCACTTATATACTGGGAATGATGTTCTAAGGTGTGGAATATCCTATTTGGACATTTTGAATCCCCTGTCCTGGCCATGCTTCTCCCAGCTTCTCGTGCAGCTCCTCCCTGGCAGAGCCTGGGACACTGAAAAGTCCTTGACTCAGGGTTGACTGTCCAAAATCCAAAATATTGCTGTGTTATCAACATTGTTCTCTCTATCCCAGCCAAAACCAGATGATGAGGATTATATTTCCTAAACCTAATGGGAAGGGTCCCCCAAGCCAGACCTTGCAATATTGGCTGCACAGAGGAAAACAATAATTCATTTTAATGTCGCTTTGCAATTTCCCTCTGCCTTCTCACCTTCAACTGATGCTCAGCAAAATAAAATGATTGTGGATGTAGCAGAAAAATGCTTTTAGTACTTCTCATAAAATGAGATGCATTAGGCTCTGTGAGCTTCTCCTAATGGTTATAATAGGGAGAGGCAGCCTGAAGCCCCAGACTAATTTTGCAGTGGGGATGTTATACAATGAGATATGGAACAAAGAAAGAGCTGGAAGGAGGATAAGATGATGATGGAGCCCTTCCTCAGTCTGTGATGTGCCTTTGCCCATTCCCAAGAAACGAGGAAGAAAAGTCTTGAAAAAATTGTCAGTGATATGAAAGTACATTATCTGGGACACTAAAGAAAAAAGATCATAACTTTTGCTCTGTATCCTCTCTATTCCCCTCGTGTCAAATGAGAGAACCTTAAAATACTCTTTTTTTGTTTTATTACTTGGAAAAGTGGAACAAAGTTACAAGTGTGAAGTTTTAAATAACTGTATTTTTAAAGAAACTTCTTCTAATGGTACTTTTGCCTACAAATGTCCTGATGTGGAATACTGTGCTCTCTTCCCGGGCACATGGAGTAAAGGTTTGATCCTGGAATGCTCAGGGAGGTGCCTGGGAAATGAATAGTATATAGTAGTATTTATATATGGTGTATATATATATATATACAGTCTCTATATATGTACCACTGCACACTATTCAGATATACATTCAAATAGTAGATGAAAAGAATATAAACAACAGACCTAAAAATATCTCAGTGCAAATAATCTCTGCAGAGTTGAGAGATGACTGCTGGAATTGGGATAATATGGGAAAACACAGCAAAGGACAGCCTTAGGGTAAAACATGGACACATGTATGAGTTGGCAAATATGCAGTTGTCTATAATAATCAAATAAAATTTGGATAGACTTGAATATTTCTCATCCTCCAAATTATTCATTTAAATAATTACACTTATTTGCTTTTTTCCCCCCCTAGGAGTGAAAATTCCAGAGCTTCAGACAAAGCCCACTACATGGAAGAAAACCCCAAAACCATTAAATTGGATGTCGTTGGCCATGCACCAGTTTTTCATAGGATCCCAGACTGGTTGGGGTTGGAAGGGACCCTAAAACCCATCTCATCCCATCCCTTGCCATGGGCAGGGACACCTTCCACTAGCCCAGGTTGCTCCAAGCCCCATCCAACCTGGCCTGAGACACTTCCAGGGATCCAGGGGCAGCCACAGCTTCTCTGGCCAACCTGTGCCAGGGCCTCACCACCCTCACAGGGAACAATTTCTTCCCAATATCCCATCTAACCCTTCCCTCCTTCAACTTAAGGCCATTCCCCTTGTCCAGTCCTTCCAGGCCCTTGTCCAAAGTCCCTCTCCAGCCTTCTTGTAAACTCCCCTTTTTCCTCACATTGTAAAATTTTGAAATAAATATGAAAATAATAAACTATGTGCTGTAGCCCAAAATCCCACTGGGGCAGCTGGGGTGGGTTTCCCAGCTCTCATGAGAATTGAGCACAAAATTCCAGAGAAAAGATGAGGAACCATGAACAACATGGAAGAGTTTTTGTTTGCCACTTTGCAGAGGCACTTAGACTGGTGCCTGTGGGTGTGGAAGCACCACTGTCGTGGAATTCCCACACAAGGCTCACCCCTATTCCCTTGGAGAGGATGAGCCCTGGCAGATCCAAGGCAGGAGCCCGTGATCCCGAGGTTCAGGGAGTGTGCAATTATGTGTGAGATTCAATTAAGGGCTTGTGGAGGCCTCCCTTCTTCCTTTTCGACCAGCATTTATGTAACTTCTGCTTGATACAAATATAGTTCTTCCTGCTTAGTAAACTAGAAGAAAAATCCCCCTCGGAATAAAAAGTTCCCCTGGAATTTCATTCCTGATGCATTTTTCTTATGTAAACAGCTTCTGGGAAGGGAATGATCTCCAAGAGGGGGATGCTTTTCTTTCCACGTTGATTTAACGGAGAGGATGAGAATTCTTCACAGTGCAGTTCATCATTCCTTAACCATGGCTGTGACATGGTCTCCTGAGAAAACACACTCATTCCATCATTCCACATCAAGCCTGACACTTTCAAATCCCATTTCACTGTCACACATTTTGCCCTGCCATGCACTCCACAATTTATTTTGACAGAAGTATATTTCCAACCCCTTTTCCCAGTGCAGTCATTTCCAACGGGTGCAGTCCATGGGAAGCACAGGTGATGCTGGGAATGTCACGCTGAGGAGCAGAGGAACAGCACATGGTCTTGTTGAAACCTGTCTAGGAGTCCTTCTCAAAGGAGAATTTATAAAAGATATATTAGAAAAAAATCAAACCATTAAGTTTTCATATAATGTAGAGTGTTTAGAATTGTAAATTTTCTCCTCTTTTGCAAAATCCCAAGAATATGCTTAAAATTGTAAATTATTTGACCTACAAAGCTTATCATCATAGATATTTAAATGGTACGACAGAGCTGGTTCTCCACCCCTACTCTGTTCTCATGAGGCCCCACCTGGAGCTGCATCCAGCTCTGGAGTCCTCAGCATGAGAAGGATGTGGAGCTGCTGGACAGAGTCCAGAGGAGGCCACAGAAATGCTCTGAGGGCTGGAGCCCCTCTGCTCTGGAGCCAGGCTGGGAGAGCTGGGGATTTTCACCTGGAGAAGAAAAGGCTCTGGAGAGACCTCAGAGTCCCTTCCAGTGCCCAAAGGGGCTCCAAGAGAGCTGGAGAGGGACTTTGGACAAGGGATGGAGGGACAGGACAAGGGGGAATGGCTTCCCAGTGCCAGAGGGCAGGGATAGATGGGATATTGGGAAGAAATCCTTCCCTGTGAGGGTGGTGAGGCCCTGGCACAGGTTGGCCAGAGAAGCTGTGGCTGCCCCATCCCTGGAAGTGTCCAAGGCCAGGTTGGATGGGGCTTGGAGCAACCTGGGCTAGTGGAAGGTGTCCCTGCCCATGGCAGGGGTTGGGATGAGATGGGCTTTAGGGTCCCTTCCAACCCAAACCAGTCTGTGACAGGCACAGACAAGTGGAGAGGTGCAGAGATACTCAACCATTCTAATACATCCAATCAAAGCCCAAAGAAAAACTGAGGACCTCAGCTGGGCTGACATAAGGAATTTAAACCTGCCTCTCTGTCCTGTATCCCTCTGTTTGAGGAGGC
Organism: Manacus candei; assembly: GCF_025592945.1. NCBI lineage: Eukaryota > Metazoa > Chordata > Aves > Passeriformes > Pipridae > Manacus > Manacus candei. The sequence continues at coordinate 4,810,740 of NW_026138098.1, read as the reverse complement.
CTTTCCAGGACCTGCCCTTGGATTGCTGAACTGTTCATAGCACCAGCATTTTGCACATTACCTTTTACTCTCCTGCACTTAGAGGAATTAAATGCTTCTAATGGCAAATTGGAAAACTGGGAAGCGATGTCATTCCTTCAAGACAAAGGGCATTTGATCAGGAAACAGTGACTTGGGGCAGGAATAGAGATTTCAGTTTTGGAATAGAGATTTCAGTTCTGCCCCTGCTGGGTGAAGGGACAGGCCCCTCTCTCACCATGGAGGACACCTGGGAATGTCTCACTGAAATGGGCTTTTACAATGCCAGATCTTTTCCTCAGCTACTTCTGATTATCAGTTTCTGTCTTCAACAATAGTGCTTATTACAGTGAAGGGAAACCTTTCTTCAAGGGATTTGTGCACAGACCACAGATTAAGCACACACATTGATCATAACTATGGGTTATGATTAAAGTAAGGTTTTAAAATGTAATTTAGAGCTTAACATACTGTCTGAGTTCTTTTTCCTTGCAGATATTTAATGGTTTGTGGGTTTTCAGCAAATAGGAATCATATTTAAAGAATAAACTGAAAAAATATGCTTGAATTTCAATTATCTTTTTACTCTAGTTAAATTTTATTTTTTTATATAAATATGTAAAGAAATCTGTAAATTAAATAAATCTTCTTATTAGGAAAATGTTCTTCCCCCAGAAGGTGGTTGGGCACTGAACAGGCTCCCCAGGGCAGTGGTCACAGCCCCAAGGCTGCCAGAGCTCCAGGAGTGTTTGGATGATGCTCTCAGGGACAGGGTGGGATTGTTGGGGTGTCCTTGGCAGGGCCAGGAGTTGGACTCGATGATCCCTGTGGGTCCCTTCACTCTGTTCTTCAGAGCCAGAAAACACACTGGTTGGACTTGATGATCTTGGAGGTCTAATTCCAACCTTAATGATTCCTTGATTTTTCTTTGCACAGGGAAGCAGAAAACCTCCAGGTTGTGTTTCAGTGTTTCCTCTTCCGAAACAAACAGGCTGAACTGTGCCTAAAATAAGCACAAGCTCTTGAGCTGAAAAGCAACATCAACCAGCTTTTTAGAATCCAGTTAATTATTAAACGACCCATGAAGATTCTGAATGCATGGCTGGCTTTTGTGAGCTTATCTGATAGACTTTCTCTCTGGTTTGTACAGATAACTTCAATTCCTCCTCTTTTCTCAAAAATATATCCATATTCATATATATCTATCTCATATATCTATGAATAGATGAGAACATGTGTTCATTTTGAGTAAGGGGTACTTTGACGAGGCACAACAGAGGAATGAGAGCTCCAGAAACGTTAAAAGGAGAATAAGAGGATTGCAGATAAGTCAGTTTTTGACATTACATAAAGGTCAAATTCAATTATCATTAGAGGTAATTAAGAAAATGCTGCAGGCCAAGTAAACACAGTGGCCAACATACCAAGGAAAACCAGGTGTATAATCAGATGGACCTTAACACCAAAACACATTTGTACTAACTAAAACAACCCCATTGCATGTGTGTGTAAACATTTGCCAACTTTCTAAGCCCAGCTTCAAGGGATCAGTCCAGGCCCAGTTTCAAGGGATCAGTTCAGGTCTGTTCTTTCTGCTTTGTACCTCTGGTCTCTCCCCATATTTTTTTCGTTGCTCTTACCGAGCAGTGACAATCCAGAGAAGATATTTATCCTTCAACTCCCAGTGCCATTTGTGAGCAAGGATCCCAAAAAGCTGCTGCTGTTACTCAGTGCTGTCCCTGTGTGCTGTCCCTGATGGGGGACAGCTCAACTCGAAAAAGCACGGAATTAAGTGTGTGCTAATTTTTCATTTCCATAATGAGCTTTTAGAATTCTGTGCGGAGCACGAAGAAAAAACCCTTTCAAATATAGAAGTGATTTCCATGACAGGCCTTCCTGTGGATTGATTGCCACTCTGGCAGATAAGCAGCATCCCTTCAGTGCAGAATCAGCCAGTGCTGCTATCACAGCCCTCAGTCCTGCTCCATTACAAGAGCTCTGTCACAGGGACCCCTTATCTGCTGCTGGGTGATGGGCACGGCTGAGGAATGAAATCTCTCGTGATAGAAGAAATGGAATAACTGGATTGTAAATAAATCCATTTCAGACACTTAAGGAAGGCTAAAACCTGTGATTAGTTCTCCAGAAAAGGAATTATTATTTGTTTGTTAGCTGGAGCCTGCCAAGTAGGTTATAAAGTGAACCCTAGTTCTAAGGTGAAATGACAACTGGAATAGAATCAGAGTTACAGACTATAATGATTAGCCCATCATTATACTCCTATTATTTTGGGAGGTTCCAAATATCATTTCAAAGCCCTGCCGAAATCAGTGAGTACACTGCCAAGAAAAAAATGAATACTCCAAAGGGAGCCTCACTGTTACTTAAGTATTTTAAGTACTTGTTTTGATGCAAGGAATATTTTCCAAGGAAGTTATGGGAGTGGAAAATTCTTGTGGAGAAAGATGGGTTATTTTTTATCATGGCTACTTCAAAAAATCAATTTCTGAGATAATACATTATGCTTAAGGAATCTGTAAAACCCAGGGTAGAGATGTATAGTCGTGTTTTCCTCTTTTTGCTACCATACTCTTACTTTACTCATCTCCAGCAGATCAGTAGGTAAGTTTGGTCCTCATCCTCTTACTACTTCAGCTGTTACTGTTCTCTGATTCAGGTCTTAAATATTGAGTATTTAAGTATGCACACACATAAGTATATATACATCTGTAAAAGTATTTAAGTATGTATATATATAAAGTATATAAGAGTATTTGAATATAACAATCAAGTTTAAAAGTGGAAGTTTTGTGTGATTTGCTGAACAATAAGTTGCACATATTACATGGCCTTGGAATGAGCAGAGTCAGACCTGCTACTCCACCAGTTTAAATCAACTCAGCCACAGAAGAGGGCTCTCCTGTGAAGATGGGGAGACCTGAGAACCCCTTCCAGTACCTAAAGGGGCTCCAAGAGAGCTGGAGAAGGACTTTGAGCAAGGCATGGAGTGACAGGACAAGGGGGAATGGCTTCCCACTTCCAGAGGGCAGGGTTAGATGGGACATTGGGAGGAATTCTTCCCTGTGAGGGTGGTGAGGCCCTGGCACAGGTTACCCAGAGAAGCTGCCCCATCCCTGGAAGTGTCCAAGGCCAGGTTAGACAGGTCTTGGAGCAACCTGGGCTAGTGGAAGGTGTCCCTGCCCATGGCAGGGGTTGGAATGAGATGGTCTTTAAGGTCCCTTCCAACCCCAACCATTCTGTGGCTGTGTGATTTAATTACCATAACTCTGCACCCTTGGCCCTCTACTGCACTGGCTGGAAAATGCTTTCAAAGCAATATAAAAATTCTCCTTTGAACAATACCCTATAATAAAACTAGGAATTTGTTACAGATTAAAAAGAACTTCTAGGGTTTGATCCTATAGTTTGTAGAATAAGTAATTTTACATTCATGCTTCAAGGTATCCTCATTCTCTTCAAGCAGATGTTGAAATGTAGTTATAAAGGCAACAAAGTTCCACCAGTTTCCTGAGCCTTTATCTGCTTTTTTTCCTGTCATTTTTCATATAATACAGGCATTTAAATGCTCTTTAAATACTGATCTTCCTTTTGACTGGCCATTGATCCTAATGTCTAAATCCATACCTGCTTTGGCAAGGTACATCTTGCTGTATATTGATAAATCTATATTTTTATGGTCTGTTATCCAAAAGAAAACAAAGTTTAATGTGATGCATAAGTTTATGTTTGATTTTATTTCTAGATAAATAACAGTGGAGCTAAAGACAATCCTCTTGACTGACCTCTGAGTTATAATTTCACAACTGTGTATACACATTATTCTCACATTTTCCATGCTTTGTGAGTCACAAAAAATTAAGCCAAATACAGATCCTGCATAAAATAAAAATGTGGGATTTTCATTATTTTATTTCTGTTGTAGAACTTTTTTTCATCATATAAATAATCTTCATTGATTTGTTTGGTGCTTAAATATACTCTGACAAGATCATAGAATCGTTAAGGTTGGGAAGGACCTCCAAGGTCATCAAGCCCAACCAAGATCTTAACTTGTAGGGAGACAACTCTCCTGTAGCACTGATGTCAGCTGCTGGTTTATTTTTCTGTAGAATGAGATTTTCTCAACCAAAGAAAGACCAAAGAGGTCCCATTTCAAATGACACTGAGAATACAAGGCCATGGTCATCATGGGCTATGACCAAGTATCTTTGGTGTGACCCAAAGAAAGATGCTGCCCATGGTTTTTCTTCCTAACACAGCTATTTTGACATAGAATGAAGTTCTGTTTAAGGCTGCTTAATGTACTTTCAAATGTTTTTTTCCAGCCCTGGAAGTGTCTTCATTAAATCATATTAAACTCAGCCTCAATAGCATCTTGTGGCAAAGAGGCACAAACGCCAGCTATGCATGAGATGAAAAACTAATTCTGTTTTATTCATAATTTCAATGAATTTCTGTCAATTTGGACTTTAGGCAAGGCATAAAAGGAGATTGGAAAAAATAGTATATAGTAACATGCTGGGGTTGAAATTAACTCACAAACTACTTACCTAATTAGTTCTCTGAGTTGCAAACACTGATTTGAGTTTGAAGAACACAAGAAAAGAAGTGTTTGCTGCTCTGAATGCTGGCAAATGGGTTAATCTCCCAAAACATGATGCACAACATGTTTCTAAGAAACAGCTTAAATCAGAGAAGAGCAAGAGTTTGATCTGGAGCAAATGGGAGTTAAGAAACAGCTATATCAGAAGACAGGGGTGGTTTCAAACCCTCTTCTCTCCAGGGCCGAGGCACTCGAGGAGCTGGAGCAACACAAACTTTTCAACCCTGCCCAGGGAGAAATCCCTCCACTGATGCACAACAGCTATTTTTTGCTGCTAAACACATGAACTGAAGCCTGTTTGGCTTGTAGGGAAAAGTGCTGCTGGTGCAATGCTTGTACATGTGAACCTGCTCCCATGGGGGATGGCTGCAAATCAATTTTAAATGTACTTTGCAACACAGACCATGTAGACAAGGAAAGCTGCTGGAACAGCTCTAGCACTGCCATTGCATGGATTAAAATCATTGAGAGGAAACTCCATGGCTTGATGCTGTGGCACCCAGAGCCCTGTGATGCTCCTCAGCCTTTCTGCTCACAGCCCTTTAACTCCCAGATCCAGTCCAAGTACCCCATTCAGGGATTGACCCCGTGTGTGAACAAGATGGGGGTGTTGTGGCCAAGTCTGGATTCTCTAACAGAGCAAAACTCTACACAGAACAGTTCCCTCATTTTTACATCTCTCAGCAGGGCAAATTTGGCCAAATAATGGGCAGAAGCCCCCAGATAGGAGAGGTCAGGTCTGTGTCTCACTCCAGCTGGACATACTGGCTTCAAAATGTGATGCTCCATGGGCATTGTAACCCTGAGAGATGCTATTTCAGGGTAAAACTTGATAAAACAGTGCAAGTTAAATCATAGAATCATAGAATGGTTTGTGTTGGAAGGGACCTTCAAGCTCATCCAGTTCCACCCTGTGCCATGGGCAGGGACACCTCCCACTAGCCCAGATTGCTCCAAGCCATGTCCAACCTGGCCTTGGACAGTTCCAGGGATGGGGTAGCCACAACTATTCTGCATAGGGAAATAGGTTATTTACCCCAAGGACCAGCACTTTCCTTAACTACAAAAGGAATGTGCCCATGCAGTCCCTAGTGGTGCTCTTACAAGAGCCTTGTGTGATCAGCAGCAATAATTCAATAATTCCATCTTCAGGAACTGCTCCTTTTGTCCATTTTCCTGCTAGGGTGACCAACTCTGTCTGCATTTCATATGTTTTTCTCTCAGTCTCTGAATGTGTTCTGTTTTTCATGTTTTTGTTTTTTTTTTAATCTGATTAATAGGGTTAAGCTCTACTTTTATATTTTCTTGTCTAATGCTTGCTTTTGTCCTATCAATCAAGTCACTTTAGGCAGTCCAGCACAGAGGAGCTTATTTTCCTCAGCATTAGTTACTTCTGGCATTTTTCATCCTTGCTGCTCTTTACAACTTATTTTGCTTTAAAGGTTACATGGAGAGCCTGTTTTAAGAATCAGTGTTTTAAGAATTTCTTAAACACGATGACAGCTGCACAATATTTTATCTAAATGTTTTGATAAAAACAGCAGAGAGCTGGGTCTCCCTCTCTTGGTGTCAGGAACACCCATGTGTCAGCTCAGTTCTGCTGTAACCCATGTACAGGACCACTGTATATGCAAATGTGGAGAAAGGGTAGACAATAATCCTTAAAAAAAAGAAAATTATGCACTGTCAATGAAAAACAGAAAGGGTTTTCTTGGAATTACTTGTGCCATCACAAGTAAAGCCTCATCCATCAGGCTGGATGGGGCTTGGAGCAACCTGGTCTCGTGGAAGGTGTCCCTGCCCTTGAAAGAGGGATGGAATGAGATGAGCTTTAAGGTCCCTTCCAACCAAAACCATTCCATGATTCTATGATTCTATGATCTTTCCCTGTAAATTGGACATAGAAAGAAATAAGCTTCTGTCATGACAATGACTAAAACATACCCTAAACAAAGCTTTGTGATGGTTAGAACATACCAAATATGACAAGGAAATGGCATGGAAATGGCAAGATAAAATTCCTAGTGGACATATATATTAGAATTCCTTCTCCTCTTACCCAAATATTCAACATATAACCTTAGAACCTCCAGCACCATAAATAAAAACAGTCCTCTAAGTTGGCGTTTCATTTAATTTTTGAATTAGAATGAAATGAAAGTGAATTTAATCACCCTATCCTGTTTTGGAACAAATAAAGTCATTATGATTAATGTTACTACACAAAAGACTGAATTAATTTTAAATTAAATCACTCTTGCAGTAAGTTAAGTGTCTACAACCTAAGAGGGAAGCCCTTTATAAAATGGCATGGCAACTAAAAGGTCTCTGGAATTACTGACACTGGCCAAGGTGCAGTACATGGGCAGGAGGCAGAGCTTGGGTGGCCTCAGGAGAGATTCCCTTTGTAGGCAACAGAATTTTTCACATTGATATAGATGTATTTTTTTAATGAGATGAGATGGGTTCAGAGTATGTGAATCTCTAATTCAATTAACAGATCACAGCTGTATTTCCTACTCAACTTTGGCCTCATTTTCTTGTGTTTTCTGCACTGGCAGGTCCATCAGTTCCATCCATTTCATTACAATTTTAATAACTACTCCTTCCTTTTCAAAGAGTCATAGGATGGTTTGAGTTGGAAGGGACATTAAAGGTCAACTGGTTTCACCCCCTGCCATGGGCAGGGACACCTTCCACTAGCCCAGGTTGCTCCAAGCCCCATCCAACCTGGCCTTGGACACTTCCAGGGATGGGGCAGCCACAGCTTCTCTGGGCAACCTGTGCCAGGGCCTCACCACCCTCACAGGGAACAATTTTTCCCAATATCTAATCAAAACCTACTCTCTTTCATTCTTTTGAGGTGGAATGGTGAAGATCTGTGAGTGGTGGGAATCTGTCTTTTGTCCTTATTTGCTGTAACTTAATGTCTCTGCATCAAGTCTTATTCTTAGCAAGAAGGACTTTGTAAACCTGAGCCTGACTGACATTTTTGGTACTTGTGTGCATGTTCTAAATACACTCAGCCCAGTGATGGTTAAAGCAGTTTACAAAATCAAATCCATGAGTGGTAATAAAGAGTCCTTCCTCCTTTTTGAACAAAAAATATGATTAAAAGTACCAAAAACTAGTGGGCTTATAGGTTAGTTCTGATCCATTAAGAGCAACTAAATAATTTTGAGGCCAAATTTCTGGTTTAAAAGCCATTTCACTGCATTCATCATGTGAAGGGCTGTGGCCAGTCCTGGGATTCAATGAGGTGCTTTGATGGGAGTCGAACAAGGTTGTTTTGTGACTGTGAAGCTCCAGCGCCTCATTTGGCTCCTCCCTCTGCATTTCATCAGCCTCCAAACCCAAATCCAAACCCACTGTGACATAATATTAATTGAGAGCAAACATAAGCAACCGAGAGCAGCTGGATCTGAATTTCAGCAGTTGTTTTCCCAGGGACCAGAGGCAGCACAACACGAGCTGTGATCCCAACCCTGCATTTGGGAAGGGAACAGTCGTCCTCTGCCACCCCATCTGCACAACTGGCTCTTTCCCTGGCACAGAGCTGCCTTTGTCCAAGGAGGGCAAACACAGAATCATTTATCATCCTGGGATTCGTAATATGCTCCAAATTGTTTCAGGAAGAGAAAACTTTTTCAGAGATTCGAAACGGGACATTTTTTTCCCAGAGATTTTTGGCGATTTGCAGAATCTTTCAAGGAAAATCCTTGTGAGAGGTGCAAAAGGAAGGTATTTTCAGACAAAAGTCAAACAGTAGAACCCCTAAATATAGTAATGGCTGTTGCTGAATTCCCTTGAAGCTTCACACAAGAGCAGTGAGAGCAAAGCTCTTCTTATCCCTTTGTTTTAAAATGCTCAGTGGTTTTAGTGTTTATGGCTGATCCTCTCCAAGGGATAAAATCTCCCCCTTTTCTATTCAAAATTCTGAAAGCATTAGAAGTTTTAAAAGATTCCTGTTCTTTAATAGGCAAACAAAGGAGGAAAAATAGGAAGTGACTCTGATTTTATGATAGTCATTTACACTGGAGCTGTTCACAGTGTATTCATCTGACAAGAAGCCATTACTTTTCCTCAGAGGATGCATCAGGATTTCAACCATGAACAGAATCCAACAAGCCAAGGAGGAGTTAGTTCATGGCCTCTCATGGAAATTAGTATCTATCCCATCTCTCTGTCTCTTGTGGTTTGGTACCAACACACACCTTGAGTCCCACGATGTGAGAAGGTGCTGATTCACATTATGATTGTTGGAAAAAACGAGGAATTGTTGTTTCTCAGCAGGCTTGGGGAGGCTTGAAGAAACTTTTGGCTGATGCAGCAATTAAATAACTGTAAGTAACATTGATACTGTATGAAGCCACATACCTGACTATGCCCATGACATACCTAGGAGTAAAAAACTGCATGTCATCAGCATTTCAAAAGAAACTCAGTTATAAGTTCATGAATTCAGAGAAATCTGTTTTCCTGACATTTAATGTTTTATTGGATACACACAGCCCAGTGAATATAAGCACAGGAACACTGCATCACCTGCAGTGGAAGATCTTTCACAGCACTGAATGTTAATCTCATTATAAAATTGGTATAGATATATAGAGACAAATATATACAAAAGTAGATAATAATAGAGCACCTGTAGTTATTTTATTCTTTAAAATAATTCATTTTTTAAATGGTTAAATGCATATTAAATATTGCAGGTCCTATTGCTTTGCAAAAGAACAAGACTACATTAACCTCAAGCAGTGGAACTTAAATACATTGATTATATACTAAAAGATGACTTAGTGAGTGTGTTCTTCTTTCATGGGGAAAGATAGGGAATGGTTTGGAAGTCCATATATTTTTTTGGTGCAGTTCAGGTGTAGGAGGACTAGAAACTAAAGCAGTGCCCCTCAGCCATCCCAGGCCACCCCTGGTATGGACACACCATAAGTGCCTGAGCAGCACCAGGCTGCTGCTGCAGTCAGTGCACAGATATCCCAGGGAGAGTCATGGAATATAGAATGGTTTGGGCAGGGACACCTTCCACTGGCCCAGGTTGCTCCAAGCCCCATCCAACCTGGCCTTGGACACTTCCAGGGATGGGGAATGTCCCATGAAATGCACAGAAAAAAGGGATCCCCTCCCACTCTGCACCCTACCCAGAGCTTATTTAACTTGCTGAGGGATTATGATGATTTCTATGAACAAACCTTCTCTCTCCACTGAAGCTGCAATTGCTCCTCACACAGGGCTGGGCTTCAGCAGCCCAATATGTCTCTTCATTTGAGGAACAAAACAAATCCTGGATTTGATGTCTTTTCCCTGCTCCTTGTCCAATGTTAGCACTTGGCTGGTTTCCTCAGACAGTAGGAACATACGGACATAGCCCGGAAACACCGCCCAGGATCCAGAACATAATTAGAGCAGAACAAAACACTGCATTTCACAGCTCCTGGGAAAGCCTTTCCATCAGCATGGAGGGGAAAGGGCCACATGGAGCAGCCAGCCCTGGGAATGGAGTGTGTAAAAAACAGGGGGATAAGAGTATCACCAGCTCCCAAGGGGCAGGAAAACTCTTTCCTTTCCCTGGACACCCTTCTGAAATAAATCAGGATGCTGACTTCGGTCCAAGGGCATCTTGTGGCCAGGCTGTATCATTCCTAACAGGCAGAAGTACAGTGCCATTACAGAAATTACATTTATAAATGAAAAAATTTGACAGAAAAACCAGATTTTCTTCGGTAGCAAAAGCCACAATCCCAAAACCCACTGCACACCAGATGACCCTCTCTCCTCTATTGTTCTAGGACTGAAATCCCAGGGTTTTAACACCATCAACTTATTAATTTTATAGAACAGAATTAATGTATTTCTCCATTCAAATGACTTGTAGCTGTGAAGTCGTGTTTTCATCTGTTTGTTTGGTTTTTCCAGGCCAGTTTCAATTCTAGCATGGAAAATAGCCTGGAATAGCCCAACAGCTTCCTGGATCAAGACATACACCTGCCCCAAATCTTGCAGCTCGCTGTGAGTGCACCCTGAGTATGCCATGTGTAAGCACACAGGCCTTGTCTGAATACATTCATTGTGGAAAAACTTGTTCTGCTGGTTCATTGTATTATCACAAATGTTTTTGCTGACTTAACTCCTCTGATGACTCACACAGAGGCAATTGGGCTCCCGGAATAAAACACTGTTGTAGCAGTTTTTTCACATAAAAGGCAAGTGTTTCAGGGCTCCTGCCTCAACAGGGGTTTATTTTTAATGTATATAATACATGTTCAGTGTAATCTCTCGTGCGTTGTCCGGAAGCTCCAAGTTTGTATGCAGCCAGGAAGGATGATCTCCCACTGAATCAGTCTGGAGGAGGAAGCTGCAAACCTTAACGGGCCATCTAAATTTGGAGGAGAAATAAATTTGCCTCCTGGGACAGCATTATCTCTATATGGTTTCTATGGTTGCCAGTTCAGGTCATTCTACTCCTCATGAAGTCTCTCTCTCTGCAAAAAAAAAAAAAAAAAATCTGATTTTTTTAAAAAGATGAGTTACTGACATATTCATATTGTAGCATAAATCTATTTGACAGGAGTGATTGGCATTTTTCAAGCCATGCGACTACATTAAGTGGACACATTTGTGAGCTTTTGTGAACAGATGAAGAAATGCTACTTATACCCCAATTCCCACGTCTCCTGAACAAACAAAAAAAAGAGGTATAAGACTTGCAACAGGAGAATGAGATGATCCATAGGAAGGAGGTGGTGGCTGTGTTTGAAGGAAGCCAGTTCCACCTAATGAAGGCTGGGATAGGGCTTGTTGCTCTGGACCTATTGAAGCCATCACTGTTTCCTTTGGCACAACACAAGCAGAAAAACACAGCCTCATGAGGATGATGAAATATTGTGATGAAGTAAATTAGGAAAAGAGAGGGGGGTTTATGGTAAATATATATATATGCAGGCTTACTTATCAACCCTGTTAAGGAAAAGAGTTCTGCAAAATTCCAGTGCTCTGTAGACTCTCTAGGAGACATTTAAGAATCATTTAAAACCAGAATTCTGAGGCTGAAAGGAACAGCTACTTGCTTTGCAGTTGGATACTTGATTTCAGAGTCTCTAAGCATTAAATAAGGTCGTGCCTTTGAAACCAGACTGGTGGGAGATACCTGATAACCGTGGGACAATGGAGCAGCCCCACAAATAAGGGGTGAAACGTGGGCTGGCCGATGCTCCCAAGGACTTGGGAGGGCAGTGTCATGCTGGGGATGAGGCTTTTGCATGCCAAAATCTCTCTCTGGAGCTTCAGATCCAGCAGGCTCGAAAACCTGATCTCACAGTTTGAAAGGAATTGGGCGGGGAGGTCAAATGAGTGAGTGGAACAGCAGCTCCAAAGAGCCTTCAGCACCTGAACTGAAAACAAAGAGGGGTCTGTTCCTCTCCTGAGCTCCCTGACAGCAACAGGACTTCCTCTAGCATGAAGGATTTGGGAAAGTCAGATGCATCCAATACAGGGAAGAGTCTTCCAGTGATAGTGAATGTGTGCTCAGGAAAGAGTGAGTCTGATCCTCTTGTGCAGGATCTGGAGACGTTCCTCCGGTGAGAATGAAGCTTTTGGAAAATAACTGAAAAAGGAAAACTGAAAAGCTTCACCTGCACCTGCCAGACACTGGAGAACAGAGACATAACAACCAGGAAATACAAGGTACAGGTAAATTCAGAATTATGGGGGGAAAGGTCCATCTGTTGAAATTGGAATGTTTGGATATTGGTGGAAGCCTCGGACACTCTAATTGATGCCTCAGTGATGTGAAACTGAACTATAAAAAGTTCCAGTTGCATTTTTCTTTTAGCTAATACTCAGACTGAGAGGATGAATGTGAGCTAGTTAAAATTAGGAGCTATTTGCCACCGTGGAGAAGGAAATGGATGTACAAGGGCCCAAGTTGACTTGTCAAGGACCTTGCTCCAAGAGCAAGATTGCAGCCTGAGGCTCTGCACGTTGCCACTGAGTTATGAAACAGTATTTCTAAAACTTCAGCATCTCGCTTCAGATTTAATTAATTTTCCTCTCCTTCAAAGTTCTAGAAAGAAAATAAAACCATATCAGAAATATAAATGCTGTTACTATGGGCCTTTTGTTTCACTCCTGCATATCTAATAAACTCTCAGATATATTGTATGCCTGAAACAAAGCGAGTCCTCTTGTGTTTGGGAGAGATTATTCCCACAAAGGGGAATCGCTTTGTCAAAACAATGAGAATAAGAAAGTTTTCAAGATTAAAATGTCAGGTAGATAAACACATTACTTTGAACCATATTTGTATTCCACAGCTCCTTCAAACACGCCGGCAGTTATCTTTCAAAAAGTAAACACGCGTGAAATCTGATCAGCTCTTTATTGTACACGGAATAAATTATGCACGGCATTGTAGGAGACTCCTATATGGCTCATTTACACATCTTTTGATAAATGTAATATGCAGATTCCAAGTCCTTTGTGAGGCATTAACCTCCCTGCATATTGATGCTGTTATTCTGAGAGATGACAGGCACTCAAAGACCTTTCTGTGTCTCTTTGAAAGGCAGCAGGGCCCTTATTGGGGAGGGACTTGCTCAGTGATGTACAAATGACCTTTCTTTAGACTTCAGGCTTGTCATAAATTTTCTTCTCAATGTCAAAGAATGAAAGGTTTCAAGTCATTTTAATGTTGGTATGAAGTGGTCAGGATAGAAGACCTGCCTTTAGTGCACTATTCAGGAGGAAGTCAGTGCTAATCCACCAGCCACAGGAATTACTGGGAAGTTATTTTACTTGTGCTGGATGATAAAAATTCACACTGAGAGGCCAAACTCTTTGAAGATAAATTATTTGGCATACTTATCTCAGTTTAAGACACCTGGAAATGCTATTTTAAGAAAGGAAAGAGCTCCTTAAGTATCTCAATTCGGCACTCCAGTGGGGCACCGACAATCCCAACTCATCAGATGCTGCAATGAGGATCTGGAAGCTTTTCCCAAGTACCTGTGCAATGGTAATTTTTGCTAATACCTTGTCTGATAGGCCTGAAAGCCAATATAGCATGTCTTGCTACAGAACATTTACTGATAAATGGGATTGAAATTATGTGTATGCTTTTTTTTGTGTGCAAAAATGTTCCTTTTCCTTATTTGGCAGCATAAAAAAAAAAAAAAAAGGGATACTGTACTTTAAAGGTGAGGTTTTGTGGATTTTTATTTTGAAAGAAGCAAATCCAAGGGAAATCTGAAGGCTTATTTAAAGTATTCTTTGTATTTAAAGTCAAGGCTATTTATTCTTACTTCCTTCTCGTTCCTATTTAAAATCAAGGCTGGGAGAAAAAGACCTTTGGCAAAGGGAAAAAAGGAAAAGACGCATTTTGTGAGATGTTTGGTGGTGGGGTCAGAGCATTTTCCAAACATCAGCCCACCTGCTGTCCTGAGGGGCAGTGCAGCACTCGGCAGGCAAGACCTGCTGGTCCTGGAAGGTCCATTTATCTGTGTCTCCAGGTTTAGTGACCTTGGCTGGATGAGCTGCTGGAGGAGTGAGGACACAGCCATGGGATCCGTGGGCTGGGAGGAGGGTGCAGGTCCTCACCTGTGCTCTCTGGTTACATTTGAGCAGCAGAGAAAGGGCTGAGGTGAAAATATCGGCAGCAAAAGAGAAAACTGACTCCAAACTCAGCAAACTGACCTCTGAGAGATCTCCTGGCTCAGCCCATCCTGTGGGATGAGCCCAGCATGTGGGGGCTGCTGGATGCAGGGAGAGTGGGAGTTGCTGAATTACACAAGTCCCCTGCTAAATCAAACAGCTGGAGGGCTGAAACAGGAGATGTCATTTGCTTGACAGTGCAATGATTATTTCACTTGACAAGGTAAGGAAGGACTTTGCTGCAAAACATCCCCAAGCTGAGACCTCTTCTCTTGATTCCTGGTTTCATTCTGGCTGGGAGGGATTGGTAAGGAATTGAGGAGCTGGGGAGGGAACAGAAAAGTAAATGGCTTTTCCACAAGTCTTTTGAATATTTGAAAAGTCCAGATATTGCTGATAATTGAATAGAAATGTTCACAATGAGCTGGAACTTGGTGAAACCTCCAGACGAATTAGATAATGCTGCTTTAGTAAGTTAGTAAAGGAGACTCTTAAAAGCCACAGTACCAGGATGTCATTGGCTTAGTCCTCATGTGGACATGAGAAAAGCTACTCCAGAAGGGAGCTTTTCAGCCTAATTAAGTCTCACTCAGACTTCCAGGACCTTGAAGTCCTTTGTGTGGCTCTAATACAGAAAACTGACAACATACTTCCCAAAAAAACCCTCTATTAATTGTTAGCCACACAAAATTCTCGTTTTAAGTTTGCAGAAATGTAAATAGAGATTTTAGCTGATATTCTTGGCTCTGCAGTGCTGTTCTACAGATAAGAGTAAGTTCCTTGTCCTTCCTCCATTTGCAATAAAGCTGTAGCTGAAGTGCAAAGCAAGAGCAGGAAATCCATTAAAATCAGCATCAGGACAACAAAAATGTTATTGGCTCAAAAATCAGAGGTTTAAGATAATTATATGTATGCAGATGTATAATAAATGAAGCCTTATTAATTATTCTCTGGGGTTTGAGTGTGTGGGATGCATTTACTCAAAAAACCTGAAAGCACACACACAGCTGTCAAGGCTTGGAAGAGTCTTTTATCATCAAGCAAAAAAATGAAGTAAATAAATAAAGGAAAAAACAAGAACAGGAAAGGAATGGCCAGAGTACAGTCACTCACTTTTAGAAGCATGATTTTAGAAAGGTGAGCCTTGGCAACACTGGTGCCAGCAAACCCCATTCCCAGGGGAATTAATACCTGGTGTCTGCTTGGCTCCAAATTAATGGGAAAGGATGGACTTCAAAGGAATCAGAGTGAAAAAAACAATTAAACAAACATGCTACTTTCTGCCAAATCCTGGATTAATGAGCAAGATCAGCCTGTGGGCCCCCTGATTTGGTAGAGCACTTGATAACTACACATTTCCAGTTAAATCTACAGCTCAGAGGATGTGTTTGGTGCTTGTCTCTGAAGGGAAGAATTACTCACACTCAAAATTACTTGCTGGCTGCTGGCATGGAAAAAATATTCTTTGTGTTTCTCTGCCCTGGACAGGAAGGCTTTCAGATGATTATTTTAGGTACCCATATTTTCCCGTTAAATGATATAGGAACATCTGACAATCTTTTTATGTATGAATTTACACAATGCTCCTGTGAGATGAATAAATGTGATTAATCTATTTTACAGGCAGGGAACTGAAACAGAGAGAAAGCAAGGATCAGATCTGTGGAGATCCTAAAATGCCCAATGACACTCCAAAGTTTGAAAGAAAAAATATCCATTCCACAAACAAAACCCCCAAGCTCAGTCAGTATCTTATTAAAATCTTTCAGCATCTCACTTGGTGGCTTCATCAACAGACTGTCCTGGACAAGGAAGGAGATGAATCTCCCCTAAATAAGCAGAACCAGAGAACAAGATAATCTAAATTCTATCACCTTTAACATCACAACTGCTACTTCACCACTGCCCATCTGTCAGCAGCACCTACAGCTCCAGAGCAGGCAGCTGAAGTAATTAGCTTTACGCTCCTGATTAACAATACTCTAATTTCAGTGCAACAGCCAATGAGGTCTTCAGACACCCAGAACCTCCCTCAAATCAGGCTATGTCACTTATTTTTGGAAAGGTACTCACAGACTACTTGCTTATATTGTTCTATCCTGACCTACTTTGAAAGACATCTCTGAAACAGCTTATTTTTATGGCAATAATTGAGTAACCAGACATAAAAATAATGCTGTGGTGCCCATTTTCTACAGTTGTGCAAGCACTGTAAAAATGTGCCTGGTAACAGGAAAATATAAATTAGTCCTTTGTTCCAGAGGGAGAAAATTGTCAATAAAAGCTAAAGAATAGAGCAACTTTTTATAGTCTACAATGCAAAAAGCACCCTAGAATATTTTATGTTGTAAAACAAGAATCGCTGAATAGTTTGGAATGGAAGGGATGTTAAAGGAGGTTCAACCCCCTGCCATGGGCAGGAAACCAGGTTTTCCTTTCCAAGAAGGAAAGCTATAATTTAGGAGGAGGAAAAAGCAAGGATTGTCTCTTTGCTGATTCTTTTGGTATAACATGTTCTTTCATGAAAAACTTGCTCAAGACAGAGTAGCTTGGGCTCTTCCTTCTGTCTGTCCCTCAGTTTGGGAGTAGCTGAGGAGGAGCAGAGGATGCACTGCACCATCTCCCTCAGAGCATCGTGCCTATTCAAAAACACTTTATTGCTTCAAAGAGGGTCCTTCCCCTTGGATATTATAGCCAGAGGAAGCTACAATAATTTTTTTTTTGCTTTTGCTTTTAGCTATCTTATTCCCAGATTTAAAGCTGCATACTAAAAATCCCCACCAAATATAGGCATGGGAACCTGTGCCATCACTATGGCTAAGATAATTTAGGGGAAAAAACTATCCAGCTTGAATTCCAGGTAGGATATACAAATTGCAACTTAATTCATGAAGATTAAAGTGCTGCATAATGTACCTATTTTCCCACCCACTCCGCAAGCTGAATGCTAAAGAAGGACTTGTTAATTATGGAGCTTTGCAGGCAGTGGTACGTTCTTTAATTGATTTTCTGTTGAGTGCTGTATCCAGCTCTTGGGTCCCCAGCAAAGGAAGGACATGAGTCTGTTGGAGTGAATCCAAAGGAGGGCTATGAAGGTGATTAATGGGATAGAACACCTCTGCTATGAGGAAAGGCTGAGAGAATTGGGATTGTGCAGCCTGGAGAAGAGAAGGCTTTGGGGTGACTAATTGTGGCCTTTCAGTGCCTGAAGGCAGACAACAAGAAAGATGGGGAGAGACTATTTACAAGGGTATAGAGTGACAGGCCAAGGGGGAATGGCTTCAAACTGAAAGAGAGTGGGGATATTGGGAAGGAATTCTTGGCTGTGAGGGTGGTGATGCCCTGGAACAGGTTGCCCAGAGAAGCTGTGACTGCCCCATCCCTGGAAGTGTCCAGGGCCAGGTTGGATGGGGCTTGGAGCAACCTGGGATAATGCAAGGTGTCCATGCCCATGGCAGGGGGTGGAATGAGATGAGCTTTGAGGTCCCTTCCAACCCAAACCATTCTGGGATTCTGTGACAATTGATCTGCGCAGCCAAGAGAAGAGACCCCCTTGAGTTACACTCCTGACTAAAATTATCACAAATAGGAAAAACACAAAATCAGTAACCAAACCCTGAATTTGCTGGTCTTGCCAGTCTCTTCAGAGCCACGGAGCTGTTTGAACAGCAGCTCATGATGTATGTAACAATCTGAAAATTAGTCTCCCGTTCCCAAGCAACCACTCATTTGGAGGGTGGGCTGTGGCATTTTCCCCTGACCTTCCTGAACTAATGGCAGTTGTAAAAAGCTGAGGGGAGTGGAGTTTTATTCTATTTCTTCAGTCAGCATTTTGTACAATGAACAAAATCAATACTGGGCAGAATCTACATGAGGGTTTGGATGAGTGAGCTGTACTGTACAACAAAAAACCCCACTGGAAAGGTCAAGTAGTGAAATAGAAAGGCAAGACCACATGGCAAAACCTCACCAATTTCTTCAGGAAAACTTTCTCCCTTTAACTCTTGCCTTCAGTGATGGCAGTGCTGGCTCTGGTTGCAGTTTCACAGCAAGTGCTTGGCAGAGTCATCTCACATTCTGCAAACCCCAGGGTCTAACCCTTTGGGAAAATTTTTACATTTTCTCTTCTCCTGCTGAAGGGGGATCCACTGGCTTGTATCTCATCTGATTAATTAGTAGTATCCTGCCCTGTTAATTATGCAAAAAATCACACCTCATTGGCATAACTCAATGTACATAAAATCCTCCCATGAAAAGTAGGGAGAGTTCATGTTCTACAAACTCTTTTTTATCCTGCCTTTTATAGTGCTCGATAGCAAATTACACCAGATCCAGGCTGAGGATAAATCTAAGTTGCCTCCAGCAAAAATTTGGAGATGGGCAATCTCCATACTGCAGATTTGTTGTCAGAGAAATGCTGCAAAATATTGAACTGAGCACTTGGGAAATGTGCAACGCTGGGTAAAAACAGGGGTTACAGGGAAAAGCTTGGACTTGGAATTTTTGCCTGCTGTGTTGAAAGGTCATTGTGACCAGCTCAGCTTTAAATGTGTTTAAATGGTCAGAAACAAAACTGAGAAAACAGTGACTCTGCAAAGGGAGTTGTGGGAAAATCGAGGGATGATTTGTAGTTGTAACTCTTTAGCACCTGATTGAAGCGAATGGAAGCTTTGTTTGAACTCAAAAATGTAACAAAAGGCCTCTGTAAGGCAGGGATCCATGTGCAGGACCTACATCCTCTTACAAGGACAGGCTGAGAGAATTCAGATTGCTCAGCCTGGAGAAAAGAAGGCTCTGGGGAGACCTTAGAGTCCCTTCCAGCGCCTGAAGGGGCTCCAAGAGAGCTGGAGAGGGACTTTGGACAAGGGCCTGGAGGGACAGGACAAGGGGGAATGGCTTCAAGCTGGCAGTGAGTAGATTTAGATTAGGTATTAGGGAGGAATTCTTTCTTCACTGTGAGGGTGGTGAGGCACAAGTTATCCAGAGAAGCTGTGGCTGCCCCATCCCTGGAAGTGTCCAAGGCCAGGTTGGACAGATCTTGGAGCAACTTGGGCTAGTGGAAAGTGTCCCTGCCCATGGCAGGGGGTGGAACAAGATGGGCTTTGAAGGCCTTTCCAACCCAAACCATCCTGTGATTGTATGATAAATCCACCTGAAAACAGCCACCTTTTGCTTTTTAAGAAAACACTATGAACCTGATGCTCCTGTAGCTGATTCGATTTAGCCCAAGCTGGTTTTATCCCTGCCCACACCTGAAGGGCTTTGCAAGAGCAAAGTCAAGTCAGATCCTGATGGTGAGGAATTTTTCACGTCAACTTCTAAATGCCTTTGAAGTCAATGCTGTCAGAGCAAAGAAATTAGTCTTGATTATGGCCTGACTGGCTGAAAGAAGCCAGGACACCCCATTTGAACCCTGATGCAGAGCCCAGGCACACAGAGGTTACAGGAGAGGCACTTTCCCCTGCAAGAGGGGCCTGGCAGCTGCCAGCTTACTGCTGTAAAGTCTCTTATGCATGTGAAATAAGTTTGTTGTGTCAATTTGAGGTGAATAACAGGCAGGGGTTTGGTACAGCCACTGGAAAAGCCACCTTGTGTAAATCAATTCATCCCAGTGCAGCAACAGCAGCAAAGTCTTTCTAAATATGATTTTAGTCTGGCCCCCGTGCACTAAAATACATTGAAGACCCTCTAAATATTAAAATAAAAGCTGAAACCACGTGCAAATCTATGCTATTTAAATAATGTCACAGTATCTTGTCCATGGAAAACCCCAATTTTCTTTTACTTTTTTTTTTAAGACATAAAATTCAGATTATTTGTAAAAACTTCGGAGTGGCAACGTTTTTATTCATTATTTTTGACCTGACAATTCTACCATTTAAAATCAGACAAGGGATATTATCTTTGTAATAAAAGGCTATCGAGAATCTAAATGAGAAATCAAATGCTTTTTCATGCTGGTTTAGTTTAGATTAGAAAAACTTGGACCAGACATAAACCTGAATTGCTGAAGCATGGAAAGGGAATCACAGCAGAGTGATAAATATCTGAGTTGTGTTGTTCTAGGTGCAGATTTGCATTAACTCAAATAAATTGATCCATAAGCTCTTCTAAAACTTAATTAATGCTGCAGAACAAAGCTGGAGATCAATTATCAGCTTGATATCTTGGCACAGATAAATTTGAACTGAATTAACTGTCCAAAAGTTTATGTTATCAATATCATGGTGAAATGATTGCTGTCATGGGGTAGAAATGGATCCCAGTGCAGCCTGAGCCAGAATCCTCTGTTATAGCCAGATGTTGGAAATGCAGGAAGTAGATCCATAAACTCTAATTTTCCTTTAGCAAAGAAAGAGAAACAAGAGACTAGAGATGTCAAGACATGGGAAGTATTTTTCTAAGCCTACTCAGGAGCAAACATGACTAATTTTTTTTCAGAATGCTGAATTTACTGGTGAGCTGTGGATAACACTGTGAAATTGGTAGTTACTGTTAATAATTTGGTGGCAGTATTGAATTAGTGAGACAAAGATGTAATTTCTATGTATCTGGTAACTCTTCAGGTACTTGATTTTTGCTTCTTTCTTCTACTCCTTCTTTAGGCTGAATTTTCTTGTGGGTTTGCAGTGAAATTAGGCTTTTTTAATACAAGTTAGTATGAAATGAAGATAAGAAAATGTAGAAATGGAGATTCCCTGGTTAGGAAGTTCACACATACACATGAAATGTTCAGCTTGCACCAAGATGAGAAGGTGTTCTGGATGAGATAATTAAAAATTCTCTAAATTCCTTGATTTACTTCAATCCCTACATCATTTGTAATGAGGGCAAGCCTCAAAAGTCCTATATCAAAGCCTCCCAAATGAGATTGATGACTCCACTGTCATCATTCCATGTAAGAAATATAAATTAATAGAACATCTCCTAGTGTAGATCTGAAGCTACATAGATCTCCACGTGCTTGATCTGAATTTTGACATGAAAGACAAATTAAAGCTGTTTCCAGTTCAACTGGTGCACAACTTGGCAAGGATGGATGGATGGATGGGTGGATGGATGAATGGATGGATGGATGGATGGATGGGTGGGTAAATAAAGGGTTCTGTGATTTCCTTTTTAGCTGCCAAACAGCATCTTGTGGAAGCTAAAAACAGATGAGCATTTGTCTTGTCATCAGCATCATTTTCTCCATGATCCCCAATCTTTCTAAAATCTTGACATGTTTGCCACCTCCCTTTCACACAGCGTTATTTAAGGGCAATGGCTCCACTGGAAGGTTTTCCAGTGATATTTCCTTTCCTTTAAAAGTGCTCAGCTAATGGTGTAGGAGGCCATGAGACCGTCCTGCCTTTCAACCTCTGCTTAAGCAAGGCATTAAAAACTTTCCAAGACAGAAACAGAGTATCCCAGAGATGGATTTTGATCTCTTCAATCAATTATATTGATCAAACACTGCACCACTTTAAATTCTGAGTCAGATAGCCCTAATTTGTTTATAAAAGGGTCTCTTTGAAGATAGTCTTAATTAAGTAGAAGGAAAACCAGCATGTCATTAATGTGAAGAGAGCCATATAGACAGCTAAATAAATATCCCATCACCCAAGACATATGCTGGTGTTAAAGCTTTCTAAGAGAATGATTAGGGAATCACTAAATACAAAGGTATTTGTCCTCTGATCAAGGACTTCTGCTGGAGTCCCGAGTAGATAACAGACAGCTTGGTTCCTGGCTGTGTCTGTCCACTGCATGGCAATGAGTGTGTGGTGCAGTGCACTGGAAAATTCACCCTCAGAAATGTCATTTATACAAACGTTTGTGCACTGCCCAGCACCAGGGGACCTGTTCCCGGGGGGGCCTCGAGGAGCTGCTGCTGGAAACCACACAAGTCCCAGGGCTCGTGGGGGCTGCTGGAGTCAGAAGTTCACTCTGCTCAGTTGCCTGTGGCCACCACCCACGGCTAGCTGGATGATAAATTAAACACAGCATCTCCTGCTGAGCTAATAACTGCTAACAAAGATGGGAATAAATAGGATTTTGCCTCTCTCATGCTGCTGCTTTGTGCACAGTGGGCATAGGACCCCTACAAGCTTCACTACACCTTGTAGTAAAATACTACAGACTCAAAATCTTCCCCCTCAGAAGTTATTCCTGTCATAGAGCGTTTAAGTGTTGGTTGATCATGATTTGTTACTTCATTTTTGCAGTTCCTTTGAAGTCATCGATATCCCAGGTTCATTTTGAGGCAGAGTTAGCTCAGGGGAGAGAAGGAGTGGATCATGGACTCAATTCCACAGCTAACAGCTTACTGGGACTCTGAGCCTCTAACCCTTCATCAAGGAAAACTGCTGTCCTTAGCAAGACAGGGGGAAAATGCTCCAGGATACTTCTTGGACTTGTTTTCATCCTGATACTCGTTATTTGAAGATTATATATCCAGTGAGTGCAATAACAGGGGGTTGTTTTTATGTCTCTGCAAAAGAGTCATCTCATCTCAGAAAGACACAGAACAGAAAGGAAAGCCTTTCCCACAAAGTGCAGGGAATTGCTTCCTAGCTACAAGACCAGCTTGTGGAGCTTTTATTTCCATTTCTCTTATTAACTATTAATAATGATATATGCTCTTTGAAGTCCACTCTGTTCATACATAAAAATCACAATGTAACAGCAATGACGAGGCATAAGGTAAATCTGGGTTTCTAAACAAAACATTTTTAAATGATAAAGCAGTTACAAGCAGAGAAAATGCAAGAAAAAATTGGTCACTTGGGATGCTCTTGCTGACTTTTGGGACCATGAGAAGATTGCTGACTAGATTAGATTAAAATCACTGAAGCACACAATTAAATTTTCATGCAAAAAAATTAATTTTAAATATTGATGACAAGCTTTTCTGACAAACCACTTAAAAAATAGCTGTGGTAGCACACTGGTGTCAGTGCAATAGAGTGACACAAGTGAGGGCTATATGGCCAGTGATACCCCTTCAGTGTGTCAGCAAAAATCATCTGCAAATCCAGCTCTGTTCCTTGGATGGGACTGGTGTCATCTCTGAGGGGCAGATTCTCCAATGCTTGGTCACACTTTGCTGTTATGTTAAAGAAAGTTTCAAATAAGAGGCAGATGGTGAATAAGATCTGCAACCAGGACACAAGTTCTTTGCACTGAGCCTTCATCTCAAACTGCTGAAGATTTGAGAACTTTTCTCAAGTTCTCATGGGTCTAAATGATAGAGGCCTTCCAGAGGAGGCCATGAAGGTGCTCTGAGGGCTGGAGCCCCTCTGCCCTGGAGCCAGGCTGGGAGAGCTGGGGGAATTCACCTGGAAAAGAGAAGACTCCAGGGAGACCTGAGAGCCCCTTCCAGTGCCTAAAGGGGCTCCAGGAGAGCTGGAGAGGGACCTGGGACAAGGCATGAAGAGACAGGACAAGGGGGAATGGCTTCTCACTTCTAGAGGGAAGGGTTAGGTGGGATATTGGGAAGGAATTTTTGGCTGTGAGGGTGATGAGGCCCTGGCACAGGTTGCCCAGAGAAGCTGTGGCTGCTCCATCCCTGGAAGTGTCCAAAGCCAGGCTGGACAGGGCTTGGAGCAACCTGGGCTAGTGGAAAGTGTCCCTGCCCATGGCAGGGGATGGGACTGGAAGATCTTTAAGGTCCCTTTCAACCCAACCAGTTCTATGTTTTTTCCTGACAGGCAATGACTTCCCTGATGGGATGGAAAGGTTGTTTTTAAAGGCAGCCCTTGTTACACTCCAAAACTAAACTCTCCTGCTCTCTGACTGACATCTCCCTCACTGTGCCTTAACTGAGCCTCCAAGGACCATGGAAAAACACACACAACAGATGAGAGTTATGCAACTTCTTGTTACAGCAACAACCTCTCCCCTGCTGCTGACCGGGGAGTTTGTGCCTTTGTAGGGCCGTGCTCTCACTGCTCCAGGTCTGCTCTGCGTGATTTGGCCAAGTTCTGATTCAGTAGGCACAAGAAGGAGCACATTAGGGGCAGAGAAGTTACATGCAGGGAAGGAACTGCAGGTAGCAGTAGCTCTTCTGGGTTTTTTTCCTTTTTAAGAGTCTCAGGAACTGTGAATGCCTCAAACGGTGGAACTTTTTTAAGTACGACCCGAAAGGTAAGAGAAGGAGTGTTGTGTTGGCTAGAAGGTAAAATGTAAGGGGGAAAAAAGCGTTTATAGGGGTTTCATACACAATTATTTCACATATACTTTAAAAACTAAACTAGAAACAAAGGGGAGAAATACTAGAGTGAAGGAAGGAGGGGAAAAAAAAGAGGAGACAGTCCTCTAAGTGGATGCAAAATGGTGGCACTGACATTGGTGCTGTGCCACTTTCTTCATCTCATGTGTCTCGAAGAAATCCTCAGGAATGAGCTCCATGAAAGTCACCAGAACAGGAAAAACTAAATCCTGTGGGAAAACATGTCGGTGATGGGGATCTGACAGCACCCCCATTGATGGTCTAGAGACCACCTAATGCTGGTGATGAGGAGCCAGATTTCTAACTCTGGAACCTCTGGACATCATCTCTTTAATAAAACTCAAGAGATGACTCTGTCAATGGATTTGGGCAGGTACAAGCAGGAAAAGGTTCATGGTTTCCTTAGTGCTACTTTCCTGCCTTCAGTCATCCACACTTCACGTGAATAGAAAGGATGAAAGTGTTTATTTTGTAACTCAGAAGGAAAAAAACCCAACATCCAAATCCTGAAATGAAAGGAATATGCATTTTCTGAAGCAGAAAGTGATGTCTCAGCTGATCATTCGAATGTGAACCCAGGTAAGGGGTTGATACAGTTCAAGCAGACTTTTTCCTCCCATTCCTGCAGCAGCTTTAAGAACCCCAAGACCTGCCAGTCATTTAACCTGAAACTGTGCAAACTGAAATTCTCCAAAACTCACTGTCAAAGGCAACCAGCACTGCCAGTGCCACACACTGAGTCAAAGGAACCTCCCCACAGAATCCCAGAATGGTTTGGGATGGAAGGGACCTTAAAGCTCATCTTGTTCCAGCCCCCTGCCATGGGCAGGGACACCTTCCACTGGACCAGGCTGCTTGTGTTATGTTAGTTGCTGACAATAACTCAGTGCCAGTGCCTGGATTCTGCTGCTGAACCTCCAGAAAAGTGTTAAGATCAGAGAAAATCCTGTTGGGAATTTAGCTCCAGCCTCAGGGGCCTCGGTGGCTGCCCCTGGTGCAGCAGGACAGGCACGTGCTTGGAGATGGAAACACTGAGCTGCAGAGGGCTGTGGCTTTGCCCATCGTGGGTCACTGCAGTCCTTTATGATCTTGCTGCCAATTAATTTCCCTTAATACATTCAGGAGGAAATCTGGGAAGTGCTGCTGCTTTCTGGACACATTCCTGGGCACTCACATGGTTCTCTGGGTACCAGAGCCCAGAAGATGAGGTGATAAAACAAATGCATCTTCTAGGTCAAGCCTTGGCCACTGAAGTTGATGGCAGAAAACTCTTTGACTTTCCTTTTGCTGTTTCAGTGGGGTCAGGATTTAATCAGGAGGAAACTAAACTTTCTATCTCAGTATTAAACCAAAAAAAAAAAACAAACCAAACAAACAATCCAACAAAAATTGCTCTCTACCATTGCACTCCACTGAAACTGTGAGAATAGCAAAGAGCAATTAACAGAATATATAATTTAGGTTTTGATTGATGGCCGGACTCAAGAAAAACCCTGGATTTTTTTTTCCATTGAGGTTAACGGTGCCTCATTCAAATACCTTAAAAATAAATAATCTACCACTGTTCTTTTCTTATTGCAATTTTGTTGGCATTCCCTGCAATGTGAGCTAGTCCTTTCCTCTGTTGCTATGGAAGTCTTGTCTTAAGGCTTACCAGAGAAAAGAGTTTAAAAAATGTAAATGGGAGATTGACTCAAAGATATTGATTGTTTCTACAAAGTGCATCATGATTTCATTCTTTCCTTGCTATATATCTTTTTTTTCAATGTCATAATAGACTTGCAACATAAGTTTCAAAGTTATAACAGAATTTTGGCATCTAAAAAGAATTATGTCAGTAATTATACAAGATTTTTATAAAAACTGTGTGCAATGGAAGTCTTGAGAACGGGAAGGAGACTTGTGAATGAGGAAAGAATGGTGCACAACTCACTGGCTTTATCAATCCAGGGAGTAAAAATAGCCTGAGTTTTCGAAAGCCTTTTTTTTATTTATGTCCTTTGTGGAATAAAAAGAGGTTATTTCAAATGATGTAAAGAGCTCAGAATTTTCTGTTAGGAATGATACTCAGAAAATTAGATTTAAAGCTAAGCCCATTTTGATTTAAACACTCTGGACTGATGAGAAGTCAGTCTTACTTCCTATTTGTAAACTTAAACCTGAAGCTTTGGAGTAAGTACCCAGAATCTTCATTTTTTTTATATTCTGCACACATGGCTTGGTTTCTGTTGGGTTTTCTGGTTGTTTTTTTGAAGCAGTAAATGTCTTAATTCCATGAGGGAAAAAAAATAGAGCACTGAAATTGAATTTTGAAAATGTAGGGGATAAATTAGCAATGAATCTTTTCATGCAGGGATGGCCACTTGAAGGCAAGTAGGAAGACAATCAGACAGATAAGTAAGCAGATAGATTGAAAGATTTATTCAGGGATTGGAAACCCATTTGGAGCAGTCTCATGAACTGCCCTGGAATCACAGCAAAACTGTTCAGCCAGAAATGTATGAAGGGACTAAAACGAGATTTTTTAACATTTGTGCAGGGAATCCAAAGACTTTTGGCTCCTGCAAAATATGGACTATTCGCAGCAATTAAATTGCTCTGTTACTCTTGATTCTATCAGAAATGTGGGGCAAACACTTAGAAAAATGGAATGGGGGAGTCTCTTTGATAATCAGATTTATGTTCTTAAGCTCCTCATCAACTTCTGAAAACGGATTATGAGCAACTTGGTCACTTAGGTAACAGTCATTTCTTGGGAAAATACTCTGAAAGTCCCAATCACCCAGGAACAGCATTAGCCATCACTGGAAAATAAGAGAAAAAGGAAGAAAAACCCATTCTCTGGCTTTACCATGGCTTTTGAAGATCCCAAAATCACAACTCGGTGCTACTCTTGGAATCTCTTTGGTTTCTCTTGTTTGTTTGGACACAAATTCATGCCTGCAACCTTATTTTGTTCAATCACCAACATAACAAACAAGTTTTTATGCATGATTTGCTCATTAGTGGCTGCTTCAAACATCCCATCTCCCGGTACATAATCCAATTTTTAAGAATAATTGGGAAAATGATGTAGTGTAATTAGCATCCAGAAATCTGTTTTAATCCGTGTGGCTCTAGGTCAGCTGGGGAGAAGCAATTTCAATTAGGCATTAATTGTCTGGGGGGGAGGGGAGCAGGGGGTGTTACACAACCCTGCGGTGTCGCCTTGGCCGGCCGGGGAGCGAGATCTTCCAGAAAACTCGGAACTTGCCAGCGCGCGTCGCTTGGCAGAGCTTTTCCCCTTTTGATTTATTTCAGATGGAAGGATCTGATCTTGCACCTTTTGAAGTCAGAGGGAGTTTAGCAGTTCCCTTCCCCGGGGGCGGGGCTGGAGCTCAGATCCCGGGGGTAACGTGGGCTGACCCCGCGCTTGGGACCGGGCTCATCAGAGCATCCCCGGCTCCTCCGGGGGTGGATGTGGGGCAGGCGTGTGTGAAAGTGCGGCGCTGATGGTAATTCCCTGGCCACAGACCAACTGCAGGAATGTCACATAAGTAAAATTCACCCCGGAGCCTCGGCTGGGAGAGCTCTTCACGGCCAGGCTGGGAATGCTGCTGCTAAGTGACTCGTTTGTGGCACTTTGCCCTGAGATCTGTTTTCTTTTATCGGGATAAGCACCTGGCAAAAAAAGAGTAGCGAGAAAAACTTCCAACAAACAAATGCAGGCATTATTAAGGTTGGAAATATCCTTATAAACCTGTCCTGTGTGGATAGATGGAGATTTTTATTGCTATGCAAATGGCTGTTATGTACAAGTCTCACAGGCTGCAGTGGAGATGAATCATTTAAATTGACTTAATCACTACATATTCTGTTAAAGGGTTATCTGAGAATCTCATTAAGTATCACTGCTAATGGTTGGAGTGTTTAGGACATTGTTTTAAAACTCAGAAGTCACCAAGTTTACATCTGACAGGGAAATAAACCCCTGGAAGCTCAACAGCCTGAGTTTTTATTTTGGATGCTTCATTTAATAACTCCTCGGAGAAAAAGAGTGACAGCACTGAGATTTATGGTCTCACTTCAAGGTATTCCACAATTCATCTCGAGAAGCTCTGAGCATTTTCTTAAGCAACTTAAAATAGAATGACTTAGGGCTTATAAGTATCTTCATTTCCAACTTGTTGCTTGTGCGCTTTTCAATTACATACGTGGGGATGTACCTGGAATTCACACCACAGAGAAGTCCCACTAGCTCCCATTTTTCCCCTCTGTATTAGCTTTAATTGTACTGGCTAATACAAGGATTTAGGGGATCAGCTTGGACAATATTTCCTAATGATATAAAGTAACATAGAAGCACAGAGCTTGAAGCAGAGGATTGAATTCTCAGGCTAAATGAGATACGGGGCTTCAGCTTATCTATTCAAGCAGGGATTTTTATTGACAGAAGGAGCATGAATGCAAGGTTTGGAAATGAAGTGAATACAGCAGCTCCTCAGAAGATCACCTTGACTGCAGCTCCCGTGGTCAGATGCCCACTCTGCCAGGAAGCTTCTGCATTATCCCCATCCTCAGTCCAAATCTGAAATCCAAAGATTGGAACTCATCCTTCCAATTTCTCCCTCTGCAGACCAGCTGGCACACGGACCTGCCTCTGTCCTCTCAATCTTCTTTTCCCTCCTTCAGTAATTTTCCACTTTGCACCCCCCCACACCTTCTGCCCTCACTTGTTGCAATTCTTATTGGTTTTATGCAAAATGGACTTAATCCTCCCAGAGTTGCACCCCTGTGCCAGTGAATGTGATGCAGGAATGCAGATATGTCATGGAATAAAAGAGTGATTTGGTTTGGGAGGGACATTAAAGCCCATCCAGTCCCACCCCCTGCCATGGGCAGGGACACCTTCCACTAGCCCAGGTTGCTCCAAGCCCTGTCCAACCTGGCCTTGGACACTTCCAGGGATGGGGCAGCCACAGCTTCTCTGGGCAACCTGTGCCAGGGCCTCATCACCCTCACAGCCAACAATTCCTTCCCAATATCCAATTTAAACCTACCTAATGCTCATGATTTTCTTCCCTACTAGAGATCACGTGCATGCAGGTGTGTTTTGCAAACTCAGCACATTAATAGTCTCCCTGCCCAAACAATTTTATTACTATGGTATCAGTGAGGCTGCTTTAGGCTTGGTTTACCTCGAGGGGCAGGATTTGGGCGTGGAACTCCCCAGGTCTGTGATGGGCACGGCACCTGCCTTTGGTGATGGAATGGTGCAATGATATTAAACAGCACAAAGGTGAAGGTTTGGGGATCGGGGATTGCAGCTCAGGCTCTTACAGTGGGGGTCCCATGGGGTGCTGAGCACCCTGCGCTGAGATCAGAGCGTTCAAAGGTGACAAAGCCGATCCCATCCAGGTCGTTGTTCCTGGCCATCACAGCGCTGTTAAACCTGTCGAGAAATATTCAAGTCCTACCCCTGCATTCCTTCTCGGCTTTAAAACTGATGTAAATTTACATGCAAATGAGGTGCAGCCCTCGAGCTCTTGGCAATTTGCCATTGCAGCCTTTGATATTGCCCCGAGTAGATGGTCCTTTATGAGGAAGCCATCAGTCATCCCACAATACCGGAGGAGGATCATTGCCCTGCATGAGCTGCATAAAGATGGCACTGCACGTTGCTGTACTACCCAGAGCAAAGAGAGGAAACAGTTCTGCTCCCAGGGTTTGCTTGGCTGCTTGGTTTCTTTTCCAGGCTACTGAGCAACTGCAGAAATTGGATTTACAGGATTAAAACAATGGGGATTTTTGGAACTGAAGTTCAGCATTCTCATGTATGTGCAAGTGATAATCCTGGATAAAAAATGCAATTTAACTGTCTTGTGTACATTCCCTCTTTTCAAATATTGTATTTCTTCCCATGTCACTGCCTTGCTGGTTACATATTCTTCTCTGTAAAGAATGTCACAGAGAAAAAAAAATCCTGGGGGCAAAATCCCAGGTCTGGCCTTCCCTAATAGATAACTCGTCATCCCTCCAAAAATGTTTGGGAGAAGAATAACTGTGTAAGAGTTGCTTGAAATTCCTACTGTTTACTGCTTGATTGCTTCTTTTAGTGCAATGTTAATAATGCAGCAGTGGCCAGAAAGGGTCGATAATGAGGTAATGTGTATTTATGGGCTCTATGTCCAAATGATCCTCAGTGCATGGTTATTTGAAAATAAATAGTGTATTGATTGGAACAGCCATGGAACAAAATGGTGTTTCAACATGTGCTGATAGTTGATAATTACTTAGAATTTTTTTTTTTGGTGGTGTTAATATTTAGCTCTTTTGTATAGAAAAGCAAATCCACTCAGAAAAATATGATCATCTCTCTATCAGTTTGAAAATTCTGCCTCTGATGAAAATGCAATATTCATACCTATTTCCCATATCTGCATAGTCCCATTTCAACACAGTCAATACCAATTTGAAAGAGGTTTTAAATGGCATTTAGTGTAGCCACTCTACTAATATTCCATTAAAACCACATAACCTTCTGTCCTGGGAAAAATCAACAGAACCCAAGAGCTACAAGCAGTGGAATTTATAGGGCAAAATATCCAGCTCTTAAAACTCTCAGGTCTATGGGTGAAATCTTTCATGGCAACAATTTTGGTAAATGAATGAAAATTATTTGAAAGATGAAAAAAGGGATGAAAAACCCATGAAAAGAACAAATCAAGGGAGCTTTATCAGATTCTCCTCGGTGATTTGATGGACCCTGATCTCATATTCAGTTTTCCTTGTATTCTAAAGCCAACAGATAAAATTCCTACACAGAGGAAGAGCTGATATGGCTTATTGGGTGAATATCTGACTGAAAGAATGAATTCAATTTTGAAAAAGCTGGGATGGGTTGAAAATGTGGAGTTTCAATCAGAAAACATAACGACAACTTGCTTGGTTTTTCATGCCAAAATGACCCATGAAAAATTAAAGATGATTTTTAAAACATTAAATATCATATTCTGAGCTGCAGGCAGTAGGATTGTTGGGATGTTTTAACCAAATATTTGCTATTGATATTTACCAATGAAATACTAATCCCAAATATTTGGTGTTGACTCTTGCAAAGGGATGTAAATATTGACCTGCAAAGCTGATCTAAGCATGAAGAAGATACTTTGTCTTTGTCTTACAGTCAACAAACATCACACTTACTCACTTAAACCTCTAGTCCTCTGATTTTGCAGGGAGGAAAATGTAGATTAAAGCAGTCTGAGGATGTATTCACTCTCCACCAACACACCCAAAATGTGACACGCATCCTCCTCTACTTGCCTTTACCCTTTAGATCCTTTTCAGTGAGGTCCCAGCTAAGAAAACCACAATATTGTCTCCTGTAGGCACTTTTTTTAAGTGCCATTAGAGTAATAAAATCTATAGTGGTCTGTCCCTTGGCCTCCTTTATAATTCATAAGTATTTTGTAGTTGTGATCTTTTATATTAAGAACTTCCAAACTCCTAAACTATCAGGTTCAATCCCATTTAATTGCTTGCCTGCAGCACCAGAAAGGAAAAAGATGAATCATTTATTCATTTATAAACCTCCTCTACACAGCACATCCAGCTCTGTAGACTTAAGAACAACTGTCTTAATACCTGTGAGTTTAACAAGAAAATGTTTATAACACAGAGCTATAAGCACTTACCAAGCAATTGAGGTATTTTTTGCCTGAGAGCAGCAGATGAATGTACCATTTTGGCAATTCAAAGGACAGTTAAGGGTTTTTTTGCATGGGAAGGATCAGAGTTACAGGGCATTTGTTGAGGCAGTTGTAAAGCCAACCCAGATTCTGTAATTGCCAGTACAAATCTAACGTGCAGCCTGCAGCAGTTGCACCACTCCAGCTCTGTTTATTGATCCCTGTGATTCAATGTTTGTGCTCATGGGCATAAGTCAGCACTTTGAGCAGATCAGCACGAGGGCTGAAGGATCAATGGCTCCTTCCCCCTCCTGAGCCATTTTAATTGGGGTATCAAAGGTGGAGTAATCTTTTCTCAGGTCAGAAGATGTATTTGAAGCTGGGACAAAGTTGTGTTATAAAAGCAGAGAGACTCTGCTATGCAGATCTAAAGGGAAACCTTCTAATTCCAGGAACCGACCCCAAAGCAGCAGTTGGTGATGCTGAGCTCAGTTTAAATTGTTACAACAAGCAACTCAATAAATAAAGTGGTTCACTTCCCTCACCTCTCCCTTGGCAGCAGTGGAGAACAGAGAGGCAAACTGTCTCTGCAGGACAATGGTGCTCCAGGGAAATTATTAAGCTCAGACTCAGAGTCTTTATTTTGACATTCAGGAGCAACCCAGAGTGTAGACATGTTACCAGGAATGTGAGGGCTGAGCTCGCTTGAACTTTAGCTGTGTCTTCTCTGTCTCTTTTGAAAAAATCTCTCCTTCCTTCCATCCACCAGCATGTTTAACCAAGGAGAAATAATTCCTGGGGAGAAAATAAAAAAAGCTTCTCAGAACAGCTGCTGGCTGCTGTACTTAATGGAGAGGTGTAATTAGGGAGCTGGGGTGGCAGCTTGTCACAATTCAGAATTGCTCTCTGTGGTGGGGTTGGCTTTTTTTTCTCTTTTGCTTAGAGGTTTGTCACCTCTGCCTTTGGCTATGCAGGATGTTAAGGCTTTCACATTCCATGTGGAAGATTGGTCTACATCTTCTTTGGATTTTCTGGCAGATATCCTGTGGAGGGAGCACACGTGGGAGCCATGAAGAGAGGTGGAGGGAGAAAGGGGATTTCTTCAGGGCTCCTGCACTGGTCTACATCAAGAGAATGCTCTTGAGACTCTTTGGAGTGATTTCTCCTACCTAATTTGGGTTTTCTCCATCCTCTAGTCCTAAGAATTCTACCAAGGAAGTTGAAGCTGGTAAGTCCACATGCTGTAGGTTTTCTTCCTCCTGAAGAAGACATTTTGCCCTTGGGCTAATGCTGCCCCTCACAGCCAGCATCCTTCTAAGGGAACTCAGAAATGGCCCTGGAGAATCAAGGGAGGATTTTTGTCTGGGACAGAGCTTAGGAAACTTTAGAGTGCCCAGCTGGCACTCCAGTAAGAAGGACAGAAGGAACCACAACTTCTCTTGCTCCCCTTGGGTTGCAAGCAAGAGATGGGGATAGTGAGGTGGGGTGGCTGGAGATCTGGGTCCAGAGAGGAACTGCACTAATATAGGGCACACAGCTGAAGGATTTCATTGGAGTGGTGCAGAATTTGTCCCTGAGGTCCTGACTGAGTGAGGAGATGCTGCTGGCAGGAGGCCTGGGATCCTGGCTGTGCCTGTGAGGAGGAAGGCGGTGAGTGGCTGTCACACCAGGCACCTCTGCCCTGCTGCCCGTGGGGAGGTGAGGGCTCCCTGCCCTGATTAATTTAGAGGGGCCTGCAAATAAATCAAGGCTGAAAATGCATCCCTTGCCTTAGCTTTGGGATTACATTCCAGGCACATAGTTATCCAGTGGCTTTTAGACCAGGCTCCAGCAGCACTGTCTCACAGCAAGGGCTTGTTCTCCTGGTTCCCGCTGAGCTGCCGCTCACCTGAGCTGGCACAGGTGGCACACCTGGAAGCAGCAGGCTTGGGACCTGCTGCAAGCTTCATTCCCTGCTTATTCATGAGGAAGTTGCTTATGGAGGCCTTTACAAGAGGCTGGTGGTGAGAGGGGAGTCAGGGAACTGTTGCCTCTCCCATCATTCCCGTGCTCCAGGGGAGATGCTGCAGCAGCAGCACCCACAGATTCAGGGATGATTTCAGCTTTCCTTGGACCATAAAGGACATAGATGTGGAACCACAACCTAGAAGAAGAAAGGAGGTTGAGTTTTTTTAATGTATGTTTTGTCAGATTTTATTTTCTCTGAGAATTGAGGATAATTTTGCATTTTGACTGATTCATAGTAGTTTCTTGCTGTGTTGTGGGAGCAGAGAGGTGCCAACCAGAAACAAGATTGTGTTCACTATCAGACCTGGAGACTTCTCAGTTGACCCCTACAGCACTCTCACACAAAAAAGTAATTACAGATGATTTGATTTCTCAAATTTTCCTTCAAAACTGATAAATTGTCCTCATTTAATTTTGCATTTAACTGTGAATGCCACAGTTGACTCTCTCATGTTGGTGATATTAGATTAAGAAGGCTCTCCTTAATCAGTCTACACAAACTGGGCAGCACATCCTGCCACATTATTTACACCCACAGACAGGCAAAGATTCAAGATCTTCTTGCATACATTTAAAGTGAAGTTTGAAGTGAACCTGTGACAGGGATTTGTAAAGATGGGAGCACCGAGTGGAAAAGGAGTAAATAAAATAATTAGGGGAAAAGTGTCAGCATGGGAAGCAGGGGAGGGATGGAATAAGAGAGGCAAAGCAAAATGAAGATTGGCTGGGCTGGGAACACACAGCAGGTGTTTGGACAGCAAACAGGCATTAGGAGATGATTTTATGGCAACCCTACAGTGAAATGAGGGGATGCTGCAGACGGAGGTGAACTAACAGACAGAGATAGGTGCCTTTAAAAATTAACACGCACAGAAAGAGGTAATGGGAGGTAGAGTTGGCATAAAACTGCAGAGATGGATGGAGAGGCATCAACAAAGAGGAGACTGGGAGGAGGGGAGGAGGGGGAGTGTATCCTGGACTCCCTGCAGAGAAAACGATTATCACTGTTAGATAAGTGTAATAGTCCAAGTCCTTGAGATACTGTTATCAGGAGAAGGAGCTGGAAATACAGCCCGAGATAAAGGAGCTCTGACACAGCTCCTGTAACAGATCCCACCTCTGTAAGGTGATGCTGAGGAGCTCCAGACTGATCTGCTGCTGCACCTCACCGGGTGTCATCCAGAATTCAACACCCTTTGATGCTCAGACACTTTTCGTAGCATTTCGTGGCTAAAACAAGGAAACTTTCTGGATTTACAGTTTTTCTCTGAAAAACAGGATTTGAGCAGGTGACCTGGAAGTGGTTTGAGGACAGAGATGCCATGAGTTTGTTCTGATTTGCTGTGAAATGCTTATTCTTCTGTTTTTCCCCATTTGGGAACCAAAATCCGAGATATTTTCAAAGGTCTCTCCAAGACTGTTTTCCTTGCTTTGTGTATCTATCTATATATGTATATAGGTAGATAGAATCTATAACAGAGGTATAATTTTATAAATATAAATTACACTACTATAAACTGTACTTTGGTACCTCTGCCCTACCATTTTAGCCTTTGGTGCGTTTATTGTTTATTTATTGCTTATCATTTTGCCTGTGGTGCATTTATTTTCCCTTTCTTTTCTCATGTATGTGGTGACCCCAGGTGTTTTCACATCTGTAATAGCATTCATTTTTTTCTCCCCTACCTGGGGCATCAGAAACCAAAAAAGTTATTGTCTGGGAAGCAATCACAGAAAATGCACTCTCTCAGTTAAAGGTATGGCTCTGCCTGATAACTTTGTTATCCTTCTGTTCTCAGCACCGAGCCAATATTTGGTGTCCTGCAGGTTATTTCCATTAGGAAGAGACAGTGATGATGGAGTTGTGTGGTCCTCTGGTGAGCCCCTATTTGTTTCCAGGGCACGTTCTCACTCCCATTTCCCATTTCCAGTGGGGCTGGAGCTGTAGGAGACCACTCACCTCAGCTCCCCCTCTACCCAATGTTCTGTACCAGCACTGTTTTCTTAGCTTTCCCTTTTCTGTGTCCCTCAGTGGTGTTTCCTTGCTGCCTTTTCTTGCTGTTTCTCCCATTTTTGTCTTTCTTTTCCTCCCAAAGTACCTCAGAGATCTTTGCCCCTGTGTGTGCTCAGCACACAGTGG
Source organism: Manacus candei (assembly GCF_025592945.1). Classification (NCBI taxonomy): domain Eukaryota; kingdom Metazoa; phylum Chordata; class Aves; order Passeriformes; family Pipridae; genus Manacus; species Manacus candei. The sequence goes on along the minus strand of NW_026138098.1, from coordinate 4,774,402 downwards.
TGGTTTGCAGGGAGGCTGCTGGTCATGAATTGCTGGGAGATCTTGTTGTGTTCATTATTTTTCTAAAAGATAAGGTGGTTTTTTTTTCAACTAGTGAGTTAAATTAACCAGAGTTAATCCCACTGACAAGAAGGCATCTGATTTGATGCCTGATCATTGCACCTTATTACAGGTAATGATAGTGGTAGGGGGGCTTTATTGCCTCTTCCTTTCACTTCATAGGATGGTTTGGGTTGGAAAGGACCTTAAAGCTCATCTGTCATGTGCAGGGACACCTTTCACTAGCCCAGGTTGCTCCAAGCCCCCTCCAACCTGGCCTGGAACCCTTCCAGGGATGGGGCAGCCACAGCTTCTCTGGGCAACCTTTGCCAGGGTCTCCCCACCCTCACAGGGAAGAATTTCTTCCAATATCCAATCTAAACCTACTATGTTTCAGTTTAAAGCCATTCTCCCTTGTGCAGGGAGGAAATAATTTATTTATTTATAAATGTATTTATACATAGATTCAGTCTGAGTAGCCAAAAAGAAATGTCTTCTGCCAAATGGCTCCTACTGAGGGAACTTCCCAAAGCAAGGTGGGAAATCCCTCTTGTAAATCACGGCTCAGTATGTAATAAATGTCAACTCAATGTCTGCTTTGCAGTAAAAGGTTGCAACTTGTCTATGAAACCATCCACCAGAGTAATCCTCTCTATGGCAAACTCTCATAATTCACATCAAGGGTATCCTTAAAATAATGCAAAAAAGCTGAAGATTTGTGGTTGTGCAGTGAGACACTGAAAGGTTGTGAGGAGAACAGCCAGCTGGTCGTATCTCATCACCAAATCCATGCTGACATGGCCATAGCACAACTGTACTGGATTTTGAGCTTTATCAGAGATACTAGAAACTTTCTCAGGTTTTCAGATGAAACAATAATCCTGTAACCCCCTTTTTCCCAGTTTCTGGCTGAAATGGCTTGATTACATTGTAGGTTTTCTGCTCTCTTTTTGTGGAAGAGTTTGACACTTGTATTAAAGTAAAACAAACTCGAGGATGGAGGTGTTGCAGCCAGTTCTGAATGTGATGAAGTCAAAGATGAGGTGATTCCTCTCTTGGCTGGAATGTTTGCCATGCTCCTACCTTGGTTTCTGCTAGGATTGTCTCCTATTCTCACAGGCCTCCTGGTATTTGGCATAATTCCTAAAATAAAATATATTAAAAAAGGAAAAGAAAATGGTTGGAAAAAATCAGCACTAAATAGCTAAGAAGGGAAACCACTAATTTTTAAGATGTGGTTTGTGTTTATTTTATAATGAAGAGGAAGAACTCCTTTAATGAATTAACAACTGAGAGCAGATTAGACCAAAAATACCCTATTGCCACTGTCTCTAATCCACCTCTAATAATGCACCAAGCTACCATGGAGCACTTCAGACCTGAAAAAGCCTTAGTAAGGAGCAGAAGGCAATTGTCTGCTTCAGCATCTCCGACAGGGGCATGGACACAATCCAGCTACAATTGCCTTTTATTCCATTCTTTCTAAGCTCTTCACAGCCCTGCAACAGTTTGGGCTGTTAAATGGAGTCTGCAGGTGCAGCCAAACACCCAAAATGCAGAAGCTTCCACTGAGGAGGAAATGTATTCCAGGGTGACAGGACTAAGATTGTCCTTCTCTGGATTTTTGCAGAAACAGAACATGTTTCAACATTATTAAAATAATTCAGATCACTTTGCCTGAAAAAATGTGGATCTGATTACTGCTAGTTTGCATTTCTTTTTACTTAAGTTTGGAGAAGGCAAAGCTCTCCAGTGAATTAATTAATTTCACTCAATTTTGACAGACTGCTTAAATCAGCTTAGAAGTGCCACAGCTGAGTAAACCCATCCCACAGCCCGTGATTGCTTCTCTGGGAAGGACCTGCTCAATACCAACAGCAGCTGAAACAGTGCATTAAGGAGAACCACTTAATTAAAGAACTCTTGCAAGAGCAGACAAGGCTAAAGCCTGTTCTGTTCCTATAACAAATTGATGTGAGGTCTTAAAAAGTGATAAGGAATTTTTTTCTTTACATTCGTACATTTACCTTCATGATCCAATGGAAGATGTTCCACAGGGTCCCAGATCTGATCCCCCTTTAGCTTTCCAGGCTCACAACCCACAGACAGAAGTTTGCAGCTGTCTTTTTCCAAGGCTGGAAGTTATTTTGTTGGTATGTAATTAAATTAAAATGTTTAATCAACCTGAAGTTTTCAAAACTGGTGTGTTATGGATATTTATCTCCCACTTAATGCATTTATGTAATTATATATATTTTATAATATGCATTTCTATATAAAAATACTGCACACTTAGCCCTCTAATATTTATTTCACTCTTGAATGGTCCATCAGCCTTTCATGTGACAACCTGGCATGAACTTGGTCCCAAAGAAAATGTACACTGCAAAAGTTCATTAAAAATGTATATCCCTATGAGAATGAGCTGTCAGGCCTCTGGACCAAAAGTGTCTTCCCATATTGATCTGAGTGGACACAATCTGTGGACCAGCTCCTGTGAAATACTAATTCCTTCCTTTCCTGACATGTAATAATTTTCTTTTAAGTGCAGCAGAATTTGAAGATGGAATCACAGCACAGTTTCTTAAGCTAACAAATCTCTCTGCCTATAATTTCTGCAGAAAATATTTTCATGTGCTTTATCATGAGGCAAAAATTGAAATGCAGTCACCTGCAACTTAGAGATGGGACTAACATTTGTGTTTTCCTTCTCAGTGCTGTGTTTTCCCATGTTCCAGCACATAACTGGAGTCATCAACCTTGTTGACCTTTTTAAGTTTTGATTTTGTAGAGATCTTCCATTACTGTGAATGCTCCAGAAAAAACAGCATTCCCAGCAACACCTGCAGTCAGATAAACTCCTGTCATCTCCCAGTTCATCCTTCCCTTTTGAATTATTTATGAAGATCATGAATTTCTTAGAAAATCAAGCAGCAAGACACAGAGAAGTGAAGAGAGCCCTTTGTAAGTTTGTACCTGGGAATTAATTTACTTACCTGAATTGGGAAGTGGCCAAAGGGAAGGTGTGCAACCCCATACACTACACAATGAAATTGCTTCTTGTTGCTCGTTGTTGCAGGTCAAGCAGGTTACTGTGCCTGTAAATTCCTTTTATATAAGACCCACTTGCTGCAGACGACAAAGTAATCAAACCCTGCTCACCTTGGGAACCTCAGAAATTCCCACAGGAAAGCAGAGATGAGACAGGGTTTGTACCTTCAGCAGCTGATGGCAGATTTTCCAGCTGCTCCACTGAGGCCAAGATTTCACTCAGGATGGTTTTGAAGAGGTTCTGTCTAAAACAGACCCAAAGAAATGTTTCAGCAGCAGGACATGGTGCTCAGAGGTTAGAGACTTGCAGTCCTGGGCTTGCTCTGATGCTTCGTGGCAGCATCTGCGTTTCCATAATCTTATTTGGAAAAAATAATCATTTCTGGGTTTAAGTTGTAATGGGAGAACTGAACAGCACAGGTAATTCTAAGGTTGTGATCTGCTTCTATTCCATTATCTAGGCAATTCCAAAGTTGTAGTGGGCTAACAGAATGTTTTGTCTCTTCTTCTTTTTTATTTTTAATCCTGTGGGTTTGTGTTAGAGATCAGTGCAGCCTCTCAGGCTGCAGATCTGTGTGTTTCTGAGCAAAGCAGCTGATCTGTGGGTTTACCAGGATGGAGGGCAGAGGAGCTGCAGGGTGGGCTGTCCAGGAGGCTGGGTCATCCCCATCCTTGGGGGTTTGAAGGGCTACTGGGGGAAAGCCCTGAGCAGCCAGGTCTGACTCTGGAGATGAAGCAGGGGTTGGACCTAAGCCCTCTGGAGCCCCTTCCCACTGGGGTTATCTCAGAATCCTGTGAACTGTGTGGAGAAGATCTTTTACTGAGACATATTACAGATATTATAAAGGCTTGCTACTAATTCATGTGTACCACTTTTTTTTTTTTTTTTGGCTGACCTCTGAGAGTCCTGAATGGATCCCTGAAAATATGAAAGGGAAAACATCAAGTTGATCCTGTCTGGAATGATCTATTTATTTTGGTGTGCCTGCCAAGCTGAGAGTCACAGTCCCATCTGTCTTGCAGCACTGGCCAGGCATCCCAGCTCATCAAGGCAGGCACTGAACAGAGACTGAAATGTAGCAGTGCCAGAGAATTTACTGCTGAGGTAAAAGCTGGGAAAACATGGGTGACTCTCACAAAAGTTGACAGAAATACAAGGTTACTGTGAGGATCACAAGGGCTGCCCCAGGACTTCAGTTCCTTGACCATTATTGAGGTGTTTGGTGTTTTATTCTCTGCAGGAGTGACAACAGAGGTGACCTCTGAGGAGAGAGGAAAATTAAGTCTCCTTTTAGATTCTGAGAGGGGAATTGTTTCAGTCCATTAAGCCTGGCATGGAATGCAATTCCAAAGAGAAAGGTATGACCCTGCAGCAGCCAGGGCTGTGCCAGTGTTGAAGCAGAGGCCAGGATCAGCCTCCCTGTGATGGTTTGTGTTTGAAGCAGCAGTGAAGAGCTGCCAGCACAGGGCTGAGAGCAGGGAATTCATTCTGCTGGAGCAATGAGCCAGAAAAATTATCTATGAAGAAGGATAGTTGTAAGTGAGGTGGTTTGGGATTTGTCAGGGTCACAGAGAGATTTCTAATAGCCCACGACAGAGGTTAATCAAGACCAATATGAGCACTTTGCAATGTGCAGTTAAGAAGCAAAACTTGTGCATTTGTTGTCTAAGAAAGACCTTAGAAATGTTGTACAGGATAAAGCACAGAATTTGACTTCAACTCCAGCAGAGCTTACATCAAATGACATAAACTGATTGTAGGACCTCTGTCTTCGTTGTGGGCTGGAATTAAATAAACTTTAAGGTCCCTTCCAACCCAAACCATTCTGTGATTCTCTGATAAACTTGGATAATATTGCTTCTGGGAAGTAAAGGCAATATTAAATGATTGCATCTATGTAAGAGATCATAACTTCATCTCCCTCTCCTTATTCCCATTAAATTATTTAGGATAAACTGTTGGTGATACAGTGCTGATGATAGAATCCCAGTCCAGCAGTCCTGCTATTCAGGACTCATGGACAGCACAGCCAGTTACAGAATACATTTGTATTTTGCTACTTGAGCCCAATTAATATCAAATGGCTTGTTAGCAATTAAATAGCTATGTTTAAATATTAAAAAAGCTTGGGAGACAAATATTTGAGGGAAAAGGCTATTACAGGTGCTTTCTCAGTTTAGATACTTGGCACATCAATTTATGAGTCTCTTTATTACATTTTATGAGAAACAAAAATGAGTCAAAAAAGCAAAAGCTTTTTCTTAGTAAACAAATTCTCTTGTTTCTCTCTCCTATCTTAAATATTGTTCTTTAGCACAGTTTACAGTAAATTTGATGTGAGACACCCTACCTCGTTCCTTGTTCCACACCAGCAGTTCCACTGGGTCTCCCTTGGCCATCTGGGTCTCTGTGGTGGGCGTCAGATGAGGAGCTGAGTGTGTGTCTCTCAAGGTCCAACTCCTGCAGCTGAAGGCAACTGCAACTTCTCTTGCTCTTCTCTCACTCTTGTTTACCACCAGCCTTGATGTCTTTTTAGCTGAGGTGGTGCTTGCCCAGAGAAGCTGTGGCTGCCCCATCCCTGGAAGTGTCCAAGGCCAGGTTGGACGGGGCCTGGAACAACCTGGGCTAGTGGAAGGTGTCCCTGCCCATGGCAGGGGGTGGGACTGGGTGGTCTTTAAGGTCCTTTCCAACCCAAACCAGTCCATGATTCTATTATTAATGATTTACTCAGTAAATATTAAACAATGACTGAGGGCCCATAGGGATGGACATTGTGGAGGTCTGAAAGATATTCCTCATATCTGAGTAATGAATGAATAGCATTAAAAGGGGGCAAATAAGGCTTCTGGTTGTCTGGTCACCTATAAAGGTGTATGTAGGTCTCCTATTGCCTCTCAAGGAGCCAAGATTTCACCTGTGTCGTAGCAGACCTCTGGGAAAGAACTCCTTAACTGCAGTAAATACTTCAGCCATGCTTAGAATTCTAAAATCCATGCAAAAAAATATTTGAAATTACCAATCACTATTTATATTCTTAATATAATGATATTCACAGAATGATATCTAAGAGAAGTTTAAAGAAGTAACGTGATGAGAGGAAACCATTGTGGGAAAAATTGCTACAACATTGTGAAGGACAAATAATACACAGTTCATCTCCCTGTTGCTGCAGAATGTTTATCAGAGACATTTGCTACCCACGTTTTCTTGGTGATTTTGCAAAATTGCAGTGTCACTCCCTTCTTCTTTTACAGTTAATCCAGTTTGTGCATTGTCTGCTGATAAGTAAAGAAATTTCAGCAGGCTGGTCTGGTGGAAGTGTCCCTGCCCATGGCAGGGCAGTGGAACAAGATGAGCTTTAAGGTCCCTTCCAACACAAACCATCCTGTGCTTCTATGGCTGCAAAAGGCTGTGGATATTTAGGATTCATAGTTGGGTCCACTAATGGGAATTCTGAGCCCATGTTCATCTCTTGAAAACCCCTGCCTGTGACAGAGAGCTTTTTGGAGATCCAATACTGGGCTCTGACTTGTATTGAGGAAAATTCTGAGTCTCTGTGTTTCCCACTGATTTCTGTGTTGTTGGACGTGCTCAGTATTTTGCAGTGTCATGTTCTACTATGGGGGGGGAAGTTAGTTACACTCCATATAAATATTTAGTCACTTTTTGTAATGTTTCTGAAATGCAAGCCAGCAAACTATACCCTCAGTCCCCTTCTCAGTTCTTTCTCCCAACTTTCTAAGTTCAATTTTCTCTCATCATTGCCCTGTTCTTAATTCCTGGATTACATGACAGAACAAAAAATATGTTCTTGTTTAGTCAAGGGAAAAATTACACAAGTGTTTTTACTGCATGTCTTTGTAAGTAAAGTGTCTTCATACACATTACAAACATAGAGGAATTCTACAAAAACAGTACTGTGGTATTTATTAACATAATATTTTCTTTCCCTTGATTCAGTGCTGATGCAAAAACCCCATCCTTGCCCTTAGGTTTAAATCATGCTTTAATTAGGTCGTTATAAAATCACCTGTGACTTTATTAATCTTGCAAAAATAATAGTTGTTTTCTGTACATGGTGGCCTGAGAATTGTGGTTTATATTTGTTTAAACTGCTTATTTTGTTAAATTAAGTGCTTGAACTAATTAAAGACATTTTTGGGGATGTCTCAGCTTTGGCCTAATAAATGAGAGGCACAAGAAGGTACACACAGACACTTCTTATTGCCCATAAATCTGCACTTATTGCAACTGTAAACTCTGGAATGTAGTTTTATGGCTCCCATTTCATCGAGAACTATAGAGGCTGTTACTGATGGCAGATATTTGAGTAAGAGCAGTTTTGAATTTTAGGTTTGATTGCTTTTAACTGTGAATTATGCTGAAGCTGCTGTAGTCATTATCTTAAAAACTATTTAATTAAATGTAAGTATCCAGCTGTGTGTATTTTTAAAGAGCCAAAATGCTTTAAGATCTTGAACAGAAGAGCAATATATATAATATATATATTTATATCACAGGGTTAGCAAAAAACGTCCCCCCTCAGTTTTCTTAGAATTTTCTTACTCTGGGGTGTTTCATTTGCAGCTTTAGTGACTGTTTTAGTCTCTATTTCTTGTGTGTAATTTTAATTTCTGAAATAATAAGCAGGAATTAAGGGCAGGACTCAGCCAGCACGATCAATATGCAGCGTGCCTTGGGCAGGGAGAGGAATGGAGACTGGAATCCTGTTCTGCCTACAAAAGAGGAGCAAGTCTAATGTGCCCTGACTCTTCTGTCCACTGCCACCAGACAGGAGCTTTTTTCCCCTCTTCATTTTTCTTCTTCAGTCTCTCCCAGTCCTAATTTCTTCCTGTCTGAGAGACCATTGTTCTCCTTCCATTTCCACTGCAGTCCCCATCCTTGTGCCAGATCGATACCAGAGCCCAATCCAAGTCTCTCTCCTCTCATTCCCTGTTGTCTTTACTTTTTCACTGTACCCACACACTCCCTGCCTGGGTACCTGTCTTTCCCTGCCCACTTTTTAACTCATGTCATCACTCTTGGATTCCTCATTTGTCAGTGTCCTTAATTTTTCTTTTTCTTCTCCAGAATGAGCTTATCTCTTCTCTCCCCTCCCTTCCCCTTCCTAATTTCTCAGAATTCTGTGTCTTGATCGCTCCTCTTTTTCCTCATTTCAGTGATATCCAGTCTGTTAATTCAGCCCTGTTCCCCTCAGATGTGTGAATCCTCAGCTGGTTACTCATACCAGCAAGAGCTGAGCCCAGGCTGCTGCCCAGGCTTCAGGCATGGCTCTGAGTTAATGTTGTGAGTTAAGGAGTCAGCATTAACTTGGAATGTCCTGGCTTTTGACTTCTCTTTTCACAGCTTGATGTTTTTGTAATGCTTTGTTTTTCTGGTACTTCAAAAAAATCCAGATGGGGAATAATGAGACAGCAGAATGTGTAACCCTGGCTTTGGCAAGCCTGCCACCCCATTGCCACAGCAATCAGAGCTGGTTAAAGGTGTTGTCCTGGCTCCTCCTGAAGCACTGCCCCTCCTGGTGCCACGTGCCAGAAAACCCACAATTTGGTGTCTCAGAATTACAGGATTATTAAGATTGGAAAAGACCTCCAAGAACATCAAATCCAACCTGTGTCTGATCCCCACCATGTCACCCAGCCCAGAGCACCGAGTGCCACGTCCAGTTGTTCCTTGGACACCTCTAAGGATGGGGACCCCATCACCTCCCTGGGCAGCCCCTTCCAATGCCTGAACACCCTTTCCAAGAAGAAATTCTTCTTGACATCCAACCTGAACATTCTCTAGTGCAGCTTGAGGCCGTTTCCTCTCCTCCTGTCCCTTGTTCCCTGGGAGCAGAGCCTGACCCTCTCCCAGCTCCCCCCTCCTGTCAGGGAGTTGCAGAGCCAGAAGGTCCCCCCTGAGCCTCCTTTTCTCCAGGCTGAGCCCCCCCAGCTCCCTCAGCTGCTCCTGGTACTCCAGACCCTTCCCCAGCTCCATTCCCTTCTCTGGACATGCTTCAACCCCTCAATGTCTTTTTTTGTCCTGAGGAGCCCAAACCTGGAGACAGGATTGAAGGTGCAGCATCACCAGTGCTGAGTACAGAGGGCAAACGATGAACATCTAGTGCCAAAGCCAGCCCAGCCACCTCGGGGAGGTGGCAGCTGTAGACAGGTCTCTCAACAGGGAACACATGGCCTGCCAATGGTGCCAAGGAACAAGAAGAAAGAAAAGCCAAATAACTGAGGTGACAAGCTGAGAGACAGCCAAGAGGGAAGGGTCAGCCCCTGGGCAGAGCAGGGAATCGATTCACCAAACTCCAAGATGCGTCTCACTGATTTTCTGCAGTACCCTGACAGAAACCAGATACTACAGTGATAGCTAATTTAAAGGTATCAATAGACAGTCACACTCCAATCTCCTGATTCCCAAATCTTTTCCATAGTCATACAGTCACCCTGTCCCTCCCCAGCTCCACAGTATGCTGAAGCTCTGTGATATCACACACATCTGCTTTGAACCGTGACAGATTGGGGCTGTGCAAACCATTTCCAAGGTATGGTGCAGCTTAGGATATCCCAGGAATGGTTTCAAGCAATTACATACATGGATGCAACTTTGCACAAAGGCATTTTTTTTATGAGCAGTGGAGATTTACTAAAGGATGGAGCTCTGAGAGTCACCACTGGAGCAGTACAGATCAGCAGGAGGCTGCATAGCTGCCCTGTATTCAAATCCCACCTCAGCTGCCTAGAGGAAAAAAAGATGAATTAAAAATGCTTGATTTGAATGGAATTTCATCATCTGGATGTTTTAAATGGAATAGAATCAATTTGTCCCTGGAAGGTTCAAAAAACATGTAGATGTGGTGCTTAGAGGACATGGTTTAGTGGCAGTGCTGGGTTAATGGTTGGACTCAATGGTTTTAGATGTCTTTTGCAACCTTAATGAATTTATGATCTCAGAAAATACACGATAACGTAATCAAGGGTTAAGGTGTTGTTGAGTCCTCCTGAAATGCAATTAGAGAGATCCTATTCATGTTGTGAACAGCATACCTTTAATCTTAAACTATTTCAGAAGCTCCATTCGTGTGGTTTTTTGCTTTGCATTTGCAGGAAAGCTCCAGTCTAGGTTAATAATATAGTGGCAGTACTTCACAATGCTCTCCAACATACAGAAGTAGCTATTAAACTGTCAACAGCACTAAAAGATGATATTTTGATGGCAATGGATAGGAGCCCCATCTTCCTGCTCGTCCTACTCAACATTTCTGTAGCTTTCAAGCACAGTCAAGCATAATTTGTCACTGACTTGCATATGTGACATTGTCTGAATAGGGAGTCTGAGCTACAACTGTGTCAATCAATTTTTTTTTTGCAGGCAAAACTCCCGTAGCATCACTAGAGAGCTATTCCCTGTCCTTCTCTCTACCTCCTGCACTCATTCCTGTTCACCATCCACCTGGAGACCTCTGGAGGAGCTGCAGGACATGCCAGCTTCCCTGCTGAAGCTGTTCTGCTCATATTGACCTGTATAATCCCCTTCCCAGCTGCAGCCAGAGATATCATTATATGGACAGAGCGAGCAGCAAATTCCATCTCTGACGGGAAACGTTTCCAAGGGCTGAGTTGGCCAATATCTGCCTGGATATCTCCTCCCTTTCAGCATAACCTTTCCTTCAAAGCTGCACATATCCTAAAGGACATTTCCAACATTTAGTGCAGGTGAAAACATATTTGTTGGCTGTTGTTGCAAGCCCACCATAGGAGGGGGTGACCTCAGCAGTGATCTCTGTAATCACCACCTCGAAACCCTACTGCACCTGCAATCTGGAGGAAACAGCAGATCCTGGTTTGTGCCAAAATCTAGCAGATAATCACAAACCCTTCTGTCTCTGCTGCAGTTTTAAGCCAGTGATCAAAGTCTTAAAAGTCACTCAGTCCCATCTACATCAAACACCAATTAAACTTGTGTTTTTCTCAGTCTAAACCAGACTAGAGTCAGAATATCAGAGGCAGAAATAAGTTTTACTTCTAAGTTCTCAGGCAACATCAAATTATTTCGTGTCCTTGTGCCCCAAGTTGTTTTTCTTTCTTGTCTTAACTGGAATAATGAGAAAAAGGTGGGAGGAAAAGTGCATCTACCTGGGTTGTTCCAGAAAGGCTCAGCAGCAAACATTTTGAAGTCTGCCATGAAACATTCATCAGCCTCATTTGCATTACAGTGTAATGGTTCTCTGGGTGAAATCTTGAAATCATGGCAAATTTTTTTGATTTAGAGATTACTAAAATCACTCCATGCAGCTTGATAGGAAGGTACATGCTGGAAACTTCAATGAACCACATGAGCACAACACAATGCTGAAAGGATTTAAAGGAATTTGTCCTTATGTTCTCTGCATTTTAAGTTCTGAGTCCAGTCATTTTTTTGCTGTTTGTTTGGCAAAGGCATATTTTCTAGAAAGGTATCTCAGAAATGTAGAGGTCACTGGTGTGCTCAGGACATTTTTGAAGTAAGTAATCAGTGTTTCCAAAAAACTGTGTACCTCAAAAGTACTTCTGTCTAAGGTATTTTCTCCTTGTAAAGCCCTTGGTGCACTGTAATCAAGTTAACTCTCAATATCTTTTTTGACAGCAAACCAGCTTGAATCACATATTTTTAAGACTTTTTTTCTTTTTTAAGTTCAAATAACTCTTTCCTACAACTCTGTTTAGAATAGGAAGGTCAAAATACAATATTCCAGTGCTGCTGTTAGCAGTATCAGATAAAATTATATAAATCTTTGTTTATAATGCATTATTTAACTAAATAGATAATTGATTAAAAATCCTACATTGCGTCCAATTATTAGTTTCGTGATCAACTAATCAGAAGGAAGATTATTTTGTTATTATTTTCAGTTATTGTAGATTTGCAGACAAATGCTGAGGAAAATAATAGTGCTACTGCTGATTATTTAGAATACTTGCAATAAAAATTAAAATATCACCTTCAAAACCTTTTAAAAATAACGCTCCAATGTCTGGCTATTTTTTTAAAGTGAATTATGAATTTGCTGGCTTTCACTGTAGTTTTTTTTTTTCCCCATATCTTGTACTTGAAACAGGAACATTTTGGAAGCCAGGTGTTAGCTATTTAAAAGTCCAAGAGGTCATTCCAGAAATATGTGTGCACTTGGAGGTTTCCTCGGGAAGCACTTGGAAACAGGGAGCCCAGTTCAATACTTAAGTGAAGAAAATGAAACATTCATGTGCCTTAGGCAGATATTGTTGCTGCAGCCAAACAGGTTGAGGAGGCACAGCTGAATTTGTATTCCGTGCATTTAGGGATACAAATTCTCCCCAATCAGACTAAATAAATCAGCAGGCCCAGGCTTTATCATCGCAGATAACCCTTGTTAAGCCAACGAGTTGTTTTGTTTTTTGGTTTTTTTTTTTTTTCCCCCGGAGACAAAGGCTGGAATGAATTGCTCCACTGGAGCTGCCAGAGCAGCGCGTTGATGCGGGAGGCGGGAGGGGGAATTATTCATGCCCTCGCAGCCCGAGCTGGCACGTCCTGGCTTTCCCTGTCACCGCCGCAACAAGTGGCGGCTGTCCCCATCCCATGGCCCTGGAGAGCCCGGGATGCCTTCGGGAGAGGGAGCAGCTCCGCAACCCCGCAGTGCCCGACACGCCCGGCTGGACTTCCAGGTTAAGCCCTGTGCAAAACCGACTTGGGGAACGCAGTCCTTTGTAACTCAGATGTACCTGACCATAAACTTTGCTTCTTGGGAGAAAACGGCTTGTTTCGGTAAGTTGGTGCAGCTTCTGATGTTTTCTGAGCCTGCTGTAAACTCTTTTCTCTTTTCACACGTTTTTCTAAACACACTCTGCATTCTTTCTGATTTTAAAGGAAGCCTAAAAAGGCAGGAAACACCTTTATTTTTAACTCCAGAAAGTATGTAAGCAGTACCTACAGAGCGGACACAAAAGTTATGATCAAGCCTTCCTGAATTATCTTGTACTAATTAAATTTTCAAATCCCTGTAGCACGCTACTAAAACAAGGTATATTTATGTTCCAAGCCTGATTTTTCCCAAACTGAGACTAACGTAATTCAATGTCATATGCAAGAATCTGAAAGGAGTTTTATTTTCCATAAGAAAAAGTTAGTTTCCTGTTGGAAGTGTAACTTGTGTTGTTGCTCTTTATTCAGTTAAATACATTCCTGACTGGGTTGGGAACAGGAACTGAGACCTGCATTAAATCCTTACCATGCATTAAATATTCTGTTGTGTCATAAGATAGTGGAAAAACTTTGGTAATGTGGTTTTCCTAAGGAGAGGAAGGAGATATATTTTGTATGTAAAGGGTATGGCAGCGATGAACTAAAGGAAGTTTCACCACTTCTTTATAAAGTGAAAAACTTCAAAGTCTTTTGCTTTATTAATCATTATCAGCAAACCTACCTGTATTGTTTGTTTCAGCTGTCTGAGTTCTGTTATTTTCCAGTAGTGATACTGTCAGCAGTGCCTGAGAGCTCTCAGGTAACTCAGTATTTGGCACAATTAAAAAACTGATATAAAAACAATCAGCTCCCCAGAGCAGAGGCCACGGGTAGGAGCATGAACGTGAAATGAATCGTGAATGAGTTGATTGTGGATAACAAGGCTCTCTCTCTTTTTTATTTGTTTTTAATTGCAGAGTCCAGATTCTGCTGCTTCTGCTTTATTTTCTTTGTTTTGATCACAAAGGCATTTTATTTTGCATCCAAAAACCAGTCAAAATTTTGAAGGGATAAAAGTATAGCATAATGATATCTAGTGCTGACAGTAATTAAAAGCCCTGTGTTTTAAGGGAAAAAAAACAATCCAAGAGGTGAAAATAGGGATGTGTAAACAGCAGGAGATATGCAAACAATGGATGTAATCCTGCACTCCTTAATCATGGGAGTAATCCTTATTCAGAAAAGTAATCCTGTTGCTTTGAATAACCTCCCATCAGTAGGTGCTGTAGCACAAGGCCCAGCTTTTCCAGGGAGATAACAGTGTTTTACCTGGTTTTGTCTGCAGTGCAATTTTAGCAACACGGGTTTTAGTGATGTGTTTGAATGCATTAGTGATAATAATATTAAATTAGACTTTACCAAATGTCCGGTTTTCCCTCTGCAAGTATGAAAGAGAAAAATGGAATAATGGATTAGATGTGTCAGGGAGAAGGTACAAACCCCACGAGTTTTATTAGAGTTGTGGAATAGCACTGCTCACTCTGTTGACCACATTTGCAATTTACTTTTGGTCCATGAGATATATAAACTTCGTGGGTTTTTTAGGGGTTTTTTTTGCAACTTGAGCAAAAAAACCACTGTGACACCTGATATCTCTTAAGTATCTCTTAAAGGTGATGTTGATGAATACTGTTTATCTTATTTAAATACATGGGGTTTGTGGTAACGTCCTGTGAATATTTTTGCTACTGTTTTGGTTTGTGGTCTTGCCAAAATAACACCTGCAGTTCTGCTGTGCAAATAACCCGTTTTTATTCAGATGTGGGGGTTGTGTTGCCCGTTTTTATCAGCCCAGCTCAGCATTTCTGAGCTCTCCCCTTCCAGCCCGTGTCCTGCTGCCCTGTAATCCAGGATGGGGCTTGGGAGCACCTGTGTGCCCTTCCCCAGGCAGTGCATCTGTTAATGAGGGAAACTAATTACTTAAAAGCTTTCAGCACAATGGGGTTGAGAAGTATAAATAGTCATGAACTGCTCGTGGTGCCCTGCAAGCTGTGAAGCTGTGTCTGTGCTGCTGCCAGCAGTGGTGGTGTGGGTATGGATGTCACCCTTTGCAGTCCTTGCTCTTTTAAGGTGCTTCCTGGGGTGGAATATTCTCTTGTGTGCACCCTGAAGGGGCCAAAACAGAAGTGAAGTAAAAATGCAACGGTTCCAGATGGTATAAAAAAACTTAAGTGAAGTTGGTATTAAGTACTCTTTTGGTTTTTTGTTGGCTGCAGTGGGATGTCAAAAATGAGCTGATTTTCTTTCATCAGCTGTAAGATTTTGGCAAAGACATGGCAAAGATTTTGGACATTTATATTTGGAAATGAGGTATAGTGGATTTTCAGTGTCTATTTGCACAGAGATGGGATCCAGGAAGAGTTTAGTGCTGAGACTACATGGCTCTTATGGACATGAGGGTGCTGGAGGCAGTAAAATGTCCCCAGTGCCAAGAAGCTGGAAGGCCAGACTGGCAGCTGCTGCCAGGGAGAGACTGGAGTGGTCCTTGGCAGCAGCATTTCCTTTCTTTTACTCCATACAGAATCCCAGCAGGAGCATTAAGTCTCTCCAGGCAAGTCCCCTTCTGTCCCCTGAACCCTGCCCCTGTGGTCAATTCCTAATCCTTGGAGAATCCCACAAGCATTGGTAGCACATCAACTTGAATTTTTTAACCACAGTTTGGAGGGTACTTTTTTATCCATCCATTCTCCTTTATTGAATTTTATAAAAAAAATCACTGGCAGCTATTTTTGTTTAAAGATCTCCCTCTGGCAATGGGCAGAGATCAAGTGCCTATTTAAAATTTTTCTACCTTTTGTGAATTTTAGAGGTGGTTGTTCATGCAAATTTATCAAGAAGTCTTTAAAACTTGGCTAAAATGTGCTCATTTGGTGTCAAAAATCATGTGGGCAGTGATGTAGAGCAGCCTGAGTTGGGTTTGTTTTTTTTTTTGTGTGTGTGTGTAAGAGGTGTTTTCTGTGATCACTGACATGACATTCTCATGTCTCTCTTCATTAGGGTTGGGGTTGGTGGTATTTGGTTGAAGGTTGGACTGGATGATCTTGGAGGTCTTTTCCAACCTGATTGATTCCAGGATTAGAGGATGCTCATGTCTCCCTGCTTCCCACACAAGGTGGGGGGATGTGTAGTCTCAGCTATTTCCACGGGTTAGAATCTCTGTGAGAGCAAATTTCTGGGTGTGCATGTTGGAAGGGATGGTAAGAACAGGTTTTGCACGGTTTGACAGCATTCCCAAGGGAATGTTGATGTATTTTGCTGCTCTTTGGGGTTGGTGACACACCAGCAGTGCATCGTGGCTGTTCTGCCTGGCTGTGGGTGTTGCTCTGGTGGATGGTCTTTGCTGCATCAACATAAACACGTGTTCAGATTTCCCACTGAAAAAGTTGCATAAATAGTAGTTAGATGATATTTGAAACAATACCAACATTCAGTTCTAAATCCAAATACTACACAAAATAAAAGGCAAGTTTTAAAGCCCAGGTAGAGGAAATATTCTGGCTGTTGTTTTGCAGCTGAGAAACTGTGGCAGAGAAAGCAGGAGGACTGGAAAAGCCAGGGTGCAGCCTGCACAGGGTCTGGATTGAGCAAGGTCTGTGAGTGTGGTCCTGGGAATATCAGCCAATGACTTGATTGGTCCCCCGGGTCACAGCCACGTGGCAAACTTCATCTAACACAGCATGGTGTGGACACTGGCTGTGGAGAGGAAGATGTGTCCCGTGGTCCAGCCTGTCCTTGTGATGGGAATTGCCATGTTTGCTGTGTGTAGGACCCTGGGGACAGCAGTGCCATGTGTGTGTGACCAGGGAACAGTCACAGCAGAAGGGAACCACAAGATGTTGTGGATGACTCACTCTGGTCTTTAACCTTAACCTTAAGATTAAACCAACATAACTACCTTAATTACAGGTCTATCAGCAGCTTCCTAGTGGCAGAAGCCACGAGGAATGTCCAGGGAGGTGGTGGAGTCCCCATCCCTGGAGGTATCCAGGGAATGACTGGACATGGCACTGAGTGCTCTGGGCTGGGTGACAAGGTGGGCATCGGGCACAGGTTGGACTTGATGATCTTGGGGGTCTTTTCCAACCTCAAGGATTCTGTGATTCGAAGTGGAAAAGCTGTGCTGGTGTGACTGTACATGTCGGACTTTAACGTATAGCGACAGCACAGGTGAAACTGCAATGCACATTCTTAAAATAAAGGTTTTTACTGGTTCTCCATGTGTTCCTTTGCTGTAAATCCCAGTCTGAGAGCAGCCAGGCCTGGAGGAGCAGAGTTAGTAACAGTCCTTACCCTGTTTGTGGTCCAGCACAACCCACACCAGTGTCCCCCCAGGGCAGGTTTCAAGGGTGTTGAAACATTGCTCTTGTTTCTTGAGACAGTTCTGCCTCTGTATCTCTGCAGAGAGGGAGAGGTGAGCAGAGGACAGTCACACTCAAACCTCTCTCTGTGTGTGGTTCCAGGTTCAAACATGCCTCAGATTTCCATCAGTGATGTGCAACACTCATTAATCACAGTCCTGTGTAACACGTCAGTCACACACCTGACACTCCACTGGGAGCAGCTGGGAAAATTTTGGGAAATTACTGTCAGGAATATGCAATGACCACTGTTTTGAACATGGATTATCTTTCCTCCCCTCTGTGCAAAGTATAAACAGCTCTCTTTGAGTGTTGTGTCTTGTTGATGGTATGTTACCATTAATAATTAGGTTCCTGCATAGGGATGTATCACAAACAACTGAAAATATGCCTTTGCTGCCTTTATACAAACCTCTCCCGATGATTCAAGACCATCAGTGCAGGATTTGTAAGGGACAGAGCACATAATGGTGCAGAACAAACATACAATAAACAAGGATGAAATTACTGCCATTTACTTTTGCCATCTTTTGGAAGATGAAGGATTGAGTCAAGAGAATGTGGATACAATTTCCCTTGTGTCTGTAGTATAGCACAGGATAAACATATGGAAAAAGAGAAGTGTTTTTAGCAGCAGAAGTCAGAGCAGAAGGTAACACTGGCTACACAATATCTTCATGCAAATTTATTGAAAAGTCCTTAAAACTTGGCCAAAATGTGCTCTAGAAGGGTTCAGCTCATTTGGTATCAAAAATCACGTGTGCAGCCAGGTGGAGCAGCCTGGGTTGTTTTTTATGGTGCATTCAAGCTGCATATGAAAGAGGTGTTTTCTGTGATCACTGACATGACATTCTCATGTCTCTCTTTGTCAGGGGTAGGGCTGGTCAAAGGTTGGACTCAAAGATTTTGGAGGTCTTTGTGGGTGCTCTGGAGCACCTCGGGGTTTGTGTTTCAAATCTGTTTGGATTTAATGGATTACATTTATTTTTATACTTCATTGATTTAGACTTTTGGTGTCTCTTAGCAATGCAAACATATAAAATAAAGTTGGGAGGTCGAGTACAAAACATCTGGGAAGATTGGGAAGATACCTGGCATGGCTTGGCCTGGGAGTTCCCATGGGAAAGCAGGGCAAGGCACAGCCCATGGCCACACACAGTGGCCCTCTACACTCTTCTGCCTGCTGTGTCTTCTGAAACCACCAACTGATGCTTTTTGGGTGCCAAGGAGGAGCATTGAAAGTTATTTTTAATTTTTTTTCAATAATATCAAACTTTAATGGGCAATGTTCCTCTGCAAAGCCTTACAGGAAGGGGGTATTTTTCTGTGTGTGTAGTAAGTTTTTGTTAACAGCTCACCTTTATTAAGGGTAGATTATACTGAAAACAAGGTTTAATCAACGTTATGTGTCCGGTTCTCACTTTGCTAAAATTTTGTTCAACTATCTTTTTGCTCATGTGACTGAATAAAAATGAGACACCCAGTAAATTCCTGACCTTCATTAGTGATACTGTGCAGTACTGCAAAGGCAGAGGAGCTGTCTGCAGGGAGGGTCTGTGCCAGCCTGCAGGTAACTGCACAAAATATCTCCATTTTTAAAAAGGGAATGGAAGAAATGGGATTTCTTTCTCACTTTCTTTGTCTGGAATTATATGTGGACACTCCAGTGTGCATTGTGGCACTGGGTGTGATATACAGAGAGGTCATTGAGGATGGATCTCTTGTACAATCCTTCCCATGTGGGATAAAAGAGTTGATGTCATTATGCAGCCTGAGAACTGCCTACTGGCAACAACCTTTGCCTGGTGAGCCCATAGCTAAATAAACCAAATTCTTATTTCCCTATTTTATCCTCTTTTTGTTATCTTTTATTTCAGAATTTCTCAAGGCTGAATTTTTTTTTAAGGTAAATGCTGCCTGCTTCAGTTTTTTCCCCTTTTTTTCCTCTTTCAGTCTTCTTTTTCTCTCTGCATATTGCCTTGAACAACAGCTCATGACCTACTTCTGTCTTTTAATTGCTGCTGCAATATGAATTTTAATTCCAACTGGAGTCCAGATGTATTGAGGGTACACAGCACATGCCAGAGCTGGTGCCATTTATCTCACAGGCCAGTGTTTTCCAGCCCTTTGAATTCAGGGACCCCTTAACCTCTCTGAAAAAATATCTAAAACCATCATCACACATTTCACTGTTGTCTGGTGATGGAAAATTGAGATAATAACTGTTAATCTAAATGCTAATATGTATTTTCTCTGACAGCTTAGTTTGTTTTACTGTTCTTTAACCTTTGACTAAAAATATTAATGGAGATGGATGTGAGCCTTGTGTTTGCATCCCCCAGTGCCCAAGTGAACCTGGCCATGGGCACTGACAATTTATAGGAGGTTACGTCTAGGGGTTTTTTATATATATTATTATACTTATATTTCTATTATTATACTAATATTTTTTTCCTCTTTTCATTACTATTTTTTGGGAATTGTGAACATTAGAAGACAAGTGGGTCATTGAGAACCATAGGTATTATACATGTGGTAGAGATCACAGCTTGATGAGCAGGGTATTGGGTTTTACATGCTCCAAGAGAGTTTTTTGTGAACTTTGTTCACAAAAAAATCTCTTTATTCATTTCTCTGCACTTGAGGAGAAACACTGGCTGCATGTACTGCATTTTGAGCATCTCACAAATTCCTCTATCAGTGGATATTTTGCTATTTTCCTTAGCTAAGATTTCCTTTTTTTTACTCCCTGAAATGGGTAGTGAAGGCAAGTTATCAATATGTCTTCAATGAAATTAATTCCACCAGAATTAAAGCTAAACTCGAGAAAGGCTTTAATTTGAATCATTCTATGATTGTAGCTTGTGAAGGACTCGGGGATCCTTTGGGAGGGAAAAAAATAAAAGCATCTATAAAAATGTAAACTGGTTTAGGATTGGTGAGATTAGATCTTGAAATTCTGGGACACACTAGATTTTGTGGCTGGGAGAAACCCAGGGAAGGACAGCCCATGGGGGAGGATGCCTGCCTTCACCATTACAGTACCCTCTTTCCCATAGATATTTGCCAGACCCTGTTGCTTGCTAATCACTGCCAAGGAAGGATTTAACAGCACAGATGCATCAAATCATTATCCCAGTGATGTATGACAGGTATGATGTTTTTGCAACCTGTTCTCACAGCCGACATAACGTTACTGCCTGATATTATTACTGATATTTGATGTACAGTACAACTGTACTTAGTTAACTCCAATGCATTTTCTGCCAGAGCAGGAAGGAAAATCACCTTCTTGGAGAAATGCCTCAGAGCAGGATGAGTGAAAAAAGCAGATAGGAGAGTGTGAGAGGCAGAAATTTAGCACATTAATCCTGAAGACCCTCCAAAATCTGCGGAACCTTGTAGCTGAGATTTTGAAATACAAGGCAGCAGTTTAGCTGTGAAATAAAACTCTTTAAAGGAAACTGTCATGATATTACCTAGAAACATTTTAGAACAGCAGCTTAATCCAAATGTTTATGGGTAAGGTAGCAGAGAAATGCTCCTGTGCTCAAAGGAGAAGTACTTTTATGTTTGGGAAAACAACCTATTCCTCCACCAAAGGGCTGAAGATGTTCCTTAAACACAACATTCAGCCATGGCCCAGGGAGTCATCCCTGATACAACCACACTTATGTCTCCTTCATACCTACATTCACAGTGGCACCACAAGACCATTAAATAAAGTTTCATCTTCTTTTTGCATCCTCTGTGGAGGCAGGAGACCGAGTTTTGCATTGGTCTCTTGACTCCCCTTTGAGTGGTTGATGACAATTTCTGTGCTGCCATCCTGCCCACAGCCAAAACCTCCCTCAGCAGCACACAAAGCCTTCCACCAGCAGCTGAGTTATTAGAAATAGCTTTCCTGTACTTCTGTCCTGTGGGAAATGTGGGCTGGCTTGGTTATTGTACGTGGGAGGAGGATGCGGGAGCCAAACGCCGCTGCAGGTCCCTTTTGTCTCGCAGGTGGAAAGATAAAAGGGCTTGTAAAGGGGTCTCTGAGCCCTCTTCCATAAAACCAGGGGAGATTTTCTTGCTCAGGGCCCATGGGGGGTTGTGAGAAGGGCCTCCACTTGCATTTCCAATGCTGCTTTCACCCTGTGAGGCTGGAACAAGGAGCAAGGGATGCAACAGGGCAGGAGCACAGCTCCTGGAGCTCTGGGCTAGTGGAAGGTGTCCCTGCCCATGGCAGAGGGGTGTAATGACATGGTCTTTAAGGTCCCTTCCATCCCAAACCATTCTGGGATTCTATGATTCCTGCAGTGCCTGTTTGAGGCAAGTCTGACTCCCAAGTTTTGTCATTCCCTGCAAACCTCTTCCAGATTGAACAGGACTGCACTGGAAAGGCTTGTGGAAGCCTCCAAGGGAACAGGGCTGAATGCAGGGTTGATAGGCTTGTGGAAAGGGAAAGAGCTGCTTCAGTGGCTCCTTCCAGGAGCTTGGGAAGCAGAAAAGTCAGAAAGAGCCAGCAGGGAGAAACCTGAGGAACAGCTCTGTGAGCTGCAAGGAAACCTGGGCTGCTGCCTGCGTTTTACAGGGTGGGAAATGAAGTCCTGCCCTGGGTCTGGGAGAGGCAGATAAGGGAAGAGTGAGGAAGGGGGATTTTCTCACGTGCTGGTGCTGCCTTTCCAACCCTCCCAGCCTAGAGGATCGTGGAGTGATTTAGTCTCAATCAGCTGTGCTCATGTACTGTTGGGATCTTCAGTGAGCCACTCTGCCTCTTACATCCAAACTCCACTTTATTACTTCCCGTGTTCTTTCTATTCCCCTTTGTGCTCCTCAGGTGGCAACTGTGTCTCAGCTTGTTTTCAGAAACCAGCAATAATATTTCCTGAGCCCATTCCTTTCTTTAATTCGTTGTTCTGGTGTTTGACACATCCTGCTCATACAGAGCTCTCCATGGACTCCAGGGTCTCTCTGCAGTACAAGTGTCTTGAACACCATTTATTTTAATCAGGGTTTCCAAAATTCCGTAACACTTCAGGCCAATTTCCACAGTAAGTCTGAACACATTCAGCAAAAACATGTGCAGCCAGTGATCAGACATAATTGCCAACAATTTCACACCCACAGAATCCTTGCTTGCCTCTAACATTCCCAGAGCCCCATCCTTCCCATCACTGCTTCAAGCAGGAGTCTCCCAGTTGCTAAGGGGATGGAATTTTTTATGCACTTCTATATGAAATAGTTTCAGCATAAAGTGGAGAAATAACCAGAAAGATGTATGGGTAATGTTTTCTGTATTAAAGTGGAAGGACGAAACTGCAGTGAGAAGCAGATCTCCAGAGGTCTAGAGGCCAGGTTTGATGCAGGTACATCCAGGCGTTCAAAATATTACTTGATCCGTGTCTGCTGCATTTCACTGGAGCTCTGACAATTACAGGCTGTCACAGGAGACTTCCACTTCTACTCCTGGCTCAATTACTGTCTCATGCTTCTCATAAATTACCACTGCTGTACATAAAGTCAAGTTCATTCTCCTTTTTCTTTAGTATTCTAAGGAAAAGGGAGAGGCTGAACTTCTACCACCCAGCATCAAACTGAGCCCAAGCCTCAGATGAGCTCTTTATTGCATTTCAATTAAATGGTTTTTTTTGGCAAAATTGTGGTTACTGATGGTACTGAGTTTAAAAAAACAGCTTCCTATGCTTATTGGCCATTCCCAAATTGTTGCTATAGGAGTACCTAGTACACCAAGGATTAAAATAACAAATATAGCTAATCAACTTAGGTCCTCTTAAAATTTCACAGACACAAATCAGTACTAGACACAACACTTAAGGACATCACTAGATTATATTATTGCTACTGTACTTTCCATACTGCATTCTGTTCCTTACACAGCCTAATCCTTGTTTTCCTTTTTCCCTCTTCTCACATTTACCTTAAGCTCTTCGTGACTCCTGGTTTCTTTCCCAAGAGATTAGTTGATTGCAGCTCAGTAATGTCTGAGTAGTTCCAATCATTCCTTGCACTTGCTGTTTGTAGTGATCTGAGTGTGTCTACACACAATTCCTGAATCGTGTCCAACCCTGACACTCAAATGTGTCAAGCAGGCTCCACTTCCCTTGTGTTTCCCTTCTCTTGCTTCTCTGCTTTTCCAACTGGGATTGCACAGCCTGATTGCCAGAAAGGGTATCAGCAGAGGGTCATCTCTGGAAGTGCTCTCCTGTTGAAATGAAATTCCTCCAAACCTGGGAAACTGTGAAGTGCACACACAGAGCTACTGGAATATGGGATGAGTTGTTCCCAAATGAATTATGGAAGTGCTTAACTGAGCTGCAGGAGAGAAATGCCTCCATTCAGGCGGTACCTCCAAAAAATTCCATATCTGTTAGAGATCCCTGTATACTCCTATGACTTTGCCCCTCTTCCAGCTCAGGTGTCTCCCCCACTGAGATACCCCAGTTAGTTGCATTTGGGCTGATGTCTGGAGAGGTGGGAATGGATTTGGCTTTGTGACGTCATGGATTGAGGTATGAGAGAAATGGCAGGGAGGTTGGGAGATGGGAAATGTTTTAGAGTCCTGGGTAAGGATGTAAGGATTTGACTCAGTTTAATAGAGGAAGAAGCAGTTGATTCATGTCTGGCACTTGTGCCCAAATCCTCTCCAGGAAAAAAATATATCTGCTTAATCAGTTTGACCAAGGGTGATAACACAGTGTTAAAAAACAGGTGGCAATGGGATGGAAACCTCATGGAAGAGATAGGGTTTAGCAAACAAGGCTGTATTCCGTGTTACCTCCTCTGGCTTGACAACAGCAGAGGGAATGTCTTGACTGCACTTCCTGGCACTTATGTTTTAATGTACTTTATTAAAGTACATTAACATTTTTGTTGTCCTAAATGCATGAGCAGGTCCTTGAGGAAAGAATTCCTTCGAGCAGTGGATTGCCTTTCCTATTCCTTTATGTGCTTTCTTTCCTCCTATGAACCCTCTATTGTTTCCCTGCCCCAGGCTTCCACCCAGCTAATGGGTTTGTTCTGGGAACAGGAAAATACACTTCTGAATCTCAGGTCTAGAGTCCATCTCCTGTTTCTTTATCCCTCTAATGAGCCATTTATGTATAATTAGAGAAACTACCTGAGACACCTATTAAGAAGGATTTAGCTGTGGATCATAAAATCTGTAAAGAATCATAGAAATATGGAATGGTTTGGGTTGGAAGGGACCTTGAAGCTCATCTCATTCCACCCCCCTGCCATGGGCAGGGACACTTTCCACTAGCCCAGGTTGCTCTGACCTGGCCTTGGACACTTGCAGGGATGGGGCAGCCATAAATGGCATCACTGATGCTCTGTTTCAAGAGGGCTCATTAACTCCCCAGCGCTGTTTCTGAAGATGAAAAGTCTTCCTTTCACAGTGCAGGATTTTTAACTGTGCCCTGGCTAAGGATTACCTCAACCTGCTATAAATTGAGATGTTTCACTAATTGGTTTCTTGGTTCATTAGCCAAATTGTGAATATGAGGGAAATGGAAAAGGCTCAGAATGAATTTCCCTTGCAATCCTTAATTTAAATGGTGAATAATAATTTAGTGTTGAACAAAACATGTTATGTGATTTGCTGTGATGGAGGTAATTTTTTACTTAGGAATCATCTGCCACCTCTAAATCTTTGTGGGAACATTATCCTCAGCTCTGCCTCGTTCTGATCTGATGTGACACAAGGTAGAAAGTATAATTGTTAGAGTATAATGTAATAATCTCAAAATTTATACAGAAACACTTTGTCATGGGAAGATTCTACTCACATATTATTTTAAGTATTGAGATAAGAGGCAAAAATCTTTAAAAGTCAGCTTTAGTGCCATGGATGCCATGGCTCTATTTCCGTTTCAGCCATGTAAGTAACAAAAATATATAACAAAAATACAATGTGTCCCCAGTTTACTCTTTCCAACGCAGGGCACTCAGCTAAAAATCAAAGATTAACTCTGAGCAGCTAAAAGGAACACATTCTCCTGATTCACAGAAGCCACTGCTGTGGAATTTAATCTGTTTTATGAAACCCCAACCATTGATTGTTATGGCATGACCGTGGCACGGGAGGTCATTTGTGAGCACTGAATTACTGGTTGCGTGACAGGGGAAAAAAAGAAGGCTAAAAGCAAGGTTAAATTAAAGAAGCTGCTAGAAGCTATTTATGTGAGATGAATGGATATTATCCAAATTAATGACAGGAAACCTCCAATTAGCTGAATATTGATGCAGAATTACAGCTTTATAAGGTAAATACATGTTTTCTCAAGCCAAAGGCGTGGGTAAGGGAATGTTTATCCTGCAGCTGTAATGGGGGTACAGGTAGATGAACATTTTCTGTGTATTGGGGCACTGTGACCTCACTGCTGTCGCTGACAAATCTTTACAATAAATCTGTCATTGTTTCCTAACATCAATAGGAATATTAAACTTCTGACCTTGTTCTCTAGACTGTTATCCCAGAGTATGGGATGGGCAAAAGCCTTGACTTGCTGCTTTGTGTTTCAATAAACAGCTTAGCTTTTATTTTAGAGCAGAGGTTTCTTCTTCAGCCCAGTGTATGTTGTTTTGGCATCAGTAAGTGTGAGGGGGAACCTCTAAACTTGTTTCTGTTTTGTTAATTTATATAATTTCTCTGCAAATATGCATCAAGGAGAACTGTGGCTCTGAACTCCTTTTGTTGTGGGTTTTTTTTGGTGATTTATACACCATAAATAATTGTGTAATGGAGTTATTGGATCAATTTACTCCTTGGGAAGGGTAGAATTTTCTTTGGAATTCTCTTTATGTGAAAAGGGGGTTGTCCAAGGCCAGGTTGGACGGGGCTTTGAGCAACCTGGTCTAGTGGAAGATGTCCCTGCCCATGGCAGGGGGTGGAACTGGTTGGGCTTTGAGGTCCCTTCCAAGCCAAACTATTCTTTGATTTTATGATCTCCCAAGCTGTGTCCTCTCACGGTAAAACACTGCAGTTCACGTTCATGAATCCTTGTAGTACACCATTAACTGTGTATATATGGTCTGCAAAAAAGCAAATTAAAAAAACCAAACAAAAAGAATCCCACCCCAAATTCCCAAGACCTATTAAGGTCCTATTTTCCTAAATATTTCTAAAGGATGCCCACAGTGTCTTTTATATAGTGATGGGAGCACAATAACAGCACTGGGCCAGAGCAAGGATCCTGTTACAGCCTTATCCTGATTCTGGTCATTCAGGTTCACAATTTCATTGCATGTTGTGCAGAAAAATTATCTTGTAACATTCCCACATCTCTTCCTATGCATCTTTTGAAGATGTTTGTTATTCTTGTCCATCTCTACCCTATTCCCTCTCTTTTGACTTTTGTTGACGAGTCCCAACTTATTTAGTGCCAGTATTTTCCACTAATGTTCCTTTTTCTGGGACATTCTGGGAAAATATTAGTTCTTAGTATAGTTCTGCTGTTTTAGGATGCAAACTGTGTTTAAGGAGATTTAGAGGCACTGCTGTACTTTATTTATTTACCTGGTTTACTGTATATTTTCCTTGGTTCTTGGCTGTGCTCCTTTGTCAACTTGATCTTCTGTCATTTCCATATAATTTATATTGAGTTTATTTTTTTTATATTGTCCACTGATGTATCTTAGTCCTATCATATTTTTGAGATGCCTGTGATATCAATATCCCTTTTTTCCAAATTAAGCTGGCATTCTGGATTACTCAGCATTTCTATACTATATATTCTTACTTGAACTCACACACTGTATTGCTTTGGTTGCTATTTTTATGCTTCAGGTACAAATGCAGCTTTCCTTGTCTTCACTGTTCTTTCAAATTATTTTTTTTAAACCTGAGATTTTTCTCTCTCCACTCTGTCCAAAAATACAGAGGCTTTTATAACCAACTTTTCTTCAGCTTTTAGTTGGTGAAAAAAACATAAAAACCCATGAAAAAAAAAATCCAAGAAAACTCTCTCAACTTTAAAAGCATTAACTGTGCTGTTCTATTCTGGTGTAGGTGGGCAAGGCTTTCTTTGCAGTCTCCTCCTTATTCTCCAGGGTTTTCCCAGTAAACTTCTCCATTTTCCTACTTTCCATTGCATTTTCCAGCACAGGGACTGCTTTGGAATGGGATTGGTTTTTTTCTGTGACAGTGTTTCTTGTTTTTTTCCTGTATCCACCTTGTCTTTCCCAGTTTGTCTGACTACCTGAGGAGAGATTGATCTCCTCCCGAAGGCTGAGGGATATTTCCAACACACCTAATCGAAGACAAATGCTTATATATGTAGTTTGATCCAGATAAAGCACCAGGCCACCTTTACTTTCTTTCATTTTTCCCTGCCTTTGATCCCCCCAGCTGTTTATTTTACATTTCTAGCAAGAGACATTTAGTAAAGGCTTTGGATATAAGATGAATCCTGCAATCAGAGCTTTTCCTCATATTGTATTTTCAAACTGAAATCCTCTCGAAAGGTCACTTGAAGGCTTGAAATATCGGAGCATTTAGATTGCTGTTGATTTTTCTCGCAGTGATTGACTGGCCATCAAGCTCATCATGCTCTTCTACTAAAAACAGAGTAACTGGTTATGTTTTCTTTTCTTGCAAAGAATTTTTCCATGTAGCTGCCAGTGGAACTGCACTGACCAAATGGTGTAGAGGAAAAACCATTTAATGTATGTGCTGTAATTAAAGGAAAGCCCTAATCCATTTATCAGTGCTTATGATGGGGGGTTCATTTTCACAGCCCATGGGAGTGTTTGAGTTTTTCTGCACATAGCCCAGAGAAGCTGTGGCTGCCCCACCCCTGGAAGTGTCCAAGGCCAGGTTGGACAGAGCTTGGAGCAACCTGGGCTAGTGGAAGGTGTCCCTGCCCGTGGCAGGGGGTGGAATGAGATGGGCTTTAAGGTCTCTTCCAACCCAAACAAATTTATCATTCTATGATAGCAGTCTCTGAATTATTAACTCAAACCCATATCCCCAGTGAGGTGACATGATGACCTCTTTCATTCTGGGGGCTGGTTTGCATGAGGTGCTTTTTCTCGAGTGAATTGTATCAATATTCCTGTTGATAACATGTTTTTAGTTGTACAGCTGGCTGTGGGTGTGTTGTCTGGGACAATGTATTCATTGGTTTGGTTTGATATCCTTTCACCAAGTTTGGCTGAAATAAGGATTTGAGTTCCCAGTTCTCCAGGCAACCCCAAATGGTGGATAATTTCAGTATAAATAGCACTGAATCAAGGCAGGAATGGCAGAAGGTGGTTCTTTTACGAAACAAATACATTAAAAATATAGTCCCACCACCATCATACATGCAAGGATCAAATTGCTTCTAAGACTTTAGAAAAAAGTCATATTGAAGGTTTTGGGCAGATGGCAAATTCTTCCAGCAGTGACCTGCCTAGACATGAGTTTGATGCCATTTTAATTATTCCTTTTTAAGCAGCATGATGAAGTGTGTGAACTTGCATGTGTCATCTCAGTACTTTTTTCTCTTTGCCATCAGTACATTTCTGTTGGTCCACTCTTAGTTCATGCCCTTAAAATACTTTTCTTCTTAACTTCCAGGCTTTGATGATCCAGCTCTGCATTGACACAGTGCAGAGTGTTTGAGTTATGGTAGAAAAATGTTAATAACATCCAGGGAGGGTTTTTTTTTTGGCTTGGGAGAAGATAGATCATGTAAATGAGGCAATCATTGCTGAGAAGCTCACTTAAAATCCTTCATTTCTCCAGTACAAAGAGCCAAACCTTTTAAAGGAAATGGAAGATGTGAAGTGCTTTATGGAACTCAGTGGCAGAAATATAATAGCTCCGTGTATCCCCTTTATGCAAGTGTGGGAGTTTTTTGTAATGAGTGAAAAAGTAAATTATATATTATTTTTGCAAGAGAATTAACTTTTATTTATGTAATCAATGTTTATTATAAGTTACGGATTTAGAGAAACAGATTTGAAAAAAACCATACTCTCTTGAGTTTACAATGGGAGTGATGTGCTTGATTTTCACCACAGTGAAATAAAACCTTATCCTTAAAAAAAAAAAAATAAATTCTTCAATTCTTACAAACATTCTTCAATTCTTATAAATATTCTTCAATTCCTATTAAATGTTCCTCAGTTCTGGATAATCCTGTATCATCTTCCATTTGGCAGCCTCACAGCAGCTGTTGGCTCAGTGTCTTTTGATTAATTCTCTCCCTGTTCCAGGGTGTATTATACCTAGTTTGTTTAGTGAAAGGGAATATGCTTCATATTTAAAAATCCCTTTTAATGCAGTTACTGCGTCTTTGCAGATTTAATTAGGTCTCAGTCCCTTCCAAATCACAGAAGTCAGAGGTCCCATCTCACTTGTCCCTGAGGCATCATTACAAAAAGTCCCCAGACAGAGTTGAGTTTCCAACTGATGACTTTACCATATAGGGGCTAATTACTCCTAATCTTACACGTTGATGAGGTTGTATTTTATGTCTCTGAGCCCCTGAGACTGTGGCTGCCAAATTATCCGCTCCTGTAAAACACGGGTTATTTCTCCATTAAACGGGCTGGCTTCACAAATGACAATCCCTTCCTGCCAGGCTCTTGCATTTTAAACCCTAATTATTCCTGGCATACGGTTCCATGCGATGAGCCCTTGTTAATCCACGGTGTGATCTGGGATAAGATGGTGGTGCCTGGCTGGTTTAAGCCAGGGAAGGGTGAGCAGAGCGAGGGAGGAAAGCCGGGCCCTGAGTCCGGTGGGATGTGGGAGCTGCAGCTGGACTCTGTGCCTCACTCAGCCCTGCCTTGAGTGCTGCCTCTCATTTTATGAGCAATAACCCCAACAGATCTTTAAAAGAAATGACTCAACACTTTCACCTTCTGCGAGGGGAAAAAATGTCTTTGGAGTCTGTAATGCATGAAAAGTGTTGGAAGCCTAATCTAGTATAAACTGCCTTCAGCCAGCCCTTTTAAGCACCAGGGAAGAGAAATGAATATCTAAAAAGCAGCAAATAACTACAATTGCACTCTGATTTCATGGTTACATGTGCTAGAGGTCAGGAACACAAAGCTGTTTATTTCTTCACACAAAGCAGAGGCTGTTATCATAACCTGCTGCAGGTACAGGTATTGGGAACTCTTCAGGCAGGGAAATCTTGTATTTTATTACAGCACTGCTTCACACCACATAACCTCTCCCCCCTGCTTCTTCCTCTGGTAGTTCTGACCCAGCCTGGTGGAGCTTGGGGTTGGCTCCCAGAAGGAGGAGTTTATGCCAGGAATCCAAGCGTGAATAATTTGGGTTTAGTTTATACAAGACCTTAATCCAGCTCTGCCAATAAGTAACCACTAACTGGGAGCTTTGTTAGAAAAGAAGAGGCTGGGAAGAGTAAGGTTTGGAAATGGTGGAACTTTTCCTTGTCTAGTTGCAAGGAAGTCAATAACACCTTGATTTAGACACTATTTAAAAAGCAACAGGGACCTAACCTGGTAGTGCTCTTTGGGGGGAAAAAAAACCAAAAACAAAAGACAAATAACTCCTTCAAACAACAACAAAACCCCAAACCCTCCACCTTGGAAATCCTGGGAAAATCCAGATGTTCTTACAATGGCTACCACAGGCAGAAACACCAAGGTATACCAGGGTACAGAAACATTTTGAGCTCATTTCAGTATTTTATTTAAATATAAAAAGATCTAGATAAATTAGAAAAATCCACCTGCTTGTGAATTAATAAACTTTCCTTCGATGTTGAATGAAACATATAAATCTACATTTTTATATCTATCAGCATTGAATTTCAGGCCAAGGTGTTAATTGCAACATTCCTCTAACTAATGCAGTGACACATTTGGAGCAATAAAATGGTTCTAAATCAGTGTGACATAGAGCAGACTGATCTTCCAAAATGGTGCATTCAGTTTAGAGTATAAAAAACATTTTTGCCCTTTTATTTAAAATAACATGAGTGGCTGACATTTTTGTTTTCTTTTTTTTTTTTTTTAATGTCATAGATAACTTCTCTCCCACTAAGCACCCACAAAATATACATGCTTCTGAGTGTACTTTAATTTTCTTTTGCTTTTTAAAAATGCACTATGCTGAAAGCCTGGGTTTTAATCTGTTTAAGGAGGACAAAATCTTTAACCCAGTGCCCTTGCAGGTATCCCTACAGTGTTTCTCTCTCAGGTTGGCTGCAATTGGTTGGATTTTAATTTACAGTAAATACTGCTGTTGTAAATATTGGCCTTTTCTCCTCAGTTCTCTTGAATAATGCAGTGCTCTCTAGATTCAATCCCTGTGTGTACACATCTGTTTATCATTCTCACCATCCAGATTGCAGGGAAGTGTTATGGGAAAGAAAATACAGGATCACTAAGCTCCATGGCCCATGGTTTGAAATAAAACTGGCTTGTTTTCCTGCTCATGGTGGGACAGCTCTTGGAGTGCTCCCAGCACACATTTATATGTGTCCCAGCAAAAACCAGGCTCTTCTCTGTTTTCCCTTTGGATATAAAAGTCACCAAGGTAACTTTTTTGAGCAGATGTAAAAAAGGTCCATTACAAACTAAAAAAAGAGCAAATAAAGCAGCCAAAAGCCCATCTCTTCCTAAAAAAAACCCCTGCAAATTAACCAAATTAAGTCCAACTAATCCAATAAAGATGTCCACCTAAGTCCAAGAAAATCAGGAGAAAAAAGAAGATGTAGTTGTAGAAAGGAGGAGGAAGGGGACGTGCTGCTCAGAGGGGAAGTGCAATTGTTATTTCTGGAAGGAGGGACAGCACAGTTGGTGGCAATGAAGTACTTCCCTGGCCTCTCACACCAACTGCAGTGGGTTTGTGGCTGGGAATTCAGCCAGGACACTGTTCTAAAGTGGGAAAGTGTGGCACCAGCAGCTGAGTGACAGGAAAGGGTGTCCCCACAGTGATGTGTTAGTTACCTGAGCTCACCCTGGCTGGAAAAGGATGGGAGCTGTATTTGCACCAGGATTCAGGAGTCAGGTAGAACACTGTGTTGCTGATACAAAGAATTACTAACTCAGTTAACGTGACTGGCAATGACTAATCCACTGGCACAGTGTGTGTCCATTGCAAGGAGGTCAGGTTAATAATTACAGCCTATTCCACAACATGCCCACTTTTTCCAAGGAATTTTTCTTTGGTGTTTTTGCTTGGCTTTGAGAAGGTGAGGGAGGAGAGTCGTGTTGCATCATGAGAGAGTTCAGCTGGGAGCCAGCCTTAAATGGAGAGGGGAGATGTCAAAACTGAGGGTTGTAGCAGTGTAGACAGGCTGTAGAATTTTATATCCTAATTTCCAGCTGAAACTTTCCTGAAAGAAAATTCCACCTGAGCTTCTTTTCTGCCAAAGCATCCAGGCTTGCACTGGCTCTCTGCACGCTCCCAGTGCAAAGTTCACTGCCCTGGGCTTCAGACAGACCATCAACTGGTCACATCCCACCCAAGCACGGGTGTCACCAGCAGCTCTTAACATACTCTTTGTTAAGCTTGAAAATGCTTGGGAATGTCCTACAGGTCATTTTGCAGCTTCCAGCTGCAGGATTTAATGGCAGTTAATGTTAGAGAGAATATTGATAATGACCGAAGAGGTTTTTGAAAGCACATTCAGCAAAGTCTGTCTCCTGTAACTGGTGGACCTGAAGAGACCTTTGGGATCAATCCTTGTCCCAAAGCACTCAGTGGAAATGCTGAAACTGAGAAGGGCCAGGATTTGGCTTGGGGAGCAGTGCTGGATGAAGAGTGCAGCTAAATTATTTAATGGTTTATGTGCTGGCTCTGGATCAGACATTGTCGTGGAAAAGAACAACTGTAGGACAAACCAAGTGGGGGTGGTGGGAACCATCCACAGCCACTTAATTCTGCCTTTGAGAGGGGGTCACTTCAGCATTTGGTTACTCTGAGCTGTTCAGTTATTCCTTCTCACTGCATTATTCCGTGTATTCTCTGGGATAAAACCTGGGTATCCAATGCTGTGCCTATCATAAACACATTTAGGAGGGTGACTAGTAATGATTTGCTACATGACTTTA
This sequence comes from Manacus candei, assembly GCF_025592945.1. Lineage (NCBI taxonomy): Eukaryota > Metazoa > Chordata > Aves > Passeriformes > Pipridae > Manacus > Manacus candei. The sequence goes on along the minus strand of NW_026138098.1, from coordinate 4,741,159 downwards.
AACAGGACAGATGTTGTACATGATTATGTCTAAGGTACCAGTTATGGCATCATTAGATTGGCCTCCAGCAGTTAACTTTTAAGTCCCATAATTTTCATAATCTTAGCATGAGATTCAATATTTATTTAGAGACTGAAAGCAAAAGTATTAAATTGAAAATACAGGCTAAAAAGAAAGAGGTCATTTCATGAAGGCACTTGGTGTGTCCAGCTGGAGAAGAGGAGACTGAGGGGAGACCTTACTGCAGGTACAACTTCCTCAGGAGGGGCACAGGAGGGGCAGGCACTGATCTGTGCTCTGGGGGGACCAGGGACAGGACCCAGGGAATGGCCTGGAGTTGTGTCAGGGGAGGTTTAGGTTGGATCTCAGGAAAAAGTTCCTCCCCCAGAGGGTGGTTGAGCACTGACCAGGCTCCCCAGGGCAGTGGGCACAGCACCAAGGCTCAGGGAGTGTTCGGATGATACTCTCAGGCACATGGTGTGACTCTTGGGGATGGTCCTGTGCAGGACCAGGAGTTGAACTGGGCGATCCTTGTGGGTCCCTTCCAACTCAACACATTCTGTGATTCTGTGACAGAGCCCATGAGCCAAGACCCAAATATCACCCTGGTGCTCCTCCCTCCTCCCCTGTCTCCTTGACCATTCCCTCTTCCATCTGCCCCCCGTCCCTCCTCGTTGCTCCCAGTGCAAGGAGCAGCACCCCCCACGAGGGATGTGTCCTGCCCAGCTGGTAGGAGTGTCCATGGATCAAACATGGGAAACCCAGTGAACCTCTCCCTGTGGCAGCCTCTCATTTTTACAAAGGCATTGATTTTCCTGGGGAGCTCATTGGAGATGAGCCATCGACCCTTCTGTCACGTTGTTTCAAAGAGACCACAAGCTCAAAAGCCCAAGGCTGGACATAAAAAAGGATAGGGCATAAATCAAATTCCTCCTGGAAATCAGGCTAAAATCTGATCAAAACAGAGGGCACAGTGTAAAAGGGTTGTCAGATTTTTTTGTTCTGTGTGTTTGTTTTTCTTTAATTGTTTCACATGCAGTAAATAATAATTAGGAAAAATAATAATAGTTAGGAAAAAACTAGGACTTCTAAAACACAGGGACAAGTTTTTTGCAAGCACATTTGTGTGTGTCATGCTATGCAACATCCTCCTGCCCAGGAGAAAGTGGCCCTTTGTGTTTATTCCTGTATCAGTCTCAGTGACATCATCATTAAAATGTAAAGGTATGTGAATGACTTTATTCACAGAAGTATCCTCTAAAGGGTGAATATTTTGAAAATAACTAGTCACATATTGAAATATTTTTCCAATTGGTCTTGCATCAAAGTGTGTTGGGGCGTGTGTGTATATTTTACAAATGCAACCCTGGAGAGCGAGGAAGACCTGCAGCAAGTAAAGGAAAATGCGTTTTCTTCTCAATCAGTCACAGCTCTGGTGTCGCTGAATGCAATAATTTGGGATCTGAGCTTTTAGTCTTGCACAAGAAATGGAATATACAAACAATCATCAGTTGTGGTGGTTGCTAGGCAGCAGGTTAGTGCTCCTTGAAAAGCAGCCTGGTGGGGCTGGTGGGTGCAGACAGTTCCCAACCTGGCTCCTTCCCATCCAGGTGACACCCACAGCCAAAGAGAGCTTGAAAATTCTACTTTTCTGGCATTTAAAAGATGCAAAGTTAAAGCTTTGAGGGCTTTAACGTTTAAGCATCAATCCCAAGCTTTTCTGCACCTCCATTTCTGAACTGAAAGCCTGAGTGATTAAAGAAGAAAAGAAAAAAGGCAATTGCCAATTATCTACTGTTGAGTCTCGTGATAAACCCCAAATCCACCATGCCCTGTTTTATGATCATATGACAACGTTTTTGTTTTAATCTCTGGCATGATCTGTGTTTCTAAACCTGTTGTCATGGAATTCAAAAGGGATAATTCCAAGATCAAACAAGTCATGGATGCGCAGTAAAAGCATGTGATGAATAGAGATTTGGTTTTTTATTTTCCCTTCAAAAGGTAAATGTAGGTAATAATTCACCAACCGAAAAGTTTTATGTGGTGGAATAATTACTAAGTTCAACTGTGTGAAGAGCTGTTAGCTTTAGAATTGAGGCAAGTCAGTGGCAACTCAGATAAACTAGGGAGAGCTGCATAGAATTCTTAAATTATGCAAAATAGAACTATTTATTTGTGATCAAACTAGTGACTTAGAAACAGAACTTTGTAGGCTTTTTAGTTATTTAAATCTTAGCTATTGTGAATGCTGACTTTTTAAACTTGGTTTTAGCATCCCCTATCATCAGGCAGTTTCTGATGTCTGTAATCACAGCAGTTAATGGGAAAGTCTTTCCAGAAAGAAATAATAATCCCAAGTATTACACAAAACCAAATGCTTCTATTGCACAGAAGTAGCGTGAAAAGTCTCTATTAAAGTTGGCATGGCTGGTGCTCCACTGAGTTTTGTTTTGTTGTACAAATCGTTCGGTGTCAAATTTGGCTCATGTGAACATCCTGTTCCTTTGTTTTGGGAACAAAATAGGAGTAATAGAGGTGTGTGTCGGAATCACTGCTTTGATGCCTCGACAAAAGCATCTGTACCCGCAGCACACATCATTTTTCTGGACTCACCACTGTATTAAGAGTATTAAAAGGGGAAAAAAAAAAATCAATAAATACCATTGTTAAGCCAAAGCATCATGAAAAAATCCCTGCAGCAGGACATATATTGAGTCATAAAATGCGTAAGAGACAGTGCACAGGTTTTCTCTTGTCCTCCCTACAGTTTCTTGTCTTAAAGTTAAGCTCTTTCAAAAGCAGGTAAGTGTAGGAAATATTGAATCCCTGAGGCCAAACAATTACCTCGAGCTCTTATTTCTTATTATGCCGAAGCAGCTCTGGGCTAATTTGTGCAATTTGTATTTGCCACCAGTTCTGAGGAACGCGGGTGGAATTGTTATTTACAGAATCCATTTGCACCATCAAAGTCTCTGTGGGTTATGACCTTCACATAAATATACATAATAGCACAAAATAACTCTTCATAAATATACTTTTTGGCTGCAGAACTACTTTTCCTTTGTTTGCTTATGCATCGTGTTTGTCATGTTTACAGTCACTTAAGAATTTTCTGGCCATCTCAAGCATTCCTGAACTTCCAGAAATGGATGTGGACCCTAAAATGTGGGTGCCTTAATGATGTGCTGGGAAGGGGACTCTGAGAGGGGTTGGAGGAGTCCTTCCATCAGCTCCTTCTGTATGAAATGTTTCTGTTAGTTAAATTTCTTTTGAAAGGACATTAGGTGGTCAATAAGCCAAATAATGTGACAGTAGGTACTAAGGAATCCCAGTGCAAGGCTCTGAAGCAGGAATTGTATTCAGAATGCCTTAAAATTGGAGATAAGTGGAACCCAGAAAATTTAAATTTGGATTTAACTTGGACTTGCCTCCTTTGTTCGCCTCTATCTCCTGGCTACTTTCTTTTCTGACACATCTAGTGTTCATATTTAAATGTTTTATTCAAATTTTTCTAACCCTAATGTATCTCTGACATGAAGGAGCTCCAGAGTTTGCCTTGCTCTTGGTTTTAATCCTCTCCTGCCTCCCGTGCCATATTAAGGACACTTTCAGAGCCTGTCATCCCGTTATCTCCATCTCTGATTGCCATCCATCTGCCTGGTCCCACGTGGTCCCAAATACCACCTTCAGGACAAAACCCCTTCCTGTGTTTCCTGACCCCACAGAAGGGCTTGTTTAGGCAATCCCAAATAACTTTTTCCTATGAACAGTTTTCCAAAAGAATAGGATGGCCCCGAAACAGGAATTTTGGCAAAAAACCAGTGTCACCTCCCTTGTGCTGCCCCTTGCCTTGGTGTGAGCAGAGAGCACCTCATACAGGAACCAGAACTTCCCAGTTTTACCTAGAGAGGACTCCTTTTCTCCAAGGAGAATTTGGGTTCTGTTGCTGCTCATGCACAGCCTCCAACTGCTTTGCCAGATCTTTGTGTCCCAGTTACAGAAACTCTGTCTCACAGGATCCTGGTGAAATGTATGGAAAATATGGGATTGCTTTCAGCAGGACAAAGGGATGGGTGGAAACCAGTCCCACCAAAGTGGAGGAACCATGAAGCTTCAAGATGTCTCTTGTTCATCAGCAGTGGGGAGCTTGATGACTTGCTCCATGTCCCTAATTTTTCCTCTCCCTGACACAGGAACCTGTGACATTCATGGCATCTCTTCTGTTTCTACAGTGAAACTACTGAAAAAAAAACTATGAAAGAGAATTATTTGACTATTGAACATTGTTATCCCTCACAGTCCACCCCAGTTCTTGGTATCCTCCCTCCATACCCTGTTTTTGGGCTCCTCATTCCCCTCCTACCACATTTTACAAAGATGCCAGCAGAGCTCCATCAGGGAGCTCCAGGGACAGCCCATGTTGTTTACAGTGAAGAAATCAAGCCTATGCCAGTTAAATTTTCCTGTGCACTCCCATTTGAGCCCTTGGCCTGAGTTATGTCCACACAGTTGGGCTTTAGAAACTTCAGTGAGTTAGTCACTACTTCTAGGGACTGAGATTTGTCAGCATAAGCCTATGGTCCCTAAAGAAATGTAGGACTGTGTTCTTCCCCACACCTCTGAAAATTGAACAAAATAAATGTTTAATTTATAATAAAAATAAAACTTGGAGGAGGAGAAAGAGAAAAGGGAGAAAGTAAAGGGTTTTCTTAATTTTATCTCTGTGTGTGTGATGGATTTGCTGGGGGTGATTCCTCCCTTTAAATTATTAACTGAAGATAAAGAATAATAGCAATGCATAATGAAAACACATTTCTTTTTCTCCTTTGCATGGGCTTGAAGATATAATTCTTGTGCTCCTTCCAACCCCCTGATGGGCACCTCGTTTCTAATGGCAAGGATAATGAGAGATTTATGACTTCTGGCTTTTTGATAGCAGAGCAGGACTCATTTGTCCCTTCCATGGTGGATCCTGTAATCATCTCTGCAGGCAGCAGCTACAGCTCCAAGGTGTGTGAGCAGGGAAAGATAATTCACTTATCAAAATCTCACGATGCCACTCGTAACAGAAGAAAATCCATCCTGACATCTTAGAAAAAATATTTTTCTATTTTGTTTACATAATGAATCCTGTTCAGGCTGAAATGATTTCAGGCTGTTTTGCTTACTCTGATTTGAAAGCCTTCCCAACAAAGCTGCCTTAAAACACTGTCATCTTTGTGCCACTGTGTTCAAGTGCTTTCCTTTGTGGCAAAGTGTTTGTATTGGTTTGGCTTTTTTCATGACAAGAAAGGTTTCAAATAAAGAGCTGGCAGCTGCTTTTTCCTTCTTTAAGCCTGTATCATTTGACCCCCATTGTAAGGATGTGCAGGGTACTTTTTATGAGTTCTGCAAAGATTCTTTGAGAGGACTGGGAGACTGTTCCTGTGTCATCCTCTCTTGATGAGCACACACTGTGGGTTTTAGCTGTGTTTGAGCTCTCTGGGTGGCACCCTGTGCTCCTTCAAGTATCTTGGTGAAAATTACTGCCTGGTCTTACAGGAAAGTTGTTAAATGTCAAATCCTTCAGAGATGAATGTCAGGTGTATTGTTATGGGACTGTAAGAGAGTAAAATCCTCGTGTGGCTGTGGGGCTGCCCCCTGCCCCGCCCAGTCCCATCTTCACTGGGCTGCTGCCTTTGGATCATTGTCTGTGCAACACCTCCCCTCTTCCTGGAATTTAACATCCCTTCTGAAGGCTCAGGGTAATGTCCCTGAAGGACAACAAGACTTTTACCCAGAGAAGCTGTGGCTGCCCCATTTCTGGAAGTGTCCAAGGCCAGGTTGGACGGGGCTTGGAGCAACCTGGGATAATGGAAGGTGTCCCTGCCCATGGCAGGGGGTGGAACGAGATGGTGTTTAAGCTTCCTTCCAACCCAAACCATTCTGTGCCTGTTCCAAGGCTTTCTGGAGATGCATCACTATCTCCACTAACAAGTAAACGCAACGTTTGCTGGTAGATACCATATAAATTGATTTAATATCATCAGGGATTCTGATAAAAGTTGGAATTTTCAGCATTCATCTGTCTTTACTTTTAATATCAAGCATGTGAACTTCAGCTTTGCTGTTCAGTTCTATTTTAGATGACAGCAGTCTTTGCAATCTTATGATATTCCTTCTTTATGACACATGAAGAAGACCAGAAGACATGGATTTGGTTCCGGTGTTCATTCTGCCTTGGCTTTCATCTCAGATGTATCTGAAACGTCCGGATGGTTTTTCTGGATGACTCACTTCAGATCTGAAGGAGCGAGTGATGATCTCTCCCAGCCCTTTCTGAGAGGGAGCATGATGAATCTTTAATGGTGACACTTTTGTCCTCAAGGCTTCCTCAGGTATTTGAATTAAAGAAGTCACAAGGAAATTTAAGCAGTTTTAATGTTTTAAACAGAAGGAAGTATAAATTACTTCCTCCAGTAGGAATAATGCACAGAAGGAGGAAAAGGCTTTAAAAAGAAGGTTTAATGATGTTAAAGGTATTGTATTAACAGGGTGGTTGCTCTGATGGCTGACCCTGCAGCCAAGCCAGTGGTGTCCTTTTGCTCCCAGGTTCCAAATAGGGAATTTGAGCATTTTTGGATAATCAACAGTGCTGACTAGGGGGCTGTAGGGATCCTGACTGCCATGGACATGGGAGGGAGCCCAACTCTCTTCACCATTTTCATAGATGATCATTTAAGATGAGCCAAAAAGATAATTTTTCTGCAAAGTGGAGAAGTTTTCCTCTTTTCAGACAGTGTTCATGTTCTGCAGTGCTGTTTTATGGCGTTTTGAGGGAAGTGCTGGAGGTTCCTGGAGACTCTGGAGGAGTTCATTGGGAGGTGATGCTGGTGGCTCAGCAGTGATGGGGGATGTGAGCGGTGCAGATCAAGCAGGGCTTGGAGCAGAGCAGAGGAGACCAGAAGTGCTGACACACATTTGAAATTTGTCAGCATGTGAATAGTAAATGAACAGAATATGCAACTTTCATGACAAAAACTGGAGATGAGGCCAGGGCCAGTGGTCTGAAGTCATTCCACCTCTGCCCAGTGTCACTCTGGGTGTCAATCATGGAATTGTTTAGGTTGCAAAAGCCCTCTAAGATCAAGTTCAACTGTTCCCCCAGCACTGCCAAGCCCATCACTAACCCACGTCCCCAGGGGCCACTCCACAGGTTTTTTGAACACTTCCAGGGATGGTGATACTACTGCTTCCCCAGGCAGCCTGTTCCAATGCTTGACAACCCTTTTGCTCAAGACATTTTCCCTGAACTCTAATCTAACCCTCCCCTGACACAACTTGGGGCCGTTTCCTCTTGTCCTGTCCCTTGTTCTCTGGGAGCAGAGCCTGACCCCCCCCCAGCTTCCCTCTCCCATCACGAATTTGCAGAGAGTGAGAAGGTCCCCCCGAGCCTCCTTTTCTCCAGGCTGAGCCCCCCCAGCTCCCTCAGCTGCTCCTGGTGCTTCAGACCCTTCCCCAGCTCTGTTCCCTTCCCTGGACACGCTCCTGCCCCTCAATGTCCTTCTTGTAGGTAGTTTATCATCAAACAACATCCCCCAGCAGGCAGCCTGTATATGTCTAGAAAACACCTGAAACATTGGTAAACCAGCATTTTCCATGGACTGTTTCTCTGTATGTCTCAAGTTTTGTACAAAACCTCAGCTGGCTCCACACTGGGCTGTCCTGTGCATGCCAAATATTCGCAGGACGCTGTTTTTCAGCAGCACCCTCACCTTTGCAATCGATCTCTGTTTCAGCAAGCTGATTTACAAGTACATCTTTTCTGAATCATTATCTGAGCCGGCTGCCAGTTGGCCCGAGGCAGAGATCCAGGCACTCGAGACTGGGAGAATCGGTTCCAGCTGCACTCCCTAATTAGGAAAACCCTGGTCTGGAGCCGGATGTCCAGATGCCTTGCCAAGGAGCGTATCATTTGGTTCAACAAACAGCGTTTTGAGGGGAAAAAAAAAAAAAGAAAAAGAGGGAAGATGTAACAGGACAAAGGTCACCTGCCAGCAGTTGCTTCTCTATTCCTCGTTTCATCTCCCGTTAGTGTAAGCTGGAGAGGTGGATCGTGGTGGGAAGGGAAGGTCTGGGGAGGTTAAACAAATCCATGGGATTTCAGCTTGGATAGAAATAAGTTTCTCATGCTCCCCACAGAGATGGAAAGTACTTGAAATGCCATTTCTTTCGTGCTTTCGCACCAGGGAAAAACTGAACTTTGCGTTTCGTTGTGTAACAAGAGTTCCAGTGCAATGTGTTTTGTCAGCAAGGAGAATTTGAAAACCTGGTATGTGACACATCTCAGCTAAAGCCTTGTGCTCCCCGTAGTGTCTTCATTTCAAACACAGACTCAAGCTCTTTTTAAAGGTTTAGTTTTTTTTTCTTTGCTTGTTCTGGTGACATGAATTAACAGACGTGAAGCTTCCAGGAATAGATTTAATAATATCAGGAAAAATTGGTGCTTTTACCACCAATGCCATTTAATCTGTCTCAGCAACGAGATCAAATGACTTGCCAAAAGTTTGAGTGTTTTTCAACAATAGGATTCCTATAGTAATATGAGAATGTCGTTGCACAGGATATGGTAAAAAAGGCAGTGCAAAACTCCACTGTGAATGATTTAGCAAAGAAAATAAATATTTCCTCCTCTTCTTCTTCCCACCTCAATTATTCCCATCTTTTCTACTCCAGAAACAGCTACTTTTTAAAGTTAGATAAGCAAGGATTAACCAGTCTGTTCCAAGGGATCTGTAGGAAATTGGAAGTTTCTACCTACAGATTATTGCTAATCATAGGAGATTACTTTGATAAGAATAATTTACCTGTTATATGAAATCTGCAATGTGGACTTTGACAGCTTGTTCTTCTTTGGCCCTTTAGTGTCAGTCTTTTGTGCTGGAAGTACATTTGAATGAAATTCATGGAAAACCATCTGGTAAAAGAAGCCTGCCTGGATCTGATTTATCTCTGGCCAGCCCTCTGGATTTCCTTGTGCACTGGTTGACATTCACAAGTTGATGTTCTCCTGTTGTAGTTTCCTGCTCGATCCGAGACAACTGTGGGTTTCTTACTGTAAAGCATTTGAGGAAAATATTGATAACTCAGTGGAATTTGTTGCTTTATTACGTAAGGTTTTTTAAACAAAATTTTGGATTTTTTAAGATCTTGTCATAACTCAATCCAAGAATTTCTTCTTTATCCTTCTCTGCAAGTTATTCTCTATTTAGCTGTTTTAAAAAGTGAATAAGACAGCACATGTAGCAGCTCTTCATCCTGATGGCGTTCACATGTAACTCATCACATTACTGGCACACTGAAAATAACCTTTCCGCGAGGCTCCCCCAGGAGTTACCCCTATCCCACTGCTCGTGAATCCTGATGGATTTTTTCCCTTGCTGTTTTTGTGTTCCTCTCTGTGCCCCACGACAAGGTGAGGTGCTCCAAGGGCATCTCGCCCATGTTTGGTGCCAGCAGTTACCAACATTAGATCAGGTTCACTGATTGCAACTCTGCATTATTTCTTTGCCAAAAAACATGTTGTGGGCCCTCTGCTCTGGCTATTTTCTGTATTCTCTTTTTTTCCCAAGCTGTGGCTAATGAGTCCAGCTGTTTGCTCTGCTGCTCAGGACTCTCTGTTGCTCAATGACAAAAACCAACCTCTTTTTTCATGCCAACCATGGATAAACACAGTGCCATTGGCATCTTGGAGTTCTGCTAGTAAAGTGTTAAAGTATATTTTAGTGTACTTTATTAAAAAAAAAGGTTCATCAAACATCCTCTAAGTGTTTTGAGATGTGGTGGGACTGAAGGAGATCTCTTGATCTCTTCTTTCCTCTCTTCCCTTCACCCAAGGAGACAAAGCCATGAAGCCTGTTGTGGTGAGTACGCTTAAAAAAACACTTCTTGAAGTGGAGCTGAGTTACATTGCTTTGTTAATATATTGTTACATATAAACTGAAATTCTGCTTAGCAAAAAACTTCTGTGGCAGGCTGTCTAGGTGAAAGAAAAATAACACAAAAGCGCTTAGCAGTGGTGTGACATGTTGCTGTAAAGCAATAGCCAGGAATGCCAAGAGATTTCAGTCCAAATGGAGAATTTCTGAAAATTAATTTTGGATGCTTGATACAAAATAGAAAGTAACGTAATTTCTGGCAGAGGGGTTGACAGCAGACGTAATGCATCATTGCAATGGCCCAGCCTGTGTGTTAAATGGAAATTAGCTCCATGTAAAAAGCTGCAGAGAGAGTAGAGCTCACAGAAAACAAAAAAATAACAAAAGCAGAGGCTGATGTACTGGTGTAACAGTTGCCCTGAACTAGAAACGTTCTGATGTAATAGAACCGGTGAATATGGCTTGAAATTACTGCAGTTCTTTAAACGTGAAGGTGACTTAGTGCAAATGAAATGGAGCTCACAGTGTCCAGCCCGTTCCTGGGCTGGTTTGTGCTCCCTGTTCTGCAGACAGCACAAAAGGGATGCTTGTTGGAATCTGCGTTTCCCACCTTCCCTGATACCTCCACCCTCATGCCTGAAGCCATGGAAATCAAAAGCAGAGATACTGGAGCTTTGGATCAACCCTGAACACATTGTGAGACTGTCCACATCCTTGCAACAGGATCCCAGGGGTGGTTCAAGTGCCTCTCCTGCAAAGCGGGAGAAACAGATCCCAGGGCAACCAGATCATTTACAGGAGCTCTTTCCCTCCTGCTTGTACTCCATTTAAAAACACATTTTCTAACTCATCTCCTCCAGAACACTGGAAATAATGTTCCTTTCTCTGTGTTTTTCCCCAGGGGTGACACAGAAGCGATGGAGCACTGACGGTCACAGGACATGCTCAGGCCTTCAGCAGGAGAGTGCTGGGGGGGGCACATCGAGCTCTACCAAGGTAAAATAAATAAATTCTGTTTGGATAGCAGTCAGCAGAACGCATGAGGGTTTAGAAAACAATCACTGATTGCTGAGCAGTGTGTTTGGACTTGGTTTTGTTTAGCTAGGCTTAGCTTAGGCAGCAGAAAAGCCAAATAAAATGATGGCTAAGTGTTGTGATTCTGTGCGCTCTTGGTCAGGGGGGAAAATTGCCTGTTTTGTTGGGGAAAAGAAGTTGTTAAAAACACCCCAGGAGACTAAATCAAGTGGCATCCCAAATATCAGTACACTCTGCCTGAGATGTTCTCAAGATAAAGCCTGAAGCTTTCAGATCCTCGCAATTACTTTGTGTAAGTGTGGATTTTTCTCACAGGGTGCAGTGAAGCTTGAAAGCTCCCAACGAGCAAAGGATCTGCTGGTCAAACCTTAAGGATCCATTTCTTTGCCAAAGATTGGGAGGAGGAAATAATACAAATATCCAAGCAGAAAAAGGAAAAGCAAATTATTTAAAATACTGGTGCAGGAGTTTGTAGCTAATCAGGAGCGTTTTTGACATGCCTTTGGACTCTTGCAGGATGTCTCCATCTGTGCAGCCCTTAACAAAAGGAATAAATGTCAAATTAACTACTGGAGCATGAGAGATGCATCCAAAATAAAGTCTCTCAAGGAACATTCTTCTTTGGTGCCCTGTAGAAATCTTGGGGAAGGCGAGAGTTTTGGAAGGCATGCAAAGGTCTTAAACCTGGAGGCAGAAGTAAATGAAGTGCAGAAAATATGAGGCAAATGTTGTTACAAACCATGAAAGAAACAGAGAAGGAAGAAAATGCTTTCCCTGGGGCTGTGAAATTATTGAATTGTCAAAACCACAGGCAGCTGGTTTAAAGAGTTGATAAAATTTATTTGGCATTTCACCTCGTTAATAAACGCTTGATCTACCTCTACCCATTTGGGTTCCCAATCACCTCCTTCTAAAGAGTTACAAGGGAGCCCAGTTTTGGTGGTGTTTCCCTGCACGGAGGACAGGAACACAGGAATGCTCTCATAGGATCTCAGGATTGGGTTGAAAGGGTCCTTAAAGATCATCTCCCCATGTGGTTTGGTGCAGTGTCCCAGCTCTGGCACCAAAGCCCTGACAAGGATGACCCTGGTACCTGGGAGGCCACAACACTGCCACCCTCACAGTCTGAATAATATTGTGTTCTGTGAAACCCTTGTTGAGCTGATTATCAGATGAGAGACGCCCAGATAGGACTGGGGTGAGCTCATAACAAGCAGGAGTAAATGGCACCTAAACATGGGCTGAGCTTTCATTATGGAGCTGATCCTCAGATCCTGCATGCCAATTCAGTGTTTGGGTTTTTTATTTCCATCAGGATCAAAAGATCTGGGAGCACAGGGCAGGAGCAATCTAATCAACCAATTTACAGCAGCAATGAGATTAGGCCAGATGCTTTATTGTGTGTGACTTCTGTGACCAGCCACGTGGATAATAATAGCAGGAGGTTTTAAACTCAGGTTTACTCTTTGTCAGAGAGCTGGAACATGAAAGCACCTCCTTTGACTTCTCAAGTGAAGTAACATATGGAATATCAAGATAGATGTTTACTGTTGTGGAGGGAAAATCAATCTGGGCCACTGTCAATCAATCTTGGACATAGATTTTTTATATCATTGGTAGGTATCACCAAGTAATTATAAGCAAGAGGGAACTAATTAATTAAAATAGTACCCAGAACTCCTATCTGAGTAATGGTACCACTTTTGTGGGAGGGATCATGGAGAAGTTTCTCCATGCTTATAACTGATGAGGTTGTAGAGCTGTGATGACCTTCGTGCCCACAGGTTCTCTGCACCATGTGATGTCATGCATAATGACCCTTAATATATTTAAATGTACTTCAGGTTCCAGCAGACCATCATGAAAGAGAGGTTTAGAGTCTGAAACTGGCACTTGCCTTTGCCATGTCCATTTTTAAACAGCTACAAATCCCAAATGTGGCGACAGAATAAATACTCAAAATAATAGTGTGGAATACACAATTTAAACTTTAATATTTTTTTTCATTGAAGCCTCCAAGACAATTCAGAGCTGATTTCAAGAACGTGTTCTTAAGTGACAAAAAAATTTAATATGAGTAGAAAATTAAGAAGAGATATTGAACAAAACTGTCTGTGATTGAACAAAACTGGTGTGATAGCTGGTAGATGAGAAACAGTTGCACATAGAGTATGTTGATAATTTGAATCTTTTCATTTGCAGGAATCTCTGTCTTCACAAAATACAGCCTTGATTTCACCAGTAATCATTTCACAGATGATTGATGGGAATAAATCCAAAGGAAAGCAGCCTGCCTTGCCTATGCAGTCCATGATCCCCCAGCCCAGTGCTTGCCACACAAAGCAGTCTTCGTCTAATCAGGGGTCAGTCAAGGTTACCAGAGCATTTTTGGTACTTCCCAGCAGACTGGAGGTTCAGGCATCTTTAGAAGACACCAAGTCACCACTGGACTCTCACGTCACAGAGGAAAAACGGTGTCCCAAGCAGCAGAACGGGTTTGCCTCCATAACTGTGACAGCCAGGCGTGTGGCTGTGGGCTCTGGGGACACAGCATGTGGCCCTGGGGCTGTGCAGGACCCCAGCATTGCGTCCCCCACCTCCAGCAGGGTCCCTGCTCTCCTCCCTCAGTGGCCTCCACCAGGCCACACACCCCAACGTGCCTCTCCAGGAAAGGTTTCTGAGTCTTGCCCAAGATTAGGTGAAGAGCCACAAAAGCAGCTTTTTGACCCTGGAATCAAGGAGACTGGCTTGGGCCTTGAAAGCAGTGATGGGATGGAGAAAGTACCACCTTCATTCCTCTCCTGTGTCCACCTCCAGGTTTCTCAGCGGTGCCCAAGTACCATCTATTATTTCGACAAGTCCCTCGATGTGTGCATTGCCCAACCTCGAATTAAATGCCAAAAAACATATAGATCCACGTTATCCTTCAATATAAAGTGCAGTTTGTCCAGATTAACAGCAGATGGAGTAGATGGCATAGCTAATGGAGAGCCCATGGAGGAGACAGCTCCAACAAAGCTCCCAGGAGCAAACAAGACTCCACTCAGATCAGACTTGAGTGCAGACTTCACAGAAAATAAGGTAATTAATAAAGTGAAAACAAAGGAAGGCTGTTTGGGTAGCAAATACCCTTTGCAAAGTGTCCTTATCTCAGAACTTCCAGCATTTGTGGATATACCCAGAGGACATAATAACGTAGTAGCAACAAAGAAGGAAGATGATGAGCATTCTGGCAGCTCTCACACTCTGTTTTCCCTCCAACTTCCTAATTCAAGTGGTGAGCCAGGTAAGTGATTTCCTTAAACCTCAGTCTGGTGGAGCAGAGGTTCAGGCTGGAACAGACCCACCGCAGTGATTTTGTGTGAGCAGATAACAGTAATGCTTGTTTCTGCAAAGGCACAGTGAGTCAGAGCACAGCCCAGCTTTCAGTTCCAGGACTGCCATGAATATTTGCCATGCTGCTCATCAGCTGATAGGGAAAACTCCACCTGTGTTTTCTGCACTAAACCTCTACTTTTAACCATCTATTACTGTAATTTATTTTTTTTTCTCCCTGTAACATGCAAGTGCTTATCCCCTGAAAATAACTAGGTCTTTCTTTGAATAAGGGCTGAATTTCAAGGTGTGAAATTAGGAAGATGACTGCACTGAGCTCAGTTTTGTGCTCCTTGCAATCAAAAATTATCTTGTTTTCAGCTTTTAGTTTAGAAGGCTACAGTAACAAGCCCAGGGTTTTATAACTAATGGATCCAGGTAAATGGTTTGCAAATCTTGAACATATTTGTTTCCAACATTTCCAAGCATTTTGCAAGCATAAAATTTCCTTTGCAACATTGCTCTTGGGGAAGGGAGAGGTGCCCTGGGGATTGCTTGGTGCCCAGAGTGGTACAGCTCCTGCTGCACTGGGTATTTTACAGTGCAGCTGTTTTCCAGCACATTTGGATAACCACAGCTGAGTTTATTGACTTTCCAGGAAGGGAAGGTGGATGGGAGGAATGTCAATGAGCAAGTCTGTTTTTCAGCAAAAGCACGATGATTAAAACTTACCCCCTATGTATCCCACGACCTTGGGCTACATTTAATTGCAATTACCTTGTTCTTATATGGTCTTTTTGGTCTAAGGGTCAGTGTATGAACATAAGCTACTTCCTAAGATTCCTCTGTAGCTTCATCTTCCCAGTGTGCACATGGAAAAAAAAAGATGAGAAGCTGCATCTTGTCTTGAGGGCTGGACAAGGTACAAATTCCTTGAAGTTACTGCTGCTCTCCCTTTCCCATGCCTGAAATCAATGACACTGATCCTGCAGCTATAGGGATGCAGGAGCAGCACCTGAGAGAAAATATCCCTTTGTGTTTCCAAGCATAATCCATGCTGCGTGTTGTTGGGAGGGAGATGGCACAGAGGGAAGCGGGAGAGGGAAGATGCCAACCAGTGCTAAAGGGTTGGAGGGAGAAATGTAAAGGGATGACAGCATCAAATTAAGCTTTTCATTGCATACATCCCAATTTCAAATAACAATGTCCTCCTGAAGTTTCCGTAGGGAGTGTCACGTATTCAAGGCTTTGTTCAAAACCATCTAAGGTGTCCCTGTGATATTCCACCGAAACAAGGAATAAAATAACACTGAGCCTTCCCTTGGCTTGGTGATACCATGGTGGCCATGGAAGAATTGCTTTTACCAGAAGCAATTAGAAAGTGAAATGGGACACTGCTCACGGTTCCACAGTTTTACTGAAAAGAGGAAATCAGTGAGGTAAGAAGCTGAGAAATACTGGTTTCTGAAAAAGGACTTCCACCATTTGTGTACACAAGAATATAGGTGTAAATAAACATGGGAAGTGTTACCTTTTTAACTGCTTCCACCTTTTGTGTGAGCAATAATGTAGAACGTAAAGATATATATTTCTCTTGCTCGAACCCTTTGTAACATATAAGAAGGTGTTTATCAGCTTACTACAACTTTCCTGTGTGAAATTTGTATAAACAACCAGAATAATGCTGCAAAACAACAGCCTTTCTCCCCAGGATCACTGAAGTAATGAGGTCTTGCACTGCCATCAACCATTAAAGGTGACAATCATGAGAAACCTGGTTAAACACACGAGACATCCACACTGCTCATTAAAATGAAAGGCAATTGGTATGATTTTAACCTGGGAGGAATGACAAAGTGAGTCCCCTTTAGTTCTGGGTCAAATGAAGGAGAGAAGTGATTAATATGAGATTAATCATAGAATCATTAAGGTTGGAAAAGGCCTTCAAGTCCAGCCATTCCCCAGCACTGCCAAGGCCACCACTAGCCCATGTCCCCAAGTGCCACATCCACATGGCTCTTAAATCCCTCCAGGAATGGGGGCTCCACCTTTCTGGGGAAGAAATTTCATATGACAACATATTCCCAATTATTTTAGATATTTTTCCCTCCAGTATTTACTAGCTCATATCCACTCATGTTAAGCTTTAATCTGCTAAATGTTTATGCAATTAAATGTTTGTGAAATGAAATGTTTAAAAAGAAGGAAGAACTAGCAAAGAAGGGGCAGCAAACAACTTTTGACACCATGTTAGTACTTTAACATAGTTATCTTGTTGGCTGAAGGAACTGCAGAAAGCACTTTGTCCATCACATTTCTGATGACCCAGAAAGTTGGAGTTTATATTGGTTTGCAGCTGGAGGCAATACCTTCCTGCCAGCAGAAATACAAGTGGTAATAACATCACCATGGTTAAAAAAAAAAAAAAAAAGAAGAAGAAGAAGAAAAATTACTTTCAAGGCTACACTTCTGTGTATGAAATCTGTAAATGTAGTTTCCAGGATGTACAGGCTGCTTTATTAGGATCTGAATTGGAATGAGCACCCAAATACTTCTCTGCTTTACAGGTGCTGGGACCAGGTTTGCTGTCTCCTAAAGGGCCAGTTGAGTCACGGCCTCTTTGGAATGTCTTTTTCCTAAATTTTTTGGTGTGACTTCACTAAAGAAATTATAACTCTGCTTACAGGATTGTTCATACTATTTCGTGTTCAAATCCAAGTATTCAAGTCTTGGCTTTACACAGACCTGGATAACCTAATCTAAGGCCCTGCTTTCAGCAGGAGGCTGCTCCAGGTAATCTCCAGAGTTATGTATTTCCACCATGTGCCACATATGAAAAAGATATTTTAGGATTATTAATGAAATGTAAATTTTGGGCTATGCTCATGGGTGGTTATTATATGTAGAAGTCCAAATCTCTCAGACTCAGTGTTCAAAGCCGTGTTTCGTGCTGTAGCATCCCAAGGATGGAATATGATCCCGTGATTTCATCACTATGGACTGTATCTTCTACCAGCTCCATTGTTTTGGGTCTCTACATCCATCATCTGGCAAAAAATTGAATTCCAAGTGCTGCAAAATCCATGTTACATGTGAAGTCAGACTTGAACTGCGGGAGGCCGTAGAGTAGTGGGACTTAAATGTGTTTATTTTAGTGAGTGACCAGCATCTACATCCCCTGGGCAGCTGGAGGAGCGTGTGAAGTGGCCCACTGAGAGCCACAGGACCCCCCTCAGAGCATGGCCAAGGGGAAACCCTGGCCAGGCTCCATGGGGTCCTTGTCACGGGTGATGGATGTGCATCACCCTCCCTTTGGTCACAGCTTTTAACAAGCTGTCAGAACCTGCTAACGCTGCTTTTCAGGGAATGCTGCAATTTCCTTCACTGTCTGCAGCTGATGTCTCATAAATACAAGGTAAGTTAAAAATGAAAAGATTAGTCTTGTTTCTGCTGAAGACAGGAACATTTATAATCTTGATTTCTCACTTACATTTCGTGAAGTGTATATTCCACATGAATATCTAGTTTTCCATCCATCTTTTACAATCTATTACCTACTGGGCTCTATGTTGAATTATTAAAAAGGGGCAAAGAGAAGAAAATGGGACAACTTTAAATTCTCTTTTGACCTCTTGATTAAACAGTATCATCACTTTTCTATGAAAGATTATAAATGCCAACGTCTGAATTTATCTGTTTAAGCTTAAATAACTGTAAACCTCTTGATGCCTGAGCACCTTCACAAACATCAGCTATTTTCTAAACCAGAATAGTTTCTGCTAACAGCTACAGTTTTATTCTTCTTTTGTTGTCATATCCAAAACTGCTGTGCAGAGTTATTAAGGAAGAACCACTGAGGTGGAGAGTAAATCTAGTTTGGATGGTGGGTGCTGTGCTGGCTTCCTCAGCTCTATGGTGAGATACAGAAGATGGTCAAGGAGGGTGGGGGGAGATGAAAAAGGGACATGTCATGAATCACACTCCTATGTAAACATCAGGATTGTGGGATATGTGTCAGCACTGGTGTGCAGCAGGACCAGGGCAGTGACTGTCCCCCTGTGTTGGACTCTGTGGGAGCCTCAAATCCTGGGGTCAGTTTTGGGCACCTCACAAGAAGAGAGACATTGAGGGGCTGGAGCGTGTCCAGGGAAGGGAATGTAGCTGGGGAAGGATCTGGAGCACCAAGAGCAGCTGAGGGAGCTGGGGGGGCTCAGCCTGGAGAAAAGGAGGCTCAGGGAGACCTTCTCTCTCTCTGCAACTCCCTGACAGGAGGGGGAGCCGGGGGGGGTTGGGCTCTGCTCCTAGGGAACAAGGGACAGGATGAGAGGAAATGGCCTCAAGCTGTGCCAAGGAAGGTTTACACTGGATAATAGGAAACCAAAAGGGTTGTCCAGGCCTGGCACAGCTGCCCAGGGCAGTGGTGGAGTCCCCATGCCTGGGGGGATTTAAAAGCTGTGTAGAAGTGACTCCTGGAGATGTGAGTTAGTGGTGACCTTGGCATTGCTGGGGGAGCAGTTGGACTCAATGACCTTAAAGGTCTTTTCCAACCTTAATGATTCTGTGATTCCATGAGTGAGTCAGCAGTGGAAGGTGAATGACACAGACAGGGGATGGTTGTAATGGACATGGTCAGCAGGAGCTGTGGGCACTGGGAACCAGTGGGGGTGTCCGGGGGAGTTGCATTGCCTGTGTTCCTTCTGCAGAACTCTGGAGTGAAATGCTCAGGAGGGGAAGAAAACATTTACATCAGTGAACAGGATAGATCAGAGAGCTGGTAATGGAGTTGCTTATATCTTTTCCCAAAGAGAATGGCAGGTGACTTGAAAGCATAATTCACTTAATTAAAATAACCCTAGTCAGTGAAGAGGGGAAACTGAGATGGGATCTGGGCTTTTGGGGTGTTCAATGGCCCCAGATGATTACAGGCTTGTTTCCTTCTTAGACAAGAGTTTTATTAACAAGTGCTGAAGTCAGCGGCATGTTTTCTAAGGGGTAAATAGCTAGATTTTAATTTGTTTCAAGAGCTATTTTAATTTCTTTATGCAGTGCTCAGGTATGTATATACATACTCCTACTGGAGTAAAAGCAGAACAGCTGGTGCTGTGGGACTTTGAGGTGCTTCTACCTGCAAAATAAAAATATATTTGTGCTTTAAATACACATCGAAGAGCCTCTGATACTTGAGATGTTTTGCATCACGAAAATCCTGTAGGTCACTTTTAAACTAATATGTACTCCTGGTAATCAGAATGGGCTAACTAGGAAATCTGAAGACTATAAGTGGTATTTACTTTCCATTATTAAATAGTATTTGAAATGTTATGGTGAAAGAATGTGGCCTATCTGGCGTTCTCACCTCATCTTCTGTATATGGGAAAGTCACCATGCAGTAAGGCAAAGCACAAGATTTGTGTATGTGTAAATAATATATATATATATATATATATATATATACATGAACAAGATATAATTAGAGGAAAGCTGTTCCTTACAATATGGAATTTATTGTATAGAAACTTGAGTAGCTCCAGCTGATGCCAATTAACTCTCCAGCCTGTGAATGTGTACAGCAGCAGGGATGGTGAAGACAGGAGAAATATGAAATATGGCACACAAGATTTTACTTTAGCTTGCACCTGCTAAGCACAGAGAGCCAAATCTTCAGCTGATGTCAACCAATAGAAATATCTGCCTTCAGAGGGGTGACACTGATTTACATCAGCCCAGAATCTGGCCAGGGACGTTACTGACTTGGCACTATGGACACAGCAGCTGGTGCCGACTTGTTAAGAACAAAGCACCACATGCCAAAAAGCCCATTAAAAAGCGCTCCTTTGATGTTTCCCTTCATCTGGTATAAATTTAAAATGGAGGAGGCTGTCAATTTTCCTTAGTCTAGACATTTTGTGTCATTGGGTCTGTGTCACACTGCAATGTGACCTTCATGTACTGCGTCACATGCTCAGAAATTGAGAATTTGATCCTTTCAGATGCTGAAAACTCAGTGGGGAATTGGCAGTCCTGTTCTGGGTGACTCTGGAAGATGCTGCCAGGCTTCGAGACAGACCCCAGCCTGTGGGATGGGCAATAGCAGTTGTCTGTGTTTATCCTGGAGCTTTTTTTATTCACTTTTTGGAAGTAAGAGGACGCCTCTTCTCTGCTGGACCCTTTCGCATTTATGGAGTACCAAACTCTTGAGCTTTATTTTTTGTTTCAGTTACCTGCTGCTGGTTTCCCCATCCTCTGGTGCGACCAAGGAAGGAGTGATGATGTCTTTGAGTGTAAGAGAAGTAAGGGATCAGCGTGGAGGGGTATTTATTATTCCATTTATTTAAACTATGGGACTCAGAAGAGCTGTGTGGCCTGCCCTTCATATGGATAAATGTCTACCCTTGGAGATCTTAGACAACAGATGAAAGCAAGAGGGATGGATGATGTTCAAGTTGTGTTAGTCAAAGCTACCCTTGAGCTGTTTTTCAATGATGTCACTGTGATGTCACACTGGCCCAGGCTGAGATTATTTTCCTATAGATATGATTGTTCTTTAATGATTTCTCTGTGGTTTAAGGCAATGAGCAGCCAGGGATGGTTGGGGGGATGGTTGGGTTTTCTTGGTTATTCTTTTGTTTGGGATTTTTTGGTGGATGCTTTTGTTTGTCTAAGGGCATGATCATAAAATAATTTGGCTGGAGTTGGAGGAGCTCCTAACCTTCAGGTGTCTTTTGGGGATTAAAGGCTCAGTTTTATGTTATGGGACATAGCAATGAATGTGTTGGATAGAAAGGTCATTATTTCTCGAGAAGACAGAGGGATGTCTGCTCTGTTAATGATGTTATGGAACACATTTCTATGAGTGAAACACACAAATTAGAATTATTTTCCCAAAGATCTTCGTATTGTCTGAAGATCCAAGTTGTTTTGGCTTGTGAAAGTTAAGGGTTTGATTCTTCTGCTGTTTTCCATCTTGGTTAGGTTGGACTTCATGATGTTAAAGATCTTTTCCAACCTACACAATTCTATGATTCTGTGATTCTATGACATTTCTATCTGGAGTTGTCAGAGTTGGTAAAAATGTGAGACAATTTGGAGTGAAAGACTCTGGAGGGTGCAAGTCACTCGTTAGCACTCAGGGCAAGCGGCAGCAGACGGAATACTGGAATCATTAAAATAATGATTAAAAGAGTTGGCTATGTGGATTCAGTGACTGCATTATGCCACTAGAGTAAAGGGCCTCATTTTGCCCTAATTCACACTTGGTTTAAACCAGGAACAACCCTTCTGCAGTCTGTGAAATGAATACTTGGCTCAGCCTGGCTGCGGTAAATTATCAGAAAGAGCTGAACTAGGTGCCTTGGACATGATGAGAATAACAAGTGGTCGATACATTTCTTACCCAGCAAATCACCATTTAAATGTTCTGAATCATCCTGAACATTTTTTTTTAAAGTCACACTGCATCAGATTACTCCTTGAGTCATTACAATAGTGCCTGATAGCTTCTAGCATGACATCCTGGAAATGCAAACATGGATTTCTGACTCCGAGGTTTTTGGTTCGTGGCTGTTACTGGGAATGTCTCACAAGTACAGCAGCAAATTTCAAAGTATTTTTCAATAACTGTTTCCATGGTTCTTAACAATATGAACACACATCCTCTCACTCTAAGGACCAGTTGCCCGGGAGTGTTGCATCTGTTAAAGACACAGGTCTGGCACAGAATGGTCGAAAAAACAAGGCAAGAAAAACTAGGATGATTCAAAGCATGAGTCTAAAACCTAAGACTGATTGTCTTAAATGAGAAAATAATTACCAGGTGCTCGACCAACCTCCAAATTATGAAAGGTTTAATGAAAAGGAAATATTTTTCCTTTTATTCTGTCCCAGCTCATGGGAAGCAAAGGGGCAAAATGTTACCAAAACATGGAAACGCTGTAGTCGACCAGCTGGATATTGGGAGCTCACTGGTGCAAGCTGTCAAATCGAATCATGGAGGTGGATTATTAGCTGCCCACTGAAATGTTCTGCAGCAACAATACACTGTCATGATTTGAAGTGTAAGATGATCTCCTGCAGGTGCCATTGATAGAGTCATAGAATCATTAAGGTTGGAAAAGACCTCCAGGATTATCAAGTCCAGCCTTCAACCGAACACCGTCATGCTCACTGAACTATATAACTTAAATTTCAGTGAAGAAATGTTTCCTGATGTCCAACCTGATCATCCTTTAGTGCAACTCGAGGCCATTGAACTGCACCATTTTGCTGGTGCAGCCCTTGCAAGTCCTTCTTCGCACCGAACCTCTCCGTGCCAGTCGGAGTCGGTGCCACGTCCTGTCCTCAGCAGCATATCTGTACCCATGACCTCCCTGAAATAAGTGTCATTCTCTTATTTGACGCCAAGAAAGAAGGTCAGTTAGTTATTTGTGAAGCATTTAGAGAAAATAAATTAGCTATCACCACGGAGAGGCTTATTGTGAGGGGCTGTTGATTAGTTGGTTATGGGATTGTTTGCTCTGAAGCCAAGTGTGGGACTACACTAATTTTGCCAAAAGCCTTCTGTAAACAAACTGTTTCTTGACATCAAGAAGCTCTTCCTACTTTGGACTGATTATAAGGTTTGAAGCCTAACAGCTCTTAGGTACACTTGATAAGCTTTCTCTTATAAATGATTACAACTTCCTACAGTCAAATATTAGTTTTTGCCCAAAGAAAGCCTTTTTCCTTCTGAGAAATGTGTCCACAGCTGTCAACATGGTTTAAAGAAAACCCAAAAGAGAGAGCTAGGAAAAAGATAACCTTTTTTTGTTAGAGATAATTTTTTAATCTAGACTCTTAGCTTGAGGTTTTATTGATATAGCTGAGATAATTAAGCTTTATCCCCACCAGGCAGGGCTGTTTGAAAAAGAATTAGTGCAGGTACAATGACACTTTCATTGGGAGTAATGGGCTGTCTGATTCTCTTGCTTCAAACTTACAAAGTAACCTTGACTTTGGATCTTGACAATTCCGGGAACGGAGTTGAGGACACGACCCAGCCCTGTTTCTCAGGATCCAACCCCAGGTTTTTGTTGAAAGGTAAATCAAGACCTTATTTAGCATCACATTTTGAATAGGGAGCACGGGCAGAGCTACATTCCCAGCAATTCAGGTAGTTTCCATGGGTGCTAATGCTTAGCAGCAGCTGAAGCTGCCTCTTGTAAATGAGTCATTTGACAAACATCAGGAGGCAGTTTGGGACATGGGGCTCATTGCTGGTCAGCAGAAAGTTTAGTAAAAACATCTGAATTTTGTAGCACTCCTTGCCGACTGCAGCCTGTTGACTGATTAGAAGTGATGCCTTTTCCTCGGCAGCCATGTGAGACATAAATTATCCGTCCTATCTCGCATCCCTTGACAAACACTGAAATAACGAATAATGCTGTCATTGCTCTCAGTGTTTCCATCTTTCTGCGTTACCAGGCTGCCGAGATGATGGGGGCTGTTTACTCATGTCTAAGATTGTGTGGCTTAGCTGTGGCAATCCTTGATTCATGATAAGAATTGAGTCATCAGTCTTTGTCATCGGGAGTCTTGCTTTGGATTAGGGATCGTTGCTTGAGGCACATGTGGGCTCTGTGCAACCCACTCCTACACGTTCCTGGGTCTAAATCTTGAAGAAAGCAGAAGTTTCTCATATTTGAGGAATGTTAATTGCTGCTGCTCTCTGCTTGGGGTATTGGCAGCATCAGCTCCCACCATGGAGGTCCAGGAGAGCTCAGCAGCTCAGGACATGGGGCTTTTATTAAATTAAAATAAAAAAACCCAATGGGTGGTCTGGAACGGAAAGCCTACCTACAGTGGGGATGTCTGATCTCATTAATGGCACACAGTGGATCAGCACTGTGTGTCTCCTTCCCAACCACCTTGTGTTGGGCTGACTTGGTGGCCGGAGAGGATTCGTGGTGCTGCGGCTGCTAAAATGAACTTTGGCCAATTTCAAAGGAGCACTTTGTCACAAATCGTCAAAAATCCCCACTGAAACACTGTGAAGAGTCTTCTATGCAAGTATGAAAAGCTGCATTATCCTGCTGTAAAGTGAAAGGGGGGAAAAAAAAGGCAGTAACAATGGCAAAGGGGATGTTTGCCTGGATTGTGTGTGTCTCAAGGAAAGGCAAGTTTAACCTGCTGTAATGCAGGGTCACTTCCCGTTAGCAAAACCCCCTGAAGGGAGAGGAGGGAGAATGTAAAAAGATACTTTACAGTAAAACAATATACTTCTTTTTCTCAGAGATCAAGGATTCGTTTTTTGGGTTTTTTTTTTTAAAGGAGTTTTTGAAAACCTTCCCTTGGTTTCGCAGAATATTTTTAACTCCTCCAATATGGTATGGTTTTCACTAAGCCATTATTTAAAAATTGAGCTGTTGTCATCTTCTTTCTTGCACGGGACAAAAATGACCTTTCTCCAAATGTAATTATGACTTTGTTCCTTAAATTTTGTTCCTGAACTTTTACAACTAGGATCTGTACTCGCTGAATTTTATTAATGGAGTCATTCTGTTCTCTGTTTCTTTGAGTTTTGCTCTCCTGTATCTCCCAAAGCATTACACTTTCATGTCTTTGTTCATTAGTTTTAAAGTCTTTCTTCAGCTGGGATAATAGGAAAACCATATATTTCTAGTCATCCAGTTGCAATTCTAGCTGCTCTCAGAGGGGCATATACATTTCAAGTTTGGTTCGTGGGGATTTAGATATACAATTCCAGATAGTCTTAATGAGAGTAACAGTCCTAATTCCCCACACAGTATATTAAAAATGGGTCCAGAATGTACAGAGTGAAACACTGTGATCTTACCTTTAAGTACCTTTGCCTTGTTCTTTTTTTTTTTCTCAATATCATTTGCATCTGTGTTCGTTAGTGAAGGTAATTGAGAGCTGCCCTGAGGATGAGGGAGCTGATCTTTGGAGCCCTTGTCTGGTTTGCTGTGCTGTGTTTTCCTGTGGATTCACTGCACCTGGGTGTACCTTTTGAACAGAAAGGTTAATTCAAGAGGGAGGTGGAGGAAAGAATTTAGCAAATTGACTCTGTTATTATTCTGATTGCCTTCAGTGTTAGACAAGAACAAGACACACCTTTTTTATCACCTTAATTAACTAAAAAAAATTTAAAAATCCCCCCATACTGTGAATCTAATAAGGATTAAGATTTAGTTATGATATTAGAACAAGATCTAAGGAAGACAGTTTTCATGCAGGAGGAATGTGGTGGTTTTATACCTGAATTTCATGAGGAATTGTGCTGGTTTTAGTTCTTTCTTAGACATCCTTTTGTTGTCACAAAACACCAAGAAACATCCGTCACTTTTTTCTAATTTGAGACCCCATTCCTAGTTTTGTTGGTGCGTTTCTTTCTCTCCTAATCCATGTCTTTACAGGTATTCCCCAGACCTTGTGGGGTGAATGCCAATGGTGGCATTTCTTTTAGCAGGGAAGGGGTGCAGTGAGGAGGGAGGGTTGTCTCCATTTGCAATGCATTAAGGCATTTCTTGGAGCTTAATTCTCACTTCCAGAAGGTTCCTGTACTTACACCTGGAAGCCAATATCCACAAATAACTGGTCTGGTAGTTAGGAGTAAATGGAGTGTGAATACTCTTCTTTCTTTTGTTCAGATCAATACACTGAGAAGTTAGAGAGGAGAGATGTGAGAGTCTGCTCCTTCACTCACTCTGGTCTCTCCTGTTTTATCCTTCTTCCTTACAGCCCATTTTGACCACCCTGACGATTCCAGCTGGAGTTTTGGGTACTGCTGCCCAGCAGCAGCAAACAGTCCCTCCTGGGGACACAGCCATGCTTTGAGCTGTCTGACTGTCTCAGTGAAGAAGCTGTTTGGCTTCACAACACACACACATTTGTTGCACAGACCATTTCTTGATATGAAGGCAAATTATCTCCTACTTTGATGTAGCCATGGATGAGCAGAAACTTTTCTCATTTCCAGTTTCTTCTTCTCTCTGTTGTCTGATGGCCAGTAAACTCTTTCAATTTAAAAGGTGATTTAATGAGATAATTTGTTTTCCATTCATGTTCTTTCTGTGGCTTAGCTCCCCTCTTTTTTTCCCCCTCTATCCATCTAACATTTTGGCTGCCTTATTGAAAGGACTTCCTCCTCTGCAGTTAATGCTACCTGCTGCTTTCTTCATCTTCTCCTACCCCACTGCATGTTCCTACCTCCTCCCACAAACACTCTGTGATGCCCATAACCCATTAATCTGTCCCAATATTTTTTCCTCTCTATGTATCCTAAGATATTCATGGCAACACAGTGTGTGACTGCAGGTACAGGATCAGTCAGGGACTGAAGGAACAGGTCACTGTATATGCATGAACTCTGAGTGTATGCACAGAATTGAGTCTGTCCAGTCTGCTGAGAGCATTTGCATCAAAACTATTTCTCCCTGAGAAGAGAGTTCAGTTTTGACAAAAGATAAGGCAAATATTTGCAATGCATGAAAAGCAAGGAGAAAAATAAGTTATATCAGAGAGGAGAGGGAGAGCTTGGATGCTACCCCAGAATGTGAGAGCTCTGTATGCACCTCCTTGCTTTGAGCAGATTTCCTGTAAGGCTGTGGAATTGCTTAGGATGGAGTTCATCTCAATCAATGAAATAAAGGGCTGGGGTTTTTTGTCTGTGCTGATCTTCAGGGATCTCTCATTAGAGGATCCCCTGAGAAGCTGACTCTGTCTCCCTCTATGAACAGTTACAGAGAGGAACTTTAGATGTTATGATTGGAGTCGATGATCTTAGAGGTCTTTGCCAACCTAAACAATTCTGTGATTCTGTGTTCAAAACTTTCTGATCTGCATGGTAAGGGAAAACCAGTGAATGCTGTGTCTTAATGGCTCTGATTTCCTCAGAAACACAGGGTAGACAAAAAGAGCCGCTCAAACCACTAAAATGCATAGGAGACCATCATTTTGTGACAAGAATATTTCCATCTATTGTGAGTGGGTTAACAACTGGGAAAGTGAACTGAAAACTTGTCACACTGCAAGATCTGATTTTAGTGAATGACTGTGAAATAAGAAAGTGCCTAAGACAGAATCATAGAAACACAGAATCATTTAGGTTGGAAAAGCCCTCTGAGATCATCGAGTCCAACCATTCCTCCAGCACTGCCAAGCCCACCACTAATCCATGTCCCCAAGTGCCATGTCTACAAGGCTTTTAAATACCACCAGTGCCATCTCATCCTTTCTCATGGATTGGCTCAGAGGAGAAAAACACTTCTAATCTTCCCTCTGTCCTCAACCAAAACATGGGAAAGAAGTGTTTAGAGAGGGGCAGCTGCTGAGAGTGAGTCAGCAGAGAAAGGAATTATGTTAAATCTACTTTTAAAAAGTCTTTGTATTTGAAACACTAGTCATTTATTGAATGTTTTGTGTTCACATTATAGAGTAGGACAATCCCTGCCTGGTTTGTTTGGCACTGTGGTTAGGGCTGAAACCAGTTGGTTTTTTTCCCCTTGTACCTCCCAGACGTCTCAGTTGCATTTTTTTTCAGAGATTTTAAATAGCTATTGATCATTCCCCCCTACATAAATATCTAGGTCTGATCCAGCCTGTAACTAGAACTGCCAATAGGCCATTCATGTACAGGATTAAAAAGGAAGAGCAGAGTTGTGCTGTGTGCATGGCCATGGGGCTGCTGCTACAAGGGACCACTGCCCAGGGGCTTACGGGGACATTGAACAGTTTCCATCTGCTCCTCCTTTCTCTCCTTGCTGATCCTGATGCCCTTTCCATGCTGTCCCTAATTTCTTGGATATAATTTCCTGATTTTTCTTTTTTTTTTTGCTACTCTACTTTTTCTCCCTTCCAAACTCTGCCTAAAATGCACCTTTGTAAATGGCCACTTGGTTTAATCAATTTTAAATCATAGAATCCTAGAGTGGTTTGGGTTGGAAAGGACCTTAAAGATCATCTCATTCCCACTCCCTGCCATGGGCAGGGACACCTTCCACTAGCCCAGGTTGCTCCAAGCCCCTCCAACCTGGCCTTAAACACTTCCAGGGATGGGGCAGCCACAGCTTCTCTGGCCAACCTGTGCCAGGGCCTCCCCACCCTCACAGGGAAGAATTTTTCCTAATATCAAATCTAAACCTACTCTCTTTCAGTTTGAAGCCCTTGCCCCTTGTCCTGTCACTCCAGGCCCTGTAAATAGTCTCTCTCTGTCTTTCCTGCAGGCTCCTGTCAGGTCCTGGAAGGCCACAATTAGGTCACCCCACAGTCTTCTTATTTCCAGGCTGAACAAGCCCAGCTCTCTCAGCCTTTCCTCACAGCAGAGCTGCTCCAACCCTCTGATCATCTTGGTGCCTCCTCTGGGCTTACTCCAAGAGGTCCATGTCCTTCCTCTTAAACAAATAAGAGGCAAGACAAAGACACATAACACAGTTTTTTTGTCAGAGATATCTTGATTCTTCCATGCTGTCCGTCAGAGTGTGTATGCATTTTTCAGAAGGGCAGTGTATTTTTCTGAATAGTACCCTCTGAGATTGTTTATACCCTCTGTGATTATTTCTGTCAATAACTTTTTGTTACAGTACAGCTGCACAGCAATCCTGATAAAACTTGTATCAGTTACAACTTTTAAAATATATTCCTGAAAGTAGTTTTGCAGGAAATAAAAATCATGTGGACTGTGAAAAAAGTATTCTCATGATATAGGATTTGGGTGGGTTTTTTTCTGTTTTTTACAGGAACACAAATGCTGTTGGGAAGCAGAAGGAGGAGCTGCATTCTTCCAGATGCAGCATCCAGAGAGGCAATCACTGCTGCTGGTTCATCAAAAAGGAGAGATCCCTCCAAAGACACCTCCAAATCCAAAGAGATCCAAGCACAGGGCGTCCTCAAACCAAAACTGTCTGTCTCCAACTGTATGTGCAGCATAAAAACATCATCAAGGATCCTCTCGGAAGAAAACGTTCACAGGCAAAACCAGCTCCTAAAAAGTAAGGTACAAATCCTGCTGGGGTTGTCAGGAATATGGTTTCAATAATACGATGAGATCAGCCTCAAAGAAAAATGTGAAATAATGGAAAGTCAAGCCATTTTTGTCCAGCTTTAAGTGCAGAGTATGAGTCATCTGGTGAGAGATCAATCAGCTAATCTGACTGTATACATTGCTATGGTTAATAGAAAACAAGATTAAAATGAGAAGGATAGGCTTGCTTTGTAAGGAAGGTTCAAGAAAATCTTGAAAAAGCATTAAAATTGCAAAGTCAAGCAGCCCCAGTCCAACCAAGAAGCACCAGAAGTGAGGTTATTTTTACAACCTCGTTCTGATACCTTTCTTTCACTTGTGCAACTTTTCTTTTTGACACAACAGCCTGAACTGTGATTATCAACAAGGTTTCAGCATGTAAAACATAATTTCCTCTAGTTCAGCAGCGGCTGGGATGTCTTACTTCCAACATTTATTCTCACAGCTAAACTGGAGGTGACACAAGCAGCTGTATTCATGCATAAGATATTTTTGCAGAAGAAAACTGAGATTAATTTGGCTTTAATATCAATGTGTTTGTGAGAAATTTATTCCTTAAAATGCTGTAGTGGTCATACACCCTTTTTTTCTTAATAGTTTTTTGTAGACAGGTAGGCAAAACCTTTTCATTATTGACTATAAAGCTACTGAATGTAACACCCATTTAGCTGGGAGAAGCCTAAATTCTGCTCTCAGTGCCTGAAGTTAAATTTTCCTAACTGGAAGTGAGTTTTGGTTTACAAAAAGTGAAGGATCCACTGAGATCTGTCAAAGACCAAGTTAATCCACACCTCTGTAAACCTGGCTTATTGAGGAGTTTAATTTCGTGTTCACAGGTTTCAAGGTTTATTCCAAAATGTTACTAAGAACAGTATTAGGGAGGAAATACAGCTCAGGCTTTTATAAGGCAAATGTACCCAACACAGATCATTTTAATATGTTTTTTAAGTACAATATAATATGTACAATATGTCATAAAGAGGAAAATATTTGAAGTTTATTGTAACCAAAAATTGAAATAAAACAGTAACGGGCTTTATTCCCAGATACTTAGTGCTAGAAATCAATTTATTTGGCAAGGAAGAAGTACTCCAGTGTGACTTTTCAAAATAGTTCATATGGAGCTCTTCCGAAGTTCTTTTGTTATTTTGGAGTCATTCTGTCCTCCAAATGAGAGTCTTGTCAACTCTGATTTTTGAGCACAGAGCGTCTTTTGGTCCTAATTTGTGCAGGGAGTAGCAGCCAGTGAGCATTAAAATTTAATTATAATTGTAGCAAATAATCTCTTTTTCTCAACGTGAATTGACAGCTTTCATAATAATATGCTATAATGCATATTAAACTTTGTTGATTATTTTTTTCATGGAGTCTTTGCACTGACTAAGGAATATGTAGAAATGATAGAAAGCAAACAGTATTATCAGCAAAGCAAAAGACCCCAGTATTGTTTATGAAAGTCTCAATGTGGTCAAAGGGAAATGATATGTGATTAAAGTCCATAACAATATGTTATTTTGTGCAATAAATTGGAGTGAACTCAAACTGCAGGTCACAGCGTGATATCCTTTGCTTTCCATGGTGCAACTGTGTCTTGCTTTTGGGAAGGGAAGACCAGCAAACAGATCTAAGTGTCCAAGAGGTTTAATTACAATTATACTTCAGTGTGAGCTCTGGCTTAATGTGAAAGATCCTCTGGGTGTCACAGGGCAGGGAGTAGTACCTGTGATTAGATCTGATCTATTCTGCTTAATGAGGCCTATTAATAACACCTTGGCATTCTTATTTCAGAAATTGCCCTCTGAGTCTAATGAGGTGGAGAACCCAATAAAAAATTAGCCATGCACTCTTAACGAACATTTAAATCTCTCCAAGGTGATTCTGAATTCTGTGGTTCAGCTGACAGAATAAAGGAGCTCAAGGATGAGTGGGAGCGAGCCAGGAGGGTGACACTGTCCACATCTCACTGGCCAGATGTGACTTGGGAGAAAAACAATGTGCTCACCTGGCCAGAAACCAGCTCCCAGCCGGAGGAAATTCCAGCAGCCCCATGGACACTGCAGGTAAAGTATTGATTTGTTCCCTTTTTTCCCCCTTTTTCACTTCTTTTTACTTTTTTTTCCTTTTTTCCATTTTTTTTTTTTCCCATGGATGGTGTTTGCTTCCTGGGAACTGGCTGCAGGCAGAAGTTCCCGTTTCCTTGATTTTTCTCCTTTCCAGTGAAGTTTTGGTGGTCTGTATCCACTGCCAAGACTTGCTTGGTTGTCTGGTTGTCCAAGCTCCCCGTTTTGAGCCCCAGCTGCCATTCCTACAGAGGAACATGTTAAAATTTGGGGATTTTACAGCTTTCCAATGTCTCAAACATCCAGCACCACAAGCACCAGCTGTAGGTGTGGACACGGCCCCAGGTTGGTACCAACCACCAGCAACAGATGAACTTTCCTGCCTTTAACTCCAGCACATGTTGCAGACCAATCTCTGCCTTTTATGTCCCAAGACATTCCTAAATGTTGAAGCAGCCTTTGACTGGAAAGTGTTTTCTTTCTTAGTAGATCTGCATGACAATCTAAATAAACAGGGAAGTTTGTGAGCTGTCAGTGACAAGCTGCTTCAGCGATGGGGTGAGACAAGGAAATAGGCAAAACATCAAGAACTTGAATTGGATAACTTATAAAAATATGTAATTCAAAACATATAAATGTATAAACTTGATAGGACAAGGGAGAATGGCTTCACACTGCCAGAGGGCAGGGTTAGATGGGATATTGGGAAGGAATACTTGGCTGTGAGGGTGGTGAGGCCCTGGCACAGGTTGCCCAGAGAAGATGTGGCTGCCCCATCCCTGGAAGTGTCCAAGGCCAGGTTGGATGGGGCTTGAAGCAACCTGGGCTAGTGGAAGGTGTCCCTGCCCATGGCAGGGAGTCGGAAATAGATGGTCTGTAAAGTCCCTTCCAATCCAAACCATTCTATGAATAATTTTCATCACTTTAATTATCTCCTACTGAACCTATACTGATGCCTGTCACGCTTTTTTCTTCCTTTGGATTATGTTAAAATAAAGTGGGGTTTCTGTTTCCTTTAGGAAGCCCTAGAAATCCACAATCCTCAGTTCATCTCTCGCTCCCAAGAAAGGCTGAAGAGACTGGAACACATGGTCCAGCTGAGGAAAGCCCAGCAGGGTGAAGCCCCTCCGAGCAGCCCGGGAGCGCTCGTTCGCAAGCTCTCCTCAACATCCACTTCCAGCAGGAAAAAGCACTACACCATTCCTGACCCTCTCAGTGGTGAGTTTAACTGTGACCAGCAGTGGGGCTGAAAACTTGCCACATGTGTAGTATTTCCATATTAACTTGTGGAAAAAAACACGAGGCCTGCTGCTCCTGTTTCACTTCTCTGTGCTCCAACGTCTGTCCAGATACTCCCAGCAGAAGGAAGCAGGAGCACAGAGGTGGGATAGTGGGAATGAGGAGTGGTCTGTGGTCTGTAGCAGCAGGAGGAGACCTCCTTGGGGACTTCTTGTTGTTGTCATATGTGGTCATGTTCAGAGCTGATACTAATTGTGGAGGTGACAGTAATAAATGGCATTTCATCCCTCTCCCAGCTCACAGGTGACCAGTTTGGGGAGAGAGGTGACAGGCAGGGAGAAAAGGTGGGATTTGGGATTAGGAGGCCCAATTCAATTTTCTAAGGAGCTTCAGGTGTGGATTTGCCATTTGACTCAGGAAGCCCATGGCAGTGAGTGGGCTATGAAAGAACTCTGCTTGTGTATAAGGCTGCTAAATTGAGGCATCTAAACTCTGTGATTTCCTGATTCAAGGTGACTATGTTGTTTTATTACCCCAGAAATAAACAGTCTCAACACCCAGTGAGCAAAGCAGTTCTGAGCAGCTCCCTCCCTAAAGCACCTCTGTAAATATTATCTAAGCACAAGATGTAAAATTGCTTTTCTTTTCCTTTTCTTTTTTCCTTTTCTTTTTTGTTTTTTAATTGCCATCTGGGTGTTAATTAACTCAGTTGACTAAAGAAAAAGATTTATTTGATTGATTGGCATTCCTCTTTATAGCTTGATTTTAAACCTGTGCCTGTTTGAAGATACATTATTCCACTGAAAAGTAAATCAATTGAAAACGTTAAACAACCAGAAGAGACACCTGGAAGATTCAGGAAAGGGAATATTTGATGTCCTCAACTCAGGCTGTGCTACAAGCTCTTTCAGCAGCCATGGCACAGGCCAGGAGTTTGTCACCTATCTTAGAAGAAGTGGCAAAAGTCTCCCCCTTTTTTGTCATCTTTGAAAGTCCCCCAAACCACTCTGCAAACACTTTATGAAACAAACAAAAAAGCATGATTAAACCTATTCCTCCTTAAATTATAATGAAGGTTTAATCTTTATGCTTGTTTAATGATTAATAAAAGCATACAACTGAAATATATTAATTAATTATTCAACTAAATGACTATTTCCCTCTTTTAGTGGCTGGTCATTAAAGGTAAATTTGTCTAAGGAGAATCTTTAGTTTCTGTAACTGATCTGCCTTCATGAAGCCACAGGTAATTTTCTGTTTGTGAGATTCTAATATTTTTATAATGACAGAAGTGTCAGATGTCTGTTATTTAAGCATAACTGCAGTTAATGTTGGAAATCCAAGATCCCTGGACAGGGCCCAGCTCTGTAGGCTGCAGTACAGAGGGCTGTGTAGGAGTGTGCTGAGCATATTTAATTTGCTCTGAGTCCTGACAGTTGATATTTTAGGATTTGCCCTGGTGGATGCTGTTGTGCAGAAGGATTTGTGTCATCAGTGAGACCCAGAGTGGGGGATCTTTGTTTCCTGCGAGGGCTTCTCCCTCGTGCTCACCCGGGGCACTGGATGCCTCTGTCCTGATGTCTCTGCTGATGACATCTCTGTCCCTCTGAGGTCACAGCCTTCTCCTTCCCTTCTGCCAGCCCCCAATTCCCTGCCCAATTCTCCGTGTGATCACATGGGAAGGTGGTACAGGATAGGGAGATGTGAGTGCCCATTTTATTCAGGTGGAAATGAGGGTTAAACTGCAGCCTGAGGTGTTTCCCTCGGTGCTTGACAAGTTTGCTGCACTTATTTCTCTCTGAAATAAGCTTGTTACATGTGCTGCTCTCTGGTCTTGCAGCTTTTATTTCAGTAAAATAATCTATGCCCAGAGCAATGATCTGCAGAGATTTTTCTCTACCTGGGATTATTCTATCAGCCTAAAATGTCTTTATTGGTAATATGAAATTATTAGCGTGGTTTCCCTATGTTTTGACAGTGTTGTTACAACTTTAGTTTCTTGTAAGAGAAAGAAATAATTGGCATTCATCACCATTTCCATATAAATACCAACATCTGTGCACTTTCCATTTACCTTCTCATCCTCAGAAACCCAAGTTGTTTACCATTTTTTAATTGTGATTCACGAGCGGGGTTTTACGAAGTGCTGGAAGTAATCTCAGAAAAATGAAAATGTTTATCCTGCAGAAGATTTTTATCGTCACAAGAGCTCTTTGAAGGCAAAGAACCTGCAGCTCTTGCTCTAGCCTTTGTGCTGGGTAATGGGTACTGCTAAATTTGAGAGTGCTAATTAGTCCAAGATAGACTACTCTGCTGTTTACTATGTCAGGCAAATTAGAGATCCCACTGTGACGAACTGAATAGAAACAATGTTCAAATAACTGGATTTAAATCTCCAAAATCGTAATGTAATTACTTCAGTGACAGGACTACCAGCTGTTTATAGGCCTTTAAATCTGCATAATGAACAGCCCTGTGATCTTGGTGTACACAAGCACTTTGAGAGGTTTAACAAAATTTCTCAGGCACATATGATTTTTTCATACCTTCCATTTTGCTGCCCTCTGAGAGGCTGGTGGTTCATTGGAAGTGGCAATAGAAGTTGAATGTTACAGTTCAACCCCACCACTGCTCCGATCTGTTCTTCTGGATTTGTATGCAAATCCTCCATCTTTAGCAACATTTTGGAAACAAGTTTTTATCTCCTCAGTTGTGGTTCCAAACTGTTCCAAAAAGCTTCACTGTAGCCCTAGAAGCCTGGAGGGTGAGGATTGCTGTTGGTTTGGGTTTTCAAGGTTCCTCGAGCAGCTCCATGCCAGGGAGGTTTTTGTTTAGACTGCTGAGAGAGGAGGAGGTGGCAATCAGAGAATACTCCTGCACCACTAAAGGGGCACCCTTGTGGTTTTCACATGCCATTGGTGGCTGATGAGATGTTTGCAGCCACCAGCAGCCCACGTGTGACTTTAGTTGTGCCGCTTCTCAGGTCCCTTTTCACCATCAAAACTCGGAGCCAGCAGTTGTGCCACTGATCCTTTGGGCACTGGCATCTTGCTGAAGGCTGACAGCTCTGAATAAAGACTAAGCTGCAGCCAGGTAATTGAATTAGGGGGTGGAATGACCTATTTTTGGGATATTATTGCTCATCACACGGATTAGGTCAGTGCCTGTGAGTCAGCTGGACACGGCAGCACACTGCAGGTCACTGGCAGTGGGTGACAGTGGGTGACACAATCCCTGGGGACAAGGGGAGGAGATGAGAGTGAACGGGGTGACCAGTGTGTCCCCTCCATGACCTCACCCTCGGGAAGGAGGAAATAGGCAGCCCCTGAGCAAGGAAGTGGGCAATAAATTGGAAAATCTTCAAATGTGGAGAGTTTTCTGTGTGGGTGATAGGAAATGACGTGTCTCACAGCGGGTGACTCACGGGGCTCAGTCAGTTTGCTGGGGATCATTTCAGGGGGGCCTTGGAGCAGCCAAACAGAAAACTGAATTTTTATCCTTGACTTTTTAACCCAGGAGTAAAAGGTCTGATTTCAGCCATGATTAGAAATTGAAGCTGAAGAAGTCAGGTTTAAGAAGCTGGTGCAAATTTTACCAAAGATTTATTTGATGTTTGATGAATTTACCAAGCTCTGTCATACCTTCTTCATTAACTGCTATTTTTCAAATAAAAGAAATTATGCTTTTCAAGACCATATTCTCTAATGAAATGAAAAAGATTTAGGAAGGCCAGGTGATACGCTAATTGATTTTTTTTTTCTGGATAAATTCCATTAATATTTAAGTAGCATTTGGACAGAGTGGACTGAAATCTCCTGCATCATCCCCAGAACTCATTTAGTATGAAAACGTTTTCGTAAACCTATCAACTTTACAGCTTTTTCAGAGGTATTAGTGATTGTTAAGACTGAAATATTAAGGAGGGTCAGAAGTCTCAGTAGCCACAGTGTAGGACCTGAACAGCTGGAAAGCCCGAGAACCACCTTCCTGTGGGTCCTCCTGGGGGAAGGACCTCCTGGGAGCTTCAGCATTTCTCTGAGATGAGCAGAAGCTCAGACAGTCTCACCCTCAAACCTTTAACTAATGGCTTATGGCATGTTTTATAAATAATACCAAAATGTCATCTGTTGACTGGAGCTGAAGGAATTCATTGCATGAAGTCATTGACACGGGATGTGCAAAGTTTGGGCAGCACCCCTGGGTGTAGACACTGCTTTATATTCTCTGGATGAATTCCCAGTCGAGTGCTATGGGTACACAAATCTCAACATCACCTCAACATTTATCTTAGATTCAAGGCTAATTTATTTTTTAGGGGGCTGTTGATTTTAAAAAAGCAGTGTTTAAAAAAATGTTTTGTATCTTAGGACTTCTCTGGGCAAATGGGCTTTCGGGAAATTATTTTTTTCAGTTCAGCAAAAAAAGCAGTTAAATTAGAGAACCACCACTGCTCTTCAGGGACTGGCAACACATTCTCAAACACAAGTTTTAAGTCCTAACAAAGTTTGAGAATTTGCATTCGTGCTAGAAGAAAATGTATGTATATTCTGTATATTTTGATAAATTTTGCCACCGATTTTCTCTTTTAAGTGTTTTGATGATTTAGTGGTAAATAGGAAGTCAGGGGCTGGTTCCAACACAATCATTTCATCTGTTCTCTGTCTAAACATTTACTACCTTCCCAAGCAGGGAAGTTACTCATCCTGTTGGAGGTGCAGTTCAGCATTAATTAAAATGTATTAAAAGGATGACCCATTTACATTCATTTACAACTTGCTGAAGTGGCTTCTTTCTCCCACTGTGGAAGTGTCAGACCTGGTAGTTTCACATGGTTTGAATAAAACACCAACAAAGTGTTTCATGCCTCTCTACCTATACCTTTATTTAACTGTGATGCATCTCTGGAAATGCTGGATATCTGCTTTGAAATCCCTTGTTTTCTATCATTCACAATAGTTGTGTCCAAAAGCGATACAAGGCTATGAAATTTGATAAGGAGCTTTGATAAGGAACTTCTAAAATGCAATTCAGAAGACTATCAGCTTGGGGAATTGTCCACCTTATGCCCCATTTTATCTTTGCTTGGTGGGAAAGAACCTTAATTCAGGTCTGAATGATGTGCTTGGCAGGTTATTATAGCTCTGAAGGTGTGCTGCTCTTCCACTTCAAAATACACTTTCTTCTTAGTATTGAGTATTAGCAATATTTAAAGGCACATATAATCTTTATTTTCTCATTTATAACAATTTTTAATTTAGTTTTCACTTAAATTTTGAATTCTAATCCTAAAATCTTTCAAGGGTTAGCCTTATTTCTGCCTGATGTTTGCATGTGTGTTTTTTACTCACACATAACAACCTGAGAGGAGCCAAAAGACACCATGAACGTTTAGCCATGACAGTAGCCTTTTGACTCCACACTGCTTGACAAAGGATATTTTTATAACCAAGGTGGATTGATTATTTTCTTGGAGGATTTTCCCCAGACTCCCTTTTTAATCCATCCCTTCAAAGCCCTGCACAGCCACACACCTTGTTGCAGGCACAGCTGTGGGCAGTGGTGGGTCTGATGCCCTTCAAGATCGTTTCTGTGCCATCAGGAGAGAATTATTCTGGAGGAAGAGCACCTGCCCAGCTCCTGGCCTCTGTGGTGCTTTCCAGATTCCAACACAGAGCCCAGGATGTCTTAGGGGCTTGTAGGAAAAATACAGATTAGCTTTTGGTGCTGTACAAGAAAAAGTCGTGGGGCTGCAGATCCCCACGTGGGTTTTGCTTGTTCTGGTGCCTGTGCACAGGGGTCTGGAAGTGTTAGTGTGTCTTTATACCCCATCTCTGGAAGTGTCCAAGGCCTGGTTGGATGAGGCTTGGAGCAACCTGGGATAATGGAAGGTGTCTCTGCCCATGGCAGGGGATTGGAATGAGATGATCTTTAAGGTCCCTTCCAACTGTGCTTAACAGCTTTTATTTAGGAAAAAGAGGAAGGGAGATCCCTAAAACAATTAGTTTTATTGCAGAAAACCTATATCTGAGAATTCCTGGAGTAAAAATTCATCGATTTGAGCAGCTGTCACTCACAGTGCACAGGAGAGGATATAAACCCAGGCCCTGCTTGTCAGTCACACTCTCTGACTGTATCACACCCCTGGAGAGGTCTGCCTTGACTTACTGTGGGAGGACTTCATGCAGGCAGTGCTGGTTTGTGCTGGGGTGTCATTTCTAGTGCCCTCAGCTGCTCTTCTGTGCCCAAGGACAGGGGAATATGCTAGGAACTGGCTATGACATCAGGGATCTCCTACTGAGGACCATATTACCATAATGCCTGAATTTGCTGTGCAGCATGAAATGCCTCCTGGTTTTGTTTTGCACTGCAAAGAACCCACAGTGATGGTTTTACGTGATTTCAAACTTACCCTGTGCCATTCTCTGGATTGGAGGGCATGCCTTGTGGGAAGGGATGCCTCCTGCAGCCCTGAGCTGTCAGGATTAGGTGTGAACCTTGAGCAGCAAGGGAGGCTGAGCCTCCTCTGGAATATGCTGGGATCCACACTGCTCCCAGAAAATCAGTGACCCTGGCCCCCAGTCCTGCATCAGGATCTTCTGAGTCACAGGCAAAATCTGCTCCCTTTGGTTTCAGGGTTATTTGGACAGCAATAGCATCCAAGTGTTTATTTGAGTTAATCAACGTATAAATGAACATTAAAACACTAATAAATAAAAGACAAATTATGTTTTCCTAGCAAATTGGGCATGTTGCTTGTGTGTACTGAGGATTTAATAAGAATGATTAAGTGTAGGCAACTGCTGAGTGGAGAAAAGTTTGTCCTGAGGCAGAGGAGGCTTCACAGCCTCTCTCCTTTCTCAAATTGTGCTTGGAAAACTGCACCAGTTCAGAACTGAAACTGTTGCAAAGCTCCCATTTTGATTAGAGGGATAGAACATCCCTCCTATGAGAAAAGGCTGAGAGTCTTGGGATTGTTCAGCCTGGAGAGGAAAAGGCTCCAGGGAGAATTTAGAGCCCCTTCCAGAGACTAAAGAGGCTCCAGGAGAGCTGGAGAGGGACTTTGGACAAGGGCCTGGAGGGACAGGAGAAGGGACAGTGGCTTCCCACTGCCAGAGGGCAGGGTTAGATGGGATACTGGGAAGAAATTCTTGGCTGTGAGGGTGGTGAGGCCCTGGCACAGGTTGCCCAGAAAAGCTGTGGCTGCCCCATCCCTGGAAGTGTCCAAGGCCAGGTTGGATGGGGCTTGGAGCAACCTGGGCTAGTGGAAGGTGTCCCTGCCCATGGCAGGGTGCTGGAACAACAGGTCCCTTCCAAACCAAACCAAACCATTCTATGATTCCATGATCCTATGAAGTTTGCATAGAGATACAGCTTACTCCCACCTTGTATGAGCACCATCCTTTCCCATTCAGAAACATCAGAGAAGGTGTTAAAATCACCTATTCTTGAGAATCACTGACTGCTTAGATCAGTAATTATTTTCCTCTATCCAGGGAAATGCTGATTGGAATTATCACAGATCTCTTCATATTTGATCAGAGAAGAGTAATGTAATTTTCCTCCTTCTAACACTGGGCATAATTATCCAAAGCCCTTTCAGACAGGTGTAAATTGAATCAGAAATGATGGTACCAGGCCAGGTTCCCAACACTCATCAGCTGAGGACATGGCAATGTGGCACAAGGATGTGGGGAAGGTGGATCACTTGAGAGAGCAGAAATCATCACTGGTTCTTAATCTGAATAAAGGGCATACACAGCTACATGTGACAATGACAAAACCCATATACCACCAAAATGAATGAACTCTACAATGAAGGTGGTTGCTGTGGGTCTTATCCAACCTCTTCATTCTGTAGGGCAGCTTCAGGATCAAACACAGCTCCAGATGAAGCTGTTAAATATCTTTCCATTGACCTGAGGAGATTTGGATCTGGCCTTAAGCTTTCAAAACTTCAACCAGCAGTAGCACATCACAGCTACAT
This sequence comes from Manacus candei, assembly GCF_025592945.1. NCBI lineage: Eukaryota > Metazoa > Chordata > Aves > Passeriformes > Pipridae > Manacus > Manacus candei. The sequence continues at coordinate 4,700,590 of NW_026138098.1, read as the reverse complement.
GGAACAGGACCTTTAAGATTTAAATAAATGCAGATTTCTCCAGTATTAACTTTATTTTCCCTCTGCTAGATAACCTCTTCAAACCAAAAGAAAGGTACATTCCTGAGAAGGAGATGCATATGAGATCTAAAAGGTAAAAATCTCTCCAGTTTAGAGTTCACTCGTGGTTTTCTTCCACTGTATCACTTTGATAGATTTGGTGCAGCCCTGCCCTTTTAGCACCACTTTTCTACCAGTTTCAGCCAGCGTGGCATGAAAACTAAGTCCCCAACAGGTAACTCCTGTAGAAAATTCAAAAATGGAAGCAGTGCAGTCACTTTGGTGTTTTGTTTTTTTTTTTTTGCGTGATGTCTGATCTTTAACTGCATTGCACTTTGTGCCCTCATGAGCAGCAAGGGAAGCTGTGAAGGGCCACCAGGTGGAATTTATCCTGATTTTAAGAGTGCTCAATATGTGTCCCTTTCCTCTCCTCCAACATATAATCTCCAGCCCAAACGGGCTCCTTCGAGAACTCGGTACTGCAAAATATCATGAGGAAAAATCAGAATTGAACAGGCTTTTTGTGCATGCAAAAACAGGACTGCTGGGAAGGAAGGTCCAGCTTTCTTTCCAAACTCCTGTGAATTTTATCGTTGATTTTAATGGAAAAAGATCAGACCAAAAGTCACCTTTTTTAAAGGCAACTCTTGTTATTTTGAAAATGGAAAGATTGTGTTCTCCTGGTAAAAAGAGTTCCTAATGACAGTGAAAAAATGTTAACAGTCTACAGTCTTATAATGATGGTTTTCTTGTATTTTAGAAAAATACTTGGAAATGATTGCTTGGTATTAATTTTGTGACATAAATTAAAAAGGAATAATGTACAGGCCAAATTCTGGTTTGAATTATGTTGCTATAAATTGAAACCAACTCCACTGAGCTCATTAGAAGCTACTGCAGAGTTACACTGATGCATTGAGATAACCTGATCACATCTCTTTCTTTACTTTTTTTCATTCCAATATTAGAATTTCCAACAAGATTTTCAACAAATCAGATTTAATATAAAACCATTATTGTTAATAATTTATAATTCCCCTGCCATAAATCTACTTCAGGTACTTAGAGATGCCATTAATGACAAATATTGCATTGAAAGCAAACATTTCCTATAGGAGTCCAACAGATGACATGTGAACTTCACTTTCTGAATTCATTCCAGGATTTATGACAATTTACCTGAAGTTAAAAAGAAACAAGAAGAGAAGCAGAAAAGGATCATCATGCAGAGTAACAGGCTGCGGGTGGAGATGTTTAAAAAGGTGAGGATTTACTGTGAAAGCCACGTAGAGTTTTGTAACCCTGCAAATGGGTCTGTAGAGGCACTGGGGAGACTGTGCTCACCATGTGTAAACCCTGAGAGCTGGGGATGGCTTTTAAATCTTGTCCTCAGGTTCAGGCACTTCTTTAAACTTGAATTAACAGCTGAACCTTCACAGAAGGATGGAATGGTTTGGGTTGGAAGGAACCTTAAAGACCATCTCGTTGGCCATGAGCAGAGACACCTTCCACTAGACCAAGCTTCTCCGAGCCCCATGTTGGACTAAGCACCTCAGATTTTTATTTTTTAAAAATCAGCAATTAATTATGATAGAAAGCTGCAGGTGCAGACTGGAGGCATTCCCAAAATGCTCCATGTTGCAGATAAGTACTAGTTTCTCCTTGATTAAATACTCTGTTCCTCCATCTAACAACACCCTTCCTGACCAAGATGGAAAAGCCTGCAGTATTTGGTTATTTTTTGAACAACCTAATGAGTATATTTGAAGTCTGAGAATGCCAGCACCATCTCACCTCCTTTATCACCAAAGTTTTCTACCACCTCATGTATTTTAACAGTATCTTAAAACTGTTTTTCATCTTTTTTTTTAGCAATTACTGGACCAGCTCCTTCACAGAAACACAGAGTGACAAGGAGTCTCTTGCCCATCATCCTAATTGGATCTTGAATGCCTTTGACTGCTCGATAAGCCATAAATTAACTGTTATCTCAATTACCTGGAGGTATTTTTCTTATCTTTGGCTCTTTAAATAAAGAAAGATCATTTGTATTTCAATTGAAATTTTAAGGCAACTTTCAAGTAATCAAAGACAGTCTGAAAAAGAACACAGCTGTTTCAGAGCATCACCTTTTGGTCAGCTTACCCAGAGGAAATAATTTTAAGAATTTTTAATGCAAATATTGAATTACAGCGGTATTATTTATGTTAATCTTTTGAAAAGTATTCTTCTCTGTAGCAATAGAAGAGAGTTTGTAAGACGTGGAAGACTGATTTCTCTGAAGTATTCTATTAATTGATGTCCTGTGAGTGAAATCCTTGAAGTAAAGAAAAATGAATATTGTTATTTGTTATGTTTAGAAAGTAGTTGAAATAGCATTACCACATAATCATAGCAGCGGCAGTTTCACATTAATACTTAACATACCAAAAGGGAACAATATTTCAGCTTTCTGAGGGACTCTACTTCTGTTCATATATTGAACTGACCTACCAACATTACCAATTAAAAAGCAATATTTAAAGATTTGTTTATAACACATTTTTTTCATGTTTTGCATTGTAATATATATTTTACTCCACTTCTGTGAGCATTCAGTATTTATAGAAATGGCATATTAAGAAGTGGTGCCAAGAAGTATGTTTGCATCAAAACTGCACAAAACTCAAACCATCTGTAATGTTTCCTCCAAAAATATTTAAATCTTTATTTGTACATTCTAGAAGTAAAAACAAGCAGCTTACAAACCAATGGAGTTTATTTATGGAATAAAGTATGAGTGTAATATTGATCCAACTGCTCTGTTTTTATTTGGTGCTGTTAAATATAACACAATTATTGAAACTGCTAGAGAAGTCATGTTTTTGTACCCACAAACCCCATGGTATAAAATATAGTAGAAATCATTTCAAGTGCTAATCTTTGTTGCCCCAACCCCTGATTGAGTGTGCTTGAAGGAGGCTGGAATTTGACCTTTGATATCTCTGCTTTATTTTTCTAATCTAGGCTGAGATGGAAGGTCAGTTTTTTTGGAAGAGGGATGTTTGTGAGCTGGGCTTTGGCCACTGCGACATCCTCCAGCTGTGTGACCTGTGCTGGACACAAGGGACCTGCTTATATTTTGTGCTCTCTTTGTTGGATTATTTAGCCTTTTTGTGTTCCAGTTAACATAGGAATAATGTTAATTTTTGTTCACAGAGAAGACAGAGACCTATTGAACAAATATGTTGCATTCCAGATAGGTATCTTCAAAAATTCATCAAGTAGTTCAACACAATGTAGAGGACATGGAAGGTAAGGTAATGCTGGCTGTGAGGAAGAGGCTGCCAGGGTTCTTCCCCAAAAAAGGTCTTTTTAACCAAGCAAGCAAAGCTTTACTGGAAACCAAAGTCAAATCTGCACCACAGATAACTCAAAGCAGAACTTGTAAAAGGAGCTCCAAGAAGGAGCATCCTCCAAGCTTTGCAGCTCAGCTCCGTGGTAGATCTGCTCTCCTGAGGGCTCATTGGTCCCTCTTGCTGCTCTTCAGGAAAAACACATTGCCTCCCTCAAACAGGAGGGTCTTTCTCTCCCTGGTGCACTCCTGGGTCTCCAGCACAGAGTGATAAATTACAGCCATGCACACACCCGCATGGTCTACTAGGCTGAATCTGGAGGATTATATTTCAAGCTTTCATCCAGTTCTAGATCACTACAACAGTTAGAGACATTTCCTATAGAATCAATGCCCAAACCTCCTTTGATTTCAGTAGGAATTGAGCATTTCTCCCCCTTGGTTGCTTAGTCTCTGGTTTCTTGACTTGAGAGAAATTTAGCTTTGATTCAAGAAGTCAGAACCCTTCAGGAGCATTGTTTCCTGTACATATATCATATCCAGAGAATTATCATATACATTTAAACCTGCTCTACTTTATACCATTAATCCTGCTTGTAATCTCACCCTTTAGCCACAGCAAGATGTTTTGGCATGGAGAAAAAGCATTTGGAATTCAGTATCCCTGAAGGACACAGCAAGATACTTCCTCTGTCAGGGATGTCCCCTGGTGTGGGACTGACACCCAGAGCCACCAGAAGAGAGCCTCAAAGCTTTTCCCACTTCTTCAATGGCAGAGTGGAAGAGACAGGGTCTTCCTTGTTGGGAATAAGAGTATTTTACATGGAAATCAGGCATTTGTCCTGCAGGGATGCCCAGGAATTCAAGGGAGATGGCTTAATCCAGCTGCCATAGTGTATCCCTACTCTGTGCCCATACAACTGTATATGTAAATATACATGTATATTTTATATGCTTCTCACTCTCTGGCTGGGACTATCAGAGGAGCTGATCCTCCTTAAAAATCATGGCACCCACATGATTTTCGTGAGGAAATGAATGATGTGAGTATTTTATGGGATGGAGAGCACAGGCTTCAGGTGGGTTTTTGCTCCTTGGAACCCCCATCGATATTCTGACCCTCCTGATGTCCTCAACACCTCAACTGACCTGGTTTCCTCTCCCTTTTGCTGTTGTTGGGTCTGGGATACCACACCAACCTGCTGCATCCTCACCTCCCCTGGCTCATGAACAACTCCACTTGCTCACAGCCTTAAGCCAGTGCACTACTCAAAAAATCTTTTGTGTTTGTATAATGGATATTTCCAAATATTTTTATTCTCTCTAAATAGAACTTTCAAAATCTTCAGGACAAATACATGGCAATTTGAGGTGGAGATTCTCTTATATAAATAAGCTTGGGAGTATAAGTATTGAGGAAAATGCATGATGCAAATCACTGTCTGAGAATGTTTTACATGATGTGAAACCTTTGATTCAGAAAATGGAAAACTATCTCTGTTGTAAACCTAATTTCTCTCTTTCCGGGCCTGAGAAAAGAAGGTACCCACCAAACAATTCTGACATTCATTTCAGCTCCACAATCCAGTCATTGTGGTAGAAAATAGATGGTACAGGAAAATGTTACTTCACAAAAACAGGAGCCTCACAGGCATAGCCCTGTACAAGCAGCAGCAGCTTAATGGAGCTTAGAGTTAAGGAAAAAGTGCTGTGATTTCACTTTGGACTTGCAGGTACTTCAAAATAAAAAGCATTTGCCGTCAGATGAAAGAGTTGGAGATCACCAACACTGGTCAAACTCTGGAATTTTCCTTCTTATTGGAAAAAGTTGCTGATTGAGTTCAAAGTCTCCGGATGTCATGAGCTGTGTCTTCAAGAGGGACAAATTTCCTGCTGGGACAACTCTACAAGGATTGACATATCTGGTAATAGCCACTGGTCATATTTGTTGGGTCATCTCACACTGCTGCTCTGTGTGTGCCCGTAGAGGAGGTTTTAATAATCAGTGTTGGTTGGGGTTGAGATGTTGAGATGGTTTGGGGTTGTTAAGGCACAGAGCCTGTGTAGCTTTGTCAACACATGGACTTGGTATTGTCCTTCCGGAACACAAAGCCTCTCCATAGGGTTGGAATTTTTTCTTTATGGGAAATGAAGCCCACATGGGGAACACACAGCGGTTTAGGTGTGCAAGACATGGTGTTTGTTTGCTTGCTGGCATCATTAATTTCATCTGACAGAAATGGCTCATTAAGGGCTGAAAGTCATTGTAAGGTAAAGCACCGAGGGTTACAGTGTTCTGGGGATTTATTTAAACCCAAATATTTTCCTGTGTATGTGTATGCAAGCCATTAATTACTTCTTCGAGTTTACTCAGCTGGTCAGATGGATGAGGAGAATGTCTGGGTAAGACTTTTTAGGGGTTTTGTTGTTGAATATCTGGAATTGGTCACGTTAGTGTAATGTTTTCTGTGAGAGAGCTGATTTACAAGGAAAACAGCACACAAAAGCAGGGATAAAGTTTCTGGCAGCTCTCTCCAGAGGAAACCATTCCCTGATACAGCCATCACAGTAAGAGCTCCACGGCTAAAAATACCCCAGCTTGCCTCATCTGAAGGGCTGTTTGCCCCCTTGACTTGAGGAACAGACATGCCTGTGTGCTTTGATGGGTGGGTAATTATCTTTTCAGGAGCACTGACTGGCCACTTGTTCACTGCCAGAGTAAATCAGGATGCAAGGTTGTCCCACAGGGTCGTATTTCCAGCTCTGTGACTCCAGCCAGTGTAGTTTGTCACTCAGTGGTTCCTTGCTGGGCTGGGGTTGGGCTGGATGCCTGTGAGATGCCCTCACTGTGCTCCCCCACTGCCCTGGCCACAGGTCAACACGAGGCAAGGGGGGCTGGAGAAGTCCCAACCCCAGCTGAGACCATTCCCCATCTGCAGCCTTCTGAATAAAGGGGGTTTATTTTAACAGTGGCACAAACTGCAGTGCAACAAAAACAGATCCTGGTTAACAAAGCTAATGAAAATCTTTCAAATATACTGTAGGTAGAGAAACTCGATGTGTGTCTGAAAATATTAACTAAGTTTACATTTAAATATGTGTCTACTGGCATCAAAATCACAAAAATTCTTGCCCAAAATCCTTACTTAGGAGCCTGTGCTGCTCCTGGAGTGGTGCCAGTCTGCCCATCAATAATGATGTACTGGTGTGTTGGGCTCTGGAAGAGAAACTTGTCTCCCAGCTGAGCTACCTGGAGGTATCTTGGGAGATCATTGTTTGTCTCTTGCAAAGTCTGTTTAGCTGTGACAAAACTGTTGGAGGAAGCATGTCATGCATATTAGGAAAAAATTCCTCCCTGTGAGGGTGGTGAGGCCCTGGCACAGGTTGCCCAGAGAAGCTGTGGCTGCCCCTGGATCCCTGGAAGTGTCCAAGGCCAGGTTGGACAGGGCTTGGAGCAACCTGGGCTAGTGGAAGGTGTCCCTGCCCATGGCAGGGGGGGTGGAATGAGATGAACTTTAAGGTCTCTTGCAACACAAACCATCCTGTGATTCTATGTGAGAACACATTTTTATGTTGAGAACATAAACATCCTCTTTTTTAGGTCAGGAATCTTACTTTTCCTAGTTCTCTCTGGCTCCGTACCAAAGCTGTAGGAGGGAGAATTATTTAATGTCCATTTAAGATGACCCACAGAATAAGATAATGAGGTGTATCATCTCCCTACCAGCTGCAGAGTGACTAAAAAGGAAGAAAAAGGGAGATGAAACTGCACAAATTTTCTCATGGTACACACAGTTATACAAAATGATATAAAATAGCAAAAGTGCATTGAACTTCTTGAGGATTGTGTTGCATAGATAGGAAAATGTAAAAGAGCTCCTAATTGCAGAAATTTGGTTGTTTTTTTAAAAAAAATTGGTCACAGTGCTGTATTTTTAGACTTTGTGTTTTAAAATATTTTTGTCTCCTACAGTATCTTACAATGACTAGACTTTAGTTAACATATAATTATAGGAAGATGCTCATGCAAACACCTATTACATGGAGACTGCTCTGAGGTTCTAGAATTACTGCAAGTCTGCAACTGGCTTGAGAAATTGGCAGTAGAAAATGGCAAAAAACCTCTTTGAAGACCTTCCTCTTCTTCCTTGGGCCATCTGCTAATTCACTCTGTAATGTGCAGCTCTTGAAGCTGTGCTTGAAGAATGGGGAGACTTCCATTTCTATTTCCTGTTTCTGTGGGTTTTTTAGAACTTTTTGGTCCCTGAAGTGAGCACTTTTTATCCCCCTATATCCTCTTATGGGGAAAGTTAATAAAAACCATGGCCAAAGGATGCTCAGGGGAGTGGTGTCCAGTCTGAATGTGGGTTAGTCTTCTGATTGCCTGATAATGGTGTCTAAAAGAAAAGTCCCTCAGCAGTCATTAAATTAATTGTGATATATAACTGTGGCCAGGGAGTTGAACAAAAGCCACTGTCAGGACAGAAGTCTGGTTTTGTAGCTGGGTTGTCCTCTGGAATTGTGTCACTGCAGAAGGAGGCAGGGAAATATGCTGGAGACAGACTGTGCCATTTCATATCTGAGGAAATTATCATGGCAATTTGGTATGAAAAAAAATCATGGAATCACAGGACGGTTTGGGTTGGAAAGGACCTTAAAGACCATCCAGTCCAACCCCTACCATGGGCAGGGACACCTTCCATTAGACCAGGTTGCTTCAAGCCCCATCCAACCTGGCCTTGGACACTTCCAGGGATGGGGCAGCCACAGTTTCTCTGGGCAACCTGTGCCAGGGCCTCTCCACCCTCACAGCCAAGAATTCCTTCCCAATATCCCATCTAACCCTGCCCTCTGACAGTGGGAAGCCATTCCCCCTTGTCCTGTCCCTCCAGGCCCTTGTCCAAAGTCCCTCTCCAGCTCTCCTGGAGCCCCTTTAGGCTCCGGAAGGGGCTCTAAATTCTCTCTGGAGCCTTTTCCTCTCCAGGTGAACACCCCCAGCTCTCCCAGCCTGGCTCCAGAGCAGAGGGGCTCCAACTCACTGTCCATAGGATCATTTAGACTGGAAAAGCCCTCTAAGAGTAACAGTGCCAAGGCCACCACTAAATCATGTCCCCAGGTGCCACATCTACATGGCTTTTAAATCCCTCCAGGGATGGTGACTCCACCACTGCCCTGGGCAGCTGTGCCAATGCCTGACCACCCTTTCCAGCAAGAAACATTTCCTAATATCCAGTCTAAACCTGTCTTCCCCATAATCCCCCAACAGCAGCTGTGTCCTCCACAGCATTGCAGTGATGTCAGGGAAAGGGAGCCACCAGTGAGTTCCAGAATTCCAATTTCTAGAGGAATAACCCAGTGATCAGGTATTATATCCACATTAGTTCTTCGTGACTAATGTTGTTACAATGAATACCAGAGGAATTAGTAATGAATGCCCACTTACTGTAAAGTGGTGCCAAATCTATACTTAACTTGTAATGCTACTGGGAGCATATATATAATTTTCGTGTTTGTTATTATGTAAAAATATAACTTTGAGGGCTCATTGGTCTAAATTTAATTATGTAATGGCCTAAGTTAAACTGCATGAAAGATATATAATTATGGGCTGACTGCTCTATTTAATACTATTAGCTGATGTTACAAAACCAGCATTTTACTTCTATTTGTTTTACTTTTGAGAGGTTTCACTTACTTTGTTTAGGACCCAAAGCAAATGGAAGTTTTGCAACAGAATCTAACAGTCAGAAAAATGCCTATAATAAAGAAGCTCTCTTTCATTCTTCCTTTCATAAATAACTTGAGATTAAGACCTAATTGATTTTGTTCTCCTGTGATGTATACCACAGTAATTTTTAATGATTTCTCTCAAGTTTCCCATTAGGAATATTTATTTTTCTTTAAAAATGCCCCAAAATATGCTGTCCTCCTAATTTGCTGTCACAGCTTTTATGATGATGGATGTTGCATTGTTCTGTGGTTTGCAGAGGGCTAGACAGGAATATTAAAAATATACGACTTCATAATTTTTAGTCTGAGTTGAATACTGTCCTCTTGTGAGACATGTAAAAAATTGTGGGCTTTTTTCTTTCTTTTGTTTCAGGGAGACAGTGAAATTTGAGGCAACAGATCAAAGAGCTCATTCTCAATGTCTAGTCTGAAGGAAAAAAAAAAACACTTATTTAATGGGTTATTTCTTGGATTTAAAGGGATTTTAGCACAGAACACCTTCCTGACATGTTTTCAGAAATGTCCTGTCTGACAGAAGGATCCTGCTGGAGAATCATCACTTCTCAGTATTGAAATTAGTAGGAAAGCTTAAAATGTTGTTTCTTCCACCATGGAGGTTTAGGGCTGTGCAGACATGACATAGAAGGTTGTTTGTTTGTTTGTTTATTTATTATGTATGAAGGTATTTGGTCATGTTACTAAAACATATGCAAGATTAGCTACTGTAGTTTTTAACTCTTCCTGGAGAAAGCCTGGAAGAGAAAAATGTTGATGTCTGATTTGGTGTGGGGTAAAACTGGGAATTATAGAATCATGGAATATCCTGAGTTGGAAGGGACCCACAAGGATCATTGAGTCCAACCCTTAGCCCTGCACAGGACCATCCCCAAGAGTCACACCCTGTGCCTGAGAGCATCATCCTTGAGCTCTGTCAGCCTTGGTGCTGTGCCCACTGCCCTGGGGAGCCTGTTCAGTGCCCAACCACACCCTGGGGGAAGAACCTATTCCTAAAATCCAGCCTAACCCTCTCCTGACACAGCTCCAGCTGCTCCCTCAGGTCCTGTCACTGGTCACAGAGAGCAGAAATCAGTGCCTGCCCCTCCACTGCCCCTCATGAAGATTTTGAAGACTTGAATGAGGTCTCCCCTCAGTCTCTCCTTCTCCAGGCTGAACAAACCAAGTGCCCTCAGGTGCTCCTCATGTGGCCCCTCCAAAACCTTCCCCACCTTCATGGCTCTCCTTTGGACACCCTGACAGCTTTATATCCTGAGCCCCACATTCCCTGGGATATTGAGGCTGTGGGTCAGGGGGTCCTGGGGGCTGCAGGGGGTTCTCCAGGGTGGATTGGGTGTCCCCAGGAAGGCTCAGCTGTGGAGTGAGGGCACAGGAGGCTCAGCTGCCAGTGGTGTGTGTGCTCAAGGAGAGCTGGGTTTTTGCATGACCGAGGGTTTATGCTACAGGAAAAGAATGTAACTGGGGACCTTGTGAGGTTTGGGCTTTTGTGTTTTAACTGCTGATGAACTTAGGGGGTTGCTGTTGTTGTTGTTAAGGTCCTGTATCCTTGAAGTGGTGGGTTTCTTTGTTTGCTCATGCCTGAGCTCCTCTTGGCTTTTTCACCCTTGGCTCTGTTACAGCAGCCTGCAACGGGCTCTGTGTAGTTTCCCTGTAAAGGAGTATATAGAGCTTAATCAGCATTGAAGCAGAGCTTACTCCCCTGCTTTGCTACAGAAAAAGGGGCTGTTTTCCAAAATTATATTGCCCATGGAACAGCAGGATGAACTGGGCAGAGAAAACAGGGGTAGTGGAATGTGATGAGCAAATACCACTCCCCATCAGCCCTGCTGTCCTTCTTCCAGGTAGAAATGGTGCTAGAAGAGAGTGTTCTTCTAATGGAAGGAACTTGTTCCCTCTCATTATGTTTTATCCCTGAGACAGACTAAAAATCCTGCATCTCATTTTTTAAATTTATAAAGAAATTCAAGATGGCTTTGTTAATTTTACCTGTGCTTGAATTTAATGTTATAGCACTTTATCATTCAAACCAGGTAGGAATTGGTTTAGTTTTTTTCTCTATTAAAAAAAAAAGTTATCTAGAAACATGTCAGTTTTGGGGTTGTGCAACCCACGATAAAATTAATTCAGTATTATATCCTGTCAATCAGTCATAGTAATTCAAGGTTCTCTACAAGTACAAAGGACCATGTTACTTGGAATAGCTCAACAAAACCCCAATTTCCTGAGTGTACCCCTTGCATTTGTGCAACAAGGGAGAAACTTTAATAAATCATTGGTTCTCTAAGTCTGAGAATAGTAGAATGATAGAATGATTTGGGGTTGTTGGAAGAGACCTTAAAGCTCATCTCATTCCACCCCCTGCCATGGGCAGGGATACCTTCCACTAGCCCAGGTTGCTCCAAGCCCTGTCTAGCCTGGTCCTGAACATTTCCAGGGATGGGGCAGCCACAGAAATCTATCCCTGTCATTGAACTGAGCTCTGTTGAATCTCGTGGGGCACCAGCTGGGACTGGGAGCTCCTTGACAAGGATGAGCAGATGGATCATGGTCAGTGGAGGGGAAACACAAGCTCTGGCTGGAGCCTGGCCCTGCCTGCTTTGTCCTCTACTTGCAGTTCCCAACTGCACTGGCCGAGTCAAAGCTTTGGGATAGAAATTCCAGATGAATTCAATATTAAGGGACTTCTAGGACAAGAAGGGAAAATCATAACCAAAGCAGGGAGTTACAAGAGGAGTGGAGAGGAAGGGACGAATATATTTATTGGTAACAGAACACTGAGATTGCTGACCTTGCATTGCATCTCATGGGCTTAACAGCTTGGTCCAGACTCACTGTGATGCTCAGGACAGCACTCCAGCTCCTCAAGGAATGCTGGAGTGCACAGAGGGTGGAAACCTGCTCTCTTAGGCTTGGAAATCTGTAGAATGCAACTTCTCTCAAGTATGTGCAGCAAGCAGAATTTCTAGGCAGTATTTCATGTCAGTGCACAGCCCTGATGGATGCTATTCTGGGGAGCTGCTATTTTGTGTGTGAATGCTGGGACAGAGGTCTGTAGCAGAGCTCTGTGGCTAAAGGTCAGGCTGTATGATGCTGCATCTATGCCTGGTAATTATAGAGGACTGTAATCTGCCACTGCAGTCACGAGTCAGCGGCATCTTGATTGTGCAGAGAGTTAATGAAGTGAGGGAGGACTGGAGACACAAAGTCTCAGCAGCTGGCTGGGGGACACACAGATTTCAAAGGGAAAAGCTTTTTTGTTTTGTTTTGTTTACTCTAAGAAGGAAAAACTTCAGCCTGGAGGCCCCCAAACTGTAGATCCCTGTAGCTAAGCCCAGACAAGTCTTCTTGCATTTTGGCACATAGGGGAATAAAAAAAAAATCTGGATAATAGTCAATGCTGTGATTACAGTGAGGTTTCCTGGATATCCAGAAGGAGATCACAGCTGATCTGGGAAGATGTGAGAGCAGTGTTACAGAGGTGCTTTCTGCCCACCAGCACCTCTTATCTTGAAATTGTTCAGCTCTCTGAGGCGGCTTATCCTCCTCATTTAACTCAGACTGTAACACAGGGATGCAAATCCTGCTCTAGCAGAGAAGGGTAGCAGACAGTTTTCCTTTTCCTCCTTTTCCTTTCCCTTTTCTCATACTCCACCCCCCATAGCATACCATAACCCATCTCACAAATTCCATATTTATTTGTCACATTGCTTTCCAGCTAATGCCACAAAAGCACACGAAATCAGAGTCTGGAGGTTTTACACTTAATATATTGTCTCTTGGCTCCTTATTTTTTTTCCTGTTATCTCCATCAGTCACTGATTCCTTCTCAAAACTCCTTCTTCTTTAGCCAAGGGGAAACTAATGGGAATTGATGTTTCCCTCAGTACATCCTCCTCCTCGCTGGTTTCTGTACTAACCCGTCTGCTAAGCTTGTTTCCAGGTAAGTTATTCCACACTGCTCTCTTCCTTATTGCTCTCTTCTGGATTGACCTTTTCAGTGCCATGCGAACTAAAGCTCCTGCATGAATTAGTAATTCGATAACCAGAGTCCAAGCCAGCTGCCTGTGTTGTCCTACAGTCAAAGATTAACCGTTCAAAGTCGCGAGTGCCCTTTACATCAAATGGTTTTCACATATAAATGCAAACTGAGAGTTGAGCTACTTCAATCTGACCTATTCCAGAGACACAGTGACAAGTCAGAGGCAGGGAGGAGAGCTGGAGAGAGGAGGATTCTGGCTGCAGCCCTGCCTCGGGAATGACAATGGGTAACGATTAATGCGGGGCACATTCCTGAGCACCCTGTAAGCGTTACCAATTCTCGTATTCTCCAGCTGAAAAACGCGTGTTAAACGTTTCCAAACCTACTCCCCTACTCCCAAGGGGAAGTAGGGGCCATGCAGCTGAAAGACACGCCTGAAGTGCAGTCCTGATAGGATCTCAGAGATCCTTGTCACTTCATTCCTGGGCATTCCCCCAGCCACAGGTGACCCAGAGCCGCAGGGCTAGATATTTCATCCACATATCTCAAAGCACAGAGGTGCCACAGCAATGGGATCTGTTCTCTTCAGCTTGTCACTTGTGCCTGGCTTGCTTTTCCTGCAGAGGCTTAAAGCTCAGTACAAACGGAGCAACCAGGATGTGCCAGCCCCTCTCTGTGGTAACAGAGGAGGAAGAGTGGTGTGCTCAGTTCCCCTTTCATAAGGAGACAAAAATTAAGATAAAAAAGGACTATTTAGGTGTTCATGTGCTACTGCTATTGCAGGATGGCACAGAGTGCAGTTCATGATTTGGAAAGAAAAGCTACTTGGGGCTGAAGTGAGGAAAAACTAAATACATGAATTAAGGAAGCTAAGGAAGAGAAAAATGGAGGAGAAAAAAAAAGACCATAAAGAAGAAGTAGCAAAAGATGCAAAGGTGAAAATGACCCCAGAAGCACTGAGACACCTCCACACAACACCTTCCCCCCTCCCTCCATTCCTCTTCCCCTGACAGTGCTAAAGAACAAAGCTGGGAAGGATGGACGGAGAGCCATCGCCCGCGGGAATAACCTGGAAAATCGGGATTGTGGCCCCCTTTGAAGCAGTCACACAACCTGGATGCAATTTTCATTTCCTGCAGGGAAACGCAGCCTTGTTCTTCTGAAGTGGATAAACCAGGACTCGTAAAACTAATTGTGGGATGTGGTTTGACATGAAAAATTAAAAATCAAGGCTTGGCCTCTCTTGGCCTCTTGCAGTGAGTCAGGGGCACATCACATTACCTGCCTTTTGCCTGTTTTTGGGTTTTTTTTCCAAGAGAATTTTGAAACAGCTGTGAAATTGTCCTGTTGTTCTCCAGAGCCAGAGGTACCTGTGATTCAGTAGTATTCCTACATGGATGTTGTTAATGAAATATTTGGGGCTCTTTTGTGATAAACTACTAATTTGTCAACTTCAAGCCCATAAAATTAGTGTGCTAAAATGCAACAATTCCTTTCTGGTTACATTTTTGGGGACGAGAAGGAACTCTGATAATATCTACTTCATTCATGCTAATGAATGACCAAGATATAATTGGCTCCACATTCTCTGTTATCAAATATTGTTACTCAAACGAAAGTACTACCATTGAAGTGAAAAGCCTTGTGGGATTACTAAAACCCTACTTGGAAGTCTTTAGTTCCCTTTGACTGATTTTTTTTTCTTTCTAATGGGGAAAATAGCTCTAAAAGATAAAGATGTCCACATGGCTTTTATGGTGGCCTTCCACAAAGGAGTTTTCTGTTTTAATTTTAATGTTTTTAACCAATGTTCTGTGAGGAGCACATATGTTCTTAATGAGATACTTGATACAGTTCATTAGTTTATATTTAGGGGATGAAAAGTTACTGAGTGTAGCTGCTAAATTGTAATTGATAATGGGTGAGTAGGGAAAATTTAGCATTGGGTATTTAGAGTTATATATAGAATAATTTCTGACTGCTCACCTGGTTGGGGGTTCCTGGGAAGGCACATGATGAGGAAAATGTGAGGAGTAAATGTAGGTATAATTCAAATTTCAGAGCACCCAGATGTTTAGTTTGGGGCAGAGGGGTAAGGGGTGGGAGGTACTTTTTAACTGGGCAAACCAGCAGTTGATAAGAGCCCTTCCTGCAAATGCTTCACCATCCCAGCTCTTTTCCAGGTTTATTTGTGCTATGACCTGGCATTACCATTTATCCTAGGATGTGACTGTCCCTGGGGTGGCTCAGTGATGTTGTCAGGGGCAGGAAGATGGCACAGTGCAGGGCTCTAATTTGGGAACCACATTACTTTGTCCCCATGGAGTTTCTGCTGCCTCATTTATCTTTGGAACTGGCCAAAGGCATAGTCTGGATCACTGAGAATAATCACCAGCCTCTGCTCCAGAACAAACCCAAATCTGTGGTTCCAAGCACCATTTTTTAAGTGGAATTCCATGACTATTTTGCATGGTGGCCTACAGACACTTATTGGGCCAGCTTTGCCAGCTGTTTCATGCACAAGGAACATGGAACCAATCTGCAGAATTAAGTGTCAATATCCATCAATATCCAAATGTTGAGATTTAGGAAGAATCTTAATGAATTAAAACTAAAAACTGCACAATAAAAGTCTGTGAGGATCTTCAGGATAAGTTTCTTTTTTTATTATTTGTTTTGTGTTTTTTGTTTGTTTTTGGCTTTTGTTGTTGGGTTTTGGGTATGGGGGGTTTTTTGTTTGGTTTTTTTTTTTTTTTTTTTTTTTTACTGCTCTACAGCAACATGTGGGTATTACATGTGTTTTGGTGGTATGTTAAGGAATAGATAATCTGCATTTGGTTATTCTCCCAGACAGTCAGTAATAATAATTTGAATGAGGAAGATTTTAAAAAATGCATCTGGTAACTCTGTGGGTGTGTTTTGTTGTTTGGTTTGTTGTTGGTTGTTTTTGTTTTTGTTTTTTTTTTTTCTTTCTTTTTAAACCCCCACAATATAAAATAAGAAACAACACCAGAAACAACTCCAAAATAATTATGAAGCCAATAAATAATCGTGAGCTGTAACATACACAGATGACTTTCCAGAGGAGGCAGCCAGGGTTGAGTGTGTGTAGAAAAAGTGGGGAAACCTTGGGAGCCAGAATTGGGGGGGGGACCCGGAGCCCCCCCAGCGCTGGCTGCGGGGCTCAGCTGTTCCAGGGTGAGGAGCCTTGGGCAACGGGGTTCTCCTTGCCAAAATAACAAAAAAATCACAATAACCGCCACAAACCTCTTCAAAAATAAGGGGGGGGGGGGGGGGGGGGGAGGGAAAGAAACCGTCTCCTCTTTTTTTTTTTTCCCTTGTCTTTTTTTCCTTTTTTTTCCTTCCCCCCCTAAGAAGCCGAGCCCCGCTCATCAGCAGCTGAGGCAGGAGCAGGAGGGGTTTTGGAGTTAACTGCATGCAGGAAATCTCTCACATCCTGAGTCCCGGCTCGCTCCTCTCTGTAACTGTATATTATGGGGCTGCTCTCCAGCCCCAGCTGATGAAAGTTTGTCTCCCTCAGTCTGGGCTGAGATGTCAGAGCGCCTCCAGGCCGAGCAGCCGCGCTCCCCCCGTGCGCTGCCCCCGGCCCGGCTCCCCGCGCTGCTGCCGCTGCTGCTGCTCTGCCTGCCCTGCCTGCCCTGCCTGCCCTGCCTGCCCTGCCTGCCCTCGGCATCCCCCGGCGCCCGCGGTAAGTCAGCCCGGCACACGCGAGGCTTCTTCTGACGGCATTCCCAGCCCCGCGCTCCATTTTAACGGGATAAGGAGCGCGGGGATGGCTTTGGCGCGGGGATCCCCCCGCCGCGCTGCGGGACGCGCTGCGGGACGCGCTGCGGGACTGGAGGGAGGGAAGGAGGGAGGGAGGTCCCGGCCGGGGACACGCGGAATTCCCGCTCCTCTACGCGGCTTCCCAGCTCTTCCCGGGAAGAGTCCCCGGCACTCCCAGCCCCGCCGGGTCCCTGGCCCCTGCACCCGCAACCCCCGCGTGCTCACATCCCCCGGTATCCCCCACCCCACCCCATCCCCTGCGCCCCCAGCCCCGCGGGGTCCCAACCCTGGCACCCCCATACCCCAGCTGTGTATCCCAAACCTCCCGTGGTCCCATCCCTGGCACCCCCAGCCCCCGGGGTCCCATCCCTGGCACCCCCATACCCCAGCTGCATATCCCAAACCCCGCGGGGCCCCAGCCCTGCACCCCCAGCCCCACTGGTCTCTGCCCCTGGGATGGAGGGGTGGTTCCGGGGACCCCTCCGTGTGTTTTGAGGGTGCCCTGTGGGGTCTCCCAGGTGGAAATTCTACCCCCTCCATCTCCCCCCCACCCCCGAAGGGTCCTCCTTCAAACAGCCCCCGGGACTGAATTCAGGGTCTGGAAGTATTGTCAGAGTTTGGACTCTGCTTCCAGCCGGGAAAAATTGCGTGGAAAAGCCAAATAGTGATGGCAAAAGCGTCCTGGCTGGGGAAAAGTTTTCTCGCCGCTGTGTCCATTCAAAGGGAGCGCACGGCAGGGAGCGGGGAGGATGTTTTGGGGCGCGGGCTCTGGGCTATCCGTGTTAGAGAAGCCTAGGAAAGGGACTTCTCTCTTCACTCTGCAAGTCTGGGGCTTATTCCGGAATCCCTGGAGGGCCCAGCCCTCTCCTGTTCCTTAAGCAGCAGCTGACAATGCATATTTTATGCGAGAGGAGGGGAGATTCTCCTGTGTAAATACATGTAACAGCGCTGAGGGGTGTGTGTGTCCCTGTGTGTTACTACAAACTCATCCTGGATCTTTTTTTTTTTTTTTTCTTTCATTGTAACTTTAAACTCTGTAAATGTTTGCTTGCCTCCAAATGTCTTGACAGTGACTTTCACTGGGATTTTGGCTCTGGACTTGCTAAGAGAAAGACGGGAAGACATTTTAGCACATTGAAATCCCAGGGTGGGAAGGACAAGGTGTTGAGTTTTGTCAGGCACCTGGGATTTATGTTAATGAGTTAACAGGAGTTGCAGCTTTGCTTCGCCTTTGTGAGGGGTCTTAATTTCTCCTTGTCAATGCTTCCATTTACACCAAATCAGTGTGTTTGGGATAAGGGCTGCAGAAAATCTTGGGTAGATGAGGAGAAATAGGTCCCTTGTGGCTGTTCCTTTTTTGTGGATCGAGAGTGGGTTGGTTTGGGTGGAGGCAGCACATATCCCTTCTCTGAGTGTGGGAGCCACTGTGGCTGGACAGGCCCCTCCATGGTTTGGAGGTGCACTGGGACAGAGGATAAACAACTAAACATGCAGGAACATTTGAGATAAGATGCTTCAAAGCAGTTGTCCTACAATAATTAGAAGGCAAACTTCAGGGGACTTGGCTTTAGCACACAGATAAGTGAAAAGACTCAGATAAGTGAAAAGACTCGTAAGAGGGGGTGGAAATCCTGTTAAGTTGTGGCTTGGGACTCCTTGGGAATCAAGCTGGAGCTCTAAGATTACATTTTCACTGATGATTAAGCCCTGTATAAAGTTTGTGCCAGCTGTTTACATCTATAGTGCCCATCTTTGGATGTCCAAGCCTGGGCACAGTGGTGCTTGATGCCCCTTGCAGCTCAGCTGCACTTTAAATTTGCTTTGCTACATCTTCCCTACTCCTCTTCTTCCTGTAACGTATCTATAACTTGCCCTTTCCATCTGCAGCCAGTGTGCTCAGCTAGCATCCCCTCCTTAATTCCACTTTTTCCTGTGGAAGTAGAGAACAGCTTTAGCTTTGCCAGAGCATGTGCTGCTTTCTTGGTCGGGGAGGTGCTGAAAGTTGCAGCCGCGTGTTTCCGCGCCGGCCAAGCTGCCCGGTGACGAAAAGTCCTCTTAGCTGTGCTGGCACGAGTCTCACCAGGCGTTCTGGAGCTCTGCAACTTCTACCTCAGCTGGCTTCACTCCTCTGGGCATGGTGGGAGCGAGCTGAGGTGCTGCCAGGACATCCTAATTTTGACATAAACACGCGCTTAGTGATTAAGACAAATTTGAGTTATGATATGCCTGGAAAACGGGATTTGAAATGTGGCAGGAGATGTGCACAGTGTGGGTCTGCCTGAGTAACAGCTCTAATATTAAACAGAAATTGTCAGCTTATGAGCTAGACAGCTTAAAAGTAGACTTGCTGCTCGCTTTTAGTATATTTTCTTTTCAGTTTTTATGGGTTTGCAACTGCCCTTCTAGTTTTCAGTGTTATTCTTGGTTGCTGGCTGAAGGACCTCATGGACAAAAAGGAAAACCAAGTGGAGTACTGGCCCCAAAAAGGCAAAATTAGCTTTGTCATCCTTCTGAAGGGGGATATATAGTAGGATAAGATCTAAGCTTTCATTCTCAGTCAAATGACTTAAAATCTACACCTGTACAAGCTTTTTGTGGTCAAGGCCTTCCTGGATCTGCAGGGTAGACAAAGTGATGGTGTGTAAATATAAATTCAAAATTTTCTTTGTGTGTGTAAACTTTTAGATCTCTTTTAAATATTGGGCGCTAGCTGGGAAAACAGCAGGAAAATGAATCATAGAATGACAGAGTCACAGAATGGTTTGGGTTATAAGGGACCATAAATTATGATCTTGTTCCACCCCTCTGCCATGGGCAGGGACACCTTCCACTAGCCCAGGTTGCTCTAAACTCCATCCAACCTGGCCTTGGACAATTCCAAGGATGGGGTAGCCACAGCTTCTCTGGGCATGAAAAAATGAAAATCCTAAAACTGGAGCCCAAAATTCTTTACCTTCAACTAAAATAAGTTTTGTGAAAGATTTTATTTTTGTTACTGATTGCCACTGCATTGGGTATCATGAAAAGCAACTGCAGGGGAAGAAATCTTGCCTTGTCTCTCACTCTAAACCCAATTTCTACAGCTCACTGCGTGTTTTAGAGCTCACTTACAAACAGTGTCTTCTTTCAAACTGTTCCAGTGCTCCTGGCAGGTATTTCTGGTCTGTGTATAATCACCTCCTTGTCTGATGATGACCCCTATCAGGTCCCCTGCAGACAGCCTGGCATGAGCTGTCACTGTCCATGGGGCTCCACAGCTCCATGCCAAAATCCACCAGCAGAGGATATTATGCCCACTCTTAAAATCGCGTTTGCATCATTAACCTCCTGCTCGCTGGGGAGCTCACGGGTTGTTCACTGGGGTTTTGTCAAGTGTCTCATCTCTTGCTTTTGTTGGAGTTTTTGGAAAACTCTCCATCTCATGATTGACAGGCTGTGTTTTGGGTGGCTTTTCATCCTGCTTGCAGCACAGAGGCTGCCCCAGTGGAACTTCTCTAATGACACGTGAGTGAATGTAGCAGATCAGGGCTGTGTATCTGTTACTTCCACCAAGGTTGTCACTTGCTGCTGATCATGAAATTCTGTTTTAAAAAGGTTTATTTGGTCCCCCACCAGCCTTGTTCAGACTTCACATATCCTCATCCTGACAGATTTACCGCTAGTGTTTCTAACAGATCTCACATTGCCTGTGCAAACTGTCCAAGGAGTCCAGCTGAGCTTTGTTTTATTTTGTTAGTGTTCATGTACATCCTTTTGGGCAGCAGATTTGTGCTCCAGGGCTGTGGTGTTGCATGTGAATGATGCTCTACGAGCTGCATTGTCTGAATAACTGGACTGGTTGGGTGGGTTTTCTCTTGACTTTTGCTGTGAGAGTTGTTACAAACCAGGAACTGACATTTTTAGGGTGTTTGGAAATAGGTCTGAAGCACTGTTAGGTTGTACAACCAGGCTCTGCCAAAGCAGGCTCTCCCCAGCTCTATGTCTCACACCTGCTTAGGATGCCAAACTCTTCATGCTGTTCATGTTGGAGATATTTTTTATGTAATCCCTTTTTCCCATGGCTTTTCTTCCTCTTCAACTTCTTGTGTTTTACTCTACACGGCCTCAGATCTTGCTCTCCCTGTTGCCTGCAGATTCTACTTGCATTTCAAGCAGCTTAGTAGCTTTTCAAATTTCTCCCAGGACAAAAGCACATCATCTCCACAATTCTGTAGGACTAAAACCCTAAATCACACCTGCAGAGGCTTCTGCTGTCTTCCCAGGGCAAATCTACAACAAATTAAATTAAAAACAGGTTGAAGGGGGCTTGGAGCAACCTGGTCTAGTGGAAGGTGTCCCTGCCCATGGCAGAGGGGGTGGAACTGGGTGGTCTTTGAGGTCCCTTTCAACTCATGAAGAGCCCATAGTTTGAGTAGATCTGTTAGAGGCTTGCAGTTGATTCTTGATAGGACAGTGCAGCCCAAAAGGTCAATCCTTTTTGTTTCTGGCTAGCACAGAGCTGAGGGTTTAAATTGTCTTCGTTTTGTATCTTTTTGATAAAAGGATCCCACTAACTGAGAAAAGGGATTGTTTCTTAGTAGACCCCTGCTCCAGAATGTCGACCCATCTCTTTTTAATGTCCTGCAAGAGTTTGAGGCCACGTGGGTATCGAGTGTGATGTTGGCACTGGTGCTTCAGAGAGTGACTTGAACTTCTTCATCTAATCAGAAATGTTGATCCTCTGCTAAATCACTTCAGGTTGTGTCACTGATGGGTTTTTTTACACCCCATATAAATGAGTTTTCTGCTTTCCATGACTTGGAGTCAGGATGAGAAATATTTGGTTAGTTTGGGGGCGGGAGATTGTCCATTCACGAGGTCAACATGCTAAAACCATTCATTAGAAGAACAAACTCCTTCTTGTCCAAAATATATGATGTAATAAGGCAAGAAGTGAAATGTTTCATGGTGTGTTAGCTATGCTGGATAATACACATCCAGGCATAAAAAGCTGGATGCAGAATTTGGCACAAAAGAATCTTTAATTAGTTTATTTTGAAATATTTGTTAAAAGGAACTGTGTTAGTGCCTGGAAGTTTAGTCTAATAGTGTATGTCATATGCATTAAGTGAAAAACCTTCCTCTGACAATGGTGAAAGTTTGCTGTTTTCTTGCCTTTATTTTTTTAAATGTGTTCTAATTCTGAAAGTAGCTGGAAGATAAATAAACATCATGTGTGACTGTTTACTTTTGTAAGAATATATTAGGATATAAACTTCATTGAATCCAAGAATTTATGGGATTGTTTTGGTACAGTCATGTAAAAAACCCATTAGAAATAAAAGATCTGGACTTTATCATAATGCTACATTTAAGAAAGTAAACATATGGGCCTGATCATGTGTGGGGCTGAGCATGACCAGGATTTCCATCCAGCAGCACTGTCTGTGTGCAGCAATGGTTCCTCACTGAAGGTCCTCTATTAATTCAACAATTAGAACACTTGAGGAGGACTATTCAGCCCAGATTATTTAAATTTGTATTGCATTCCTTTTCTGCCATTGAGGGCACTGTGGTGACAGAGAGCTGAGAATAAAATGTGACCTCTGCAGTGCACAGGGACAGAAATAGCATCTCCCTTCTGATCCATGTTCCTCTCTGAACTGAAGATCATACTCCTGTCTCCAGGTTCAAATCCACTCTTGCATTTTGACACAGGTTTCAAAGTGTGAGGTAAGCATTCCAAAAGAAGTAGGATTTATTTCTTCATCTATTGCGTCTTAAGTGAGGAACATGCATCCCATTGGAGAGAAATTTTGGGTAAATGCTTGTGGTTGAGGGGAAATGCAGGGTCATTGCAGAAGAAACCACAGAATCACAGAATGGTTTAGGTTGAAAGGGACCTTACAGCCCATCTTGTTCCACCCCCTGCCATGGGCAGGGACACCTCCCATTATCCCAGGTTGCTCCAAGCTCTGTCCAACCTGGCCTTGGACACTTCCAGGGATGGGGCAGCCACAGCTTCTCTGGGCAACCTGTGCCAGCACCTCACCACCACCCTCATAGGGAAGAATTTCTTTCAAATATCTTGTCTAAATCTCTCCTCTTTTAGTTTAAATCTTCAGTCATCAGAAAGAAGGAGCTTACCTTGTGTGGTCTACATTCCTTGTCTGTGTGTGTGATCCTCAGTTGGAATTAATTGTCTCAGCTCCATGGATCCTTTGTACAACCTGATGCTGATGTTCTGTGCTATCATTTAAGGTCTGTTTTGCACCTTCAGAGGATGTGTAGGCAAGATGAGCAAAGCTGTGTTGGTGACCTGGGAAGACATCCTGCCCTGAGGAAACCATAAAAGCAAATGTTCATTACTCCTGTAGCTCATCTCCTGAAGGAATGTGGGAAAATCAGGAGTTATGGACCGATCCAGTGCTTATGCTGACACTTGCTGTAAGGCCACACACATAAACCTGAGCAGGATAGGTGGCTTCAAGAACATTATGTAACTCTAAGTTCTCTTTTCATTCATGTTCTAAAGACCAGAAGAGAGACTTCAGTGACAGTTTATGTTAGTACAAGTGCAGTTAATTTTTCTCTTTCTGCTGCTGTGTAATGTGAGTAGCAGGTATTCCCATACAAACAAAAACTCGTGATGGATGTAAACTCCCCAGCCCAGTAGCTCATTTTCTAGGCTTGGGAAAGAACTACAAATCACTTCCCATGCATTCTTACCTAAATTAATACAGAAATTCACTTCAGCTGGATTGGCTGTGTTTTCAGTGTGATTTCCCAGAGAAATCTGAATGAATGATTTGTGTGCCTGTGACGAGCACAACTCCAACTCCCACTCAGTGGTGCGTTTCACTGGTGATTGTATCCAGGAAGGAACATCCCTCAATTCAGCTATGCTGAGGGCTCCTTGTACTCGGGGAGGGAGGCCAGTAAATCACTGGAGAGAAGGATTGTACTGTACCTTTTGAAAGACCAGGAGGAAATTGTGTTTTGGAGAGTGATTTGAACTTCATTCAGTGAAAGTAGTCTTTCATGAGGGTTTGGAGGGGAGGAACTGGGGAGGAACACTGGATCTGGATTTTCATATAATTATCTGGACTCACTGCTGAAAAGTGAATATATATTTAGTGCCTTTTTCTTTGCCATTGGAGCACTAGGGATTAGTTGTGCCTGTGCTTGTAAAGCAGAGGTTATTATTTCTCCCCTTCAGTAAATGCTTTAGGTAGGTGCTGCCTCGTTGGAACTGAGGGCTGAGTTCATAATCAGAATAAGAGTCTGTGGGACTGGGATCCTTTGGGGAAGGAGCAGCACTTTAGGAAAAAGCAGATGTGCCCCAGTAGCATGGGGAACATCACCTGTGTTGAGGTGATGCAAAGATGGGACATCCTTCACTATGGCACGCTGGAAATAGCTGTGGGAAAGCATTGAACAACCTTTGATGATTTTTATCCATTGTTAGTCCTTTCCTGCTTGTTTTTACAAGAAGGAATGGCTGGGGAAACGGGCATGGTAGTGCATCAGGACTTGGAAAAGCAGCAGCTTAAAACAGGATTTTGCAGCAAGAGGACAGAAGTTGTCCTAAGCTGTTGTGTCACGCACTTTCCAAAGCTACTTTGGGTTTGAGTCTTGCATTTATAACTTGCTCTCTTTTGTGAACTCCAAGCACTGAGCTCTGCCTTGGAGGGAACCTCTCTATACCCCCCCATCACCCGGTGTGCTGAAATGCCCTTTGGTTCAGGGCTCTGCTGCTTTATTTCTCTCACATTTTGAAGTGTTCTCTTCTAGGAAAAAAAAAGACAACTCTGTCTTTGGACTGGTTCTGAATAGTAATTCTTCAGTCAAACATAACAGCATCACAAATGAGGCTGGACAGCTGTTTCCCAAATATAGTCTCTGTATATATTCTATACACGTAATAAAGCTGGGTTTGGGCTATTTGAAATGTTCTGCAGTCTCCCTGCCCCCTCCTGCAGTCAATGGCAAATGTTGTTCTCAAAACTCCACTTGTCACATTTTGTTCTTGAGAACAGGGAGGATATTGAGATATATACTGGCTTCTTTCCTTGAGTGCATTTCAATATGTATTTTGTATAATGAGAGCCCAAATCCTTCTCACATTACTTATGCTTTAATCACACTGTGCTCTCCCAAGATTGCTCTAATCGCATTTGCATCAGCAGGAGGAACTCTCTGTGATGAGCAATATTTCATCTGCAAACAGAGGAGACAGATCTCAGGCTCATGAGGAGGAAGGAACCGGCTGTCCTGGATTTGTAGGAGCACAGCTCTCCAGCAAGGGGTGGTGTAGCATCCTGATTTGAGAACTATTCAGGAATTAGAAGGAACAAAAGCTGGTTTTAAATTTTTTTTTTTTTTTCTTTTCTGAGGACCTGTCAAGTGTGATAGTTCCCTTTTAATTTTCTGGTAAATGGCTTTTTGGCATGTGTTAGCTGCCGAGAAGAGCTCTGGTGCCTGGTGCAGCAGACATCATTTTGTACTTCAGCCATGACATTACTCTATATGAGAACTGAAAAGTTATATAGATATTACACCAATATATAAACCATGTGTGTTAGAAAGACAAGTTCAGTTTTGAAATATTTGCCTTAGCTATGCTTTTCACTTTCAATCTGTGCCAAACATGTGCTTGAATGACTGATGGAGTCATATGGTTCCCTGAATAAAGCACTTTATTGTGCGCAGACCTAGAGCCTTCCAACAGTTGTATTACAGAAGCTTGAAGATTAAGATGATCCAACTGCTTAGGGGGTATGTTCCACAATGAGCATTTTAGTTTGTCTTTTTCTCCCCTCCCTCTCTATTTTTTGCCCTGATATGTGTCATTAGTTTGTTCAGCTGGGCGCACAGCGACACCGACCACGGAGTATTTGGTGGAGAAGAACAGCAAGTTACCTTCAAACTGAAGCTTTCCCTCCCATGTCCCTGTTAAAATGTTGAACACGTGACTTATTCCATGGAGTTTATGGGATTTCAAGGGGGAGGGCTGGGAGGGCTGTTCCCTGTCGCCGATTATTTCATCGGCAGAACTTGATTTAGGAAGGGAATAACTCAGTGCAAGAGCAAGTGATGACAGGAGATAGTTCTCAGAATTACAAACCTGAAATATTAAAAAGCGTGTTTTTAATGCTGTTCAGTTAATGGGGATCAGTGGGTCTCAAACTCCTGTTTCTCATCTGAGCAGTTGGTGCTCATGGAGCTGCTTGGAGCGGAAGACCCGTGGACGTGTCACGGAGCCGTACGTGGAGCACTTCAACATTGACAGACCTGTCAGGCTGGAGGGAGGATCTTTTTCCATTAGAAGCCAAAAGAACAGAAAATTAAATTCAGAAATGCATGGAGTCATCCTGCTGCTGCCTCTCCTCAGGCTCATCAGAGACCTTTTGCTGACTTTTCATGTTTTAAGAATTTTTGTACACGAGTAGTAATTTTGCCACGTGAAGGAAAAGAGGAGATTCAAGCTCAAGAAGATCCATGGGATTAGTTGCTTTCCAAAAGTTACTTGTGCTTAAATGCTGGAGCTCTTAGGTTTGGGAATGTGGGGAGAAAGGAGAAAACAAGTAAAACTTTGTGTTTAGTTAGGTGGTTTGCCTTTCTTTCCTTTTTTTTAAAGATAGTTATTTTGCAGGCAGGCCATGAAAGGACTAATTCTACCAGATTTTGTAAAGAGACTCAATGCACTGCTTAGGTGAGCAAAGTTCAGCTGGAAAAATAATTTAGGATTTTAAACTAATAAAAATTTTACTTCAAAAGATAAGATTTCTACTTTCTGCATAAAAGCCCAGGCTTTTGTGCTTATGTATGTAGAGGAGGGCAGAGCCTGGCATGTTATGTGCTGCCTTTTATAAAGCTGCCTAAGTGCTGTAAGTGGGATAATGGGAGCACCTTATCAATGTGGTGGAGTTTCTGATTTTGTCCTTTCTTTTGAGAGGGTGTCTGTTCTCAGCTACTGATTAGAGTAAAATTCAAACTATTGCTTAGTTGACCCTATGAAAGTTATTGGGCTTCCTTTCTTTAACCATTATGTGCTAGAAATCTTGTACAGTTTATTTTGCAGCATTTTCACATTTATTATCAGATATAATTATTTTTTTACATTTTTGTTATATTAATGCCTAGACAAGGTGTGGCTGCCCTACCCCTGGAAGTGTCCAAGGCCAGGTTGGACAGGGCTTGGAGCAACCTGGGCTAGTGGAAGGTGTCCCTGTCCATGGCAGGGGTTGGACTAGATGGTCTTTAAGGTCCCTTCCAATGCAAACCATTCTGTGATTCCATGATTTTATTAAGCACCAATTTATTTTTCCTGTCTCAGGCAGAACAGGTACCATTCTAGGAGGTGGTTTCAGCAAGACCTGTGCCTGGATAATGTTTAACTTGGGTGATGTTTAGGCTTTTGCTGGAAGATGGAGTGAAACAGAGGACTGGAATCACACATCCCCACGCCTTGGCCACATAGTTGGATAGTTGACACTTTTTCTTTTTTTTTTGGCATGATATAGTCTGAGCCTTAATGTTAACAATTTCCATTTAAAGCAAGTAGATTTTGAATTTTTTTTTCTTTGATGCACAAGAGCTGGATGGGATCCTCTGTGCTCAGAAGTTCTATATTGGAATCCTATCTTGCTTTATGTATAGCTACTTTATGCTCTTGTCACCTATAAATATATCTGTACTGGCAAGATAAATGCCAAGCGGTATAGAAAGCTAAAGGACAATCATGGATCCTGTCATCTTTGGTTTTTTAGATTATATAAAGTAATTATTTTAGCTCCCTTCTTGTAATTCAGTCTTTCCACTTCCTTGCTTGCCCTGGCAGCCTTTCCAATCCACCAGCTCCAGGCTCAATTAATCTTCTGTGAATGCAGGTGAGGAGAAATGCCCACAACATTCCACATGTGCTGCTATTGCCAACTCCCAGGAGTAACTTGGATATCTGATATTCCCTGATGTACCTCTTTTGATGCAGAGTTATCAATGTTTTGCTGAAGAGCACGTGTGGGTCATTCTGGTGTCACTTACTTTTGAAGATTAATGGTAAGAGCAGAAAACTTTATGGTCCCTAAGGGTACAACCCTCCATCCTCTACTGCTTGGTTTCAACCCTTTGCTCCAGCCTGCAAGTTATTGGATTCTCTTGTAATATTCCTGTCCTTCTCTGTGCAGACATTATGTCCTAACTTGGAGCACTGGGTTTGAGGACACCTGTGCACACTGAATAAGGCTGCTGGTGAAAATACTGGGATTAATCCTAATATATTTTTTTACTGAACCTTGGTAGAAACTTTCCCTTGCCTGGTTGGTTAGTGACGTGCTGGTGGATAGACTGCTCTTCTTACCCTGTTTCACCTCCTTCTTAAATATCCTAAGTTCACCTCCATTTTGAAGAGCAATACTTGGTCCTCCTGTCTCAGGTTGTAAGCTTGGTAATTTGAGATTAAAAAGCTCTATTTTGAGTGTGGAGGTGGTAGAAGAATCATCCCAAATGAGAGAAAAGTGACTGATGGGGGGATAAAGCTCTTTGCCAACTGATGGGCATCACTGTTGGCAGTGGTGGCTCTGTTGAGATTCCTGCATAGCTTTTTGGGGCTGGGGGCACAGAGCAGAGCTGAGGTATCCCAAGTCACAGGAGAAGCTGTCTGGGAGCAGAGCCTGTGGGGATGGCTCAGTACCACAAAACCAATGGTCAATGGTTGAGGGAGTGCTGGGAGCAGCCATGTGTAAATCCCTTCCTCCATAGCCAGGAATGACCCATCCAGGTCATGGATCCCACTAACTAAACTGAGGAAGCTGAAGAAAATGAGGAAGGAAATGGATAAAGTACATCCTTCCTGACTTGCAGGGCATTGCCAAAGCCCTGCAGTACAGAGCACTGCCCTTGGCTGTTCTTGGTTTGCTGAAAAGATTGCTCTGTGCTATTTTTCTTTTCTATCCTGAGATCATTCTGATGCATTGGTGTTTTGTTGCACAGAAAAATGTTGATAGACTGTGACTTACAATTCTAAACCCATTCATGATAGAAGAGTTAACACAAGGATAATTCAATTTCATTTAGCCTTTTTTATTCTCCCTCTTCTGTTATTTTCATAACTCAGCAGCAAGTACAGTGGGTGACATGAAGGGTGTCTGGGCACAGTGTAGTGGGGAAAGGGCTGCAGATTGGGATAGAGGTGGGCACCCCACAGCATCACTGGGGCCCTGGCTGGGCTTTCTTGGAGTTCTGGGAACGTGAGAGTCCTTGAGTGCCTCGTGACTGATGCTCCTATGAAGAAAGACTGAGAGTTGGGATTGTTCAGCCTGGAGAAGAGAAGGCTCTAGGGGGACCTGAGAGCCCCTTCCAATGCCTAAAGGGACTCCAGGAGAGCTGGAGAGGGACTTTGGACAAGGGATGGAGGGACAGGACAAGGGGGAATGGCCTCTCACTGCCAGAGGGCAGGGTTAGATGGGATATTGAGAAAGAATTCTTGGCTATGAGGGTGGTGAGGCCCTGGCACAGGTTACCCAGAGAAGCTGTGGCTGCCCCATCCCTGAAAGTGTCCAAGGTCAGGTTGGACAGGGCTTGGAGCAACCTGGGCTAGTGGAAGGTGTCCCTGCCCATGGCAGGGGGTGGGAGTGGATGGGCTTTAATGTCCCTTCCATCTCAAACCATTCTGTGATTCTGTTAATCATATTATTGTGTGTGGGCCAAGATGTGTGGATGGGACTCCCAGAACGTGCACATCCACAATAGGAAGGAAGCACAGCATCATAATTAACTTTACTGTAAATCTGTGTGGTAACAGATGGATGGTGTTTATAAACCACCCCAGGTCTGACTCTTCTCCTGCACTGTGCCAGGGGAGCACAGCCAGCACTGCCAGGATGGCTGGGACATGCATTTGGTGGGACACATTCTATTTTTCCTTCCACTTAATCCCATTTTATCCAGAGCCACTCAGTGTTGGCAGCATTCACCTCTCTGTTTATCATAAGGACAAATAAATTGCACTGCCTCACTAAAAGCTTATTAATTTTGAGTAAATGCAAATCTGGAGTGTGTCTGGGCTTCTTCAGGAGGCAGAGGCCGGTGAGCAGAGATGTCACATCACGTACTCAGAGTTTCTTTTGCACAGAGCTCAGAGGAACTGAAATACAAAGCAAAAAGATGAAAACTATTCTTCAACTTCTTTGCCAGTAAGTCCTTGTATGATACTGTGCAAAGAAGAAAAGTTGTAGAAGTACATGGCAGATGAAAAATATTTAAGCCCCGCAAAAAGTCACTGACAGGTAACAACTTCTTATCTCACTATTTGTACAAAGTAGCTTTTATATTAGTGGGGAAAAAAAAAAGAATAAAGGACACTGCATCAGCTTGTGGGCTGCTTGTGGATCAAAAGAGTTACCTTCAGTGCAGGCTGAAAATAGAAAACAGATAGACACAACTGTGAAGGTTTTCATGTGAAAAAGGGGGAGACGAGCCTGAGTCAGGGAGGACTGGACAGAATTTCACTGAAATGGAAAATAAGTAGGTGAGTAAGTAGGTGCATGTGACACAAAAGATAGGAAACCTGGGTCTAATAAAAGTTTCTGGTATTGCAGATGGCCTGATTTTCTTCTCCTCTCATGACACGTTACCGAAATTTCAATTCTCTGATTTCAATTATTGCACTATTTATGTTGCTGTAGTACCAAGAGTCCCTGTGGGGAAGAGGCCTCATTATTAATGTAACACAAACAACTCTAATGGTTCCAGCTTCAAAGAAATCCTAATGAAAATGGGGAAGGGAGATGGAAAGTGGCAGAGAGGAAATACCAGCATGTCTGTGTGCATGAGGAACTGCAGCCCTGGGAGCTCAGGGGATGTGATGGAGGTGATGGAAACCCTTCCTTAGCACAGGTGTCCTCTCCCATCCCATCGTGCTCCTCTCCTGGTGCCCCTTGGATGCTCCTTGGGAGGGCTGGGCTTACATTCAGGGATGGGTGGCCCAAAACCAATAGGAGAGAACTGGGACTGAGTTTTGTTCAGGTATTGTGTGAGAGATTGGGTAAAACATCCCTCCCTGGGATAAATTCTTTGGCGTTTCCAGCCCTGTCTGAGGTGAGGGTTGTGCATGCTGAAGGTTCTCTGAGGTTGCCAGCAGCTATCCTACATTTGTACCTACCAATTTTTGTCCCATGTTTTCAAAGTTTTCTGCACACTTCAACTTCTATGTCTATTTTTTTTTGGCCTGTCTTTCTTCTGGTTTTTTTTTTTTTGTTGGTATTTTGTCCTCCTGATTTAGAATCTTCCTCTACCCATGTCTGTGTCCCGCTGTTTGGTCAGGCTCAGTGGCCTGTCAGACCTTTTCCACTCATGGATAAGTGTGGGTTGCTCTTCGTTGGCTGTGATCCCTTATTTTCTGGGCTGTGTTCATTGAAGTTTTGCAATCAGGCTGCAGAATCCTATTTAAAAATTTTACTTTTTTACCTGCTCTGTACTTTTATATTTAAAGCCCGATCTGGAGTTTATTTATCAATTAAACAGTTCTCTTCATTTTGTAACCTTTCAGAAATACTCATAGCCCATGAACATAATCAACTTACCTCAGCAAAACATTGTTATTTGATTTACAAAAGAAACCAGCCTGTGCATATATCACACTGAGGGCAGCTGGGAGTTAAGCAAGTGCATAACTTTAAGCCTGTGCCCAACTGCTCTCCAGAATGAGGCCCAGGACTGGGCTGCAGTGCTTCCTCTGCCTTCCGCAGGAAGCTGTGATTTTTATCACACCCAATAATTTAAATAAAAACATTCAGATAAGCAGCCAAATATCTGGTTGAAGGAAAGCAACTAGACAGAAATTGATCTTGTGTTTTATAAACGCTGTGGCTTCAGAGGAGTTTGCGAGCCCTAAAGCTTGTCTGCTTTGTTTCCCCCAAATAAATTATCTTTTCCAATAAAGATATAACTGCTACCCATAAACCTGTCTTGATGTCTGTCTCCAGACTATCAACACTTCTGCACAATGCATGTTTTCAGCATGCAGATAAATAACCATGTGTGTAAGATTAAATTTGCTCATTGTAACCTTCCTTTGTTATGCACCACAAGCATCCCTTCATCGGGATGGAAGAGAAGGAGGAGTGGCAAAGTTGAACCACACTTTGTGTGGATTTTCTTCCCTTATCCCGTGATATTTTTATAGCTGTTGCACTTTTGGGCTGTGCTGTCTATTTAGGGAATAACACATCTGTGCACAAATGCTGATCCCTCCCTTTTTCTTCAGTTTTGGGTAATGCTGTGAAGTTAATGCTTCGCAGAATTAATAAAAAAGGCAACTTGCACATGTAGGAGTAGCAGAAAGACTTTGATGCTTCCTGGTATCTCACTGCAGCCTCATGGGCTCAGACTACGTGGAAGCCATGCAGACATGGGAGGGTAAGGATCTCTGTAGGGTTTCGTAAAATTTAGATATCATGAAACTTTTAAAATGCAAATCCTACAAAATAATAGAAGGGCCTGAGTCATTCAATTCCTATAGTTGAGTCTGCTCTAGTGAGCCAAGAAAAAGGGAGATCGGGGCTAGAGCCAAACTTTTCTCATTTCACTGAGATATGCTTCATAAATTTCTGTTCTGTGCAGGGAACTTCAGGTCTGATAATGAGAATAAAGGGTTTGAGGTTCTGTCTAGACCCTCTTTGGCAGATGAGATGGTATCTCAAATGCCTCCATGGGGGTGAACCCAATCATGGGCCAGGTTTGGACCATCCCTTCCAAGGACCAGCACTGTGTCCTTCCTCCCAGGCCCCTGTCAATTGGGCTTGGGCTGTTCTGAGGGGGTGTAACAACCATGTATGACAAGGAACTTTCCTCTCTCCAATATTCTTTATCTTTTTATCTTGGTAGTTGTGGGGTTTTTTTTGGTTTTTTTTTGGTTTTAGGCAAAGTGCCATATTTTTGAAGGCATATCAGGAAATACCCAACTTGCCTTCCTCTCACGTTGGCTTCCCTGTAAGGACTGCACAGATGTTTTTAAGCTAATTCTAGCAGTTATTTAGTTGAGGTAATTCTGCTCAAAATACAACTCTTGATCCTCAGAGTGTGTTAGGTGAGCACAGAGGGTGGGTCAGGTGGCTGGGATGGCAGCACTGAGCACTGGGCTGTGTGGGCAGGTCTGACCCTACAGCTTTTCTCTCTCTCCCATACCTGGTTCAGCCCTGGACATGATTTACCTGCCAAAACTCTGCCCTGTCACCTTCCCTCTGTACCTTGTAGCTCAAAGGGGGTGGGGGAAAGCAGGAGGAGGGGTAACACTGGCCTTTCTCCCCCTTAGTGCAGGATGAACACATTTCTAGAGCAGCTGTGAAGACTCAGGTCTCATCCTCATCCAAGTGCACCAGAGGGGCCAATGTGATGGTCAGTCAAGAGTGTGGCAAACCCTGCCAGTGTTTGGACTGTCCCATGGCACCTGGAAGCCATCCCTATCTTCCCTTTAAGATTTATTCTCCATACCTTTTCCAGCTCTTGTACTGTGATACTGCTTTTAAGACTCTGCTTTGACAGGCACATTGACATTAGTGTGTTTAGGGAGGGGGAAAATCCTTGATAAATGTTGCATGCAAATAGCTTTTTGACCTGGTAGGATGAATTGAAGTCATCTGTCTGTGTAGGAGTAGAGTGTTATTTCAATGAGAGTTTATATTCACTTCCAGGCTTTTTTTTCCCCCACTAATGAGAATGTGCACCTTGATCTTTTTATCTTTGTGCTCTGGTATCTTTACTCCTTATGTGCAGTCTTAGCCCTCTGCTGCCACAGAAGGACACCATCTAATCAACCTCCAACTTCTCTCCCTGAAGCCCAGCTCTCTTCAAAATTTGTGTAGGTTTTGATGCTGACAGCATGACCCCACGGTGTTTTAATGTTTAATTCTTTCCTGAATTATTTCCTTTTCAAATGTGCTGCCAGGTCCCTTAAATAACAAGGTTCAGGTTGTCAGATGCTCTTTGTGACTAACCTGAAGTGCTTCTCTCTCTCCTTAGGTGAGAATGTGGACAGCAAATTGGAGTCCTCAAGAGAGCAGATGTCAAAGGACCAGTCAAAAGATTATGAGATAACAATTCCCTTCCTTTTGAATGGAGAACAGTGGAGACCAGTAAATGACATTTATTCAAAGGTTAGTCTTCATTTTGCCTACTATTGTATTCTAAGGTATGTAACAACTTAAAGGCTTTAGGAGGAATTAAATGCACTTTCTTCATCATAGATTGATCTTATCATATAGGTTGATCATATAGGTTATAGAGTGGTTTTTATATTTTTGTTGTATATCTAAAATTGTTACTTATCTAATTTAAGAAATGGATAAGGTGTTTGGTTAAAATTAATAGCTTTTTCCTGCAGGGGACATTCTTCTTTCTTATGGCAGAAGTGGAAGCTTAAAGTGAAATGATAATAATTTCATTGCTTGAGATTATATCATGGAAGAGCAAAACAGCCCCAAAATTGAGGGGCAAACACAACAATCACGTTTGTTTGAGTAAATAGAGTCTGACAGCAAGAGCTTTAAGGAACAGTGTAAATAATGTTGCTGTGCTGTGTGCAGCCTGAGGCATTACCTGGAGATAATTACCAGTTATGGGAGACAGCTCCCAAATTCCATCCCATGTGCTGGGTTGGGAGTCAGGAGTGACTCTCCCTTCACACTCTGCTTTCCCCCTGCCTAACAAGGGATAATCTGCCTCTGGCTCTGACCAAACAGAGATTGTTTCCCCTTCTTGACAGGCCCTGATAAGCTTTCCCCCTTTTTTTCCCCTCAGACATTGGCAGATTTTATGTGTAGCTGCTTTTAGGAGAAAAGGGCTGTTTTTTGTCTCCTTGGTCTCCTCCTTGAATCATGAAGATAGTTTGTTGTTTATTATCACCAAAACTGTCATGGGAATCTCTTACCCAAACTTTTAACTCAGGTCCAGTTTGGGTACAGCTCACTTCTTATGTTCTTCTTTTAATTATCAGAATGAGGAGGAAAAAAAAGTTAAATTTTTAAAGAGTTTTTTAAAAAAAAAAAGGGAAAAAACCCAGGCAAAAACCATCACACAAAAAGAGTGCAAGGAGGCCAGAGAGCCCATTAGAAACAGCTTTCACTACTGGATTGGGAAAGTGTTTCATGGAGAAATCCTGCTTTACTGCCACTGCTCGCAGGACAAGGCTTTGAGTCACATTGCTGATTGACAGAAGTAGGTGTGAAAAGATATTTCAAAACAGGGGCTCTGAGTTTCAAAAATCCTGTCTGGATTAAAATTTTGTTTTCTTTTTCCCTTCCTAAATAGGAAAGAAGGGCCAGTCCCAGCTTTGAATCTCCACAGTGGTGAAAGGGATATCATAGTGGGTGTATAGGGGCTTATCTTGGAGAGATAACACAGATGGCTTGGTCCTGGATGTATGTGCAACTCTATTTTTAGATAATTTAATTAGAAACAGGCATTCTCCATAGATATAGAGGCCTTTTAGCTACTCACTGTAGCTTTCTGAGAGAGTTACAACAGAATATCTTTATGTGAGTAATGATAATGTGATTTATATTGTTAATTTGTTTCCCAGGATTACTTTCAGTTTAAGATGAACACTAGAAAAGATTTGTGGCTTGGTAGAAAGATCCATGTGCTGTCTCAGCACTTTTTTTCCTCCTTTGAATGCTTCTTTTCCATGGAAGCATAAATTAAATACACAAAAGTGCACATCAGGCTGTGGGAAGAACAACAGCTTTAAACTGGTAGAGAAGAGTAATGAATAGCTTGTCACATAAATATTGATCAAAAGCACAAAAGTTAAGTACTGTTGTACTTGATGGTTAAATAGGATCTATTGTTCTCCAACTTGTTTCAAAGTGTTCCTCTGCTTTATATTAATTGTATATGAAGTTAAAAAAAGTATGTACTTGTAAGCAGGGGAATGGTATTGCAATAGAAGATATAGTAAAGTAAATAATGGAGTGGCTATAAAAATGCCAAAGTATTAAAGTTATTAGTGTATAGATAATTGCCTGGCAGTGATAGCCCCATTCTCCAATCCTCTATCCATAAATATTCCCGCTTAACAATTAGTCCCTGGGAAACCACGCTGCCATTTAGTGCAGTGTGCTCTTTCTCTCCCATCTTGGAGATAAAACTGTCCTTTTATTTACCCCAGGAGTCACTGCAGTATCTGTTGGAATCTCTCATTTGGAATCTGTCAGGAATGATTATTAAGCTAATGACTTTCTGGTTGAGGGCTGTACACTGTGCAGAGCAGGAGCAAAAAATCTGATACCAGTCACAGTTTCTCATGGCACAAACACACAAACCTGCTCAGCAGTAGCAACAAAATTCCATTTAATGAGGAAAAAAAAAGTTTCTTAGCTCTAACCTGGTTTTACTTTAGCACAGTTGGGATGTACTTTTTCAAGGACATCGAATGATTTAGGTGCTTCCTAAGAATGGCAGTTCAAATGAATGGTGGGCAAACCTCAATTTTAAATTTAGACATGTAATTAAATTATAATTAAAGAATTTGGGATTCCCCCAATATAAATATAGTGGTTGGTTTCGGGAGAGACCTCATCATTTACTGGGCAGATCAATATTCTCTTTCCCCAACTCGAGTCAAAGCTCTAGGGGACCAAGACCAGGATCTTGTGGTGGTAGAACCAGTTCAGAAATGCTGCTGCTTCTCTCTTGTTTAATAAGGTGGATATGCACAGGTAAACACTTTATATAGAATCACAGAATCATTTGGGTTGGAAAAGACCTCCAAGATCATGCAGTCCAATCTGTGACCGATCCCCACCTTGTCATCTAGCCCAGAGCACTGAGTGCCACGTCCAGTCATTCCTTGGACACCTCCAGGGATGGGGACTCCAACATTGCCCTGGGGGAGCCTCATCCAATGCTTAACCACTCTTTTAGTGAAGAAACTTTTCCTAATATCCAATGGGAACCTCCTCTTGGCCAACTTAGGGCCGTTTCCCCTTGTCCTATCAGTGCCCTACAGAGTGAAGTACATTTAAAAAATAAAATATGGATACTTAAGAGAAGTTACTACGAAAATACCAGTATGTTTTTCCAACTATACAATGCTGTTCATCTAGTTAGGGGTTGTTAACATTTCTCCTGGCATCTTTTGTTGAATTCATAAAATTTAGATCATTTTCAGTCAGAATATTTTAATAGTTCCCAGTCAAATTCTTTTATTAACTGGATATAATATTCGACTGCTAATCCTGAACATGCTGCTAAAATTAGTGGCTACTATTTTGAGTATCCGGTTGTTGCCAGTCAGGGCTGCTGATGAGCAACTGCGTTTGTGGGTGTGTGACAGTGGAATTGGGACCCTGAAGGGTTGTGCAACATCACTCTGTGCCTTTCTAACAATAGCTGCCCATATTCTGTGCAGATGTGATTTCCGTCCCCGCTGAAATCCTGTGCATTACAGAATGTGTTGATAGGTCTTACATTACAGCTCCAGTTGTCCTTCCACTTCTCTCTTTTTACATTTGCTCAGCACTTTGCATTCTGTGTTGATTTCCCCACTCTCTCAGTGCTTGGTTTAAACCCAAGAGGGTTGGGTTCTATTTTTCCTGAATTTTTCGAAATTGTTTCATTTTTATATTATTCAAGTGCAGGACTCTTTCCCCCTGCATGTTTCCAGCTGAATATTTCTCTTCAAACTTGGCTTGAGACTTGCAAATCAAGCCAAGTTTGATGAGAGTTGGGTAAGTGATGTTTTAGTACACAGAGCACTTTAGGGAAGATTTTTAGAAGACCATCTGTTTGGCTTCAGCTTGTATCCTCACACCCTGTAAGGGACACACACTGGTTAATGTGTGCCAGATCCCTGCATCCCAGGAGCTGGAGGTCAGGTAATATCTGTGTTAGACCGGAGCCTGGAGCACATGGCTCCTCTTGGAGAGACAAGGAAGCATTTGACGTGGGCATTAAGGGATTTTTGGCTCCATTTCTACACTTCAAAGCTCGTAACTGTGGGGAAATGCTGCTGCCAAGAGCCCATCCAGGGCAGACATGGAATAGCTGCAGTGCTGGGGGGGATCCCAGTGTGGCATTGCCCTGAGCTGCCACTCGTATTCCCAGAGTGACACGCTGATTAATGGAGTTGGCTTTGCACCCAGGGTTTAGTCTGGATTTTAAAATGCATGAAGTTCCTGGGAAATTGGAAGCATTTTGTGGGTAGATGATGTGATCCATTATGCAGGTAAACACAGAGACCCTGGGTTGTGGCATCTGTCACTCAGGTGTGGGGTTTTTCTCTAATCTTGGCTGTGCAGGATCTGTAATTCTGTCATTGGCACCTGCAAGGGCTCAAATAGAATCAAGAGGCTGACCAGGTGCCTTGAAAGATTCAGTCTTCTGAATTTTCTGAAAGCACATGAGCAGGTGAAGTGCAGCTTTCCTTACTGGGTGATACTTTGCATATTTTGATGCTTTTGGACCTACTTTTGTAATTCTGATCTCTGTATCCACCTCAGTACAATATTAAACTGCTCCATACGTAGGTGTGTGCTCCAGTCAGGATACAATTGCCACAAAGAAAGACAAATTTGAACACAGCTGAACCTGGGCAGGTGTTGGAGGACCTGTAGCCAGGCAGCCTGGAGCTGAATGTGGTTTCTGAAGAGCCATATGAGAAGCTGGAAAACTCTGAAATGCTTTAAATTGCTTTGAGTTTGGGGGTTGTCAGCCCAGGCAGCTTTCAAATGATGCAGCAAATTTGATTTTTCCCTTTAAATTTGGGTGATGGGTAGAGAATAACAAGCAAATTTTGCTGTGTAACTCCTGAAAAATAATTAACTATGAGAAAGTAGGAGCACACAATATACCTGTCAATGGGTTAGACCCTCAATCCACTTGGATCTCTGTGAGACTCACTGGGCTCTTTTAAAATACTGTCACTGACCTCAATATATAAAAAATAGATTGGAAAAGCAACCTCTCCTCCACCTTGCAGAGAGATAAACCTCTGGCTCAGTGGCTTTCCACACTCCAAGAGATTGGGGTTGCTACTGGGGTTAGAGACAAGCAAAGGAAAAGAAAGATGCCCATGGTGGGCAGAGAGGATGGCAAGAGCTGTAGAGTGTCCCCTGACAAAGAACAGCTATGAATCCAACACCAATGACTCTTAAATATAAATAAATCAGAAATTCTTTTCCCCTTGAGGGAGGGGGCAATGGTTTCAGAGAACATTAGCACTGCTTTGCCAAGTTTAAGTTTTCAAGGCCAGATTCTGAGCTCGTGTGAATCCGTTTCCTTCCTTTGGCTGGGCTGGAATAAATCAGTGTTGCAAATTGAAATCTTAAAGAAGTGCTTTAAAAAAAGGGAAAAAGAAAGATGAGAAGGCAGAGTTCCTTTTCTTGTAGCAACACTCTTTTTTTTCTTTCTTGGTGTTATGTTATGCTTTGAATACAAACTCTAGCAATGAAATGTGAAGATAAAGATGAAAGCCAGCTATAAAATATATATTTAGACCATATTTCTTCTGGTTTTTAAGTGTACACTTGTCACAGCTCAAAAGATTCTGCATGTGAAGTGGCAGAGGATTACCATTTCTTGCTGCTTAGCATGCATTGCATCTCCTTTTGCTCCTGAAGAAGCAGCTTTGGCACCCCTGCCTGCCTCATTCGTGAAGTATTGTGTTATGGATTGTGTTCAGAAGCAAACATCTGAATCTTGATTATTACGTGAATCTCAGTGTGAAATTCTCCACTATATATAAAAGCATCATGAGCTCTGGCAGTTGTTAGTTATCTCTACAGTTCTCCAGATTTATCATTTGGATTGGATATTACACTGATGCTTTTCACCTTTTGCCATTTTTCGTACCTTCACCATAAGGCCCTGATTTAACACCTACTTAAACAGGTATTTTTTGCCATTTAAACAAAAAAACATTGGTGAGAACAGGAAATAACTTTAAATTTGTCAAAAAGTCGGGATAATAATGCTGGAGATTCAAGAACGTATTTGAAGCCAAGTAGGGATGGACCTCATCTGTTTGATCCTCTCATTATGCTCCTGCATTAGTGCATTTCTCTTGCAAACTGTCAGGAGAGGCAAAGTCAAACAAAATCCAGTCTCTCATCCAGAGTTTTGGGCTGCACAGCAGCTTCAGTGTGATTAGGAACTTATTGGTGCCCCCAGCAGAAAGACCCTAGTGAGATCATCACACAGTCACAGACTGGTTTGGGCGGGAAAGAACCTTAAAGATCATCTTGTTCATGGTTGGGGCACCTCCCACTATCCCAGGCTGTTCCAAGCCCTGTCCAACTTGGCCTTTGAACACTTCTAGGGATGAAGCAGCCACAGCTT
The DNA here is from genome assembly GCF_025592945.1 of Manacus candei. Lineage (NCBI taxonomy): Eukaryota > Metazoa > Chordata > Aves > Passeriformes > Pipridae > Manacus > Manacus candei. Next base: position 4,660,391 of record NW_026138098.1, on the reverse strand, counting down.
CTCTGGGAAACCTGTCCTAGTGCCTCACCACCCTCACAGGGAAGGTCTCTGTGCTGGTTCATTCCTCTTCTTTGCTGCACCTCTTGCATGACTCTCCCATAGGGTTGGATGCACGGATACAGCTGAGAGGCTCCCTATGTCACATAATTAATTTAGTGCTCAGTGTTTTCAAGAGCAAACCCATTCAAGTTTATTTCATAACTGGCATAGCCTTCGTGCAAGTGATAATTGTTTATATTCCCTTCAACTGAACCTCCTGCTGTTCCTTTTCATTTGAAATAATTACCAAAGTTTAGACTTGCAGACAATTGTATTAAGGGGAATCATACAGTGCTGCTTAAACAAGTTTTTGAAGACTGAGAGGACAGCTTTCAGAGCTCTCTTACATAGTAGTTTTACATATCTTAAGAGAGAGAGGCATAAACAGAATTTATAGTCCTCTCCATATTTTTTATGACTCATGAGCATCCAATATAAGAGGCAGAGCTGTGTCACCAGCTGGGAATGCAGCTTGGCACAGGCAGCCCCAGTAGTGTGAGGAACAGCACTAATCCTTGATAACCTTCTCTGGGAGTTCCTCTCCTCGAGCCTTTAATTAATAACCTGGAAGTCATTAATTTAATAGCCTGGTAAACAATCTGTTATTTCTTTTGCTTTTTTTCTATACCTTTACTCCTGCCTCGTAGGGCCACTGTGAGGACTAATTAGTTCAAATACTCTCTATTATTTATTAACTCTTCTGTGTTTGTTTAATTTGGAAACAGCACAAGTTTTGCATGGACACTAGGAGGAAAGGGAGAGTGTCACCTCCTCTGGTAATCAGAGCAATTTCTGTGTCCATGCTGGGAGGGATGAACTGATCCACTGGGTGAGCAAAAGCAGCTTAAAGCCACGCCTCTCACCTTATCTTGTCCAAGGGGAGATTGTTGTGGAGGAAAACATGTTCTCTTCTTCTCATCCAGACCAATCAAACCCTGTTAAGCCAATTGATCAATCTGATAATTTAATTTATGACATCTTTTAGAAACGCTGGTGAATGTATCCTGGTTCCAGGGACTTGCTGGATCCTACACCACAGCCACAGGCTTGAGAAATTCCTGGAGCTGGGACCACCAATAAAAACTTTGTGTCGGTGATTGAGCAGGGAAAATTCTTTTCTCTGTCTGCACTGAATCAGTGCCCTGGTTTCAACTAGATATACTAGTATTAATTTCCTGCCTGAATCACTTGGGCATACTGGGAAGTGTTAAACAATTGGGATTCATCCCAGAAAAGAGTCCATTTCATTTTTAGCTTAAGTGATACAGTGTGTTAAGTTTGTAAAGCTTTGTGTGACAGTTTATGCCCAATATAAATCACAGGTATTATTGAAGGTGATGGCTCTTTTAATGAACAGAAAATGCAGAGTTTTATAGTAACAACCCACCAGACACCTCCTGCTCTCCTCAGTATTTTGTAGCCCTCCATAGGGTGAAAGTCCCTTTCATGAGCTTGTATCACGCTGAGCTGCTGGAGGAATTTTGTCATACTTGGCCAGTGAGGATCAGCAGTGATATAATAGTGTTGGGAGAGCTCTGTCTCCCAGTACCACCCTGCTGTTCCCTGCCAGCACTTGGATTGATGGGGCTCTGCACAGGGGTTTGTTGGGACCCACCAGCTATGAGGTAGTGTCTCAGATCTGAGCTCGAGGAATCCACTCCTAAGGTGATGGTGCTGAAGCAACGCCCTTTAACACCATTTTTCAGACTGGTATTTTAAAAAAACCCCACAAACAAACAGATCGTGCTTTCTGTAATAAAATGGAAAAAAAAATCTTTTTATCTTAGTTAATGCTAGCAACCTTTTAAGGTGGAATTAAAATATAAACCTAAGTTCTTGCCTTGTGCTGGGTTTGTAAAGCCCTTGTACTGAGGCATTTTCATATTGAATTAATTTAGCTTATACTTGGCTATTTCGTGTCTCTTGCAACAGATCTTGCGAGCGTAAGGTATGAATTTCAGTGTTGGATTAAAATAATACTTTGGTTTCCAGCTCTGAACATGTGATCAGTTTTTATAGTCAAAAGGAGAATCTCCCTTGTTTTTAATTCCTATTGTGGCTGCCTTGAGTCAAACTGAGCACAGTTCAATTCCTAGAACAGGCTCTTTCCCACCAAATGCTCTTGGTACCTGGAGTGTTCATCTCCTGTAAGGAATCCTTTGGGTACTTGCAGGTAACAGCAGGAGAACTTGGGGCCTTTCCAAGGACTAAAGTCCTCTGAGGCAGGGAAAACCATGGAAACTATTAGCTGCTGACATATTATGTGATGAAGACCCTTTTTTCAGAAAGCCATAGTAAATTGAATTGTACTCAGTGTATATTTTAGGAGTGAGGAAGTAAATTTAGCTTGTCCAACCACTCAGTCCTATCGTTAACAAGTCCAATGCCTTCGTTCTTGAATTTTAATTCTATTTCAATGTGGTTCTCTCAAACCTCATTTGATTTTTCTCTTCTATAGGAATATTTTTCATTTTTCAGAGCTGTAATGAGAAGTCATAGAGGTTATATTCAATTTAAGCCTGATTAAAAAAAATAATTAGGATTGATAACAAACCTCTTTTAAAATGCAGTAGGAATACCTCGACAATAAAAGGATTTCAAGGTGTTGCTATTTTTCTAGAAATAAAATGACTGCCCAAAAATCTGCCAGCTGTTTTTGAAAAGCTTGCATAGATGAGGTAAAAATTATCTGTATCATTTTGATATCACAGCAGAAAGTTTGTGTTCCATTTTCTGTGTTGTGGAAATCACATGTCCCTTTTGTGTGCCGTCTTTCCTCAAGGACATAGTTCTAAAGTTGAGCTTTTGGAGCTCGGTTTAACAGGAAGATTGCAACTTAAAATTTAAATCTACAATTTACAGAATTGTAAGTGTGGTGGAGTGCTGAAGTTTAGTGAGCCTGGGGATGAAATGCACTTGGGGATGATTTGTGTGATGCATTTCCATGTGCACAGTGAGTGTGTGCTGGGTGTTGCCAGAGTCTGTAGTGTTTTACTGGACTTGATCTCATCCCTGTCCTGCTTGTGGTGTTTCTGGTCAGTGTAACCATAACTCTGCTGGTGATACTGGTTGCATTAAGTGTTTACCCATCCTGGCACAGCAGTTGGACACACGTGGTCCCTCTGACATGGCCACTGAAGCCAAGGAGGGGTCTTGTCCCTCTTGTCACACACCAGAACGTGTTAAGCTCCATTTAGATCTTGGCTCGGACTCTGTCACTGCCCTTTCATCCTCTGCCCAGGTTCCAGGATGTGAATATGTTGTTTCCTCTGGAGTCTGAATCACGCTCAGGAAATGAAGTGCTCTTCAGTCCTGCCCTCATTCTTTTGCCTTTACTATGTCGTGCCTTAGGATCAACTTTATTTTGCTTCTGCTGCTTGACCTTGCTCCCCTTTCCTCTTCTGGCCTTCTCCTTCCACCAGGAGCTCCTGGGAGGTTTCTTGGCAGGGTTCACCTCCTGGTTCTTTCCTTCTCTCTCCACTGACCACATCCTTGGAGGAGCATTTCCTGCATAGAAACGGTCTTTTTGGGGTGAACCTGCCAAACCCTTCCCAGCCAATCCATCATTGTCTGGAGTGATTCATGGAATCACAGAACAGTTTGAGTTGGAAGGGACCTTCAAGACCATCTTGTTCCAACCCCCTGCCATGTGCAGGGACACCTTCCCCTAGACCAGGTTGCTCCTGGCTGACTTTGGACACTTCCAGGGATGGGGCAGCCACAACTTTGCCTCCTTCTGAGGTGCCAGCATTTTACATTGTGTTTGAAGTGAAGCCTATAGATAACTTTAATATTCAGACCACCTAAACGGGCACAAGAGCAAACATTTTTAGCCAAAGCTGCTGCCTGGTGAGGGGAGGATCAGATCTTCACTGAGATCCCTGGTTTTTGCCCACTGGTGGATGCTATTTTCTGGCACATCTCATTTATGTGAGTGTTGGAGATGGCAGGCTCTCCTTTGGGCAGCAAGCTTGGATGAAATCCTGCACCGGTGTCTTTCAGATGACATTATTTGCTTTAGTTTCACCCATTCCATCATCCTTGCCTAGATGTTTTCACATTAAGTACATCTTGTCCCTGAAAAAGCAGCGCTGCTGCTGAAGGAGCTCTGCTTTGCCTCCTGGCAAGGGGCGATGAGACAAAAGCTCTCTGATGTGTGAATCGGGGCAGCCAATAGTCTCCCTGCCCCAAAAAGGGCCGTTTCCTTGGCAGATCCTGAACCTGCCTTTTTCAAAGCAGAGGGGAGTTTCTGGAAATGAATCCGTTGCAGGAAAAGTCAATAAGAGGAACTGTGTGTAATTTTGTCCTCAAAGCAACTCGTGGAGTATTCCTGTGTTAACATTGCCCACTCCCTTCAGAGGGAAAAGTGGGATCCCTGAATCGAGGATATCCAACAGAAACTGCCTTTCCCTTGGTTTCAACAGACAGAAACATTGTTTAAACCAGACTTTTTTTGGCATTTACTGGCATTACTAAGAAAGAGTTGGCAAGGAAAGCTGGCAGAAAGAGATGAGTTGGATAAGCTTTAAAGATTTTTTTTTTTCTCTATAAAATGAATATCCAGAAGCTGTGTAAATGTATTTTTTTCAGTTTGAAAAGTGTATAGAAGGACAACACACACACGTTTTTTTGACTGAAATAACATCTAAGCTGGTTGTGCCCTCCAAATTCTTTTCCTTCAATTAAAAAATGGAGGGGGGGAAAAAAAAGAAAGAAGAAAAGACAAAACAAAACAACACCTCAGGAAATCCCTAGAATGTTTATTCAGGAACAGAGCAGCCTGTTACAATCATTAGCATGCAAAGGTATTTCTGTTATAGGCAGAGGGCAAAGTGAATTTTAACCTTTTATTGCCAAGAGGTGTCATGTTTGTCAGTGAAGCAGCTATTGAGGGACACACATAAATCCCTGTGAATGAGTGAGTGGCAAATGTAAAAACCCAAATCAAACCCCCAGTACACCCTGCAGAGAGAAACTAAAATCAATTGAAAGGTCCATAATTAAATATAAAGTACTATATTTCATGCTTTATTGAGTTTCTAGGTATTACTTAAACATTTCTGGTCGTAAAAGGCTTCAACTGGAACAGAAAGATTTCAAAATATTTGACTCTATTCCTTGCAAGCTTAGTGCAGAATTGCTTCTGTGGGATGTTGATTAGAAAGGGAAAAAGGGCTGGACTGGTTTAGACTGTGATCTGTGGGAGCCCTCCAGACCAAAGTGATTGTTTCCCAGGATCCCCAGAGCAGGGAGAGAGGAAAGGAAATTGCTACTCCTGGGAGACCAAGTGTCAGGAGCCTGGGAACACTGGAAGTTGCAAGGGGCAAATTTAAGATATGGATAGAAACAGTTGGTGTTTTTCTAAGATGGAAACCTAAATTTTTTACTTTGTGCAGTCAAACACCTCCCCTTTTGTTGTCCTGTCCCTTCTCATCCCTACAATGGGAATAAAGTTTAACCCAAACATCAATTTGATTCTGGTAATGACCATTTCAGGTTAAAAGTGTTTGTATAAAAAAAGAGTTATTTGCATTTGTATTCTTGCTGTGTAACTTTTAGGGAGCAAGGATTTGGTGTTCTGGGGAAAAGAGGGATGTCTTGCATTGTGTGGAAAAATCACACGTGTTGTCTGAACAAGGGAACAAATATTTTCAAGATTTTAGGTCTCAAAGAATAAGAGAGGAGTATTTGCTTTCTATGTACGAGGATTTTCATTGTTGCAACCTTGGAGGCAATTTAAAAACAACTTGTAAATATCATGAAGAACATTAATTGAGATTTTTATAGTGTATGATGAACCATTTAACTTAGTCCAAGTTTAGCACAATCACCTTTCTTTGAGATAGATCAACATTGACGTGAAAACAATTTATTTTAAGGAGCAGTTTGAGAAATAATATTTTGGTCTATTTGGTATTTTTCTTTTACATGTACATTTTTACTTCTTTCAAATATGCAATTTAATCATCAAGCATCAATTTATTTTTAAAATGCAATTTATTAATCTTAACACACTTCCATACTTCTTTTATTAAATAATTTAAAAAGAAACCTTGATGTATAGAATCAAAATCAACTCTAATTTCAGCCTTCACAGAAGTGGTATTTAGCAATTTCTCCAAATCTTTGTGTTTGAGACGGAGAGAATCACAGCTGGCTTTGAGTCATTTATTTTAAAGAGGTTCCTGGGGCCTCCCCACCTCATTGCTGAATTCCCTTGTATCTATATCAATGTAGATGTAGATATCTGTATTTATATGTCTATATCTATACATATACAGCTTCTCTGTTTCCAACCTTGTCTCAGGATTCAGCACTTAAACCAGGTTTTGAATTTTTTGGGCAACAATAAGTGAGGAAAAAACAGCTGACCAAGGTTAAAGCAAGATTTTGCATTGGAATCAAATCATGAAATCAAGTAGTTGAGAGGGAAGATACCATCAAGTGAAACTCTTATCAGTGTTTCTGCTTTGCTGGGACATGTTATTAGGGAGGAATTTCATTTAGAGTCAGAGCTTATCAGTGTGTCCTTGTAATGTGCTCCCAATGTCTTAGACTTCATATATGGACATAGAATTGTTCTAATTTTAGGAAGACACTGAAAAAAAAAAAGCTTAATGTAAAAGAAATAAAAACACTATTGGAAGTGTGGATATTATCTGTGTCATCATTATAGAGCTTAAAATTGCAAGAGGATCAGCTGCTGCAGACATTTTGGCTGATGTTTATGAAATAAATGTCTTTGTGGAGCTCCCCATTATTGTGTGTTAGAGCTGTACAGTGTTTCCTATAATTCTATTACACTGGGGCAGGTAAAAAAGGGAGACTTTGATATTTCAGTGCAGGAAAAGAAGCATTTGAAAAGTCTTCACTGCCTTTATCAGTGAATGATTTAGACCAAGAATCCAATCTCTGCTTGAAGTTTTCAAAGGCCACATTCGTTTGTTTTCCCAGTAAAATCTTTATCTTTCCCAGTGAAAGAAAAATCAATACATCACTGGTAAACACAGAGCTGTGTCTTACCAGGGTATATGCCTTATACTTAATGGGAATTCTGATATTAGCCATCACACTCAAGCCATATTATTTAGAAATACCATGTTGTGCTTTGTTTTTTTCTGCAGCCACCCTGCCGTTTTATATTTTTGCTTTCTATATTTTTGTATTATACACATGTATTTTCTTGTCCTAGCAAGGGGAGTTTCAAAAGTTCCTCAAGAAGAATAGGGAAGTTATTTTCAAGATCTATTGTTTTGTTGTGCTGGCTGGCACCTGACAGTCTACAATGAGATAGCAGAGAAATTTATTCAGCATAAAATACAGTTGTAGCAATTTATTGCTGTCTTTACCTCTCCCACAAAACCATTCCTCTGCATCTCTTGGAATGCTCAAATTTACTTCTTCGTTTTTAGGGAGCTATATCTTTTCTACTGGTGCAATGTCACCATCACAACCTTGCTGTATGGGAAAGAAATAACTTGTCCCACATATTTAGCCTCAGGCATAGTTGGTGTGTGTAAGGTATTCTTTTTACCTGGAAATTTTGATTTGTAACTAAAATTTGATTGGGTTGTTTGGGAGGCCGCAATTCCTTCTTTATAAAATGCATCATGAAATTTAGGTTTCTGTAAAAACAGTCTCTATGTAAAAGCAAATATGTGTTGTCTGAGGGGAATAATGCAGCATCCCTCAGCTCAGGAATCCCTCAGGGGATGAGCACACATGTGGCATTTTTGCTCTTCCTAATCCTTTCTCTAAGTGTGACCAATTTATTCAACCCTCAGATGTTATTTTCTTGTTCCCCTCGATGAGTTGTCCGTCTGAGCTCCTCTCTGAAACTCTTCTGATGAGCAAGACTTCTTTAAGCTTCGTGATATGACCCTAAAATTCTCCTTCCCTCATCACCTCAGGAAATCAGCAGAGCGAGGGGAACCCCCACAGAGCCCTTCTCTTTTTATATGTTGATGAGCCTGGATGAAAACTTCCAAAAATACTATATATACTTTTAAACCTGCCAGAAGACTCCCATGCTGCACAGTCCTGCCCTAAACATGCAATGTTCGCTGGCACTTTGTGATAGTACATAGTGATACCTATATCTGTGGGGACACTAATGAACCATTCCAGAGCCCTTCCTCCCTGCATTCTGCCAACTTACGTGGCTCAGAAGTGCAAAACCCAGAAGTCTGGGGCAATATGTCAGCTATATGTCATAAGAGGCAAAGTTTCATACCCTCATGTAGTTGAATTTCATTTAAATACGCAACACGGTGCAGCATTAAGGTTACTTTTTTTTTGAAGGGTTGTAAAGGAGTGGTAATTCGGTAGTTTAGGTGCAAACCTCAGTGAAAGGTTGGACTTCTTGCTTTCTGGAAAAACAAAAAGGAGTGTTGAATGGCTCAAGAGCAATAGTGTGGTGCAGCCTGTTCATTTGCAGGGCAGGGGTGGAGTCCCCGTCCCTGGAGGGATTTAAAAGTCATGTGGATGTGGCAGCTGGGGACATGGCTAAGTGGTGGATTTGGAGGTGCTGGGAGAATGGTTGGACTTGGTGGTCTGAGAGGTCTTTTCCAACCTAAATGATTCAATGAGTCTATGATTAATAATCTGGTGGTTGGAGGACTCGTGAGTGTAGGTGTGAGGCCAAGGATGAGGCACTGAGGCGTTGAATCCCACTGGAGACTGTATGTGTTTCATTGAATAATTACTGGGAAGGAGAACAGTCACGAAAATAAATGGGACAGATAGTTCACTCTGAAAGGACACAGGAAGGAGTGCAGGAAAGCTTGGAAGTTTGAAACCATGGCTGTGCTGAGGAGCAAAGAACCGGGGCTGTCAGTCCGGAGAGGAGGAGGCTGAGCAGTGACATGATGAATCCTCCAGTGTGTAAATGGCTGCAGGAGAGAAAGAGGGAGTAATTAGTTTCTGTGTCACTGTTAGATATGCTCCTGTCTAGCAGGAACAAGAAGAATGGCCTTACAAGGCAGCAAGGAAGAGCTCAGTAATAAAGCTAATGAGAAAAGGATGTATTTACATGCATGTCGTGAGGAAGGGAAGATTAGAAGTCTCTGAGTGCACTTCATTTTCAGAAAAGACAGGGAAACAGCTGCTAATGAGAGTAGTGTAGTTGATCCTGACATGGGGCACGAACCTCTGAGGTCTCACAGGCCACATTTTCTATGATTTGATGTGAAGTGGAGGCAATTCTTTCTCCTTCATAAAGACCTGCTTTGTGAACTTTGCCATCTCTGCATTTCAAAGGATAAGATTTGGATTTTTCTGAAATTTTAAATACTTGAAGTTTCACAGGGAACCCTTTCATGTCTGGGATGAAAAATTGGCACCCCACAACTTTTCCTTCTCTTCTAATTATTAGTTTTGCATGACTTAGAACCAGACCCTAAATAATACATAGACAACTAAAACATTAGATGTAATCCTTTCTCAACTGTGTGCAGAGAAAATGCTTTAGCCGAAGTTGAGCCTTTTGTTTGTTCTTTTAAATTTTATTATTATTTCAAGGATGGACACTGAAATCATAGGAGTGGATCAGGATGCCATGGAGGTTGGGATATTTACAGCTTGAAGTGGTTTGGTTTGGGGAGGAAGTAGTTCTGGCTGTGGGAGGACTTGTTAAATGTTGTGTCTCCACCCTCCTGTCAGGTGGTTGTAGAGAGTGAGAAGATCCCCTCCAAGCCTCCTTTTCTCCAGTCTAAGCAACCCCAGTTTCACAAGCAATGCTGGGAGGCAGCAGCAGACACACATCTGTGTCACCTGTTGCCCTGAGAAACACCAAAGCTTCAAAAGATTTTCAGGAAGGGGGAAGAGACAGGAGAATTTAAGTGCAGAGCATCAGGAATAGACCAAGTCCTGAGATGACAATTCCAACTGTTTACAGTAAGCATGAAGTAATTCAAAACACATTCTGGGATGTTGGGGTTGTAAAGTCCTCGTAGATCCCATGGGCTGTGTTGCAGAGATATCTAATTTTTAATTAGCAGTGAACAACAACATGGTAATGGGCTTGGAGTTGTTTTTTGAAGGATCATCTGGATGAAAACATGGTCTATCCAGAGCTGCTTGTGAGTCTTTTTTTTCATTTCCTTTCAGTACCTTTTCAACAGTTTTGTGTCAGTAGGCAGGGAGGAAGTAGAGTGCATGCAGAGCGTGGAGTGTTTGGGGCAGATAATTCTGTGGTTGGCTTATTGCTTGAAATGTTCAAGTGTTCAACAGATTTTTTCACTCAGTGCTCCTCACTAAGAGATCTCTTCTGTTATTACCAACTTTTCCCAATGCTAAGCTGGAAAATATGATTTTTTCTGTTTCATTTTTTCTTTCCTTATTTGTGATGAAGGATAATTGGTTTGTAGTTCTAGGTCTAGAAGGGAGGCTCCCCTGTGTCTAAACATGAGAGTTTTGCTCCAGAAGACAATAAAAGTCCAAAGCTGACGGAAATCAACAGGATATGGCACATAATGCATGTAGTGCAAATACCTAAATATTCTGTGTATCATAGCCCATCCATGGGGAAACTTGTATTTAAATTTCCATTGGGGTTTAATCCTGGGGAGGGAATAAAAAAATCTCTGAAACTGAAATTAGAAACAGAGACTTTGAGGCTCTGACCAACATCTGAATGAGTGTGTTTTCAGAGTGTTGCATTTGCTCAGGCAAAACCACATAAAAAAGCCTGTCTCAGGTGATCTTTATTATCATCTCTTACCTGTGCCAATTCTGCTTCTGATTTTGGGAGTGGAAGCAAAAGCAGAACAGGACTTGTACAAATAATGGAGTGACAAGGAGAGCGGGAAACCCTGTGAATAGATCCTTGAATGAGATGTCAGCAACTGAGAGCTGTCCAGGAAGGCAGGTGGACAGACTTCTCTCCTGATGGGATGCTCTGGTAGCCTGGGTTTTGCACAGAAGGAGCTTGGAGAAAGGCCTGGTTCCATAAAGAACAATTAAAATCTAGTTTGCAGCTTATAACTCTACTTGTCCTCATCTCTTGGCCTCAGGAGCCACTGCTGCTTTCTGCTGATGTTCCCAAGCTACTGTCAAGCCTATTTTCCCCCAGTCCCCATGGGAATCTGCCTCCAGCATCCACTGCTTGAACTGCAAAGTGTTCTTGCTCCTTCTGTGTTGCTGCACTGGTCCATGGGGCTGAGAGTGGGTAATTAAAATGTTTTACAAGAATTCTGCAGGATTTTTTTCAGTTTTCTCACCCTGTGCAGTCAGTTCAGGAATATTTTTGCCCATTCACACTCTGGTGGAGCAGCCGAAGGTGACAGCAGACTTTTCTTTATACTTTTATCACATGTTGCAAATGCCTTTAAGATGTTTCTTTCTTTGTTATCTCAAAATACTGTGCTCTATTGATTTTTGGTTTTTCTCTAAAGGGCTGAAAATTTCAGCACTAACCCTGAAGCCAACTGAAATAATTGATTATCTGTTTTTACCTCCTCTTCAGTTATTTACCTTGTGCCCTTCCAAGGAGAAAGGGTGTGCTATTTCTAGATGATTTAGTGTAAAGCAGATCTTTGCTGAGCTTTAATATCAATTCATATAACCTTGATCCACGGGTTATTTTTTTAGACCCACAGGTCTATCTAATATGTCATGAGAGAACTTGTTCTAGAAGTATTTTTTTATAGCTTATTCTTCTTGAACATATGGGTAATATGAAAAGAAACAGATTCTCTATAAGCTCAGATGGCAATTGAAAATACTTAAATTATCTACAAGAGTAATTACATGCCTATTGGCCTCTATGACCTAGTTAGGTATCTTAAAAATGTATTTTATCCTTAATGGCTAGATTTTGTGTACAGGTTTTTTGTGCATGTATTAATGGTAATGGCATTTTCATCTGCGTTTTGTCTTTGCCTTTGTGGCAAGAAATATGCTGGTCACTAATACTTTGAATCTCTAGGTATCATTCAGAATAAAACATTTGTTTTTGTTCCAGGGAGTGCTTTCTTAGACAAATTTACTGTGCTTTCTACAGTGCTTTGTGTCATTTGTTTTCTACAAGAATGTAGATGTTGAGTTGGGGTATCTGTGAGTAAAGTCTCTTTCTAATTAAGCAGAAAAATGTGAGATGCTGCCCGCAGGTTTCAGTATAATTTGCTTTACTAGGAAATCCTTGGATCCTTCTTTCTCTTAGGGCACATTCCAGGATATAGAAATGATTCATGTGTTTTGGAAGTACAGCTTTGGGAAGTTTGTCAAGTTATCTCAAGTAGCCCAAGACCGGGGTGAAATCGCCCTTTCCATTAGTTTTAAAAAATTAACGTGTTATCTCTCTTTGTATAACTCATTTGTCATCTCCAAAAGATCATCAGAGACAAACTGTGGTTTGAAGGAGTGGAAATCAGACCCTGACTCCTCACTCCTGCTTTGCATTCCCGTCTCTGTGGTGCAGAAGGGAACTGGAATCCAGAAGCATATCTGCGATTGCAATAACAAATTAGCGAAGGAGATTTAATCTGAGCCGCAGAATATGAAAAGATGTTTAGAGAGAGCGAAGCCTGAGCTCAGAGATCTTGGCACAGGCCTGGTGCAGCAGAGCCCCGGGATTGGAGGGATCTGAAAGTGAAGAACAGCATGTGAATTAAGCCAAATAAATTAAGTGATTTAAGCATTAATCTGGCCAACCCTCCGAGTTCATTCAGAGAAGCAAAACATCTATCATTGCTTCTCTAGAGATTGTTGCATTGTGGAGAATTCAGTTTAGCCAGGACATTTAGACCTACCCTTGCATTAAGAAAAGTTCTTAATTTTCTCATTGTCTGAAGCTGATTGTATCTTTTTGCCTTTCAGTAAGTTTCATTTAGTTGCAATTACTCTGGCTTCAAAATCTTGAAATCAAATGAATTAATGAAAATGGAAAATCAGAACTCTTTCCTAATTAAGAACCGAGCTTTTCAAGGAATATGAAAGGATCTAATTTAGAGAAAGATGTTTGGAGAGCATGAAATGTGGCTTGAAGGAGATACATGTGCATTCAATATAACTTACTGAGCCCAACCAGATTTGTATTGACGGGAAACAAAAAGCATCTGAAATCCTCTTTTAGTGATAGAATAATTTATGGGCTTTCTTGAAGCATTCTGAGTTGACTTTCAGTTCAGGGAAATGGGTGGCCACCTCTGTTTGCTTCTCAGTGGACACAGTTACTACTGTATTTAGCATTATTTCTTCCCATGTCAGTTAACTGAACCACGGAAATTTTGGGAGGAGGCTGACTGTGGTTTTGTTTTTGTTCTTTTTATAGTTTTGTAACCCTTTCTTATGGATGTGAGGAAACCTCCATCCCGGCAGTGCTGCAGGAGGCTCTGAGGTGGCACTGAAGGGGTGTAAGGAGTGGTCAGGTGGCTCAGATAATGACTCTCACAGTTCAGAATGGACTTTATTTTCTACTGTTCCTGAAACCCGGGTCTCTTGATGTGCTGCCTCTCCAGCAGACACAAACATCTCGTGTTGTAGTCCCTGTGCACAATACATGGAGCTCATCTGCTGGTGCTCCCCTCAGCAGGAGAGAAGCTCCCACTGAGGAGAACATTATCAGATACAGTCTGGAGGACGTGTTGTTTCTTATCACTGAAAACTTAGCAGTAATTATCATCACAATTCTCACCCCCCACAGTGCACACCCCACAAATGAGTGCTGCAGTAATTGCATTTGTACAAGGAGAGATGTTTCTAAAGAGGGGCAGGTTGGCTGCTCAGCTCCAGCTCTGTTATAAAACAGTGGATGTGTGGGTGGGAAAATGTGAAGTTATTAGCTGGGAATACCCACAGGAAGCGTGGTGGGATAGAGGGAGTAAGGTGCAGAAAATATAATTACACTGGGTAACGAGTTAACACAGTCATTGACATGGTCTCTGCTTGACCTTGATTTTTTGAGCACATTGGACGTACATGACATTGCAATCAAACTTCTAGTAAAGGAGGTCACAGTCCCCAGCGTCCTTACAAAGAGGAGGAATTTTACTTTTCAGGCTACACAGAGTAGAACCCAAATGAGATCCTCTAAATTTACCCTGCACAGCCCTCTAATAAGTTCACGTACATTTTAAATTGGCAAATATCAACAGCTGTTCATTCACATGATAATTACCCAAATTGCAAAGGACCGTCTGCAACTGAGTTCTGTTCCATAACTAAGGCTACCCAGACCCTCTGCAATTGCTTCCTCTCTGCCAACTCTATTAAAGTTTTGCTTTGTAACAATTTACTACAGAACAGGCCCGTTTGTTTTCCTTGCACAGCCTTCCACCAAGCATTGTTTAAGCAGCACATCGTGTATTCCAACAAAGAGGTGCTTTTTGCTCCCATCTGTTTGATAGCAGAGTGAGCAGTTGTGACTCAGACGTGCAGTGTAAATACTGGATAATGACTCTGGGTTTGCTTTGAGCAAATTCCAGGTTGTTTCATTCCTGTGCCAGGTTCTGGTCTGTTTTTGAGGCAGGGAAGAATGTCTGATGTTGGGCCTGAAGTTTTCAGGTGTTAGACATGCTTTTGACAGAGTGACCCATCATTGTGCACAGGTGATAGTTAAAAGCTTCAATGAGCAGACCTGACTGTGCAGCAGGTACCAGGAGCAGGAGCTTCTCAGTTCTCTAAGGCTCTGTGGTATCTGGTTGGCTTTTTCAAATATAAGGCCATGCAGACACTCCCCCAGAGACATTTTAACCTTTTGGGGCAACATCCCTGGAAATGTTCAAAGCCATGTTGGATGGGGCTTGGAGGAGGTGTCCCTGCTCATGGCACGGGGTGGAATGAGATGGTCTCTAAGGTCCTTTCCAACCCAAACCAGTCTATGGTTCTATGAACACAGGAAGGAAAACAGTGTAGGGAGGACTCATTTTTTTAAGCCAATCTTTTAGTCACTCTTCAACAAGTCTTTTTTTTTTTCCTCCCCCAGTAAAAAGATCTTTATATTTGCGGGTCTCTCAAAAAACTCAAAAGTGCATCAGTGCAATGAACCTCCTGCCCAACCCCTTTGGAAAGGTCACAGGATGTCAGAGCCCAGGCAGGGCCTGGTCTTTCCAGCCAGTTCAGGGAGTGGGCTGTGATAGCAAACAACACACCCTTCCATCAGGCTGTGATTAAAAAGCACTGCTGCTCTTGACCCTCTCCCAAGCTGAGGTCCTGCCACTCACACTGATGGGCTGGGTAGGAAGTCCCTCACTCTATGAAGTCACATCAGTACCTGGGTGACAAAATTTGGTGGTCTTATGGGAATAGCCCTTCTCAGGGCTGGCAGGCAGCACACTGGGGGCTGCTCTGTTTGGGATACACCACAGCAAATGAGAACTGGCTGAAATAACACATTTTATTATTATTTTTATTGGTTGTTCTTAATACAAAATCGAGTTCACGGTTCAGTGCAGTCATTTCCATTAGCCCAAACCATATGCTGTTGCATTTTCCTTTCTTCTTTCCTTTGTGATCCCTGAGTGTGACGGATCACCAGCTCCCAGATGCGGAGCAGACTCCTTGCAGGTCAACAGGGAAGTGTGAGAAACACACACCGAATGCTGCTCTGGGTTGCTTTGCATCCACCCTGCTGCAAAGATACAGGAAGGGCTTCCATACCTCCCCTTGGCTGGTTTGTGTTCCAGCACTCATCCTTCTCCCAGACCACATCCTGGACCAAAGGATACGGAGCTCACTTCCCATCAGCTCCTTCAAAGTGTTGCCAACACCTGTCCCCTTTTTCGTAATTCACTCATGTTTGTTCTCCCAGCGTGTTTTTAGGAATCTTCGAAAGATTTTCTTGTTGCAAAGTTTGTCCTGCAAAGAGGGTATTGATTTTGACCTATTTTTAACTGATATAGTTCAGAGGATAATTGGAGAGCTGCTGTAAAAACCAAGGCTGCCCTATTTGCACTGCTTAGTTTTAATTAAAAAGACAGAAAGAATGTCTTTTTTTTTTTTTTTAAAGCATAAAGCTGAGAATTTTCTGTTAATCCCTTTTTAGCTGGTCAAATGCACCTAAGTATGTTTCAGTGCAACCTCAGTGCCTGATAATTGAAATAAGGTGAAAAGGTCAAAGTCACTTTTAATGCCTGACTTTTACTGACACCGAATTAATTCACAACATAACAACTCAGTCTCAGAAGGCACAGATTGCTTTCAAACATCACATTGGTTATTTTGGATTTCCTCCT
This sequence comes from Manacus candei, assembly GCF_025592945.1. Lineage (NCBI taxonomy): Eukaryota > Metazoa > Chordata > Aves > Passeriformes > Pipridae > Manacus > Manacus candei. The sequence continues at coordinate 4,644,180 of NW_026138098.1, read as the reverse complement.
GAAATAGTTGATCCTTCATATTATGACATTTTGAACATGTTTTAGCTAGGTTATTCTTTGATTTTTTAAAAAAAAATGTAAATCAGGAATATCTGACAGAAAGGATGGAGCTCTCCCTTTCCCAGAGTAGTCATTAACTTTGTATTTCTGCATGGAAACCAGGAAACTGGGAGCTAGAGCTGTGTAATTTTGTTGATTTTGGTCTGGCACAATTAACGTCTCTGTTTCCACTTTCTTGAGTGTTATTTGCTTGAATTTTTAACTCTGGGTAGGGATCCTGGGACACCAACAGTGCTCAAGGAGCTGTTAATTTAAATAGCCTTTTATAGAGATTCACAGGACTTCCAACTTGTTGCCAAATAACCTGATGGCCAGAGGTTCATGCCAGTGCTATAGAGGCAGCACACAAACATTTATATTTTTCATTTTAATTGAAAATCTTTTTAGCTTATGAAAAGAACTCTCCTAAATTAGGGTCATCCTCAAAGTTGTCTTGTTGCTCTATTTTGTGCACATCCCATAAGCTCCATGGTGTGGTTTTCTATCAGCTAGTGGAGGGTGTCTATTGCTCGTGGGATGGGGGTTGGCCTAGATGATTTTAAAGGTCCCTTCCAACCCAAACCTTTCTGTGATTCCTGGAAGGAAGCCAGGGAAAGGGCAGAAAAGCTGCTGATCCATTTAGGATCTCATGTGTAATGGGTTTGGCTGTGTCACGTGGTGGGCAGCAGGTTATATAAATATTTATTGAGAGATATAGAAATATATGTAATGATATATATAGTGAGAGATGTAGACATGGATATATAACTTGCCCCACATATATACATATGGCAGTGTAGGGAGCAGAAGAAGGAGAGGGTGTAGAAGCCTGACTACCTCCAAGCAGCAGATTGATTTGTTGTAGAAGGAGTTAAGAAGAAGAGGGATGAAAAAAGAAAAAGAAATTTAGCTATTGTGCCTTCCAGATAGAGGAATCTTACATCTATTTGTACAGTCAGCAAGAAAGCAAAAAGTATAATCATTCTGTTTTCAAAGAGTCTCTTTAAAATAAACTTAGGAACAAACTTGGAAGTTCTTTGCTTTCCTGCTTTATTGGACTGGCTCAGCCAATTTGTTAAAGGGCTGTGAGTCTTTGCTAAGGCATTAAGGAAAAAAAAAAACAACTGCAAAATACTCTGTTCTGTTAGTTGCTGCTCATTAGATGCAGCCACAGGGATACAGGCTTGTCATTTGACAGTAAGGAAAGCACAGCTGAATTCCCTGCCCTCAGGAACTTGCAAAACAATCTGAATTAACTGTTTATACTTTTCATGTCCACATAAAATATCACTTGGTTTTGGAGGTATCTGCAGGAAACATTGCCCTTTGTGTTTACTTCTAAACTAAAGCCAAAAGAAAAATAAGTATTTATTGATTTAAAAGCATTACATGCAATTTATAGTATTTGTTGCAGGTTGTGATTTTCTTAAATGTATATACTTTGCAGACAGCTTGCATTTGTTGGATTGAATTCCAGTTTCCATGGTAAGGTTCCCTAAGTGACGTTATTTCTTATAGATTTCCCAGCTTTTCCCTCTTTGTGTATTATAGATAGTAGAGGAATATAATCAACCCAAAGATCTGAATACCTATAAATACACCTTTTAGCTTGTGAAGGCACCAACACAGAATGTCAATGTGTGATAAATAAGGGAAATAAAAGGCATTTTCATACAGATAACAGAAAACAGCATAGAATTTATCCCTCCTGGAAATTATGTACTCTTTCTTCGGTTATGCAATTTCTAATTCCTGCTGTTAACTCTTGTGATACAAGAAAAACATCTGTATTTGTGTGGAATGTAGCTATCTGACATATCTCAGAAGCCCTTGATTTCCAGAGCTCTGCTTAAGAGATAACATAAACTTATGACCCTTACATTTTTTGTGTGGAATTTCTGTTTACAGGAGCATAGAGGAGAAAGTAAATCGAATCATAGAATCCTGGAGTGGCTTGATTTGGAAGGGGCCTTAAAGCTCACCCAATTCCAACCCCTGCCATGGGCAGGGGCACCTTCCACTAGACCAGGTTGCTCCAAGCCCTGTCCAACCTGGCCTTGGACACTTCCAGGGATGGGGTAGCCACAGCTTCTCTGGGCAACCTGTGCCAGGGCCTGACCACCCTCACAGCCAACAATTCCTTCCCAGTATCCCATCTAGCCCTGCCCTCTGGCCATGGGAAGCCATTCTCCCTTGTCCTGTCACTCCATGTCTTGTCAAAAGTCCCTCTCCAGCTCTCTTGGAGCCTCTTTAGGCACTGGAAGGGGCTCTCAGGTCTTCCCAGAGCCTTCTCTTCTCCAGGTGAACACCCCCAGCTCTCCCAGCCTGGCTCCAGAGCAGAGGGGCTCCATCTTCCTCATCATCTTCATGGCTTCCTCTGGACTTGCTCCAACAGCTCCATGTCCGTCCTCTGTTGGGGTCCCCAGAGCTGGACACAGCTCCAGGTGGGGTCTCTCCAAAGTGGGTCTTATTCTTGCAGTAAATGTCAGTGATTTTTTCACACTTTAAGGCTTTGGATTTAAAAATACTCCCAATTATCCCATGGTGGAGAACTTTGGCTATCAAATCGTTAAGTCTGGTTTGACACGACGTGATTTCTCTGTTTCTCTTCAAACTAAAGCCCAGGCAACTGTTTATGAAATGTGACAGTCTGTGAGGTTTTACTGCCTTTTCATTTTTGCTCTATGTTGAATGTCAGGGGCCTTGTTGCAGATAACTACTTACAATCCATAGTTGTCCTCACAATTATATTTTTCCTTACTATCTTGCCAGTTTGGACCCATTTCAGCCCAGAACTGTCCCCCCAGTGACCTGCCAGGACAGTTCATGCAAACTGTGCCCTGGCAGCTGACAGAACTACATGGGTGTAGTTCAGCTTGGCCACACGGGCAAAGTTGCTCCTGTTACAAGGTTGGCTTTAGCAAAGTTAATAACAGCTCTGGAGGGACTGGAAACCACTTTGTTGGGTTAAACAAACCTGCCTATTTCAGTTTACCCTGTTAGGATATAATTTAAAACTTTGAAACCAGAGAAGCAAAATCATCCCTTTTGGTTCTATGTCTTGTGCTGATCTCTGTTCTCTGGACTGGGACATCAGATACAGCTGAAAGTGCATTTCTGTTTCCAAATGAATTAATGCTGCTGATTTGAGTTCATTTTCTCTCTTTCTCTTGTCTGTAGATTTTCCATTTATTCTGTTATGTAATTGCTAGAATTTTTTTTTACTCAAAGGTGTGTGTGCTGGTCTAACTGACGTATCTTAATCTAATAAAATCCTTTATCGTTTATAGAGAGGAATTTGCAAAGATGTATGTGTTAGGACTCTCCATTTCATCAGTTTTCTGCCTCTTCAAACATAATAAATGACCTGCAGTATTTTCTCCCAATCTCAGCACTGAGTATCAGGGGAAAAGCTCAGAGCACTACAGCGTGATCACAGTGGGTCCCAACTGCACAGCCCAAAGGAAGGGATGATCCAGCAATAATTAAGACTATTTCCTAGATTACTGTGCAGAAAAAAATATGCTCAGTGATTCCTTTGTATTCAGCTTCCAGAACGGGCATCCCACCAAGGTGAACAAATGGAAATGGATGATTACTAGTATTTCAGGAATAAAAACTGATTATTTTGAGGTTATCATATCATAATTCACAAACCCTTAATCCACAAACCATCCTTCTTTTTCTCTTCCTGGGTGAAGACCTGGAGATCAATGTGATTTAAAATGGAAAAAAACCATAGTACTTAAAACCCCTGTTAAACTAGTTTTACTAGAGAACTGTTCTGACTCAGAAATAGGCTGCTGTCTCATCATCTTCTAGTTATTCAAGTGGTGATTTATTAATTTTTTCAATCTGCTTTATCAGTGAGAGTTCTTGCTTGACCTTGACTTGCTGTTTCACTGATTTCCTTCAGAATATTAAGTGTCACACCAATTTAAACTAAAAACCTTCAACTAGAAAGCAAGCAAGGAGAAAATTAAGGAGGAGAATGCTTTTCCTGTTCTGTTGATACGATTTGATGTAGATTTTGGAAGTAAATCTTCTAACTAAGAAGGGAAGTGGAGTCAAGTCCTACTTTAATTATCCTGAAGTCAGTTCTGCCTCTTAGGATGTGAGGGAACAGCTTGTGTGCATTGATGAAATCTTCTCTTATGCCACAAAAAAAAGATATTGCCAAAAAGAAAAAGCAAACTGTAGTTTAAGAGTAGAAAGAACTGGAAAACATAAGTCTGTAGAAAAAAGAAGGTGGAACTGCACTAAATTCTTCTTTCTAGTTTAAATAATGCCGCTCTCATCAGGTTCACTTTGCTTTCCCCTTTGATAATTTTAAAGGGATCAACATGGGAATAAATTGATGTATCAACATGGAAATTATTTTTTGTGGTGCTTATGAAAGACTCATAAGAAGTGGCTCTTTCTGAGATATTCTGAGCAGGAGAGACTGTGCCATCACAATGTGCTTTTTTGATTATTCTAAAAGGAAAATATAAAGCAGTCATCTAATGTCTGTATTTATATTCCTTCCCATTTCATCTTGCAACTCAGTTTGGAAAATATTGATTGTAAGGGGAAAGTATCACAGAGCTTCATGGGATTCAAAATGAGCTTTTAAGGTTTTGTAGTGGAACTGTGCAAATAATTCAGGAAAGACTCTACCACCACTGCAAAAAAATAAAGTAAAATATGAGTTCGTTTCACAGGTGGATATGTTTAAAGAGAAGGGAGGAAAAAAACAAACCACAAACCTAAAATGCCGTTTCTGACTGATGTTTATTTTTCTTTAACATTAGAAATTTATGATTTTAAGTGTTTGTGTGTTTTTAGTCACCATCACACCTGAGAAGTGGGTAATTTTTACTGTATTTATGCTCATGAATTTCAGTCAGAATAAGAAAAAGCATAGTTCCATCTCTTCCCAGATGGAAGAGAAGGAAATGAGCCATCTGTGTGAAAGAGAAATCAATGGAAAAGCAAGAATCTGAACCTGGGTCTTGTGCAAAGCAATGCAGCATCCTGACTGGGGCCATTATTGTGCTCCATAATAAGAAGTTTCAGCTTTAGGAATTCTCTGAGAGTTGATTTTGTCTTGTAACAGTCTGTTCTATTCTGCAGCTGCTTTTTTAACTTTGCAACTTACTGACATCAATTGACTGTCAAATAAGTACCACTATGAACTCATGAATAAACATACTTGTCATTTACATACTAACGGAGGGCCTTCAGCTGAAAAGAATCCATTTGTGCCACTGCAATATCTTAATTATTTACTGTGTTATATTGTAATTAATTGTGTTTTACTCTCTCAAAACTCTATAGTCTGTATATCTTACGGGGTTTGGAAGCAATGCACTAATATTAAAGTCATAATCAACACTGCTTCTAAATATTCATGCTAATAAATGACTCCTATGTGTTTGCAGAGTGCCAGGGATAGTCTGAAGCATTTATTTAGCATTCTAGTGGGATCTGGTTTCTGCAAAGTTCACATAGAAGCAGAATTTCAATCTGGGAAAGCACGTTAGAATTTGCACGAGCAGTGGGGCAGGACACTCAGGAGAAAGCAGTGGTATCTCAGTCACAGTCTGTGCCTAAGAATGTCTGAGAGCACTGGGGAGTTGTCAGCTATTTTTTATTCTAACAGTTCTGTTTAGTCTATGACAGCCTCCCAATAACTTCTCTTTTTAATAAACAGCTCTAATTTTTCAAATCTTTTCAAACCCGTTGCGTTCCATGGGAGGGATGCTCTGCCTGTCACAGCTGGGGCTCCACTGAGGCACTGCTGCAGCAATCACAGTCAGACACATTCCTCAATAAATCAATTAAATCCTAGAACCCTAAAATTATCCTGCTGCAATTGGCTGACATAAATCTCCAGAAAAGCATATTGAGTGTAGGGAGGAACAACTGATTTATTGAGCTACTGTTGGAATTTCAAACAAGGAAATACTGTCTCTCAGTCCAGTAAGTTTGTTTAATGAAATGTAAGTTAAGTGTAAACAGTCTTAAAATATATGTGAGTTGAGTCTTTTGGATTAAGAGTAACCAGCATATTGTAAACTGTTCTTTCCCCTTTGAAGTGCAGTTTCCAGAGCTTGTGTAGGTGCACTGCCCCTTTCTGCAAGTATTTAAGCCTCCACTGGTTCAGATCCTCTCCCAGAGCTTCCAAAAGAAATTAATGGGTTTACCTTTGGATACTTGAGATAAAAAAGAATTTGTTTTATAATCAGAGGAAGGGCAATATGAAGATTGCACACAGTCGTGATGGTGTTGAAAATGCAATCCAGATGTCCTGATTCCTGCTCCATACTGGAGTGCAACTTGGGTTTCTGTGTGCTCTGTTGATGCCTTGTTTAGAAGATTCTCTTAAATACTTGTATGTGTTTAAATACTTTGTCTATTGCTCTCACAGAGATGCTTGATAATACTGTTGGCCATATTTATATTGATATTTTATATTTTTTGGACTTAATGATCCTTGTGGGTGCCTTCAAACTCAGGATCTTCTATGATTCTAATTGCTCCAACACCACTTACTTTTTTCTTTTAAGCTAAAACTTAATTATTCCTTATGAAGAGTTTGAAATACATTTTAAAAACTTTGAAATGGGTGTTAAAAAGTTTGAAATGCATTTTAAAATATTTAGCTCTTTATTAAAAAAATAAATCAGCATGACAGTACTTTATATTTAGTTTCCATGATGCTCTTAGATCTATGTGGGAATATTTGGGACACTCAGCCTTAAGGGAAAATCATTTCTGCCAAAGTCACTCTGCTGACTGTGGTTGCAGCACTCCAGGTCTGCCCTTAGTGCAGGAGGCTCTGGCTTTGAACAATGATGTGTTAAACTGAAAATGGTCATGCAAAGACCCAATCTGATTAACTGGACCTCGCTTTAAAAAGTAGTACAGGAAGACTGAGTATTAAAAAGTGATTTTATTAGTGTTTAATATAGTAATGCCTTTATATGGAGAGGAAAGGACAAGGGCAAGCAGTGAAAGGACAAGGGAAATGGCTTTAAGCTGAAAGAGGGTCTTAGGGATCTTAGGGAGAAATTGTTGGCTGTGAGGGTGGTGAGGCCCTGGCACAGGTTGCCCAGAGAAGCTGTGGCTGCCCCATCCCTGGAAGTGTCCAAGGCCAGGCTGGATGAGGCTTGGAGCAACCTGGGCTAGTGGAAGGTGTCCCTGCCCATGGCAGGGGGTTGGAACGAGATGGTCTTTAAGGTCCCTTCCAACCCAATTCATTTTGTGATTCCATGATATGTCCGACTCTCCGTCAGAGCCGGGTGCAGGATGATGGGCTTGGAGTTTGGACTCAACCAACTCTGTTTTCCTTTTTCAGGATCACCCAGCACTGCTGCAGTTTGTAATTCAAGCTGAAGGCAAACATCTGGTCATCGATTTGGAGAGGAATGAGTGAGTACTGTACCCTTGCTGCGTGTTCGCTCTGTACTCGGATCTCTCAAGGAGGGTTATAATTTCAAAATTGATGGTTTTAAAATCAACCCAGGGCCAATTTTTCTACTGGTCCATTATAAATGGTCCCCTAACAAGACAGTTTTGTTCCAGTTTGGAGTATGTGTGTTTGCACATTGCTGATAAAGCAAGAATCTCTATGGCTGTCTGCATTTATGTGGGGCTGGAAATGGACATGTTGCCTCTCAGTGTTTTCCTGTGTATTTGGTTTGGATTCGTCCTCCTTTCCTGTGGTTAGTCCTTTTATTTATAGCAATGTGGAAAATCCTACGGCCTTTGGAATTTTTTTTGGAGGACTCATCACTCCTAAGGCTGCCTGCAACCATGTTTTGCTCCATGCAGTACCCATGGGCATCTGCTCAGGGAAGATGAGTCAAGACTTTGGGCTTAACCCCTGCTGGAATTTTAAACAGGAGCTCTCTGGGTTTGCTGGCAAGGGGCTGATGATGGGATGTTTGTGCTGTTCATGAGGCCTGTGACCAAAGCTGAGCTCGAGCCCTCGTTTGTGTGCTTCTTCTTCCATGTGCTCTTGACAACTCCCCTCCTGAGCAGACATTTTCAGAGAGGGATATCAGGGATGCTGTAGACTCCCAGCAGAGTTTTTAAAGGGGTATAGAGCCATCCAGAAGTGAAGTCACTTCTCTGGAAGTCCATGACAAATGGAAAAAGTCATCAAAGTCTTAGTCTACCCCCCAACTGTTCAACTGCTTCTCCTCTAAGAGAATCTCCAGAGTATATTGTGGGAATCCAGAGCAGGACAATGACGTGCTGTTTGTCAAAGGAAAACCAAAGATCACTCCCAACCTAGGGAAAGCTTTTTATAAAAGTTCCCAAGACTCTGTGTGTTCTGTAGGTTTCCCTGCTGGGGAATAAGAGCAACAAAGGTATTTTTTTAGTGTAATACAGAGACCATAGATGTAAGTGATGCAGTTTATGTGTTAAGGGGAAGGAATGTGCCTATGAAAGCAAATGTCCAGGGGAGGCCAAGCCTGTGCTGCCTTGGGCTAGTGATGGACAACTTCAGTGGAAAGCAACAGGGCACCTCTTTAGTCCTCTGGGGTAAAAAAAAAGTTTTTTATTTCCAGTAATTTGGGTGAACTCTAACATTGCCCAGCTGTGATAAATTCCAGTTCACTTTATTATCCGACATCAAGCCCAAATCTTGAGCTTTCTTTTTATTATTTTTAATGCTCCCTGGTTGTTTGGAACCTGTCCTTGAAGGGTGTGTGGATCCCCCCTACACAGGTTGCTCTATTCCAGTAACTAGAGGAGGATTTAATTCCTTTAGTAAACAGAGGTTTAACTTTATATTCTCTTAATCTTTGTCAAAGGGTGTGCCCTCCTTCAGGAATGGGAAGTATGCAGCAATTGAGGAAACTATTTACATTCCATGTCAGCGATTAAAAGAACATAAAACTGCCAATACAGGCCTTGCTGAACATACCAAACTCCCTTGTACCTGTAATAAAGTCAGATTTAGAAGATTGTAAGATGCAATCTCCACCTCTTTAATGTAGGATGTGAAAGTGCAGTAAATCACCTCTGTGGGTTCTGTCTGACTAACTGGAGTTGCAGATGTTGAGATCTGCTGCTTAAGAGATACAGTGTTCATCAGGGAATGTTTTTTAGTTTACCTGGGGTAAACTGGGATTATTTTTTTAAGTTTAAAGGGGTGTCCACCAAAAGATTTGCATTCTGGAAGAGTTGTGTATGGTGTTGACAACATGAGGTTTCTCAGCAGGAGCTCCTAGGTAGTGTTGTAGGATGGCACAATTAGTCTTGCCTGTGGTTGGCATTTGTAACACACGGGACAGTTCGTAGACACCAAACCACAGAAGAGGTTGGTTATGGTTTTACAAAACCATTTCTCCCTTTTCTCTAGCATTCCTGGCTTTGATTTTCAGGAGGAGTAACACCCTGAGTGTTGCAAGTCCCTGCAGAAGTTTTTTTGGGGTGTGTATGTAGGTCATTTTTTACCTGTTTCTGTAAATAACACCATTCATTGGCCTGCAGGACTGGTCTGTGCTCCCAAGGAAAACAATTCCAAGGCCTCTGTGCTTGTTTGTGGAAGTTGGTGGTTGTGTTTCTTCTGCCTGTAATGCTGGTGTTGGGCACGTTGTCACTGGCACTGAATGACAAGTGGTGGCAGAGGAGGTGAGGCCTTGTGGGCATGAAACAACCAGCACGGGCACACTGCTTATTCCAGAGGGTCTGCAGGGTGATGGAGTGAGAAAGAATGCCCAGGAGAGAAATGAGAATGTATTTCTGCAGAGCAAACATGGGGAATAACAACTGGTGGCAGCAGGTCAGACTGGACCTCGTAGGTTATGGACTCCGGGGGTGTGAGAAGGTCATCACATACCTGGAGAAGGGAGAGGTGTTTCAAATCCTGCTTCCTGGGAATGTCCAAGGCTGCAGGTGTGCACACAGACTCTGCCTTCTCCAGCCTGCTCCATCTTCCTGGTGTTGGTGTGGAATATGCAGCTCAAAGCATTGCTGCTGAGCAGTGGAGTGGCCATTAAATCAGCAGCAGGTAGGAGTAGAGACATAAACACAAACACCTTTCCTTGAGTAATAAGTAGCAACACATATAAAGCTCTGATACTTCTGCTGTTACTTTATAATGCTTTCATGCAAAACATGTTATTCCTTGGAGAATGGTGGATGGGACCCCTAAATTACCTAATTTCTGCATTGGGTCATGCAAAAAAAAAACCAACCTGGATGTGACTTTCCATGGTTAGGAGGAACAGCTGCTTTGAGTAGTCTTGACATTAAACTCCATTTATTGAAAACCTTAGAGATTTTCCAAGCCTTGAGTTATATTTCAAAACATGATGCAGATGCATTAGGCAACCCCAAGTGGGGAGCAATGTGTTAAACCATCTGTTATCTATGGAAAAATTTAACGTCAGTTTGGTGTTTTCTGATATTTAGGCTCAGCAAGATGTGTTCATATGTACTGGGCAGGATGTTCTTAGTTCTGGAAGACTTACTGGTACCTGACTTCGCAGCTTGGGGGTTGAAATCTTCTGGATGGCTTGCAGCTGTTAAAATTACTTTTGTGTATATTCATTAAATACTTTAGTGATTAATTTCCAGGCACTGCCCATCCATAATTGCAAAACTAAAATTATTTGCAGTGAATTCAATTTGTCAAGGGCAGAGAAGCTGCGAGTTCGCGTTGGAAGTACATTTCTTACTATGATTTAGTTGCAAAAGATGATTGCACTCTTGAGAACCTTAAGTAGTACCTTAAATGTTTTAGAAACACTTGTCATATGGAGAGATTTCCAGAATCAGCAAATCATCGATCAGCTGCAAAATAAACCACTTTTCAGAGCAGCTGACTGTGCTGGTGTGCATTACATCAGTAATACTGATGCTCTGCTGTTGTGCAAGGGGCAGTATTTTATGCACATATAAATTCCTTTGAAGCTGATTGCAGCGTTTGGGTCTTGGAGGAGAGCAGGGTCATGATTGTGTCAGTGAAACAGGACCCATGTAAGATTAGATCTGAGCTGGAGAGTGGAACAGCATGTGGCTACTGGCTGTTTTTCTGAGACTGGAAACATTTTACACTCTGTCAGGAATAGGTCTGTATACAGCAAAGTACTTAAGTGTACTTTTAACTTTAAACATATGAGTAATCCAGGTAAAGTCAGTGGAATTACTGATTTTCAAAATTAATTTCATGCTTAAATGATTTGCTGACAAAGGTCATAATTATGAATGTCAAAGAAATATAACTCTGAACAGATGTTAGAGAGCTTTTTCAGTGCTGACTCCTGTATGCACCTGAGTCTGCAGCAGATGAAGATGAAAAGCTGAGATAAGTGGAGGGCATGTCAGGGTGAGTGTGGAGGTAGGATGGCTTTGCCCTGAAGACATCCACAGCATTCCAGGTGTGTCCTGGACAGTTCCCTCCTGGTGGGACTTGTCCAGCTCTGCAGAGGGTGACATCAGTGTGGTTGTGGCTCATGAGCCCCTGGCAGTGACCATGGGAACATAGAAATGGAAAGAAAAAAGCTTGAATATTTTAGAGAAGCTGACTTCACTATTCATTTCCCCATAACTTTATGCTCCTTTTTGTCAGGTTTATAGCACACCCTTAACAAAGCAATATAAAAAAGGCAATATAGAAAGTTAGATTGCTGCCTTTTAGTCCCTCAGTAAAAATTCTTCTGTTTTATCAGGAGGCAAAATCCACCTCAGGCCACGGTATAAGCCTCTATCTTATCGTATAAATCCCTTTGAATGTCAGACATCTCCAGAGGTTTAGATCATCTCTGACTGTCCCCCCTTGCACATTTACAGCTTCTTCATGGAGACACAGTGCCCAGGATATATTGGGATGGAATGGCCCAGTGTTGGAGGTCACTTTGGAACCTCAGCTCCAGGACTGAGGAGGCTCCAGCAGCATTTCCTGGGCTGAAAAGCAGGCAATAGCCATCTTAATGCATGGTGCTGGTGTGACCTGTTCCAGTGAGGCTTTAGCATTCAGAAATATTTTATATTCTTTTTGTGGTTAGAAGAAAAGAAGTCTTTCTCTCTTCTTTTCTGCCTGATCTTTGTGAATAGGAGCCCTGATTGGTGTTCAAGTGACATTGGAGCTGGATTAATTTAACAGGGAAACAACCCATTTCCAGTGCCAAAGAAAATAGCTGACGAGATTTGTTAATGAATTGACTTGCTTATGTAGAATCAATGGCTTTGAAATAGTGATAGAGGAAACAAATCTAAACAAACAAATCCCAAATAGAGAGCTGGGACCTGTCAGAATATACTTACTATTATAATTCTGTGCTGTAGCTTTGCCAAAAAACTGTGACCTCAGCCTGTTTTATCTGCAAGTGCTGGAGCTGGCAGCTGTACTGCAGCGTTTCAGAGTGAGCTGACAGTTGGGATTTCACTGTAATTGAAGTAAAAGTTTCACTTTAATGGAAGTAAGGGTTTTTCCTTTCTGCAATGGCAACAGTCAAATGGTCTAAATGACAGTGAAATGTGAAAGTTCAGCTATCACTGCTTACAGGAATGATCAGTCTGTGGCTCTGAGGGTACAGGTATTTCCCACATTTTTGTGGTCTAAGGATGGCGTATTTAGGGTGGGCATTGAGACACCAAGATTTGTTCTATGATTGAGCATTAGCAAATGTGTGGTTGAGGCTACCTTTGGCTGTGCCATTTTGGAGCTGTGTGTGGAAGTGAAAGGGTTCAGCTCCATCAGGAGATAAACTGTTGCTTTCTTGGTCTGTTTTTTTCCCTCCTTAGAACCACAGAGTCATAGAAAGGCTTGGGTTGAAAGCAACCTTAAAGATCATCGAGTTCCAAACCCCATAAACATAAAGAGTTCCAACTCCTTACATAAATACATCAAAAGAAAGGAACAATGAGAAAAGATATTTATATCCTGATATAAGATGATGGAAGTGGAGAGGATAAAAAGACTGGAATTAGTATTTCCAAGACCTTCTTGTGGTTGAATGTCATAATCTCTAACATGGTCAAGTTCTTCTCTTCCCATGCCCCATAAAACAGTGGGACACTGGGGCTGTGCCAAGTCCCCTGGAGAGAAGAGAGGACTGTGTCCTACTCACAGCCCAAACCCTGGCTCTGGGGGCATTTGTGGGGTCAGGAGAGCCAGTGCTGCTCTGTAGCCTGGGTGTGTGTAAAGGACTGAGAGAATGATGCTCTTTCTTGATGGAGAAACCGAAATGTGAGAAGTTTAGAAATTTCTGTATGTTCCACAGAACTACAGACCTTGTTCCCATAGCAAAAAAATTAGTCCAATGGATAGGACAGGTCCTGTTTTCTCTGCACGATTGTTTTCCTGAGTTTCCAGAGCTTCATCAGTTGACAGCTTTGAAGCAAGTTAACACAAGGTTTTGCTTGTTCACTGTCTGTCAGTAGGAGCAATCCTAGAGCTGGCCCTTCCAATTAAAGATATAACAATAATAGTGAGGCTGGTGGAATCAATTTAATAAAAAATTAGCATGCTTTAGGTTTTGCTCTCTGAATATATTGCAGCAGTAGAATATGATATTTTTCAGAACTGTGTTTTAATCTCCCTTTGCACTGCAGAATGTGAGGTTTTCAGCATTTTAGTTTGACATGGCTCAGCAGAGAGGATGGGAGGAGAGCTGGCTATCAGGAAACAGGAATGTGTGCTCCCTCTGTGAGCAGGCTGAGGTCAGCCCATCTTGAACATAATGAGCACACAGACAGAATGCAATCATCTAGGAGCTTAAATTAATAACTAGGGGAGAGACAAGAGATAAAAACAACTTTCTGGAAACCTTGTAATCTGCTGATAGTCCAAGTCCAGCCCACATGGTGCTGGAGCATCTCATGTCCAAGGTCATCCTGCAGGTTGGCAGGCAAAGGACGGGTGGGTCCAGCTGGACCCAGCTTTGCTGACAAACCTCCCAAGGGTTCTTCATGTGTTCCTGATATCTGCTCCTTGGGCAAGTTTCAGAAGCCTTCTTCTTGTTGGTTTGTTGTTTGTTTGTTTGGTCGGTTGGTTTTTTTTTAATTTGTTCTGACAGTAACAAGCAGCGTTTCAGTAGCAGCGTAGGGGAAATACTCAATTCTGCTCTGCACTGTCGGTGCCCCGGCACTGCCCGGGTTGTTTGATCTCCTTTTCACAACACATGTAAAGATATCAGGCCAAAACCAAGAGAATTCTCCTGCTTTTCAGAAACATTTGTGAATATTGCTTCTCTGCCTGGGAAGCTGAGCAGCATCTCCACGAGGCACAGGGCTGGGCACAGCACATTCATCCCCAAGGCACAAATTACATATCTAAGAGGGAAAGAACACCTTATTGTTTCCTTTAAACACCTCTGTGATGGACTTTGTATAGGTCAGATTGCTGCAGCTCTTGGCACCTGTTTGTGTTATAGTTGATTCAGTGCTGCATCCAGCCCTGGGGTACTGAGAACAAGGACATGGTCCTTTTGGAGCAAGTCCAGAGAAGGCCATGAAGATGATTGGAGGGATAGAACACCTCTCCTATGAGGAAAGGCTGAGACAGTAGGGACTGTTCAGCCTGGAGAAGAAAAGGCTCTAGGGAAAACTTAGACCCCCTTCCAGTGCCTAAAGGGACTCCAGGAGAGCTAGAGAGTGACTTTGGACAAGGGTCTGGATGGACAAGACAAGGGGGAATGGCTTCACACTGCAAGAGGGCAGGCTTAGATGGGATATTGGGAAGGAATTCTTGGCTGTGAGGGTGGTGAGGCTCTGGCACAGGTTGCCCAGAGAAGCTGTGGCTGCCCCATCCCTGGAAGTGTCCAAGGCCAGGTTGGACGGGGCTTGGAGCAACCTGGGCTAGTGGAAGGTGTCCCTGCCCATGGCAAGGAGTTGGAATTGGATGAGCTTTAAGGTCCCTTCCAACCCAAACCTTGCCATGATTCTATGGTTCAAGTAATTGAACTTCCTGAGTTTGCCCCCCTAGGATTTTCTCTGTGTGGTAGATGGCAGAAGGGACATAGCAGCAGGAGGAGGAGAATCACCTGTGTCCTGGCAATATGCATCTATGTCAGAACAAACTGGGAAAAAAACCATCACAGCAGTAGAAAAAAAAAAGAAAAAAAATGCAAGATGCAAGTATTTGAGGTCCTTTTGATCTTCTTATTTTTTCAGATACTGAAAATTCATGTCCTCAAGTTTTTTTCATAAGCTTAAAAAAACCCAACAAACCAACCAAAACCAAACCAAATCTAAAGCAAACCCCTGATAATATTGTCACAGTTATGCTTAAATCCTAAGGTTTGGCAGTTTTGCCATTCTGCGGTCATGGAGTTTAGATGAATGAAAGTCAAGAAGATTTTTTTCCTTCCCCACACACTCTGTCCCACGTGATTTGTATTTTGAGGTCCTGAGGAGATGCTTTTACATTCCCAAAGCCTTAAAAGAACAAAGATTTATGAAGCACTGAGTGTAGGAATTTTTTTAAGGAGCTAAGGAGAAACAAGTCATCCTGTTCTCATGAAGAGTTCATACCTTAGTTTCCTTTAAAAATCTCAGTCAAGTGAGTGCAGGAACTTCCACAAAAATTTCGGTCTAATCTGTCCCTCTTTCCCCCTTTTTCTTTTCCTTTCTTCCTTCTTTATTTTTTCTTCTTTATTTTCTCTCTCCCTTTTTTTTTTTAATCTTTTTCAGAACTCCTCTGGGAGGGATTTCCAGGTGTACATGAATTCCCACAGGCACAGCAGGGCAGCCGTCAGCATTTTAAGTTTCTTTTCTGCCGGGGGTGCAGTTGAGGTGGTCACTGTGCACAGACCCCCCCTCTCCAAAAATATCGGGGTCCTCCTCTCTCACTAAGTCCGTGGAAGGAGGAGGGAAAGCAGGAGAGAGAAGTGTCAGCAAGGAGTGTGATTCCTGGATGTTTCTTTGGGCACGACAGGATTCAACACCACTGATGTAAGGGTTTCTTTTCCATTTTTTGAGCGCGGCATGTGTGACTCAGGTAGCAGGCATGTCTGCAGAGCTGCCTGCTGCAACAGCTGTGCCTCTGCAACCACTCAGGCAAGCTCTGCCTCTTGAAAAAAATTAAAAAAAAAGGGAAAGAAAAGGAGAGAATCAGACTGAAAAAAAAAATAAATTAAGATGTAAAGAGAGAAAAAAACAGATGACAGGTATGTAAGGACAAGAATCTCCTGTGTAGGGCTGAATTCGGAGGAGAAGCAGATACTTTCCTGGATGTTAAATCTGAGAGTCTTTCCAGAAAGTTTCAGTTCCTTTCCAAGTGACAGAGCAGTTTCTCAGGGCTGCAGAGGGTGGCAGAAAGCTCTGCTGGACAAACCCATCCCCTCCTGCAGAGCACAGTGGGCCAGGAGGTGCTGAGCCGTGTCCAGGCCAGGTCACCTCCCACCACCCGCAGGGGAAGGAGGAATCACAGTATTTCTTTATTTCGTTGCCCTCCAGCAGAGCCTCGAGGATGAATTTGTTCACATTTAGAAGATGAAAAGCAGGGTATGAGCACTGAGATACCAGCCAAGAGGGCTGATGTAAAAAGCAGAGTCTATATGAAGGGCCTGAGTGGGGAGGAAATACATATATGGAAACATAAGCTTGGCAATAGGGTGCTTTTTTTCCCCTTCTTTGATGTCTGGCCTCAGTAATCCAGACAGATTCCTTCAAGAAATTGGTCCAATTTATTCCTGGGCTTTTATCTTACTACCTGCTACTTGTTCATTTGAAGGAGCTGTGAAAAAAGTCGAGTACCTGGCTGGTGTGGAAATGTACTTTTTGTATGAATAAGGTAATTTGAGTATGCTGTAATGTTCCCCTGAAATGGGACTGTTCTTGGCAATCTTTGTTTCCCCAGTCCTCCTGGGATGGGAGCAGAGCCTGCCTGTTCCTTCATCTGACCCACATATCTGCACTTTCTGTGTTGCTCAGTCCAGGAAAAGCACACTGTCCTCTTCCTATCTGATGCTCTTGCTTTCCCCAAGGAAAAAAAGAGTTATGTTCAGTCAGGGCTCAGTTTCAATGCAGTCTTTATCATGTTACATATTTTATCTGCCTAGCATATCCTGCTAGCGCTTAGGTATGAAAAGGTCATGTTTTATAACAGTTTTTCTGTGCTCTGATCAAAATAAGTAAAGTTTTGGCTTCAGAAAAGTTGTATATGACATTTAGAAATAAAGTAAAGCAAGATTCCTCACCGAATTAATCAGAAATACAGATACACAGCCCACTCTGAGTTCAGGGGAATGGTTCCCCATTTACATGAGACATGAATTTGTTACATATAATTGTTAGTTTTATTCTGGATATTACATAAATTAAAAAACACAAAAGAAAAAACAAAAACCCAAACAAAACCCAAACAAACCCCAAACCAAACAAACAAAAAAACCAAAACAAGAAAACAACTGAAGGGAATTAGGAAATGGAAGTAGAGATATTTTCACAACTTAGCATTTGCTCCATCTCTGAAAACCATGGAAATAACAGTTTTCTTTACATTACATACAGCCCCACGTATACAGCTTAGAATTTCTGCCTGCTATGACTTGTGGTTTACAGGCAGATTCTGCCTTTTCTCCTCAACACTGATCTTTGCTTGCCCTTTGTGCTCTCCATCTCCCTTCCCCTCCCAAGTGACAGGTAAACCAAATTCCACATTACCCCAGCCATCCCCCAAAATTGTTTCTCCTTGCTCTAATTGAACTCTAAGGCAGTAAATGCCTTATCAGTTTTGAAAAAGCAGGCTGGATAATTCCAAGCAGATGTCTCCCTTTCTTAAATCACAACATCAGTTATTTCTTGGTCAGTCTTGATTAGCTGATTCTTACATAATGAGAAACTCTAGTTAATGGCCACTTCTCTGTGGGTTGAACATGCTGAAAAGAACAACTTTGCCCCCAGAGAACAAGAGGCTGATGAGCCAGTAAAATCAAGCTAAATGGAATGAGTCTTCATTGTGAGTCATTAGAAGAGATGACGCTCTGGCTCGGAGATGAAATATCTTTGATGAAGACCAGTTGTAAAAGCACAACTTAACGCTTAATAAATGTATTGGGGTGACTCATAAATCCAATGTACACATTTGTTTCTCTCCAATATGTGTCAAGTCCAGTGCAGCACCATTTCCTGTGGGAGATGTGTCCCCTGGCTGGAAATGGGCTTTAAAGAGACGCTCTTGCAGTCACTGCATGAAAGATGACTGTGCCATAAGTTGGCAGAGGACTCAAAATGAAAATAAGAGTGTTCAACCCCCTTGCATGCGGCTGAAAAATGGGCAAGTATCACATGCTACCTGTAGGTGTATCATAATTTGATTAGATTTGAAACTAATCTAGTTGGAAATGGGGTAGGTGGAAGCTACAACAGTTTAACAAGTTCCACAGACCCCTTTAATAGCTTGGGCAGTTGTAGCTGGACAAATAAAAATCTGACCTACGAAACAGCAGGGATTTTGAATGCTACACAGGGAGTGAAATGTGGGATATATCTCTTACCTCTACATAAGCAGCAAAACCCACAAATACAAAATAAAAAAAAATCACAATATTAGTTGGGTTATAGTGCTGAGGTAGCATAAATCCCAGCAGTGATTGTAACAGAAATGCTTCTGAAACAAAATATTTGGGTAGGAGAGGACGAAATGCACTAGAAAGATCTAATTGTTTTGTTCAGAAGCGGGGAGCTATTAGTGCCTTCTGAAAACAAAGCAATCAAAAGCAAGTAGCTGCTATTTTAACTTTTATTCGCCTTTGGGTTGGATTTTGTTCTTTGTTTGCAGAGGAGTTGTGTCATCTTTATTTTGGGGATGTAAACTGTGGCAAGTTAATGTCTTTCCAAACTATCATGTGGATAATCTTCAAGCAGGGCATGCATTTGGCTTTCTTTGAACTCAGAGGCCTAGTGATTTGGTGTAATGGTCTTTTTAAAGATAAAACAAAGCCAGCTCTTGTTAGGATGTTTGTATTTAGTAGCACCTGTTTGATCTTTTTAAATAATAAGTGCTGTTATTTTCAGAAAATAATTATGCATTTTTATACAAACTTAGAGGAATGTCCATCAAAATTGCAAACGAGAGTTCCTTGAGAGGAATCACAGATGCCTGAATGTAAAGATGGGTTTATATTGATGAAGTTTGCCCAACATGTTCTGCAAGAAACCAACATTGTCCCTTAGAAATTCCTAGAAGGAAAATGTTCATCATTGTCTGAGCAGCATCAGAGAAACTGCTTAATTTTTTATTTTCCAAGGAGTGAATTCATTTGTTTTGTTTCCACACCTCCTAATAATTTAATTCAGATCAAAGGTGCAGTCACGAAGACTTTCTGTCCTTCTTCTACAGCAAAACTGACATTGCCATGCACCCAAATCCTCTGAATAACAGGGAGAGAAAATACTTGCACCTTCATTTGTCCCCAGTGCTGGTGGCAGCAGCCCAATGCCCCAGGGCAGCATCCCTGTACCCCCAGAGAGCCCCAAGGGGTTGGGGTCCAGCAGTGAGTCACCATCAGCATAAGAGCCAGCAGCAAATACATATTTTTTATAAGTAATGAATCCACTTAGTAGGAAAGGGCAGGGTAGAGAATGAATTGTTTAACAGATTAATGTGAATGTCTTTTATATTTTATAAACCTCTTAAGTCCCTGGTGTGCTGAGCCAGGTTTTGTTTATGTACATGGAAACATGAAATCTTTTCCAGTCCCTGTGCAAATAACACAGAATTGGACTTCATTACATTGGCTAATTTAACAAGTCCTGAGAGGCTTTTTGTTACTGGGGAATAGAGGAGGAGCCACAGAGCCCAGAACTGCTGCACCAGCACAATCTCTCTGAATGAAATAATCTGCCTTTGCTTTCTGAGCAATCCAGGAAGGTTTTGCCTGAACTCACAAGCACAAAAATTTGGGGCAAGACCTAGTTTTCCACTGGGGCCACCTGAGCAGACAAGAGCCTTGGTGACAAGCTCCAGCCCAGGATGCTGCTGCAGTACACTGTAATATCAGTTCCTCAACAAACAGTTGGAAGCATCCAATTTTGGTGACGCTCTGAGCTTTAATGAAGGATTTGGAGACCTTTTCTTTATAATGAAAAGCATTAAAATTCTAAGACTGGGAATTTATTTATCCCTCATAACTAGTGGATAATCATGTGCTGCTGAGAAGCAAGGCGTTTAAAACTGCTGCTATTATTGCTGCTATGCCAGTTAAACAGAACTAATGCAAGCATTGCATAAATATTTTAATAGCTTTTTACTGTATTTCTTTAGAAAATGTTTAAAGAGCCACCTAATGTCAGACAGAGATACTTCCTAAGTAAACCCTTGTTAATTCTCTTTTAATGGCTTTATTAACACTGGGTAATTGAATATTGATACATTTAGCAGCCCTTTGAGCATCCTGTTTTATTGAGGTGTTACACTCACATATTGATAAGTAGCACAATGTTAGAGCACTGACTAATTGCATCTTTGCTTAGCTCTGTTTGAACTGGTTCAACATGAAAGATGAAAAGGTAAAGGAGAGCTCTCATT
The DNA here is from genome assembly GCF_025592945.1 of Manacus candei. Lineage (NCBI taxonomy): Eukaryota > Metazoa > Chordata > Aves > Passeriformes > Pipridae > Manacus > Manacus candei. The sequence continues at coordinate 4,623,665 of NW_026138098.1, read as the reverse complement.
TTTGTCAACTTTATGTATTTTATATGCCTAGTTTGTACCACTTAATTTGGGTTCATTTTGATTCCCAGTATGCCCAGTTAGTACGAGTTTGATCACACTGTCAGAGCTGGGGGAGTCTAAATATTTTAGCCTGAGAAATGTTCTGTCTTTTATCTCTTCTCTTATGAATAATTTACTTGTTGGTTCAGCTTCAGAAGTGAATCCTGTTCTGCAAAAACATATATATTTTCCTGGGAAAAGTAATATTACAGTGATATTAGCTTTCTCCTTGGAAACTCTCCTTATAATATCACAAGTCTGAAGAGAGGTAGATACCTTTTCTTGTGTTCCTGGTCTTAATAGCCAGCTGTTTTTTTCTGTACTTCCCTGAGAAGCACTGGCATTACCATACACATTTAATCATGGCATGGTTGCTTTTCTCATCTCCAATGTTCTTTGCTGCTTTATGCATATTTTTTACAAAGTTCTAGAAGAGTGAAAATTATTTCAAGAGCAGAGGGACCACAGAAGATCATGCAATGTCTGGAAACCACATCTCCAGGGCTTTTGCTTCTGCTGAAATTTCTGAGCTGGGGGGAATTTTGGAGGTCTTACTAATGTTTCCTCACCTACTGTTAAGAGAATTAGAGGTGTATCAGAGCAGGATGTGACTTACCTGTTTTCAGTTCAGAAGGAAAACATTTCCATTTTCAGCAGTAGAACTGAAAGGAGAAAATCCCTCTTCTGTTGGTTTTCCCAGAATTCTCCCATTAGAGCTTGCAGCCAGGTGGGGATCTGGCCCTTCTCCCAGGGAACAAGGGACAGGATGAGAGGAAATGGTCACAAATTGTACCAGGGTAGGGTCAGGTTGGACATCAGGAGGAATTTCTTCACAGAAAGGGTGATTAGACAGCAGAAGGGGCTGCCCAGGGAGGTGGTGGAGTCACCATCCCTGGAGGTGTTTAAGAAACAACTGGACGTGGCACTCGATGACCTCACAGGTCTTTTCCAACCTAATTGATTCTGTGATTCTGTAAAGGCAGGGGATGGATTTTTCCATGCAGGTAAACTTTTCAACACACAGCATGAGACTGAGCTCTGATCTCAGCTCTGTGGGTCTTGCCTCCGTTTCCTGAAGACCATGCAAGGGCAGGCATGTCTGGAAAATTCAGCAGATGATAAATGACATCTCCAAGAGCTGCAGATCCCACGAGATTCAAAAATTTTGCATTACTGTATATTTTTTAAAGAAATCAGCATGCATTGGTGATTGCAGTCTGAAACCTGAGCTCTTCCTTACCTTAAAAATGGAATTAATCTCGAACATCAGCCAGATGCAATTTCCTCCTCCTTACTTTATCTGAAGGCATCACCTCAGAGGCTGCTACTGCTTGTGACAGTTGCCTTGGGCAGTGCTGTGGAACTGTTGTGGGATTGTAAAACACATGTAGCTCTTGTGCATTATTAGAATTGTTGGAAGAGGGATGCAGGAAGGGACTTGTGTGTAGGTTACACATGAGTTTTTAAGCAAATATACAAGGTGGAAATGTGGGATATAGGCAGGATCTTTATCTGTGATTATGATTTCATATCAACACCAACATGGACAGGCTGAGGCTTCTGACCAATGGTCACTTCTCAGGATGGTGAACAAAAATTTAGCTTTTGGCTATTAAAAAGTTTGGATTTTTCAACTTTTGGGAGTGTAAAGCACCTCATGAGTAACTGAACAGAAATGTATCTCCATTTGGATATAAATCCATTACTCACTTTAGACATGGGCTGGATCAGAACCCAGTTAAGTCTTCTGGAGTTCTGCATTGTTAGCAGAAATGTGTTTGACAAAAGTTAACTAATGGGAATATCAGACACAGAGCACAAACTCCTTAAATGAGACTGTCATGGTCTCTAACAGTTCTGTGAGCAAAGGTGGAGAAACAACATGATGGATTCTGAGGGAGAAACTGGATACAGAGAGAGAGAACTGAGCTGGGTGAGTCTTCTGCTGCAGAGAAGTAGGACTCTGACCATCGTTGCTTATTCAGGGGAAAGGGGCATTTAGGGGAAATGGAGATCCCTTTGGTAAAAGTTTAGCACTGACATGTAAAGAGATCAGTAGGAAAAGAACTATTGACATGATAACAGAGGAAAAAAGAGTGTGTGAAATAGAGATGAAGGTAGTAGAGAAGTTGTGATTGATAGTCTGGAAGATCCAAGAGGTGGTGTTGGTACTATGAGGGTAAGGAATCAGCAGGAATATAGTCACTCTGGATGCTGACAGGTTTACTGGCATCATGAGGTCACAAAGTTAACTCACCTAATTTGCACTCAGGTATGAAATCAGGTGTTCCCCAAAAAGCACGAGAGGAGGCTGTGACAGCCCCCTGGTTTACACACACAGCCTGTATCCCATATAGTGCTCCATCCTGGACACCACTTGTAGCTGTTCACAGCAGGCTGAGGAGTGGGGAGGGGCTGATGTGTGCTTTCTGTAGGTGATGGCAGAGAAAAAAGGCTCAGGTAGGATATATCCATAGGAATCTTCTATGGAAAACCCTTCTTGTCCAGCAAGGCTGCACAGGAACTGTCATTAATAAAACCAGAGTCGTTGTGGTCAGCCCTAGAAGTCAGGAAATGCACCCAGCTGGACTGCTGAAACCTGTTTTGGTTTTCACTCCAGGAGGGATTCTGAGATCAGAATTTATTAGGAAGGGATTACTGCAATCCAGAGATAAGGAAAAATTAAGCTAATACCTCAGTCCAAGCAAAGAATGAATGCCAAGGATGTGATTGACAGTGCAACTATTGACAGGACTAAAATATGCTCATTCCTTTAACCTTGGAAGTTGCACACCAGGTACAAGGTAGAGTGCCCAGCTGGGACTGAAAGGGGATGTTGGGAAACTGTCTTTTCCTTTAGGAAATTGTGTCAGGAATGTATAAGGAAACTAGTATGACATGATAATTCCTGACTAAAAATTGTCCAGGAAGAACAGGTTAGATCAGGGGATACGTTACTCATTTAAGGTTCCTGTGGATTCTTCATGTCATTATTTTTCTGTTCCCTAATTAAAAAGATGTTTTTGAGGAAGGGAAGAGGTAGAGAGGAAGACAACAGGTAGCAAAGAGAGGGAATAAAGTGGATAGATCCTTTGCTTACAAAACTTGTGGTAAAGAAAAAAACACTTCAAAACACAGAAGTAAAATGAAACCTAAAAACTTAAGAGTCTGGAAAATATCCTGATTCTATAATAATGTGCAATTTTATATTTTCTCTGGGATCTTGAAGAAACAATTTTATTGATACCAGAATTGGCTGACTGATGTTGATTCTTGAAGTTTATGTCAAACAGGAAGCAGCTCTGTGTTCTATGGGAAAATAGAAAACCTTATATTTAGGAGGGATGAAAACAGGATTCAGAAACACATGATTTTCTCAAATAGAGCACCGAGAGAAGTCTTAGCACCCACTAGCAAATTGTAGAATCACTGAATGGTTTGGGTGGGAAGGGACCTTAAAGACCATCCAATTCCACCCCCTACCATGGGCAGGGACACCTTCCACTGGGCCAGGTTGCTCCAAGCCCCATCCAACCTGGCCTTGGACACTTCCAGGGATGGGGCAGCCACAGCTTCTCTGGGCAACCTGTGCCAGGGCCTCCCCACCCTCACAGCCAAGAGTTCCTTCCTCATATCTAATTTAAATCTCTTTCATTTCAAATGAACAAAGGCTTGACAATGGGACTGAGCTGAGATCCAGTCAAGGAAAAATTAGAAAGCTTGAATCTGAGAAAGGGGTTTAGGATGTGACTTTAGTACTAAAATAGCCCATTTTAGAGCTTGGTTGCCTTCATGCTTTTTATGAACTTTGTGTGTTTGATTCAGAGAAGAATGGGGACTCCACTCAGACATGCTTAGAATAGCACCAATGTGCTATTCAGATACTGTAGCAAAAGTCAATTCTAATTTATTTCCATGTATTACTAATGTCATTGCATGAATCATTGCAAAAGATATGGAGATGAGAATTTAAAAAAAAGAGTTAAATTGGAAAGGCCTAGTATTTTTCATACGTTGCCAGTTATGACATTTAATCTTAATTGTGTCTGAATTTAACTGATTTTCCAATTGCCTGAGTTTAGCAAGAGTTATGTTGTTGCTAGGACACAGAGGCTTCTTATGATACATCTATCATCAAAGTAAAAAAAAAAAGATTTTAAAGACTGATTCTTATATTTACACTCAGAAGTATATTTTGAGCAGTGATGTCCTAATGTAGAAGGACCATAGCACACTTATTCTGAAATAAAGGCTTTGACAAGTGGTTAAGAAATCATTTTTTAATCTCTCTGTGCATAAACTGGAAAGAGCATGATGCTCTACGCTAGCTCTCGTTCCCTGTGGTTCTTTAGTCGTGGTTTGTTTATCATCTTCATGTTCTCAGCAGTGAATTTGCTTTTTTCTGTTTCTATTCTGTTGTGTGTGAGAGGTGTCCTGGTACCACTCATTTCTGCCATTGACTTTTTTCCCCCCTTCTGAAAATTAATAATTGATTTTTAAGAGCAGTCACAGATACTCTGCTGGTTCTGCATTCCCTCAAAGGCTATCTGTTGTTGTCGTGACTCAGGGGAATTCACTGCTTGTGTTTATATGGACCCTGAACCATCCATGTAGTAAGTCTATTCTGTATTACAAGTATTAATTACATAGTGATGACCTCCCAGGCCAACTTCTGTAATGTTTTTATGGAAAGATTTGAGACTGTGATTTTTCTGTGGGGCCTGAGTGAACTAAAGGCAACAGTTACCTTCCCTTCTGACTCTCTCACCCCTGAAAGGCCATAGGGAAATTTCTGTAATGATGCAGAACAAGAGCTGTGAGGTCCTTGTCATGTGTGATTCGTGTCTCTGAAGCCACAGAAGCTCTGCAGGAGGCTTAGATGTAGAAGTTTTAGTAAATGAACCTCTCTCCTACTAATTGGTTTGAACTATTTATATCTATGACCTAACACTCCTGCTCTGGTTGCTTTTCAAGAACCAATACTTTGCCCTTGGTGACCTGGCAGGTTCTTTTTTAATCCTGAGAGAGAACTAGCATGGAAATGGACTCATTAGACTCATCTATTAGTTAGTAGTCTTCCAAGTTATGGCCATGTTTGGGTCCCAGTAAGTTCACATCACAGCCTGGCCACGGATCAGCTCACTCAACCACATTTATTACCACTACAGGGTCAGTAAATATGTAGGATGGCAGAGCTGGGAAATCCTTTGGCTTCCTGTTTTTCTGTCCTGGAGAGAAGTATTTCTGGATAAAGACTTAGAAACCACTTTTTTTTTTTTTTTTCTCCTGAAGAAAGACTTTGAAGGAAAACATTTAGTAATTTTTTCAGGAAGGATTGTAGAAAGTGTCATTATTGTAACAGAAATGGGAAAGCTGGACAAAACCCTAGAGGTAACAAATTATTCAAAGTACAGCGTAAGGGGCTCCAAAATAATCATGAATTTGAACTGAATATCAAATAATAGAACCATTAGGGTTGGAAAATTCCTCTTAGATCATTGAGTCCAACCATTAACCCAGCATTAACCCACCACTAAACCCCAGGTGCCACATCTATGGCACACATTTGTGCCTAGGAAGTAAGAGGTCCATTTAGAGCATGTTAAAACATTTAATTTCCCAACTTTATAGGGCATTTTATTTCAGAACTGCTCAAACTTTTCCTCGATATCAACTTTTTTGGTTGGAACTTTGAATATTTCAGCAGAGGAGTACGGTGCAAGGCCAAGGCCATTGCAGTGTGTGATGAGAACAGTTAGAGTCATTCATCTTCTGAGTTCGTGAAAAGCCGAAAGAAGTTTGAAATTTATGACAGTAGGAGACAATGACTATTTTACTAGGGCCATTTAGGACTGTCATTTGCATGAAATTAAAGATGGGCCCTGATAAATTTATGTATGAAGTTCTGACAATCCACATCATTTTCGAGACAAAGATTTAGAATGTGATACTGGAATAACATTTGGTAGATATATTGCTCGATCAAAGTCTGTTGGTATTAATATGAAATTTCAGTTTTCTTTATCTTTTACAAGGAACTTTTTTTTAGCCCTGGAGGAGTCTCCAGTAATCAGTGGTTCAGCAGGATTTTAGCAGGCCCTGTGCGGGGAAGGGTAGATTTTTAGCACACTTTGCTGCTTGATGTGCTTAAATATTTTCTCCAAATGGACATTTTTGAGGGGAGAATTCATCGCAGGGGAAAATAAAGCTCCTTTATCCAACATGAAAGCTGGATATGTCCAAAGAACAGATGATAGACATTTCATGGTGTACAGAGAAGCTCTTGTGCTTTTAGGGTGGAGTAGCATGTAGGTCCATAATACAAATTCAGATGCCATAAAAGAATGTAAGCAATAATGTTGTGTGCCAGAAAAAAGCAAAATAAATGATGTTCTACTAACAAAATATGCTCATGTTATTACCCTTGGCTAACATTACTGACTTAGTTTGGGGGTTGTATTAATTACTGAAAATTGTGGGGGGTTGGTCTCCCCAGAAGGATGGTTTATTATTACAAATACAGCTGACATCTTGCAGCTGCCAACACCTCTTTTTTAAATAAATTCCATCTTATTATGTGTTTTAATGTATGCATCAGCTTGCCAGAATGACACTATATGAGAATATTTTCTTCAAGTGTCCGTGGCTACTAACCTGCTTGGATTTGAAGACCTTTGAATCCTGATGTGATCAGTAAAATGTGTTCCAGACATTTAGTTCCACTCCTTATCTCTATAGTTACAGAATGTATCTATAATGAATCATTTCCAGAACATCTGGATGGATGTGGATAATGAAATCCAACTGTAATTCATCTGGTTGCCACTGTACTTAATTTATGCTTAATATTTTATCTATATGGTCATAGAATCACAGAATGATACGGGTTGGAAGAGACCTTGAAGCTCATCTCATTCCACCCCTTGCCAAGGGCAGGGACACCTTCCATTAGACCAGATTGTTCATCTGTAGAAATTTGTTTCAGTGAAATACTTTTTGTTTTTAAAATACCTATTTATTTTGAGAGCAACATAGGATTTCTCCCATAAAATACAAATAGATGTGTGAGTACAAATATCTCCAGATAATTTGGCTGCCTGGGTGTTCTCTTGGAAATCTGTTGCTGATGGAGGGATCTGAGACAGTGACAATATCTTTGATCTCTGCTGCTGCCCATCTGTGGCACAGCAGATTTCCTGGTTTTTAGGCTTCTTTTCTGAATGCTTCTGGTTTATTATGAGATTCTGGAAATTTCTCAACCTCAAATGAGCAGAACTGATGTTGTGTGCACCCTTTCGAAGTGAATGTTTATTACCAGGTGATTCCTTCTACTCCTACATTCCTGTGATTCCTTTGCAAACTGTTATGTCATGGAATTTTATCAAGCAACACCATAACTTAGTCATTTGAGTGTGCAAATATAAAGATCAGGGACATGGAATATTGGGTGAACTTTTGTGGCCTGTTGAATTTGAATGATATCTAAGCATAAAAATATTAGACTCCTTGAAAGCAAAGTTACAATCCATTCTTAATATGTAAGGTGGTTTTATCTGCTGAATAGAAAATATTCCTTTCTCAGGCACAAATTATCTATAGATGGAGGACTATCTACAATATTAACATTTTGGGGTTTTTAGCTTGACTTGAACTTTTCAGATTATCTTTTAAGACCTCATCTAGTATTGGAAGAAAACACATACAAGATCTGATTGATATTCCAGTATGGACAAGTCCTAATGATGTTAACACAGGAAGATAAGTCAGAATAAACATCAAATTATTTTTCTGTTTGTGTTTGTTTCTGTGAAAGTCTTGTGTAGTGCAGTGACTGATTTCTTCGGGGAAAAAATATCTTTGACCGTAGTGCTGGATCAGTTCCCTGCAATCTGTCTAAGTCAAGCTTGCAATATAATTTTCAAGCGTGTTTCTTTGAAGAAAGTATTTGACCTCGTCCATCATCATATTTCACTGTCACAATTACGATTCCCTGGAGAATTAGCCATGTTTGTCCAGTATCAGATGTTCTGTTGTGATGCTCCTCACTGGTAGGGAGCTAATGGTTTGGAAATGCAGTTCTGGAGGGGAATTTTGTGACCTTGAAGGACAGACCTGAAGTTTACGTCCACCTGGTTTGGAAATGCAGTTCTGGAGGGGAATTATGTGACATTGAGGGGCAGACCTGCAGTTTAGATCCACTTGTTCTTTCTCCAGAGGCCCTTTCTGAGCTGTGCAGTAAATCAGAGCCCTGCAGGGAGTGCTGGTCCTTCTCTGTGCTGGTGAAGTCTGTAACTGGAGCAGGGCTGGAGTGTTCAGCACTGAGAGGACGTGGGGATATCAGCGACGTGACAAGCCGAGCCAGAATGGAAAACTTCCATGAAGGCTTTGGGAACAGGGGTCTGATCTCAATGACAGTTTTGTTATGGCTTAGGGAGATTCAGCAATTGCATGAGGTTGCCAATCTAAAGTGGTTTGGATTCCAGTGTTTTAATTTGTTCCTTTAGCTGAGGAGTTTGTCTAACAGAGCTGGAGCTGAACTCCCGAGATGGGAAAAGGCAAAGCGTGGAAAAGGCTTGGAAGGGAACCCAGCTGTTTAACAACCAGCCCAGATCATCAGCTGTGAATCCTTTCGTTTGCCTGCAGAGGAAATAATATGAGATTAATAAATGAAGCATTCAGGGGCTGGGCTGGGAGGTATGTGGGATCAAATAACATTCTAGGCAAAGACAAACTCAGGCTGTAAATGGAGCTAAGAAACCGTCTGAGTCTGAACAGGACGGGCTGTGTTAGAACCTCATTTGGGCAGGGAATTAAGAATTGATCCCGTTAGTGTCTGACAGGGAATTGTTGACACTCCTGTGTGTCCTCCAGCAGCTTCTACATCTACGTGCAACTTGTTACATTGACTCTAAAATATCTTAATCCGAACTCCTTTAACTTTGGGCTTGTTTTATTTTTAAAGGAAACTTGTTGCAGTGAGATGGTCTGAAATACTGGGGCAACAGCAAAGATGTATTTGCCATTTATTTGCAAGTGTCACAGTTAAGCTCTTATGCTGTAAAGGACTTTTCTACAGATTGTACGAAACCCCAGCTTGGGCAGGAAAACTGCCTTCCCTGCTTTGCTAGTGGAGATTCAGAATTATTCCTCTTTCTCTGGGGATCACAAGGAATCAGTGACAGAATATAAAGGCTGTGCATGAGATTTTCCAGTACTGACCTACTTCTTCTCTCATTAAAATCACTGTGAGTTTTACCATTGACTTTTCAGGCAGTCAGGCCAATATTGTGTGCTAATGAAATTGCTTTCCAAAAAGCTTCTCCAGTAGTTGTGTCCAACTGTTCCAAGCCATGGGTCACAATATGATTTCAAAAGCACCGAGGAGACCATCAGCATTGTGAAACGTATTTCCTGGCCCTGGGTGGCTCAAATTTACATCTCATAGGCTGTGGCAGGAAGGAGAAACCACACAGAGGGCCCTTTTTGGAGGAATCTGTTTGTGCATTTGCCTCTGTGGTCTCCTTCTCCAGGGCTCCCTCATCCTGTGACAGGACTATGGAGGGCTGCAATTACCCCTCTAGGCTACACAGAGGTTGCATAAGACAGGTAGTCTCAGGGAATTCACTGCTTTGTTATTTCTACCCTGTGAGCTTTAAACATTTAGGATTTTTTTTTTCTTTTAATTCTTTTGCAATTTGTTCCATAGTTCAGTGTTTCACACTGTCTGGATGCTCAACAGCCCAGAGAGCTCTGCCAGAGGAGCCCAGACACAGTGAAAAAGGATTTTTTTTGGGTTCAATGCATATCCATAGGAAGGAGATTTACCTGGGTCAGGTTTTTCCTCAAGTACCTACAGGAAATGCTGAATAAGCATAACAGCCTACGTGGATGGAAGCCCGATTTTCCTAATATTAAGCATAGAATCAGAGCCAGGGATTTGGTTTGGGGCTAAATGAACTCCAGGATGTAAAGCCGAGACCAAAAGAAAAACAGAATTTTAAACTGTATGCTTTAAAGTTAATGAATAGTTACACTGTCTGGAATACTGCAGGAAATAAAAACTCTGGGTTTTCTTGACTTCTTACTTTTGGAGATTTTTTTTTTCCTTGCACAATTTAACAGTCAGAAATCTAGTAAAGGAAGACCCGTACGTTCAGATAATATGGAGAGATAATTTTTTTTTTTTTAAAGGGGAAAAAAAAGATTATCTATCCCAAACTGGCTGAGCTGAGGCTGTGAGAGGCTGTGAAAGCAGCAGCAGTGTGCCCTCCAGTGACAGGAGCTGCTACAGCAGCGAGAGTGACAAGCTCCCCAGGGACTTCTCCACACAGGGATGCTCAGAAAGTTGATATGAATTAATCAAAAATATGACTAAGTGAAAATATCTCCATTCCACTCTCACCACCTTCCCTTCAGCAGATACCTGCCTTCTTAGTTTGCTCTTAATTTACTGTGATCTTCCTACCCTTGGAAAATGATAGAATTGCTTTTGGCTTCTAGACTAAAATACACCAAAAAAGAATGCAGGTTCTACATCTGTAAGTAGCTGCCAGTTTTATTAATTTTATGTACTTGGATGGACAGTCCAGGAACAAGGAGCTTTGTGGTACACAGGACCTCGATTTTGCAATGGGATTGCAGAGGGAAACCCACTGGTTTGGGCAGGGACTGAGGGCACTCAGCATCCTGCCCTTCCTTGCACTGGAATGACTCCAAGGGCTGGTCCCTGAGGGGAAAATAGGCTGGATTATGAGAGAGGAGAGAGAACCTGGAGGTGTTCAAGGCTGGATGAAGCTTGGAGCAACCTGTTCTAGTGGAAGGTGTCCCTGGCCATGGCAGGGGGTTGGACTAGATGACTTTAAAATGTGCCTTTCAACCCAAACTATTCTGTAATTCTATTCTATAATTGTGTCTTCCTTTAGGTTTCCAGCACTTCTATGCCCTAAGGGCATCCCAAAAAGGTGGGCAATCCAAAGGTCAACAGAGGTGTATTTCTGTAAAAATGTCATGATTTATAAACTGAACCTTGTTCTTCTGCATGGAGAGGATAAAACCACTGAGGTGATAGGTCAGAGCTGGTAATTTTTTCTGAATTCTCTTTTATTGTTTGAAGTGTGGGTATTGATGCAAGACTGTCCTGCCCTCCCTTGCTCTTTTTCTTGCACATATACAACTGCATGAAGAGAGAGAGAAATCCTCTGAGCCGGAGGGGGTTCAGGTTGGACTACAGTAGGAATTTCTTCATGGAAAAGGTGGTCAGGCATCAGAAGGGGCTGCCCAGGGAGGTGCTGGATTCACTATCCCTGGAGGTGTCCAAGGAATGACTGGACATGGCCCTCAGTGCTCTGGGCTGGGTGACAAGGTGGGGATCAGGCATGGGGTGGACTCGGTGGGCCGGGAGGGCTTTTCCAACCTCAGTGATTCTGGGATTCTGTAATCCCAAAACAAACTTGAGACCAAGAAAGGAGAATGAAATCAAGAAAGCTTAACAAAAAACAGCGTTTTTTTAAGAGTTGTGTTTTGATCTGGGCGATGTCAGCAGAGATTTATGGGGTTGCTTGAGCAAGAGTTGAATTGCCTGTCATCTCCCACTGCTGAATAATCACATTGCACACAAAGTCTGCCTTAAACGTGTGAAGAGGGAAATCCTTCCTCTCCAGTGAAGGGAACTGATCATATGGAGAGCAGCTGTAATTGAATTAGATCCTGACTTAATAAAATACTATTAGGAGTGACACTGCCTTACACTATAGTGGCAGCCCTTTGGAGCAGCACTCAAAGCAGTTGCCAGGTGGGAATCTCCAGCTTTTTAACTATAATTTCCTGGCTTTTTTTTTTTTTCTGAACTACTTTTTCGTAAGGGGAAAACTACAGAGACCACAGCTTACACAGACCTGAGCAGTTATCCTTAGCACAAAAAGAGTTTAGTTGATAAAATAGGTATTTTGATCAGATCACTGTATTACATCAGATTTTCAACTGTTATTTTCAGTTTGTACATTTTTTCCATACCTTCATGAAGTTTTGAAGAAAAATAGTTGGTTTACAGAGTGGAAGAAATTGCTGGCTTGCAATAACTGTGTCATTGAAGAGAAGAAGCAGGTACACAAAACCACCTTGAGATCCCAAGGTGTATTCTGTGGTGGGAATAACAGGGTTCCCATCACTTGAACACTTCATAAAGAATGAAATAATTTGATTTTTAAAATATATCAGACAGTATGCAAGTCCTCTTTGGTGTCATAATTTGTCTCTTATTTAAAGGGAGTCTTTCATGGTAAAGCAATAAAACTCAGAGATATTGACTGAAAACTCTTTAGGATTCTTTGGTTTAGTTGTTTAACACCAAGGAGAAATCATTTTACATGTAGCCCTGATTTTTTGACTTAATTTTCATAGTAATAATTAGTAATAATAGTGTAACATAATCAAATTTCTGTAAAGCAGGAAAAGTCAATATTTTGCTGTTTTCTAGTCCCTGGTACCATGTTCTGGTCCAATCTTGAAGCTTGTGCACACCCTAAATATGTGAATAATGTTGATTTCAGTGGTACTTTTCCCACACTCATAGTGATGTGTACAATTATCCAGTAGGAAAAAGCAGACCTAATGTATAAAAAATGTATAAAAAATGTATGTTCACTCTTCCACAGCCCCATTGGTCGATGTCATGGGCAGGTAGGACCTGCAAAGCTTGGACAAGGTCAGCTTGGGAATATCTGTGAGGTTAATACACCTTATACTGTTTAATTCCTAAAATAATTAATTCTCTAATTGCTGCAGTCTGAATCACCCAGGCAAATCTTTCTTCTTTGTAATCCCACCATGTTGACCAAACTTTGAGTTGCTCTCAACGTGTGTGGGTGAGGACGTGGAGTTGGAAGCATTTGGGTGCACCTAGAATTGAGTTGGATCTAAAATCTTAAAACTTTGTGAACAAGTGGAAAAGAAGGAATTTCATTGCAGTGGCAATATTAATTTTTGTATTTGCTTTGAACTGATTTGAGCCACAGTACAATTTTCTCATTTTAGTTAAAAAAAAAAACAACAAAACAAACCAAAACAACTCTGTTTAAATGGATACTAAAAGAAAAATGGAAAACTATGAATAAAAAATGTAGCAGACATGATGGGGCTGGTAATTCCTGATTAGAAATCACTGCTGTGGCTGTTAGTGCTGTAGATCAAATTTACAGCTGTCTGAAGGTGTTACATTTAGAATAGTCTCATTTGGAAATCATTATAAAACTTTGAATACACTTTAGGGGGTTTGAGGTTAGTTTTTAAATTATTTTTTAACCTTATTTACAATCAGCTTGTCGAAACAGTTCCTCTTTCTGTTCTTCATGTTTCCTTCCCGTTCCGTTATTAGGGCTGCAGACTTTAAAAGGCAAATTTATTCATTACAGAGGAGGACCATGCATAATATAGAATTCATGCTGTTTATCAAAGCCTGAAAAAATAATTATGGAATTTGTGCATGAAGGAATAGAATTTACACATGTTAGTAGGATGATATTGTTGTTTATCCACCAGAAAAAAATTGTTTGCCTGAGGCCATGAAGGTGTAGTATTTCTCAGGACTCACTTATCAGAAGCCTCCTGACTTTATGTGAGTTAATACATGGATTTGACTGCCAGTCATCCTCTTTCCTGAAATAAAAGAAAATTAAAGTAAAATAAGAGTCTTCAGTCACTTTTATTTCAATTGTTTTGAGATATTTGGTCTCATTCTGACCTTTCAAATAAATAGAGATCTGCTCAAATTAGTTCGTCCGAGTGAAGGTGCAGCTCAGGCAGTCTGGGATGTGCTGAGCAGTTATTCTTTGGGGCCTGTTGTCTGTCCTGAAGAGAAATTACTCTGTTTTAGGTACATAAAAAATTAAAATTCATATTAGACTTCACTTAGTTTTCTTTGGAGGTTTCTGTTTATGAAGGCTTAAGTACAGCTTTAACTTCATTGTCTCCATGAATCTGCCCACTGGAAGTTGTTGTTTGAAGGCAAGTTGTTTTCACTTGGTTGTTTTATTTATATTTGTAAATATTTCAGAAGCCAAGAGTATTTCTAATTACTGAAATCACAAATTACACAGCAGAAGGCTTTAGACTGAATCCTCCTCTCCCTCCAAGAAAACTAAGCATAGAAAACAATAAAAACAACAAATAATAAAGACAATATTATAAAGAACAGTAAAGACAACAGCAGAACCTTAGCCCATGGTTAGCCTTTAAATACATGTTGTAGATATTGTTTTTCCTTTGTAAATCAGAATTTCAGTGGTGTTTATTCAGTAGGAAAAGTGGAAAGGGAGAAGAGAGTCAGGTATCCAAATGAAGCTCCTTCCACTGCAAAACCCCACCTGAATAATTTCCATTTGAATTAAATCTCAGTAGGCTTTGGTCAGGATAGACATCATCCCAAATCTATCCCTAAAGGCATAAAAACCAATCACCAAAACCTTTCCCTACAAGTGCTGTCACCAGCAAGGGACCTCCAAACTTCAATCCACATTGTTTGCATTTGAGACAAAACAAACACATACAATGTTGGAGCTGCACAACAGCTAAATTAAAATGGATGCAAAAATGGTGTTTTAGGACTTGCATAACCTCCAGCAGTTTCACTGAGAAATATATGCTATTTTATGCAACAGCAATTTGGAATGCTACAAAAATAATTACTTTTAAAATCCATGCTGCACATATGCAGATGGTTAACAAACTCTGGCTCACTCAGCAGATGAAAATGATATTGGGAAAATCCATGCTCTAGAGATAGTGCCATTCCATTATGAATGTTCAAAGTATGCAAAAACATTACAGCTATATTGTTTTCCAGAACAGACTGGATTTCAATGCCAGATGTTTTAGTCTTTGCATATCTTGTTGTAGCTTAACAATTACTGCTCTTTGAGTTTGTCCAGGCTGGGAAAGGAAATGTGAGTTTTACATGTCTGTCTAATGCTTGTCTGGTACACACAGAAGGTTCTGGTGAGTTAATCTATCTCCCAGCTCTCTCCTGATCATTCCTGTTGCCTAAATACCACAGAACTCCTTTTGGTTTAACTAGTTTGGCTTTAAACCCAACTCCACGCTTAGGTTTAAAGCATGGATTAGTAACACTGAAGAAACAGAGCTCTTGTACCACTCAGGACATGGGAGTCCACTGGAATAAATGGGATTTTGTGCCACCTGGAAGGAGCATTTCTGAGGCAGGAATGGGACAGGTGAGCACTGCTGCCCTCACTGCTCCCACTGACAAGGCTCCCAAAATCTTGTCACCTTTGTCTTTATGAAGGTTCAGTAGTGATAGGAAAGACTACGTGAAAATATCCATTATTTTATAGGTCTGACCTTAGATTTTACTGTACTGAAATTTATAAGATTTTTTATTAGATATTCAGTTGCATTTTTAGAGATTGGTATGTGCGTATCCCAAAAAACTACCCTTTATGTGCTTCCACAAAACCTTCCCTCTTTATGGGATCATTGCCAAGGGGAGCAACACCTTTCCCCTTAGGAGTAGCATCACCTGCATCAGACATTTACAGTTATCCCCAAAATAACATTTTTCAGTGAAAGCAAGATTTAAAAGTAATTTTTTCAGTTAAGGCTGAATGATAAACTGTAAATTTTCCTTTTTTTTCTCAGAAGATGGCATTTCTCAAAACCTTTAAAGCACAAGTGCATTCTGTATTATACAGAGGGATTTTTATCATGAATTAAAACTGTTTCAGTTGTCATCCTTTATCCTTATTGCTGATTTACTTAATTAGTAATTTCTGAGAACAGCCATAATAACTGTCACAGATACTGTGGGAGAGTCATCAACACTCTGCATGTTAATATAATTGTAGAGTTTTGTTACTTTTCCAAGTGTTCTTGTTATCACCAAGTGCTACTTCCAGTGTTTGCCCACAGTATTCCATAATTGAAGGAAATCTTTCTTTAAATCAGTGTGGACTGCAATTGTAGGAGCCTTCTAAACCACAATCCATGTTCTGCAGGAGTTTGCATTAGGGGAAGAATCTAAAATATGGTTTAACAAGCATGTGACAATAAATTAAGGAAATACATTTTGATATGTGAGAAAAATTGGTTTCCACAAAAATACTCATCTCCTCCTAGTCACAGCTGTGACTTTTGAATATGTATTAAGCTCTGCAAGGATAGCTAAGCTAGGAATTTGGCAGTAATAGTCTATTCATAAATATACATGAAATGTGAAAAAATAGTTTACAGAGTTGAAAGTGAACATTGGTCAGAGTAAGCAGATATACCTTGGGATAAAAATTGCAAGTCGTTGTCAGCGTATGAAGTCTTTGCTTTTACCTTCTAAATGTTACAGTGTCATTAGATTTTCTCATCTATGCTGCATTACTTATAATTGAATAGTGTATTAACAAGTGAATGGTTGTTTAAGGGGAGAGAAGGAACCTTCTACCCAGGCAGTTTAAGTTTTAATATCTACTCTCCAACAGAAACAACTCATTTAACATTCAAAGAGAGATCTTGGCTTTTTCTCTCAACTCACTTTACCTCAACAAACCAGATGGCAAATGTCTCACTGAGAGTGCCAGTGAAAACAGTGTCTGCATCTGCCCACCCTCATGTTTTCCTTGCCAGCACAGGGGAAACAATATTAAATTTAGGGTCTCGTATTAAGCACTTACAGCTACATTTCTAGTTTTTCTCATTTCGCATTCTCACACTTCATTGAGCCAAACTACTGACAGTTTTTACTTATTCTGATGTATGGCAGGGGGTGAAATATATTTATTGACGTTGTATTTCATGTGGCATCCTCCAACAACGAGCAAGTGTGCCTTTGAGTGCTGTTTAGTATTTTCTTTCGGCTGGTGTTTTCACGCACAGGTGTAGAAATCTCTTAATTTACAAGGTGACCATATGGGATTTGAAGGCAGAATTATTGTGTAAATAGATAGTTTTTACATATATATACCTCCAGAAGCCTTGGTGGTGAAGGGGAGATCTTTGGAAAGGAAGGATATTGGAACACCAAG
Organism: Manacus candei; assembly: GCF_025592945.1. Taxonomy (NCBI): domain Eukaryota; kingdom Metazoa; phylum Chordata; class Aves; order Passeriformes; family Pipridae; genus Manacus; species Manacus candei. The sequence goes on along the minus strand of NW_026138098.1, from coordinate 4,606,602 downwards.
AAAGCAAATTAAATATTGAATTGGATTGTGATCAGTAAGAACCAGTGGTTGCACCTTACTTATTTTGTATTGAACACATTCTAGTTTGATTTACCAACCTTACAACATTTAAACTTTCATATTAAGGGTAACTAGAAAAGAAATGAGATTATTTCTTAGCTTTTTTGTTGCTTGCAACACCACTGAGAACTTTCAAAAAGAGCATCACCATTGCCTTCAGATTTCTGGTTTTTTTCTGTGCCCTGTCAGGTAGTGAGAGCCAAGAAACAGGAAGAATGGACCATATGGAAAACATTTCCATATTTCTTCCTGTGAAATCCATTTGGCATTAAAATTATCACATTAAGAATTTGATTAGAGGCTGATGAAATGAAAAGCGAGGTAATAAATCATGTTTGCAATGAGTTCATGTAGGAAGAGCAGGTGTGCCTTAAAGGACACATTAAATTATGACAAAATTTACAGTGGTACAAGAATTCTGGTAAAGAGGAGCCCTTTAGAAAAGAAGGATGTTGGGAGAGGGAGGGTAACACACCAAGAAAGTAAATTGATTATCTAGTTGGATTGTGTTTAGTAAGAACCGGTGCTTTCACCTTCCTTATTTTGTATCACACACAGAGATATTTTCTTTAAGACTTTTTCATTCAACTTGCTCCTCTGTATTGTTAAAATAGGCACATTTGTAAATCACAAGTGAACTCTGAGCAACCTTCCTGGACCTTTCCCTGAAAGTACCACCATTATTTTCAGTGCACAGGGAAATCAGATGGTTTTGATGTTTTTAGATTACACTTGAGATAGAAAATAGATGTGATCAGTTCAAAGAATCAGGGCAGATTTTGTTTGCATAAATTGTGGCTGCTCTACATACTTAACCTTGAAAACCTTCTGTCAAAGAAATGTTGTTTTGTTAAAGAAGTATCAAGTCTCTGCTCTGCAATATCTCATTATCCAGGAATACCTTGCATTCCCAGGCAGCCAGCAGGCACTCTATTATCTGCCACTTGTCCATTTGAAAAGCAATGTCCAATTTGTTTATCAGAAGGAAAATATGGTGTTTGTGGAGACTTCCCATTAATTCTGAGCAAAAGCCCTCATTGGAAAATAATACATGAACTGACTAGACTCATGGTGTTTTCAGGCAACAGTGTAATTTAAAGAAATACATATGCATTTTTAAAAAAATCAACTTTGCCTGCTGCATTTTTTAGCTTGCATCACAATAACCTGATGGATGTGTAGTAATTACAGGCAACAAGTACAACAGCAGCTGAGGAGGATTTCATTAAATTCAGAGGGGAAGGAGGACTCTGAGCAGGAGCAATCACCAGATTTATTGGCAGCAACGCTCCTCAGCTTTGTATTCTCTGCATAAGAAATGCATAGCCTTAAAAATATGCTAAAAATTGGTGTTCAGTAGCATCACAAGCACGTTGGTGTTCTCCAAGCTGCTTCACATCCTGCTGTCTGTGCCCTCCATGGGTACAATTAAACAGGCCAGAGCATCCTATGCCCACGATTCCTAATTCGTGCTGTGTTTCCCTGGGAAATGCATTCCCAACAGTGTCTTTCTCCTTGAAATATTTTTGTATCTAATCTCTTTGTTCTCAATTTTAAGTTACACCAATAACATTCCCTTCTGCTCCATGGTGGGTATTTACATCCAGTTATGTACAGAACACAAAGTCCAACTTCTGCATTCTCTACTCTGACTTTTTCTTTCTTCCAGACCACTGGATTGGTTCAGTTGTGCCTGTACTGGAGTGTTTCCAGTTCCCCCATGGCAAGGGACTGGAACAAGGTGGTCTTTAAGGTCCCTTCCAGTCCAAACCAGTCTATGATTCTATGAATATTTTTTTCTATTTTTTCCCTTCACAAAGCCCTCAGAGGTGTTAAGTTCCCCTCTCTCTCTCTCTCTCTTTTCTTTGCTGTATTCTTAAACAATCTGTAATTATAGTTCGAACCACTCACCAAATTCTCTCATTTTTTGCTGCCTGGGGGCACTTTTCCTAATTCTCTCAATTTTGGGTCATTTTTTCACTTGACCACTTTTTCTCCTGACCAGAGACTTGGGATAACAGATGTTATGTACAACCTTGTATTGTTTTACAGTCACTGTTTTCCAAGAGAAAACCCCCCTCTTCTTTATCACTACTCTGTGGGTTTATTTTGCATTCATACCCGTTTAAGAAAATCCAAAACCACCACCAGGGAAAAAAACATCCCTGTGAGATGGTGGCCCACCTGTGGGACAGTTCCACAAATCCATAACACCATAGTCCTTTCTCTCTCATCACATGAAATTCCTTCCAAGTTTGAGGATACTACATACCATTTGTTTACTTCAAAATTGTTGGTTGCAGTGCAGAATAACACAGTACCTGCCAAAAAAAAGCCTGTGGAATCCCACCAGGAGCTGAATAAGAACATTCTTTGCTGACACTCATTTTTTTTGGAATTTTCCTGCTTCACTAATCCCTGTTTCATTTAGGTTCTCCCATACATGGATCTGTATTCAGTACAATACTAGGTCAAATGCCTTACAACAGTTTAAACCATGTAATCATCTTTATAAATCAAACATGTAATCATATCAACGAAGGAAATCAGGTTTGCTCGACATGACCTATTTTCCTGCAGCAACGCTGACAAAGATTAAGTTCCAAAACTTCCTTTTGCTTATAATTGTTTTATAGATCTCAACCTTTTTAAAATGCATGTACAGGGGCTTTTGTCCAGACTCCAGGTTAAGCTCTTACATTCTTGATAGGGAGAGCAGCTCATAGTGAAAACCCTGCAGGACAAATGTTATAATATTGCTCCATAGAGTGGGGTGGGTGAGCAGGGAGTAGCTTGGTTTGGTGTCTTCTGCAACCTTCTGATAATGGGGAAAGGAGAGAGAGGGGGATTAGAGGTATGAAATGTGCCCTGATATAAAAATAAAGCACATGGAAACCTCTGTGATGCTGATTTAAGAAATATTCTTGAGTTAATGAAGGCTGAGATATTAAACATCCTGGATTTAATACAACCCCATCTCAATTTCTCTTATTTTTTGGATTAGCCTCTTTAACATGTTTTGATTTGAAATACAACTGTATTTTTATCATTATTACTTGCCTGTAACTTTTTACCTGCTGGGCAGGGCATCACCAGCTCAGCTGATCAGCAGCTGGTCAAACTGAGCCTTTTGGTGTCGGTGACAGAACCTCCATCACTTATTCCCTTTTAAAATCCCAGTTCCTATGTGAGGCAAATGGGTGCCATTCAGGTATAATGGTGAATAGGGGAGTGAAAGAAAGGCTGGGGAGAGCAGAATGCTGGAGTTAGGAGACAGCAAGTACAATGGGCAGCTGGAAAGGCCTCTTCAGTAAAATGCAGTCAAGACAGTGAGATCAGAGTTGTGTTTTTTTTTTTTTTGTAACATACCTTGTGTATGAACAGTTTTTTCACTAGACAGAAGTCAAAGTTGTTATTTATCCATAGCTCATCACATGACTTTGAGCTTTTCCTTTTGATGAAATGGGACAAGTATGATGGGTAAGAGTGGAGATGTAATTACTACATGTTCAGATGAGTACTTGGAATCTCACTGTGACTGAGAACAAACCAGAGGCCTTTTGCTGCCAGCTCTTCACCTGTGCTTACACTGTTCCTCATTCATTATTACTGGTTAAATTGCTTTTTAAAAGGTAATTTAATACTCTTTAAATAGAATATCATAGCAGTTGGAAATAGTCTAAAACTGCTAAGACATGAATAGCTGACAGCAGAACACCGTAAGTTACACACATAACATACATGTCTGACAAGTTTACAGTAGAGTTTTATTGAAAAAGTAAAAATGGAAATTCTGATTAAATTCTAAAATGAATTAACAATAGAATGTTATGTATTTTTATACAGACAGCAGTAAATGTATTTTTAGTTCATTACTTCAATAATTTTTAATTCCATACATTAAGGTGGATTATTATTTGGGGGTAGTTTCCTATTATTTAGGAAAATGGCTTTCCCATTTTCCTTCTTGTAGATCTACTCTCTCACCTGACAATATAATTTTGTCCTCTCGCTGAATTCTTAGGAGCAGAACACATCACAGTCATAAAGTCTCTCTCTACTGATGATGTGGTGATGTGTTTTGTGTTGATAATAGTAATTAGGCTAACAACTTGGCTAGAATTTCTCATCATGAGAATATTATGGGATGTTGTGTAGTCAGCTTTAATTTGCCTATAGCTGTAGCCAGATAGAAGTATAAATACAAATAACTGGAGCTCTGCATCATCATATCCATGTGGCTACTGCCTGCACCTCCCACTACCCCATGCTCCTCTTTGACCATCTTTGTGCCCTCAACTGAGCCTGAAAGTTCCTCACTCTCATGTTTGCCCCCCAGCACTGCTAAATTTGTAGTATGTTTTCATTATTCCTCCCTTGGTGTGCCTGAATTATGCTTCAGTTTCAATTAGGAGCTTTATTTAAGACCTTGTATTAGAAGTCTGATAAAACTAGATATTGAAGACTTCACACACTGGGTATTCCTGGAACTATATACATCTTCTAGCACCAGACTGCACAGGGCTGGGTGAGATAAATGGTGATCTCCAGGTACCACTGTCTCCTCTGCAGTACTGGGGCGTGAGACCATGACTGTATTTCACAGATGAGGAAACTGAGGAGTTGGACAAATGAAGAGAATTCCTGCAGGTGTTTCAGTATAGAGGAGTTGGGAGTAGATCCAAGGGGTACTTGCTGCTTATTTTTCTCTTTTGTCTCCCTTATCACTGCTTGCTCTCCAGTGTTATTTCACATGTTTCTCTTTATTCAACCTTTAAGTATCAGATTTTCTTTTTTTGCCTTCTTCCTCATGTTAAGGAAGCTGCAGTGTGTGTTTCAGGGGTGCTGGGTGGTTATTTTTGTTGGGGTTAAGTCTATTCTAGACCTTCCCAGTGCAACCAAACCTCAGGAGAGACTGAGAGTTAGGCCAGAAGACAAACCTTCCATGTCCTTAGCAATCTTCCCCTAAAACAGCTAAACTCATTCACCTTCACACTGTGAGATACAATCACAGTGCAAGTCCATAAATGAAAGTCTGTCAGTACCTCTTTATCCTCCAAGCCTTGGACTTACTGCATCTTATAATGATGGATCAATACCTTTACTGGAGCCTTTACCCAGCCTGAACTCCCTCCCCAGCCTGTAGCCCTCAGACTGATGCCCTTTCGTGCCACTTTCAGTCCTTTTCTTTCCTTTTTCATGTTTGCATTGAAAATCCCATTCTGTTATCAGATGATATTTTAAATCCATTTATAGTGACTCAGCACTTCACAAACCCACACAGTGTGTCACAGTGTTATTGAAGCCTGAGATATTAGCTTCAGAGTGCAAAGTGATAAGAAATAGTGAACTATTTAATCCACTGTGTTTAAGCCATAATGGTTGGCTTGAACTGTATTATGAACACTTTGGAAGCCACATGGAAAAGATGCTTTTACTCTGGCAGTTGTGTAACCACTGACACCTCAGGGTGCAATTTGGACCACTTATGTAGGATAATGGTCCTCCCTTGTACTCTACCACAGTTTCTGTTGCTATTCTGCACTGCTTGGCTTAAGATGCTGCAGAGTCTGAATATTATGGGGATCACTGTTGCTGGGCTGGGAGCAACTGGTGTTGACCTGGAGGAGACAGACAGGTGAGGAGTTATAAAAACATCCCCCCGCTTTCCTGGTGCAATCTCCAGACAATTTTAAATTGCTATAAGTAAACTGAGGAGGTTGCAAGTTGTGCTTTACCTCTAAGGCTTCTGCAGTCTTCTGGTTTTTCAGAGCCATAGTCCTTGTCTTTTCCATTTTCTCTCCATATATGAAAATTTCTCCAATTAATTTTATTGTATTTCATTCTGCCCAGAGTGCAGAATTTGCTGATATTGGAACTGTAAATACCATGAATGTTTCAAAGGGACTCTTTCCTGTAGTTATCCCTTCTTTCATTTTAATGAAGATTTTTGTAGTGTTTTCCAAACTGATATGGGAGTTAATCAGATACAAGACAGAAAAATGTTGATGGTTATGGATGACCAGGAATACCTGAGGGAAGCAGGAGCTGGCCCTGCTTGTGAGCTGCAGAGATTATTTTTTTAATGATTTTTTTTAATGAAAGCACTATTTTTTTCTTGCCTGTACCTGCTGAATGATTTTGCTCACTCATCTGTCTTCCTTCATGATAGTACAGGGTGGCAATTGCCATACCCTCTTTTCTTGATGTTTGATTTGCCTTTATGCTCAGAGAAGCCAGGATTTTCCTCTCTATTCCTGATATAAGAGCCACTGCAGTCAGAACTGTACATTTTATAGGTACTCTGAGCACTGTTGTTGCTCTTCGTGTCTTACAGCTGATTTCTTTGTTTGGTAAATGGGCCACAGTGAAGAGTCCTCCTTCTGTCTGGGCGTTTTCAACAGCTCCTGTGCACAAGGGAGATGAAGGACAATTCAGTTTTTTCTTCCTGTTTGTTGCCTTCTGCCTTTCTAGATACAGAAACATCTTAACAGAAAGTGCCCTGAGCAAACTTCATCTTACACTCTGTACAAGTCCCAGTTCAGACCTGCACACTTGAGTGCTGCTTCTCTCCTCAAGCACTTGGTTAGTCAACATTTACTCTCATCAAACAATTAAAAAAAAAACCACAAAAAAAAATCAAAAAACAACCCACAACAAAACACTTAAAAAGCTTCAGCTGTGAGCTTCCAGATTTTTCAGAAGAGAGCTGGAACTAACCATGTGTTTTTACTTAAATGGGTGCTGAAATCTTGGCTGGATCCTGGCCCTGATTCTGCAGTTTCCTGTTTAGGTTTGGTAGGCTTTGCCCATTGGGAAGAGAAGGAGATGTTTGGCAAAATAGGAAAATGAAATTTCCCCCCCCCCCCCCCCATGCCATTGGCAGGGAAAAGAGAGAACATGCAAACAGGCTTCAGTGTGATTTCAACTGACTAGGCTTCATTTTCTTGTCTGCAGTTCTCTGTTGGGGTGCTCGATGCGTGTCTACCTCTGTACAGGCACAATTTACCTCTCCTGTGTATTATCTGATATGTTTCTGTCTTAGATTGAATGCTGTCTGCTGGATTACTCCTTTCTTCCCCTACCTACAGATAAACCATATTTACTGTAATGATTTGAGTGAAATACTGGCTCTGATGAAGACAGCTTGGGGTCTGACTCCAGCAGACAGGTTTTTATCTTGCATGGCAGAAAGCCACTGTGTGACCTGTAGCATCATATCCACCAACCAAGTGTGAAATCAGCTGTACTGAGCAGCCAGGACGTTATCATGAGGAATAATTTCTCTCTGGAAATAAAATATTCATGCTGTGGCACACCTGCTTTCTGAACATTAAGACATGCAGCGAGAAAGAGGATTTGTCAGCCTTTCTCCTTCGCTGCCAGTCACAGCTGACACCTTACAATAAATCCATGGTAGGTTCAAGGCTCTGCTACAGCAAGAACTGTGTCTTCATGAAAGAACAGGATTTCAAAATACAGATGCTTCCACGGGGATAAAAGGCCTGAACAGCCCACTGAGTGCTGCAGTAGGGAATGCAGCTGACCTGGAACATGTTTGGTACCTGTGGCAGCTCTTTCACAGAATCACAGAATGGTTTGGGTTGGAAAGGACCTCAAATCTCATCTATTTCCAACCCTCTGCCATGGGCAGGGGCATCTTCCACTAGACCAGCTTTTTCTGGATTTTCAACCCTTGGAATGACAGTTTCCCTTTCTCCTCATCGTGGATGCTTTGGGGATTTTTTTTTACACCCATATTTAAATCTATACCACTCAAAAGGTGTTGTTTTCTTGAGGATTCCTCTGTAAGCTGTTATGTCCTTCAATCTGTGATTCCAGGAGCTTCTTAGGAAGCAACAAAGCTTAAAAGGAGTATTGCACACTCCTAATCTTCCTGGTGGATGAAAGGCTGTGGGCAGTGGGTCGGTCTGGGCTGCAGAACGTGCCTTTCCATGGCATCGGTGCCACAAGCAAAAGGGTTTCTCCCTCAAGCTGGGAAGTTTTCCACAGCAACTCAGAACATAAGTGCTGTGATTTAGCAATTTTACATGAATTTGCCTTTCGGATTAATCTTTGACATCTTGAATTTGGTATTTTACGGAAAAGACACACTGATATGGAGTGAATTTATTCTACTCTTGCACTGACTGCAATTGAGAAAATAGACTCGTGCCTTTGAGAGGCCAGGAGAGGAATATTCTGGGAATAACTAGAGCTGATATTGTTGGGAGGCTAATATTGCCTGACATATCTGTTGTGACAGCTGAAGAGATGCTGAGGCACAAAATAGAAAAGGAAAAGACGGTTGTTAGGCCAACGACAAGATGAAACCGTACTGCTTGTGACAGCTGTTGGCAGCATGATATCACTGTCCTCAAGCTTTCTACAGATCTGGAGCATTAGAAACTTCAAGCTCATGTTCGTTGTGTGTTTCTAGAGATCTTGTTAGGGGTAATGCTCTCTGACAGCAGCCAACTGTAATTGGCAACGGGGATTCTCCAAGTACAAACAAAGAAACAAGACGTCAACGTTTTCTTGCTGATCCTTTCTCAGGGTCACCGGTCATTTCTTTCCTACTGGAGCCGTTTGCAACTCAAAAAGTTGCGTGGTTTCCTGCTTCTAGACCATCCAAAAAAAAAAAAAAAGTGAAGAAATATAAATAAAATTAAGCTCAGGGAGATGCAGAGAGAATTTTGGGAAGCAGGGGAAACTTTGCCTTCTGTTTGTTGAGGTGCAGAGTCACAAGCTAAGCTGATGTGTTTTGAAAAGCTGTCAAGTAAACAATACCTTTAAAGCTTTGTAGATACCAGGAAACTTTCCAGCAGTAAAAACTGATGTCCCTGTGTCCTCCCTCCTCCAGACACGCTCCTGGCTCTTTTCTCCCCACCTAAGCTTTCCAGGTATTTCTGCTGAGGTTCTGCTACCTTTCCAGCTTTTAACCATCAGGAAGCTGAGACAAGCCAAATAGTCTCTGGTCAGGTCTTGTTAAAGTCTAAAATGCCTTTCTGGCACCACTCTCTGTATTTTGGCAGGTTTGGGTCTCTGTAGCTGCAGTTACTTTTCTGTTTCAGTGACACTGTACTTTGAGCCTCTCATCCATCAGAAAGGCTAAGAAGTATTTCCTCTTAGGAGAGCAGATTTCTGGAATTCCAGGGCTGTGATGGGTTTTTTCTTCTTTCATGATCTACAATTACTGTCTTGCATTGAGTTCAAAACTCAGCTTCATTTGTTTGCTGCCTGATTTTAATTCAAGGACCTCTTTTGCATTCTATTTTTTATTGTCATATCTCTTTCAGCTCCTATGAATCACCATAGCCCAGTAGGAGATGATGAGACTCTGCTGATTTGCACTAATATTTATGAAATATCGCTTCTTGTGCACTGTCTAGGTGTGTCCAAAATATGCTCATGAAGCTACATACATTCATCACTTGGTGAAGTCTTTATAAAGTTTTCTATCAGATCAAGGTAAAGAAATTCACTGCTGCACTGAGGACCATCTTCCAAGGAAAACTCCCCCACAACTCTTGCTGCTGAAAAACCCCAGTATTTTGGGCTGCAGACCAAAGCTCATCTCTCTTGGTGTGTTATGATCTGGAGAACAACATGTCTCAGAAGGTCATGCACATGGCAAGGCATTGCAATTCCCAAGGTACAGCTGGAATATTCATCCTGGCTGGAGGCTGACAAACTGGAGCAGACCAAGGGGACATCCAGGACCAAGCAGTTTGGTCTGAAAGGGCAGAATCAAGAGTTATTTCATTAATGGCATCTAAAAATGATAGAGCTGTGACAACAGTGGTTACCATAATAACTTCTACCCTCCCTAAAAGCCATGGCAGGGGACATTGGTTTATTGCTAAAAGGAAGCACCTATTTGGAAAACTAGGCCAAAATGTGAGCTCAATGAAGATGGGGTTTTTTTTAAGAAAAACAACCACATCCCATGAAAACTAGTCAATAATTGGAGAAGAAAAGCATTGTCCTGGTTTTGGCTAGGATAGGGTTAATTTTCTTCTTAGCATTCAAATCAGTGGAAGGATGTTCTATAGCACTACTGACACCTGGAAAATGCCCATAAATATCGACCAAAAAATCCTCCATATTTCTCTGGTGGTCGATGATTTTCCTTATTCCTGGTTTTCTTTTGTTCTTTTTATTAGTTAGCTGTCTGAGATGCTGGAATCACATCCCTGGGATTGATGAGCTTTGCATGCAGAATATGTCAGCCAGTTTTACTGCACCCCTTTATACTCTACCCACTGCATGTACCTCAGCTGTGCTCTGCCTCCTGTCTCCCAATGGAGACAGAATAGTTGGGAATTTATAAGGCATCTCCTTCCTGCTCAGACTGATAACAAAACAGACAGTTGGCAGAATTGAGAGGGGAAAGGGGAATGTGGCTGGATTGAGTCTATTGTACTATGATATCACTGTCTAATCTCAGACCAGCTCATTTTTTGCAATCTACACATCAGCCATCAGTTGCTAAAAACCTTTCCATTATTTTGGACAAGGATCTAATTAAAACCAGAAGTCTGGAGGGGGAAAGCTCAGTATCCCATTACATGTTTCCCAAATTGTTGAATTCCCTGCTATTTTGTGAGTAGCTCTGATTGTATCTTCTGTCCCCTCACCTGCCTGAGCTGGGTAAGAGCTTTTTTGTTCAGTATTATCTGGATCTCCCTGACAACCTGGCATCTCTTCTCTAACGTGTGCTTTCTCTTTAACCTTTGTAGACAGTGCTGTTGTAGGATTGTCTGGCTTTGGGAGCAGACAGACAGGAGTGTTAGAAAGCCTGGTGCACACCTTCAGCACACCTTGTCTGAGTGATAAAATTTTATCTCCTACTTTTTTAGCCAATTCCTACAGTGCAACACAGTGTAACATCTCTCATCAAGTAAACCAGCCTTGTTTCCCTGGTCGTATTGACCCAGCCTAAGTAAAATAAACACCCTTTATTTTAAGTATGACAATCATCAATAAAAGATTGTATGGGCAGAAATAAATCTGGACATAGATAAATTTAAAGAGTAAAAATTCAACATTGTGCAAGAAAGCAAAGAGAGTTTTTTTTATGCTTGTCATTTATCGGAGAATTATATATTCATTACCTCGAGCCTAAAACAAGGGGAAATGATTTTAAACTAAAAGAGAAGAGATTTAGATTAGTTGTTAGGAAGAAATTCTTCCCTGTGAGGGTTGGGAGGCCCTGGCACAAGTTGCCCAGAGAAGCTGTGGCTGCCCCTGGATCCCTGGAAGTGTCCAAGGCCAGGTTGGACGGGGCTTGGAGCAACCTGGGCTAGTGGAAGGTGTCCCTGCCCATGGCAGGGGGTGGAATGAGATGAACTTTAAGATCCGCTCCATCCCAAACCATTGGAGGATTCTCTTGTATTTTCTCCAGAGTTCTCTTTTGGAGAACTCTTTTGGAGGGACTTACATGAAGGGTTTTATCGTTTCAGTTTTCTGTTGTTAAAAGCAACCTCTTTCCTTACCCAATACTGTCAACACTAAAACATGGAGAAACTTGTCCTGGCTTGAGTGCACCTCAAATGAAAGAAAGATAATTTTGAATGGTTTGGTAATGACCAGGAGATAAAGCCAAAAATTCCTACCCATTCATTTAATTAACCCTTCTTCTGAGATTCCCCTTGTAAAAGTTTTCCTCTTGGATATTATGGCATCAACATACACCTCCATGTTCTCCAGGTTTGGGTTTCTCCTGTTTGCAGTGTGCTGTTCTGGGCACAGCCTGGTCCAAGGCACTGCCTTCTCCTCCTGTCATCAGGAGGAGACAAATTTGAGGGATAGCATAGTAGAGTTTCATCTTTTCCATGCTGCAGTCTAGTCCTAAGCCTGTTGGCAAAACTTTTCCCCTGATGAATTCCTTGGTGATGAGTGCTATTTCTTTGACTGATATGCATAGGCAGGGGAACATTTCTACATCACTGCCCAAACTCCCTAAAACATACTTAAATAATTTACATAAAATCCAAATCTGCATGAGAAATATTCTCCTGAGTCAAGGGTTTATTCACTGTGAATTAATTCTGGGAGTGGGAGGAAACCTAAACTGTCTTCGATAAAATGGCCTTTATAAAATATAGATCTATTTCCTAATATTTATGTCAGATTCTCCTCATTATGGGTTTTTTTTTCTTCTTTCTCGCTTCAGTCTGAAGCTGCCTCACCAACCCCTCACTAGCACTGCTTTGCAAGGATGTGGACACTAAATCATTGGAGTTTCTTCTGTGTCTGTGTCATTAAATATTATCTCTCTGATTTGCCAGAGTGTGGATTATAATAGAGGCATTAAAAAGGCATGTATCTGGAATTGCTTTTTAATGCCATTGCTATTTATAGGTGATTTCAGTTTCAAGGTAACATAGAAAGTCATGTAAAAACATAAGCATTTGGTGATAAAGGTGTGCCAAGGAAAATTGATCATATATGAAGTCAATTAATTTAAGTACTGTTAACAATCCTAGAATAAAGCAGTTTTCTAGGTGCAATGTATTATACTTAACCAGTCAAACTCACTGTTGTACTAACTGTTGCAAACTGATAAGCTTTAAAAAACATAATTTTTATAGTTTTATATGAGCAGTATTAAAAAATATCATAGCAGTTCTAGGTAAGACAGACATAACCTGATCCTTGAATAGCAGAAAAAACATTTAAGCTGTTGTTAATTCAGTGCTGTGTGGAAATGTAGCCCTATATTTATCCAGCAATCCTGTTTTTCATTTGTGCAGTACACAGTTCCCAATGCACAGCAAGCTGAGTTAGCTCACAACTCTCCTAACAGGTTTTACATCACTAAAAAGCTTTCAGTGTATCACTTGAACTTTAGCTGGGGAAGGAGCACTCTCCAGAATCCTGGGGAACAGCTTCTCCACAGATTTGTTTCTTCACTCTGGACACCTTCTGAGTTAGTAACAGCTCCAAAAAATAAAGCAATAGTCTGCCAGGGTTTCTCATATCAGCATTAGTAGCACATACATGCTTTATTTCAGTGTGAATAAGTCTGTGTGATGTAAGGTGATGGGGCACGAGGTGAATACATTTCATATAGTAATAGATAAATATAACATTTTCTTGAGGGATTTTGTGTGTCCAGCTTGACCAAGTGTCTTAGACAAGACTGATTTGTAGGGATTGGTTACCAACGTGTCTGAAGCTGTCTCTGAAATAACAATTCACTTTTAAGACTATTTAATGTACGTGAAAATGCATATAGTACTCCAAAGTATATATATGTGTGTGTATGTTTGTGTTCTGCATGTTTCACATATTAATAGTTTGCCTATAATCTTGTGGAACTTCATTTTCTGGCAGATGGATCTACATTAATTGCTAAAACCCTAAGCAACAACAGAATTACTTTGCAGTGTTGGGGGGGAAACATTACAATAAAAATGAAGCATACTTTTAATTATCTGTAGTCATTTGGATGAAATCTATAATGAGCTTGATAAATGCTGATGCTCTAGGCATCAATTTTTCAAATGACAGTAGAACCAAAAATATCTGGAAAGGCATTGTTAGCTCAGACTACACAATATTTTTGAGGTCTTGATTAGTAGGAATAATTAAAATGACTTATGTAAGATAAGTGTCATATCTCTGTCAGCAACTAAATGTTAAATGTTATTATAAACTAATTACTTCCTTGAATTGAACAGAAAATTATAATTTTGTGTCTTAACTGCTAAAAGATGGTGTCTGATCCTTCTCTCACCCCAAGTCTTTACCAGCATGTCTTCAGTGACTTCAATGCCAAGAGGTGCCCTCAAAATGGCTGAGAGACAACTTTGGACCCCTGGGCCACCAAAAACCTTTTGTAGTGAGAAGTCAGAGTCTGTTTCTGACATTAATCAAGGCCTAAAAAAGTAAAAGAAGAAGCAGCTGATGCTGTGGGGAGTTTCTTAGTGTTTCTGGCTGCAGGCTCACTGCTGGGGTGAGGAGGAGGGATGCTGATCCCTCTGCCCTCCCTTCCCACATCCATCTGCTGCAGCTCTGCCCTGCTCACAGGCTCATAGCTCACCCGACTAAAACCACAGGTGTTGCTCTGATGTTCTCCTGCACTCATTTGCTGTTGAATTTTTGTGTTTAATTCATTCATAAAGGGTTCTGACATGTGGCAGAGTCAAGGAATTAGATTCAGGGGAAGTGCACAGCAGGGAGAAGGGTGAAAAAGGAAAGAAAGAAGTTAAAATCCTAGTTTACCCTCGTCCCAGTGTCCTGGTTTCACTGGCTATTCTTCCTTTGCTGCCTGAAAAACATGAACATGGAGCCTGACCTGACAAATAGGGATGATGGCCTGTGTTATCTCCTTTGAGATGAAGCCATGTCTTGTGGAATTGGTCTCGGTGCCCTGAGAACTGCCAACCTCATACAGCATGTTGTGGCACCCACAGTTTTGAGGCTCATTTAAGAAAAGCACCAATGTGGTTGTGTGGCTTTTTTGGTGTCTTCTGTTTAGCAATGTAATAATAAACCTCGACATGTAAGAGGTGGTGAAAGAAGGACTATGGAGCAATAATGTAGGGAAAAGGAGAGGCAGTGGAAAGATGATGAATAGTTAAGGCAAAATGCAGGGAATGTAGGACAGTAATTAACAGATAAGAAAGAGGAAAGGAAGGAGAAATATTTCAACCCACATCCTTTCTCTCAGATGCCTCCACCCCATAAACTCACTCATTGCTTGGTACCTCAGGCCTGTGGTTTTGTTCTGAATCACCTCATCCCAATTTTAAGTCCATATCTTGAAGTAGAATTAGTTGGAAATGAGCCATCATATTCTGAAAGTCTAATGTCACTTGAAAAATCACTCCAGGCTTTCCCAGGTCACCTGAAGTGCCACATGCCAGCAGTTTGGGATGCCCTTCCTGCTGAGAGGCTGAGACAGTTGGTGCAGGGTGGGAGCAACCCACTGTCTTTGATGATGTGCTTGTTTCAGAAGTGCTTCAGAAAACGTGCAGTTACACCTTCCTGCAGGAAATGGTGCTGCCAGCAATGCCAGAGAGGTTGTATTTTATTGGATTGGAATAATGCTAAGAGGTGTCTGTGAGCTCATGCAGCTTTGCTTGCTCAGGTAAGAATAACCCTTACAGGCTTGAAAACCACATGAGCATTCACAGTCAGCCTCCAAACACAACCATACAGGTTACTGAGGCAGTGGGAATCTTCCTGGCTGTTTTTCTGTCCCGGTGAACTTGTGCTGGGCACTGGAATCAAAGTCTTCTCTGCGGGAGGAGCCTTCAGAGCACAGCACACTGTGATTGCTGCTGGGAGCCTCAGCACGGGGCCTGAGATCTGCAGCTGCACTCTGGCTGTGCTGCCAAATTAATTTGATCTTCTTGGAAGGCACTGCTTTAATTGGGAAGGAAGAGTGTCAGAAGAGAGTGGGAACACCCTTGTGAGCTCTTGTTTCATCTCAGTTTCTGCTCGGCATTGATCCCTGGCACATAAAGGATTTGGAGGATGTGGGAGCAGTATTTTGGGGAGATATAGCATGTTTTTCCTCTCCATGAGTTTGTTCCCTAGTATTGGCCACTGTTGGACCCAGAAGAGAGGACTAGGTGGACCTTTGGTCTGATAACCTGCAGCCCATCTTATGGCTTTTGCACCTACTCAGTTTTATACAAGCATGCAAAGCAGATTTGTGGGCTTGAGATTTAAACACAAAAATATCCTTACACATCTCTGCCCTCTTCATCCAGAGGGGTTTAAAGGGTTAGTGAGAGGGACACTGAGGCACAGGGTAAAATGAAGGCATGTCTCTTAAAGTCCAGGGTGTTCTGCAAGTGAAATATGAGTACAACCTGCTTAGAGCAAAAGCTTTGTGCTTGTGGCAAGGAGAAAATTGTGGGATTGGTAAAAAGAAAATATTATTTTATGTTTTAACAGATGAGCAGAAATGGCAAGACAACTTCACTTGAATTAAAAATGCAAATGCAAGCCTACAGGCACACACTCAAAAGAAGGAAAAACGTACAGAGGATGTAATTGTTGGTTGGAGTCTAAGAATAAACCTAGGCTCAGTGACTTTTCATTACTGTAAAAACCTGGCTTCCCAGAAGTATTGCAGATGCTTGCAATAACCTTTTGTAGTACCACAGCACTATTTGCATTTTGTTTGTTATGTTTTAATAAGTTCTGATTTTTCCTTGGAATTACTTAAGTCTCTGTCTTTATAAATTTTCCATGTCAAGACTGGCTTTCTTGGATGTTTTGAATAGAATTCCGTACTAGTCTGAAAATGTTCAGATGAAAGTACAGTCAGACAATTTGCCCAATGACATCTGTTCAGCAGCAGAATTTTACACAGCTACAAATGACATAATTAATTGAATGGAACATTTCAAATAGAATTTGACAGCTTTCCAGCCCAGTATCTCCCAACTTACTATTTAGTGAAAATATACCATCCTAGAAACGTTACAGGGCCTACAAAGAATTTGTTTTATGAAAGGCAGTGCTGTGATGTTGGAAAATAATGCATTAAAATATCATGTCTGCCACTCATGATATATATGTGCTTCTCAGCTTCTGAAACATCTCAGTGTTTTCTAGTGAGTCTTTTGAACTGTGATTCGATGGTGCTGTGTTGCCTACATCTGTAACTGTATTAGGCACGTGAGATCAGAACGGTTATGAAAAGCTCTTAGATTGTCTTGTACAAGTTTTAGTGGAAGCATAATGATGGGAAGTGTGCTTTTCATCAGAAACCACAGTATTGCCATCTGAGGAACAGATCCATGGATGGGGAGCCTTCCAGAGCTGTGTTAGTCTTTAGTCTAACCAAAGCCAAATCAGAATACTCAGTTTTTGTCTGGGTCCAGCCTGCAGAGCAGCTGTGCACATTATTTCTGATCTTTGCCGTAGATAGTTCAGAGGTGGAGTAGTTCAGTGGTTATTTCCAGCAGAATGCTTTAACTTTTAGCATGTTGCTTCAGGGTTTTACAGCCACTTCCACTACCCTAAGTTAGAGCTACTTCATGTAGATCACACAGTAAAGTATCTCCAAAGCAGGCAGCCTACAGAGTTTGCCTAAATGTACAGAATTGTGTTTTCCCATCAAAAAATCAGTTAGACAATGAGCACCATCATCTCTCCATCACTGACAACAATTTGTGGCCAGTGTTATTCAGGAGCCTTTCCTGAAATCTTTGCTTTTCATGGCATCCTGCCCAGATGAAAAAGTAACACGATTTCTATTAATCCACTACCCAGGAAAGCTCAAAGAGGAAATATAAAATATTCCTCACAAGGACAGTTCTGAAAGAAGTGCTGAAAGCAGTCAAATTCTGCGCTGGTATGTCAGAATTGGCCAGTGAAAAACAAAACCAGATGATCTTCGAGGTTAATATGGGTGGGAGGCTGGGAATCCTGCCCTGAGTTTGGCTTTAGGTGTGTGTGAGGTTGAGCAGTTCTAGTCAAAGCTCACAGAAGTCAGAGGGCAATGAAGATGGGGAAGGGCCTTGATTTGAAGCCGTGTGAGGACACTGAGGGCACTTGATCTGTTCAGCTGGAGAAGAGGAGACTGAGGGGAGACCTCATTGCAGGTACAGCTTCCTCGGGAGGGGCAGAGGAGGGGCAGGCACTGATCTCTGCTCTGTGGGGACCAGGGACAGGACCACAGGGAACAGCCTGAAGTTGTGTCAGGGCAGGTTTACATTGGATCTCAGGAAAAGGTTCTTCCCCCAGGTTCTTCCCCTGTTCAGTTGGGCACTGAACAGGCTCCCCAGGGCTGGGGGCACAGCCACAAGGCTGACAGAGCTTAAGGAGCGTTTGGATAATCCTCTGGGGCACATGGTATGACTCTTGGGGATGGTCCTGTGCAGGGCTAAGGGTTGGACTTGATGGTCCTTTTGGGTCCCTTCTAACACAGCACATTCTGTGATTCTGTGGTGCCATTTCCTCTGTTGCTGTGTCTCTGGGCTCTCTTGTGAAGACAGAGTGAACCTTGCTGGTCTTCCTTTCATTCCCCCACATGTGCCAGGTTGGTCTCTTCTTCCCTTAATGACCATCTGAGGTGCAGGCTACCTAACACCATCCCATTATGACTAACCCGGGGATCTAGGCCAAGTTTAAGCCATTTTAGGGAGAGAACTCATTTTTACCCATCCACTTTGTTGGAAAACGTTGTTTTTCTTCTTCCTGCTCTCACCTCAACACTGGTTAGCAGAAGTCTCTTCATTAGCATTTTGGAGTTAGAATGATAAAATAAATGCTACAGTTTTGGCAAGTAAATGATGTTGTAAACACGACAAAGAGTGATGGAAGCAGGGTGTGCAGCGAGAGCCCAGAACAGCATGGGAGGCCTCCAACGTGCTTCATTTCATTTCAGTCTTTTCCTATTGAAGTTTGGGGAGGTGAAGCTTATGCATTATTTTCCCAGCAGTCAGGAAACTAGAAAGCTCTCAATCACTCAGTGATTGCCAGCCAGGGAGCTGGTTTTCTCCCTCAGCTGTTCGGATTTGTTTGCTTACACCATTCTTCGGTTTTCTGCGCGCTGCGACCGCACATGGTGAGGAGTTATGAAGGCAGGACTCTTGTAGGCTTTAAAAGGTGTGTTTGTCCCTCTTCTCTCCCTGTTCCCAGCACATCAGAGAGCAGCTATGGATGAGAGTGTTTCAACACAGTGTCCAGAGATAAGTCAGAGCGTGGCTCTCACTTTGGATGTTGTAGGATGTGTTTCTCAACATTTTCTCCTGCTGTGCCTGGCACTATTCCACCCATGCAAGTGGATAGGAGAGAGATTTTAACATGGACTCCAGTAGACACAGGTTTATATGACTTTCTGCCTCCAAAGAACTGGGCAGAAGTACAGAGGCATATTTTGTAAATGTAATGTATGACCTCCTCAAATTGTCTATCCATAGACCACGTGAAATAGGCCAGAGGCTACAGCCACAGAGTTAGTATTGAAACTTTGGATGCTTGGCTGATTTCCCAGCTATTACAGTTTTATTTTGCTCCCATCTTTTCCTCCGAATTGTTGTGCTAATTAAGCTCTGCAAATTTCAATCTCTCAGGTTCTTCAATTATGACATTGCAGTCCCTCTATGGCAGCACACTGGAGTGTAGCAGATAGGATATTATGAAGTGGAGACATTCAATGGGAAAATGTCCAAAAGCATTTCAAATCACTTAAGATAATTAAACAAGGGGAAAGAATGTGGCGTGTTTAAAGAATATGAGGTGGTTTTGTGAATAGGATGATGTTGGTGCCTGTGCACGGGAAACTCATTACCCTGGCTGCTCCCATTCCTTATGTTGTAATGAGAGGGAAGAATTGAAAAACACCTCTGTGAATATCACCTTTGTGAGAGCAGGAGCCCTGAGACCACCACTGCAGAGGCAGCAGGTTTAACAGACTTGTTTATTCCTCTGTACCTGTGAAGAAACACGGCAATTGAAGAAATAACAACTAATTTCAGTGTAAAGGTCAAAATGACCTGAATTGAGATGCTTAAGAATTAATGGAGTAGGCTGGTGTCAGTAGGCAGCGGTTTCAAAGGCATTTTTTATAACTGCCTCTATGCCATCCTGTTTCACTCTCCTCTCCTCCCCCACACAGGCAGGGTTTAAAATGCATTGCCAGAGGGGTTTTAATAAGAATTTGTACAACAGAGTGAGGCAACACTTGGATGGGGGAGAAAACAGGCATTTCATCATTTGGAAGGACAAAGAAGAGGAAGAAGTCCCAGTAAAGGTCAGATGTCTGTGTGAGTTGCAGGAGCACATCTGAGGAGAGGGGAGGCACCACACTCACATCTGAGTCAGCCAGGCACTACTGGTTCCTCATTGTGATCAGTGCTCCCATGGAGAAGAGGGAGCAGTTGACTACCATTGTTTAAAAAGTCATAAGAATATTCAATGTTCTTCTGAAAACACCAGTTCTTAAAGTAGTGTCACCATGCTGAGCTGTTAATCAAAGCCAAAGGTAAGCAGAAAATCGAACTTCAGAGCATAGAAAGTATATGTTCCAAAGCCCAAAAGGTTCACAGCATCTTCTCTGTATCATTGAAAGCAACCCTGTGAAACCACTTACCCAAAGGGTGCATTGCTGTGATGTTGAACCCCAGAACAGGGATCAGGGAATCACAGACTGGTTTGGGTTGGAAGAGGCCTCAAAGATCATCTCATTCCACCCCCTGCCATAGGCAGGGACAACTTCCACTTGACCAGGCTGCTCCAAGCCCCTTCCAACCTGGCCTTGGAGACTTCCAGGGACATGTCCACGTGTGACTGTATTTGAAACAAAATTTAAAATAGTGATTGGGGGCTGCATTTCCAAATCTTTCCATGGGATAAGGAGTTGCAAGAACAAAAATCAGGTCGTACACCTCTGTGCCCTAAGCCTTGCAGTATATATGCAGAGCCCCTCAGATTCATTCCAAGGCATGTCAGACCTCAGAATCAGAGCCAACAATGCTCCAACTCAGACATGAGGCTGCTTTACACCTCCATGACCTCCAAAAGAGAACACAGTGCTGCTTTTAGAAGTCGCTTATGGTGCTTCTATTCCAGGTATGGGATTTTAGCTGTGTCCAGCTCCTGCTTTGCTGTACCCCATGGGAAAGTCCCAGCTCTTGATGGCAGTGGGCAGATCATGGCACATCCCTGGGAGTGCTGGGTGAGTTTGAGTTGTGTGCCACAGAGTACCTGCCCAAGAGAAGCAGCCCAGGTCCTTGCTTGCTCTCTCTCACTAACAGGCACTGCCAGCACAACCAGGGATTTATTATTGTTGTAAAAACTCAGGTCTCTTCTGCCAGCCTCGATTCCCTGCTGGAGCAAAGGCCAAGTTTGATGCTCCATGTCGTGCCAGGGTAAGGCTTAATCCTGCTGAGATGTGTAGCAGAGAGCCACACACCACCCAGGGTGCTGAAGAAACATGTGCCAGAGCATGCAGCCATCCTGCTCTGTGGCTTTAAAGCAGAGCTGTTGACTCTC
This sequence comes from Manacus candei, assembly GCF_025592945.1. Classification (NCBI taxonomy): domain Eukaryota; kingdom Metazoa; phylum Chordata; class Aves; order Passeriformes; family Pipridae; genus Manacus; species Manacus candei. The sequence continues at coordinate 4,585,575 of NW_026138098.1, read as the reverse complement.
AGCTGCTGGGTGTCTCTTCAGTCTCACAGGGTGGCTTTGAGAGCCTTGTAGATCCATTTTGATGGATAACAATGGTGGTACCTTCCCCTTATATCTGTATGGCAAGGGCATGGCCTGGAACAGGGAGGGCAACCAAAGGATTTTGATCCTGAAAGACAGACTGAAACCCAAGCCTGTGTGCTGTTAGAAACAGGTTCACTCCCTAGGTTTGTCTCACATTTTCTGCTGTATCACCAAGGGAAACCCTGGTGTCTGCTCCTACTGGGATGATGCTTAGATTTTTCCCGAGTAGCTGACATGAAAAAGTGCACAGTTCTTGTCTTTTTTTTGTAGCCTGATATTCTACGCTTGGTACCTGGATGGTTAAAGGGGAATTTGATAACAATCTGCACCTATCTGAATGATACCTGTACCAAGAAGGAAAGCAATTGTTTCAACTAATGAAAGAAGTGGACTAGGAAAAACTAGAACAGGCTGAATATCGGGAAATGCATCCTGACAGGAACATCTGTTGGAATGCAGAGTAATCTCCTTTTGAAAGTGTGGGATCAGCATTACCCCTGACATTTGAAGCTCGATGAGACAGCACCTGATTTGATCTATAACATACTTGGCTTCCAGGGAGGCCCTCTGTATGATCCACTAGATTTTTTCCATCTCCAACTTCTGTGACTGTCTGTCTGACTTGCCCTGGGTGATGAAATATCATTATAACCTTTTGAAATAATATATCGGTGCCTGGAGAGCAGAGACTGATTTTCTCATTTGCAAGTGAGAAGCAGTGTGTTAAATTACCATTCCTGTCATTAAATGGATGGAGTAAAAAAATCTGATGTGTTTAAATCAAGATATTTTCCCCCTCCCCAAACAAACCACCTGAGATTTCACCTTGTTGGGGGCCAGGAAGGTGAGGATTAGAAGTTTAAATAACATTCATCATATTCCCTGAGGCTTAGGTTACTGGAAGCTTGTTTGACACGTGAAAATGTTTCAGCAAATGTGACATGTGAGCTTTCTACTGACTTACAGAGGATGAGGAAGCCTGTGCCGTGTCTGTCATAGATCAGGAGGAATAAAACTTATCCTTCTGGACCATCAAAGCTTTTACTCATTAATTTGGCTCTGGGAAGTCTGGCCCTGAGCAACCTGGTCTAGTGGAAGGTGTCCCTGCCCATGGCAGGGAGTTGGAACAAGATGAGCTTTAAGGTCCCTCCCAACCCAAACCTTTCTCTGATTCTATGAAATGTGAAAAAATTCACAGTGCTGACCAGCATAGTGGCTAAGTACATAAGTAGTTTTACTCAAGAATTGAACTTTTGCATTTTTGGGGCATTAACAAACAGTTTATTTATTTACTGTGGTGTTAATTCATCTAATTTTTATTTTCAGTCATATCCAGCAGCTGATGCAGTTCTCTGTGGCATTTGTTTCTATCTCTTCAAGCAGGGCAAAATATTGATAATCATCTGGTACTGCTGAGCATTGTAGCTGGCAACATTTGAAACTCTAGACATGGTGATGAATTGCACTATGATATATTAATGTTATTTTGATCCCTGCTCTTTAGAATTACATTGATCCAATTAGGTTAAGTAGCTTGCCATCTAAATTAATTTACTTTCGTCTATTAATCTCCTTCACTCTGGGCCAGAACCAGAAATGTAAATCAATCTATTATATTGCATATCTTTGGGGGGTGGGAAGGTAATTAAATTACCTAATAGATACATATACTGGATTCATTGTTTAGTATGTTAAACATTATTACCATAATTGGAAAGTGAAGTGGTGCACACTCAGTAGTGGAATTTGAGTGCTTGTTACACTTAATTTTCATAACCTTTCATGACAAGCCTTGCTGTCCCTGGGTACTAACACTGTGTATGTGGCTGTAGAGCTTTTAAGATATTGGACATTGTGAAAGTGGGGATAGCAGCTCCTTTCTCTGCCAGAAACCATTGGGCTCCCTGGCAACATGTCTCACAGAGGTCTCCAGCCTCTGCAGTGTGGAGAAAACCTTCCCTCTGGCTTGCTGTCAGACTGGCACCAGCACGGCGTGTGGCAGGAAAACAGATGTCTCAGCAGTGATGTCTTAGTTACCGAACCGGAGCGGTGTCAGACTCCTGAAAAGCTCTCTCATTTTCCCAGTGGTAGATGAAATTTCCATGATTCGAAATCATAAAATCGCAGAACAGTTTGGGTTGGAAGGGACCTTAAAGCTCATCCAGTTCCACCCCCTGCCATGGGCCGGGACACCTTAAACTAGCCCAGGTTACTCCAAGCCCTGTCCAACCTGGCCTTGGACACTTCCAGGGATGGGGCAGACACAACTTTCCCTTTGACATTGGGGGACACTTTTTCTTTTCTTAGATGAGTCCAGCAGTGGAGCTCCATCATCTTGGTGCTCTTACCAGTCTTTTACTGATCCTACTGGGAATTCTTACGTTCAGCCAGTATTTTCCAGGTCGATAACAAACTTTCCTCCTGATGGGGAGATTGATGGCAGCTACACCAGGAGCTTGTTTACCTGTTGTGTTTCCTCACTTTAGTAAATAGAATTGTCCATGAAAGACTCAAACCAAAATGAAGCACTGATGCGAGGGAATGAGATCCAGTGGCTGGAAACTGAACGTTGGCACAGTTAAAATAGATACAAAGTGCTGTGGTTTTAGGTTGGGTTTAGTTAAATATTAAAAACCTGCCAGGCTTATGACAGTTTCTTTACCACGAGAGATCTAGGCAGGGGCTCTTTACAGTAAGAAAAAGTCTCTGGTTCCTTAACTGTCATTGTAGCAGAAGATAAATTCGAGTCTGGTGACCCCTGTAATGGGCCAGGTCGTGTTGTTGATCACAGCGCTCCCTTCTGGTGTTAAAACCTATGGATCTCTGAAGTATTTTCTAAATCTGTGCCTGAGGGCAGAACGAACAGCAGCAGAAAGGTCACCTTTATCATCATTGCTGTCAAACACTTTGGAAATAGCAGAGCACAAAGCAAGTATATTGCTCAATCACTTTGCCCTTATGCTACATCTGTTACCCTTGCCTGTGTTTTGTCCCATTAAGTAAAAATCACTCCCCCATCTGTATGAAATCCCACTTCCAAAAAGTGCACAGCAAAACTCTCTTGGCTTCAACTATGGGATCTTGCCTTTACAAAGGTAATTAATGCCTGCTAAGTGCAGAACTTAGCAGTTTTGTTATATAAATATTAATGGTAATTAAGAAAGCAGCTGCTCTTTGTGATAATGAGACAGTAGGAAACATAGAGGGACTTTTTACAAGAGCATGAAAAATTTAAAATTTAAAGTGAGAATCTGTTCTTGAATATTCAGTGTATTATTGTGTTGGGGCTTCATCTTTTGCTTTGCCACTTTCTTCTTATTTTCTTTTTAGTTTTTGGTCTTGTTACATTCATTTTTTTTTTTTACTACCTTAACATAGAGGTTTTTAAAGACAGCTTTTCTCTCCAGTAAGTGTTTGTACAGTTCCTTGCACATCCAGATCCTGATCAAGCCATTGGATACTGATGTGTTGCAAATTAAGGAGGAATGAAAACTGAATGTTTGTTTGCATTCTAGTTTCATTGTTTATACAAAGCACAAGAAATGTGTACAGGGACTGTATAATGGTTTGCAACAGTATATTTTCAAGAGTGCAGCATTAAACAGCTTTAAATAAAAGAAAGGGCCTGGTTTGTTAGATGAACAACCCAGGGGAGAAACACATCTTTGAAAGGGAACAGAGAGAACGTGGTGAAATGCAATACCAAAGATTTTCAATACCCCACCCTCTCCACTTTTCAGAAGGTGATGGTGCCATTTATCTTTTGTTTCTTCTGTATTGTGCTTCTGCATTTCACCAGCATGTTTGTCAAAACTCAGACACATTTTTGTGGAAGAGCACAGCTCAAGACCTATGTTAGGAGTAAACTTGAATGAGGATTCTTCCTTCTGGCTTTGTTAGAAATGCTCTTTAGATAAGGAGTTGAAAAACAGATCAATAGCAAGACTTTTTTTTTTAAAAAAAAAAGGTAGATGCAACTTTCCCTGTTCCATGAGTTTACTACAAAAAGAGAAATTTTCATAGTTGTCACACACATGCCTCTCTCTGGAGATTTCTGGGAAATGACAATTGCAAGTAAAAGTTTTTATCTCATTGCCAAAGGCAGGAGGGGAAGTGTGGAAAGAATGGGAACAAAATACCTCATCACAGACATGGGCTCACCATCTCCTGGTACATCACTTTGTGAGATTTCCATTCATGAATTTCCTTTTCAGATGATCAGAATAAATCCAGTGCTCTGACTCCTGTGATGTTCATGAAGTGTTTTCCCTTGAGTGTCAATGGAAGAAGTTTTTTCGTTCACCAAGAGCTGAATTAGTCTTTGGGTGGTCACTTGCTAATGAATACAACAGATTATATTATAAAATAAGGAACACAGGCAAAACATTTTCCTTTTCAGCAAACCACCATCACTTAACAATAGTCCAAATGCCCACATTTCCCATTTACTGTAAAATGTGTCGAAAATTTCATGGAAGATTCAATACTGAAATATACTGGCACACAGCCCTCATTTGGAAGAGAAAACTCTGGAAACTTGTAACCCTTTCACAATTACCACGGGATGTGCTCGTGTCCTGCAGCTTCAGTATTTGGCGTTCTATTTTCCCTTATTCTGGCACTCATCGTGTCCTTAATGCCTGGCTTTGATCTCTGTCTCAAACAGAACCTCTAAAGGACAGAGTCAAGGGGATGTGGCCTTAATATTCCATGTGCTCTGTTTTTTTTTCCAGGGGCCTGTTGAGCAGCAGCTTCACAGAGACCCATTATTTGCAGGACGGCACTGACGTGGTTCTCGCGCGCAATCACACGGTAAGGTTGGTGTTCCACGGGCATTAAAATCCAAAGTGCTCCCTGTCAGGATCCGAGCCCTGGCATGAAACAGCTCGATGTGTCATCTCTTTTTTATTGTTGCCTTCGGTATCTTTTTACCTGCTGTGATCCTACAATGACTTTTTAGAGAGGCTTCGACAGAAAGATGTGGGGTTTTCACCAGTGGACTTTTAAAATTTGTAAGATTTGTCCAACTTCCTGGAAATATACCTATATTTGATAGTTATTGCAGCAATTGTTGGTAAGTTATGGATGAAAGACCTGGTTCTGTTGGGAAAATAACCCTAAATAGCTGATTTCTGTAGCGGCTCAGGTCAGAGGTTTGAAGGCTTGAGTGTCTCTCCTCACTGGGGAGAGGGGTTGTTTGGTCGGGTTTATTTTCTTAAACCACCCCATGATTTATACACACATATGTATGTATGTGTATAATTATGTACACATATCTGTGTGTGTAAATAATATATAATAATATAATAATATAAATATGTGTATATTTACGTACATATATAAAAAAGATATAAACATGGCCTCTTAAAATAAGTAGTTCAAACCTCCTTTACATAAATCATAAACCCTTTAAGGCAGTAATGTTTTTGTCCTCTGACAGCATGAACAACTTAATAAGAAATAATGCAACAAGCTATTTTAATTACAAAGCTAATCTTTTATCTGCCTAAGT